>NC_080112.1:12564815-13308565 GCF_950005125.1 Chionomys nivalis | reverse complement strand
CTACTGTCTTCTATTTAAGAATCTCTTGTTTGAGTCCATCATTAATTCATACCCCTGGCAATTCTCCCTTGAGACTCAGTAATGGCAGTTCAAGCATACTTTTCCTTATAGACTCTTCTCAGGCTAGTTTGTGATTTCAGTGGCAAGCAGCTTCTGTTTCGTTGGTCAATTCTTGTCTCTGATTGCTGGCTGCCTGGAGCAAGAACTTGAGGAGGCATCTAAAGGCTTGTCTAAGCTCAGTGGTGAAAAATCCCCGGTTTCACATGTTTGACAGGAAGAACTGTCTTCCTGCTCTGGGTTTGACACTCCTGATCTAAAGCTTTGTTTGGTTTTGCTTCTAGCCTTAGAATTCTTGCAGCACACTGACCCAAACTGATTACTATTTATTTTCTTCTTTTCTTGTTTTGTTCGTTTTTAATGCTGCAAAACATTTTGCCTGCAAACTTTGCGTACATACCTCCATCTCTTTAATTTTAACTACCCTCTCAGACATTACATAAACAATCATTTTTTAGCAGTTTCTTTGAGATTCTTTTAGAAGGAGATTTTTGTTGTTTACATAGCCTTATATTGATATCTTTGCTTGTTTTAGTTTTTAAAGCAGTGAGATCAGATTTTATTTATACTTCTAGCTTCTCTCTCTCTCTCTCTCTCTCTCTCTCTCTCTCTCTCTCTCTGTGTGTGTGTGTGTGTGTATGTGTATGTGAGGGTGCACATTTCTGTGCTGGTGCACATGCGTGCACATGTGGAGACCACAGGTCAACCTCTAGTACCATTCCTCAGATGCTCCTTTGTTTTGAGGCAGTGTCTCTCCCTGGCTTGAGATGCACTGAATAGGCTAGACTGGCTGTCCCCTGAACCCAAGGAATTGTACTTATTTCTAGCCCTTCCCCAGCCACTCAACCTCAGGATTGCAGGTGTGTACCACTATGCTCACCTTTTAAGTTGGTGCCAGGAATATAAAACAGGTCCTCAGATCTGTGAAGCAAGAACTTCACTGACTGAGCCATCTTCCCAGGCGGCTTACTTTTTTCCACTTAGCACTGTAACTTTGGGCTCATGTCAAATCAATACCTAGTTGATTCACTTTTACATGTTTTGTTGCTGCTGTTGTTTATTCTGTTGTTGGTATTTGTTTGCTTTGCTTTGAGTTGAGTCAGGGTCTTACTATGTATTCCTGGCAGGCCTGGAATTTACGATTCTCACTATCTATACCAGGCTGCCCCCAAACTCAGAGATCTGCCTGCTCCTGCCTCTGTCTCCTAAGTGTTGACATTAAAGGTGTTTATCACCATTCCTAGCCTCTTGTTTATCTTGTAATAAAGGGCTAAGACCTGCTTTTTAATATAGCAGTTGAATGGACTTTCTCTCTTTTTGCTTATCTAACCATATCCATAATGTTTTCTTATCATTTGCCATGTCAGTTTCATTATACTAAAACAGATAACTAATTTAATGTATTTTCAAAAATTCATGATGCATAATCCCAAATTTTAATGATTTTTTTCACAAATAATTGTCTTACATTTATAGTATGTTCCCTTCCTTAGCCCTCATGTCACTTGTCACATAAGCAGCAATTCTTTTTGCACTCATCTTTTTTATTGAAGAAGATGTTTATCTAATAATGCTTAACTAGGCAGTTTGGCTTGACTGTCCATAAACATATAACTCACTCTGTGAGATAGAAGTTGGCAGTTACTCTACAGCAGTGCGGTGTTGCCTGAATTCCCCTGAGCGGATTACTTAGCCACATTTTTGCTGTGTGACTGTAGGCAGTCTGCCTAACCTTTCGGTGCATTAGTGTTTTTTTTGTTTGTTTGTTTGTTTTTTTTTTATAAATGTTTGGAGACTTATAATAGTGTTGTTGTTAGCATTGTATGGATTTGTGTATAAAGTGCTTGAGATAAGAAAATTTACATTGTCATTTTCAGAGAGAAAGCTATTGGCTAGTCAATATGTTCTATAAACCATTCAGCACTTCTGTTGTTTGGGCAATTTCCTGCGGAGGAGCTGAGCTGAGGTACAGAACCATCATGAAGCTTTCCTCCCATTTTTCCACTCTCATCTCTCAAATATTACACTTCAGGTTTTACTTTCATGTATTAAATGCCTTTTGAATCCTTTTTTTTGTGTAAGGTATGAGATATGATCTAAATTCATAGTTTTGTGTGTAGACATTCATTTTCCATATCCATATCATCGAATAGTGTGCTACCCTTTCCCTGTTGTGTCTTCTTGGATCATTTCAACATCAGTACATAGATGTACTTTGGGGGTTCAAAGTACAGTGACATTGCTCTGTATGTTTGTTGTTATGCCAGTATAGTATCATTTGGAATTCTGCAGCTTTGGATGATATCTTGCAATCAGGGAGTATCACGCTTTCAGTTTTGTTCTTGTCAGTTCTATCTCAATTAACAAGAAATACAGATTGTCAACAAGGCAGGGGTGAAGTGTGCTCCTGTAGATCAGGAGCCTTTGCAGTGGTGCTATAATACTGATATACTAACTCTACATCATCTACTCTGCAACCTTATCACCTTCTTGGCTATTTCTGTGTTTTCCTTTTGTGTTCTTATAGGATGCTAGTTTTGGATCTATTTAAATCATATAGTATTATCTCATGTTAACATCTTGAATTTAATTACATCTTCAGACACCTTTGTTTATCTCACCGGTTGAGAATAAGACCACTACCACAATTTTTGAGGCAAACTTTAATTAAATACCGACCAGGAGGATGGGCCCTGGCCAGGACCATTCTGGGGTTCCCAGGAACTTGGAATGAGTCACGTTTGGTAGAGACTTATAGAGGGCAAAACCACAGGGCCACCATCTTTTCTATCAGGTCTAATCAAGGCCAGGTATATATCCTGATGTATTTCCTGTCTATGTACCCCCAGACTACATCCAATCAAGCACTTTCAATATAAACAAACTTGTTTAGTTTGAAAACCAGTGTCTTGTAAGTTCCTGAGAACCATAATACCCAACATTCCGGGAAGTCATCTGTCCTTGGGCAGGTGGGGCATACAAGTTAACTTTAGCTCTTACACTTTTTTTCCAAATAGCAGGTATTTGGATATGAATACAAACATTTAGAGGAAGGAGAAAGTTACCATTAAATCATTATATCATTCTTTAGTAGAATTTGGGAATCTTCTTAGAAACAATAAAATAATTGAAAGCCCCTGGGATTATCTCAATATCTTAGTGGTATCATGAAAGCATAAATACACTACCACTAGTTATTGTAGCATGTTTGGCCAAAATATAGTGTTTAACTAATCAATTAATATAGTGTCAAACTACATCTTTAAGTCTTACCTGTAACTGACTTAATCTGATGTTCTGATGACCTACTAAGTGGAAACTTGAATGTGATGGCTTGTTTTGTCTATGTTTTCTTTCTTTCTTTCTTTCTTTCTTTCTTTCTTTCTTTCTTTCTTTCTTTTTTTTTTTTTTTTTTTTTGAGAAAGGGTTTCTCTGTGTAGCCTTGGCTGTTCTGGAATTCACTATGTAGATCAGGCTGTCCTAGAACTCACAGAGATACATCTGCTTGTGCCTCCCTGAGTGCTGGGATTAAAGACTTGCACCTCCACTGCCCAACGTGACAGCTCAGTTTTAACCTTACAAAATAGAAAAAGAAAAAGATTTATTTTTGTTTCCTAGTAATTCAGAACAGAACTTTATCAATATGGGTGATACCACTAGAAACCAGGTGTCTGAAAACATAAAAAGTAGAGCACTGGGTAATGTACTTGACCATGTGGTTGGTACTATTGCCAAACACTACATAGAAGTTACTGAGTTGTTTGGGTGGCCGATGTGTTTAAAGTTCCTTATATATTGTGCTGTAAGGAATTCCAATTGATACTTGTAAAGGGGATAGGAACAGGTATAATAGTAGATCCTTAAAAAAGCCTGCCAGGTAGAAGTGATGGACACTTCTATTCAACACACCAAGCCAATTTGTACAAGCTGGGGTATTCTGTTCATGGCATGTTTCCTATTAAATCAGTTTAACAGGTTATCTCTATCACTGGGAATGAAATACATGAGAAATAATCTCTTTGTGTAGGAAACAGAGCCAACAAGATAAATTATTTTTTGGTGATGTTTTTAACTGATGAGAATTCATTTGTGATGCAAAGATAGATAAAAGCCCAGAGGAAATGCTTATGTTATAAAACAAGAGAATTTGAGATCCGGGGGAAATAAGGACCTGTCAGCTAGATTAAGAAATAAGTTTTAAGAAAACACATCTTCTTAGATTTGAGACATGAATTGTAAAGCTTAAGTAGAATATTCATAGCTAATATAATAACACAAAATAAAATGCTATAGGGATAGTGCCCTCAATTTTTAAAAGTCAAATTCCATTCACTTCTGTCTTAATTAGGCTTTTATTTCTGCGAAACGGCACCATGACCATGGCACCTCTTATACAGGAAAATCTTTAATTGAGGCTGGCTTACAGTTTCTGAGGTTTAGTCTATTATTGTCATGGCAGAAAGAATGGCAGCATGTGGACAGACACGGTGCTGGAGATGGAACTGAGAGTTCTGCACCTGGATCAGCAGGGAGTAAGAAGAGAATGACACATTGGGATTGGCTTGAGCATAGGAAACCTCAAAGGCCACCTCCACAATGACACATTTCCTCCAACAAGGCCTCAACTACTAATAGTGTCATTCCCTATGGGCCTATGGGCACCACATTCATTCAAAACTCCACACCCCCTAAAACTAATCTTTGGAAGTTTAACATGTAAAAGATACTAAAATATCAGCTGCTTTGATTAAGCTATTTAAAAATTAGGACATTGGGACACTTGGGGGATTTTCTAGTCCATAATAGTCTTCTCTACAAGACTTTGATTTTTGGTTACAATTTCATACTGCAATCTTAACCCAGGTTTTGCATCTCAGCAAATGTTTTTGTTGTAGACTTGCATGACAGAGAAGATAAAAAGCTAATCAAACTAAGGCAGTCAAATGTCATTATCTCTAGTGGCACTGAAGACACATGACTTTTATTCACTCTCACAGCATTTACCACCAGAAATGTAAGCCACAGCAAATGTTGCATTTTTATATCCACTACAGTTACAAGGACTGCAGTAGATTAAATAAATGACACCCAGAAAATATGAGTTAAGTGAATTAAGAATACAGTAAATGATTGAATAAGTAAAATGCCATGTGATCAAATGGGAACAAGTAGCTTAATTTTATGACTTAAGATAAATTAAGCAAAAAACAAAAGCAAAATTCTAGGAAGGATTCTGATGGAAACCACTTAGGTATCCTTTGTAAAAAGTCAAGACTCTATTTATTGTAGCTTTTACTTTGTTTATAGTAATTCCCTAGAATTGTATTGTTTAAAACTGTGCCATATCATAAAACAAGCAGAATCAACAGTGCCGCTAAAAGCCATCCTCACACAGACCGTAGCGCTGCCTTCCAGTTATCTCTAGGAGACACTGCATGACCCAAATATGAACAGCTCCTAAAGAAGTCAGCTCTGTTTGAAAGAATTGTGTGCCTATAGGAAACATGCAGGTTCTTTCTTTAGGAAGAACAGGTGTAAATAACAGTTGCTGGAAGGAAACCCAGCTCTGTGCCTTTGCTATCTATGTAAGCCATGACCATTTTGATCTACAGTGTGAACTGTAGCAAGACATTTATTGCCTAGAGATGTCCTTGAATGAGAACACATCGATTTGCAGTTTATCTAGTCATCCAGATCATTCGGAGGCTAAGGAAGCCACCTTATACCATAGCGATTTTGCACAAGAATTTCCAGAGCTCTGAGCAAATCACTGCAGCACACGTGTTTTTAAGTATGGGAAAAGAATGTAAATATCAGTGGATCCAAGTGAACCTTCTTTTGAAGTGTGCATATGTGGGAGACTGTGATTACCTTGATGGACTTTATCTTGAGGAGTGTGAAACAACTTCTCCTTTACATAATGATGTCAGTTGAACGGATTTGTCATTTCTGGGGAGTATCCCCAGGTAGAAGCCAAAATGTAGACCATTCTCTTTGCTACACGTTTTTCAAATTAAGCAGAGTTGTTTTTTTCTTTTTCTCTTTCTTTCTTTCTTTCTTTCTTTCTTTCTTTCTTTTTTTTTTTTTTTTACAAATTTGTATGTACTCATTAATACCATAATGCAAAAATAATCTCTTAAGGGGTCCTGTTATCAAATCCCATGAAACCCATCTTTACCACAATTGACTATCTTGCACAGGGCTAATCACTAGCGTCTGCCCAGTATCATGCTAGGTCCCAAAAGACCACTTATTTTTTTGAGATTGGGTCTTTCTACATACCTCTGTTTGTGCTGGAATTCACTATGTAGACCAGGCTGGCCTAGAACTCAGTGATGCAACTTCCTAGTGCTGAGATTAAAGGTTTGCTGCACCATGCTCGACCTCACAGACCGCTTTCAACTTAACTGTAAGTAGAACAACACACACACACACACACACACACACACAGGCTTTCCAACATATGCATTGGACAGTACTATACATAGTTCAGTATGGCATGCTGTTTTATACAATCATATGCTATGAACATAGTTACAGCTTAGTAAACAATGCTATGTGAACAGTGAGCAGAATGACTTGGCTCTAGTACAGTGATTGCCACTGAGCACAAGTTATAACTATAGAACAATCTCTATATGAAACAATGGTATATGAAACAATGGTAGTTTCAGGTCCATAACATTGTCTGTACAAGTTTGGTGTGTGTGTGTGTTTTTTTTAACATGAATGATGTGAAAATTATAAATTTTTATTATCTTGTTTGCCTTATTATTAACATATTATGGAAATCATTTCATGCCAACAAATATAAATTTTCTTCATTTTTATAAGTTGATGTTTATTACTCACAAAGCAATTACATGTCCTCTTGTTTCATGTGTTTTTTACTGATTAACACTTAGATTGCCTAAATTTAGATTGCTTGTTGCAGTTCTAGTATTTTAATTCTACTAAAGAAGATATTCTACCAGTCACCTTCTTTGTCCACAAATGATATTATTTATAAAGGTGAAATTTCTGAGCAAAAAGATATGTTTATTTTAATAAGAAATACTTTCAAATTGTTTTCTAGAAGTTCTCAAAACTAAAAATTACTTGATAGTTTTATTACCCTGTGTGAGTGTTCTGTCTGCATTCATGTACATACACCATGTTCGTATCTATTGGATCCCCTTGAATTGGAGTTAATGATGGTTGTGAACCACTCAGCCCAGGTCCTCTGCAAGAGCAAGTGCTCTTAGTCACAGATCCACCAGGCCTTTATCATGTCCAGTTTGGAAGGAGAAATGAGATGGTTTGGTAGTAGGAAAGGAAAGGGGTAAATGATATAATCTCAAAAATATTTTAAAATAAAGGAACTGAAAAGCTGAATACCAAATTCTCAAAAAAGAAAATAGAAATAATCATCAAACATATTAAAAAGCATTCTCTATCTTTTTTGACATCAGGAAATGGTAAAGTACTCAGAGTTTCTACCTCACCTCTATCAGACAATAAATGTTGGAGAGGATGTGGGGAAAGAAATTCTCACTGCTTGTGGGAATGTAAACTGGTGTAGCCTCTGGGGAAATCATATATGGAGGTTTTTCAATAAGCTAAAAATAAGGCTTCCAAATGACCCAGCTATACCACTCCTGGGAATGTTCCCCATTCTATATCCAACTGCTGAGCTACTTGCTTATCCATGGTTATTGCTGCTCTATGAACATTAGCCAGAAGATGGAATCAACTTAGATGTCCATCAAGTAATTAACAGAGAATAAACATGTGATATATATATATATATATATATATATATTTACACAAGGGAATTTGTGTGTGTGTATATATATATATATATATATATATATATATATATATATATACAAAGGAATTTTAATCCACTCTAAAGAAAAATAAAATTATGAAATTTGCAAGTAAATTGATAAAACTGGAAGAAATTATACTGAGTTAACCCAAGAACAAAACCACGAATGCCATATGTTTTCTGCCATATGTGGGTATTAGATTCTAACTTTTTCTATGTGTATCCAACATAGGACTGAAGGAGGGCAAATGCAAAGAAAGTTGAAAGGTTTCCATGAAGGGATAATAATTGCTTTTAACACAAAATTATATAAATAAATCTCAGCAACCATTTTCAAATGTGAGATAAAGCACCCTAGGTGATAATGCTGATTATATGTAGTCTGAACTGAGGGAGAAGAAAACTTTGACTTTAAAGGGGCCACTTTATAGTAATTGGTACTTTATAAGTTTCATTTGTGCCTTTGTGACAGAATCGGTGAAATTGATTGAAGAGATAAAGACCTCAAAGTAATGGGATTGGCACTTGGCTTTCATTCTGTCTCTTTGGACGTTTTAATAGGGAGAAACTGTATTAGGGAGAAACTGTATCTGAATTCAAATACTATTTGCTCTAAACTTACTAAAAGTTCCTCTCTCTCTCTCTCTCTCTCTCTCTCTCTCTCTCTCTGCTATGTGGTATAGAGATTGTTATATAGTTATAACTTGTGCTCAATGGCAATCACTGTACTAGAGCCAAGTCATTCTGCTCACTGTTCAAAAGCCATTTCAGGAGACAAAATTTGGTGTGAAGGAAACCAGGTTTATTCAAGCGGCAGTGCCCTGAGAAAATGTGGGAAATTGGTATTCTTTCACACAAAGAGCATCATTTTAGGGAACTCAGTGACACCAGAGTGCTTTTATAGAGATAGAAAAATAGTACAGAGAATAATGGGCAGGAAGATGGCATACCTACTTGGGCCTTCATATTCCAGAGTTTATGTGTGTATTGTTTTCTCAGGCCAAAACACGGCAATTAATTGTAACTTCTAATTCTTTACACTAACATTGCTTTTTCTTAAGTCAAACTGTGATGGCTAATCATAGTTGTCAACATGACTGCATGTGGGATAAAGTGAAATTCAAGTCACTGAGGTACTTGGCAGACCCACTCTGGGGTCAGCAGCGCCGCCTTGTGATGACAGCTCCGAAAAAAGGACCTGAGAGAAGGAAACTTTGCTTTTCCTGCTTTTCCTGCTTCTCCTGACTTTCTCTTCCGAGTTTATCAACCCTGTTGTTGAGGCATCCCTTTACCAGTATTCCAGCCAACTTCTTCAGCATTGCAAGGGAGACTAAGAGCAGCAGCTCTCCAGGAATCTTCTAGGCCTTCAGGGCTACACTGGGACTGCTGAAACATCCAGGCTTCTGGACTGAGCAATACTGAATTCTCTGCCTCTCCAGTGTCAGAGCCATTGTTGGACTGCCCAGTCTTCATCCTGTAAACAAATCAAACACCCCCTTTAAATATGTGTTCATTCTATCACTTCTGTTCCTTTAGAGAAGGCTGACTCTCATAAAATCCTATAGCAGTTTATATATGCTATATTAGTTGATGTGCAGAACTGGAAAAGAAGGAATGATGTCACATGTACAGGAAGTCCGCCAGAAGTGCTATGGTCTGTAAATGTAAACAACGGTTACTCAGCACTTCAAACTGTACTCAAGTAGGTGCTTATTATTAATTTTTTGTTGAAATTACGAATGGCAGCTTTGGTTCAGAAAACTCACATACTTAGTGTGTCCATTGAAGGATAAGAGAATTCCAAAGAAATACAGTTCAACATTCTTTAGTGATGGCTAAATCTAGTATTCAGTGCTGAGAAGACTTTAAATGTACCAAATGGAATCACCATCACTCTGCAAACAGTGCACCAGGATGTGTACAAGCGGCAGTGCAAGCTTCACTGGCAGTAGAATATAGTCTATTTTCTTTCCGGACAAACAAAGCTTCAGATTGCTACAAGGAGTGTAGGACCTCAGTAGAAGAATTAATCTGAACTGAGTAGCTCTAAAGCTTAATTAGAATTCTGAGCTAGGACAGCAGCCCGCGTGAGCGGCTGCCTCTAAACTGTACTGTGTAAACACTGCATAAGGATGAAGTTTGCTTGTCAACTGAACTGGTGTTTCAGTGCGGTAAGATTGTCTTTCTGTCAGCAGAGTGCATCATGGGAAAAGATCAGCATCTCAAAGGAGTGTGATCTGCATGTGTAAAGAGGGGAAAAAATTCCTCAAAGAAAAGGAGCTTGTGAGGTTTTACATTTGTGCTCAAGGTTAAAAAAAAAAAGACAAAAAAAAGGACTTATAAAACCTACATTTTGGTCCAAGGAGAGTGTTTTTTTGTAGAAATTGAAAGACAAACATTTTATTTTTAAGTTTGAGAGATGGGATCTATAGCTTTAGCAATATTGAATACTCTCTGAAAAATAAACTACAGGAAAGGGTTTTGAATTTTTCCCTGGTCTCTCCTGTGAATTCTTTGTTTCATTCTAGATGAATTTCAACTCAAATAAGCACTATTTAAAAACCATTAAGCAGTGGCGCATTACAGGCAATGTAAAGAACACAGGAGCTGTGCTGGATACAAGGATTCAAATCTCTACTCTGCCAGTAGGTTTCCTTTCTGGATCTCAGAGTCAGAAGGTCATGTCAATGCCATACTGATATGGGGATGAAGTGAAATGAACTCTGTGAAGGTCCTGATACTTACCTGGTGGCTAACAAATGTTCATTGAATGATTCAAGACTGCTGCTGTTTTGAAGCGTTTCTCTTCTTAGTAACGTTTTAAGGGCATTGTGATTTCTCTGCCTTCTTATAGCAGTCACCTTATACTCTTGTCCAATCAAGGGCTATGCATTCGTGATGATTAGTTCTCAGCTCCAAGCTATGTATATGCAGGCTTTGTGATATATACTCGTCACTTGCCTTTTCTCAGTGAATAATTTCCTGCTCCTCCATCTGATCCCTTTACCAGTTATACTCCCCAATTCTGTTTGTCTTCAGCTTTTAGAGAATGTCTTTTGCAGACACTCTGGGCCAGGGATTTTATTGATATGAGAGCCCTGGTTCAGTATAAGCCTTGGAGATGAAAGGGAGTTAGGTCCTAAGTGTGTAGTGCTCAGTCAAATATCTGTAAAATAAATTGCTTCTATGAAGGATGCAATATAGGCAAAAGTAAAAAGGAATGCTGGAAAAAGGAAGGCAGTTATGATAGCTAACTTTTATTATAATTGTCAAATACCTAGTACATATACATGAAGAAACACACTTACAGAAGCAAGGCAAATTACCCAGGGAATCATCTCAAAAATTTATCAGAAGCTTTTTGTAGGAATATTTCAAAATTCAGATTAATGATTTTGGAAGGAAATATCCTAAATATATCATATATTATAGAATATCAGTGGGAACAAGGTTGGTGGTAACAGCTTATAAGCAAATCTATTAATATTTATGCCCTGAAGCATATGAATATTCATACTTAGTGAGATAAACAAATACTATAAATAGTTTCTTATTTGTTCAGGTCAAATCAGGTTTTCCTGCCAAATAAGTTTCAAAGCCTTTTTTTTTGTATTTAAAATTCAAATTATCACAGACCTTTTGGTGGGTAGTAGAGACTAGCAAAAACTAAGTGTTTCAAACTCAGAGGAGGACTGCTAGTTGTAGCATTATTTTCCTAAGGTTGTTTCTAGAAAGAAAATGTGTGTGTGTGTGTGTGTGTATGGTATGAGTATATGTGTGTGTAGTGTGTGTGTACATCTGTGTTGTGGTGTGTGTGTTATGGTGTGTGTATGTGTGAGTGATATATGTGTATGTGTGCTCTGTGTGTGTGTGTGTGTGTGTGTGTGCTGTGCATGTGTGTATGTTGTGCCTGCCATGCTGCTGAGACAGGGGAGAATGAGAGATGGGGAAGAAAGTGGGAGATTTATGGAACTAACTCACATGGATTTATGGAAGCAGTTAAAATAAGAATTCGAAGGGTGC
This sequence comes from Chionomys nivalis, assembly GCF_950005125.1. Classification (NCBI taxonomy): domain Eukaryota; kingdom Metazoa; phylum Chordata; class Mammalia; order Rodentia; family Cricetidae; genus Chionomys; species Chionomys nivalis. The sequence goes on along the minus strand of NC_080112.1, from coordinate 13,296,675 downwards.
ACATGCAGGTTAGGATTTGGGGTTCAAGTTCACAAGCCATCTGCTAGAGAATTCCTTCTTCCTTGGAAGAAGTCAGACTTTGTCGTATTGAGGAGTTCAACTGTTTTGTTGAGGCCCACTCATATTATGGAAGGCAACTTATTTTACTCAGTTCATTAATTTAAATGTTACTCATTTAAAAATATGCCCTTACAGATACATGAAGAACATTTTCTTGTCCTGATATCTGAACATTATTGTCAAGGTTGAGATCTATAGAATTAAATGTAATGGTTAATTGAAATTACTTTATCCATCTCAAGGTCAGTGTATTAACAGCCAGATTTGCATCTGCCAATATCATATTCTCATTTCCAAAGATGAGAATATGAACATTTTGGAGGTTATTATTTTGCTTGCCAGAGTGTGGCTGTACAAACTGTGCATACCCAGCTTCCAAAGGGGCAGTGTCCATAGAGATGGCATTTTGACTATTACCTCCTCAAGTCATGCAATTTGGATGCGGTATTCTAGGAGCCAGTTTTTGTCTAAAGACTGCCATTGTACATGGGGTCAATAAGAGAAACTGTATAGTCAGTCTTTTTCAGTCTCATCTTCTGGACAATATCATGATGATGGCTCCCGTGTAAAGAAATCATCTATGGCTATAGGATAGGGTCATTTCAGGTTCCCTATCCTCAGCTGCCCAAGGAAATAACTGGGGACATTGCCCTGGCACCTGGTAGCCACTCCAGGTTCAAGTCTCTTGCCAACCCATAGGTGGCTCCCTTAACTAAGATATGTGCTTCCCTGCTCACCTATCCAACCTTCCTTTATCTCCAATCATCCCATTTCCTCAAGTTCCCCCCATTCTCTCCTTCACACTTTTCTCTCCCCATCTCCCCTTACCCCCATCCCACCCCACCCCCAAGATTCCAATTTTTTGCCCGGCAATCTTGTCTACTTCCCATAGCCAGGAGGATAACTATATGTTTTTCCTTGGGCTCACCCTCTTATTTAGCTTCTTTAGGATCACAAAATCCAATAGCCATACTGATGAGTATCTTGCATATCACCATAGAACCTTCATCTAGCGATGGATGCAGATAGAGACAGAGACCCACACTGGAGCACCGGACTGAGCTCCCAAGGTCCTAATGAGGAGCAGAAGGAGGGAGAACATGAGCAAGGAAGGCAGGACCACGAGGGGTGCACCCACCCACTGAGACAGTGGGGCTGATCTATTGGGAGCTCACCAAGGCCAGCTGGACTGTGACTGAAAAAGCATGGGATAAAACCGGACTCTCTGAACATGGCAGACAATGAGAGCTGATGAGAGGCCAAGGACAATGGCACGGGGTTTTGATCTTACTTCATGTTCTGGCTTTGTGGGAGCCTAGACAGTTTGGATGTTCACCTTCCTAGACCTGGATGGAGTGGGGAGGACCTTGGACTTTCCACAGGGCAGGGAACCCTGACTGCTCTTAGGGCTGGAGAGGGAGGAGAAGAGGAGTGGGGGGAGGGGGAGAGGGGTTGGAGGAGGGGGAGGGAAATGGGAGGCGGGGAGGAGGCAGAAATTTTTTTTTTCAATAAAAAAAAAAAAAGAAAAAAAAAAGAAATCATGTAGTGCCCAGGATGTGAGCGGCAGCCAGTCATCTGTGGGAGTCACTGTTTGGCGTTTGGGGGCAGAGTCCTTACCAGATTTGGGGTCACAAGCCAGGGCTGTTTGTTCATCCTCAATAAGCCAGTAAAAGCAATTACATTTATAGTGAAAAACAAAAAAAGAGAGATCATTTCATAAGCCACATTGGAAAGAGGGACAAAGAGATTCAGTGACCTTCTCTTTCAAGGCTATCAACAGTGTCCTGATGTGAGTTCAAGGTTTAAGTGGAGGGTCAGAGTTATGCATATCTAAACAGTCCGGGTAAAGGTATGATCTCGCCCTTCATTGATCCATCATTGATTCCTGAAAAGAAATCTGACAGCTTGTAAACCTATTTCAAGGAGGAAAGTTTCTCATCTGCCCCTGTGCTGGCTAGAGGTTGTTCTTGTTTTCCTCAACTTAATAGAAACTAAAATTATCTGGGAAGAAGGAACCTCAATTTTGAAACTGCCTGTCTCAAATTGGCTTGTAAGCAAGTGTCGAGCGCTATTTTCTTGATTAATTATTGATGTGGACAGACCCAGCCTATTGTTGACAGTGCCATCCCTGAGCAGGTTATCCTGGCTTCCATTAAAAACAGTGAGCCGCATACACAAGCCAGTAAGCGGCTTTCTTCCTCCATGGATCCTGCTTGATTTCCTGCCTCTGGGTCCCTGTCTTGAAATCCTGGCCTGACTTTCCTTCATGATGGACTGTGATCAGTTTATTCTGTAAGCAAAAGAAACCCTTTCTCCCCCAAGTTGCTTTCGGTCATGGTGTTAATCACAACAATATAAAGTGACCTGGAACAGACCGGCTCAGACTTTGGACTTTCTCTTCTCTCAGAATGAGATTTCTGGGAGCATTACAATTACTTAAGCTCCATTTTGTCAATAGTCTAATTGTCAAACAGAGGGTCACAGGTGTCATTTTAGAATACCTTGTTAGGTTTCCATTTTCATGTTTCAGAGTCATGGTAAAACTTGTAGAATTTCCAAATTCATACCGCATTGCCTACTCTACATAACATCTTTGGGTGTTCCATCGAAGTAAACAGGAAAGTGGCATTTCTGGTTTGGGGAAGAATGCTGGGGGATTTACAATCAGTTCCTAATCCAGTCGCTGGGGCAGGGAATGCTCTGTTCTAGCTATGGAACCAGTTAATCTATATGTTTCTGAAGAAAAACATGTTTATTTCTTCCTTTTTTAAAAGAGGAAGACAGAAGACTGTTTGCATAGCCTAGATTTTATTTCACAGAAAGCAAAAACCCAAACATCTTCTAAAAAGTGAAATAAGCAGAGATGTACCCATAACACAATTTGCTCTGCTCCCTTCCATCCAAACTAAGCTGAGAAAGTTAAGCATGTGAGAAAAATCCAAGTCTTTGTAAGGCTGCTATTAATTCAAATGACTTCAGGAAATGTAGGAATAAAGGATCCCTCTTTTGTGGCTGATGTGAAAAACCTCATTTATCATTGTTTGCAAAAGCTCAATGAGGCAAAGCTCTATCTCTTGGCCCTTCCAATTCCTCCAGCAAGCAGTCGCACTCTATATGTTTTGTGGTTGTGAAGAGAGTCATTACCAGTGACGGTTAAGTAAATTGGTAAAAATTCTGCTGTCAGGGTATAATGACTGTTTAGTTCTTTTTAATGTCTCCTGTAACTTCTGTTTCTTGCTTCTTGTAGCTCAGGGCTTGGGAAATACTTCTTGTTTCTATGTTGATTGGCTTTTATTAGGATCTAGGAAGTTTGATCTAGATTAAAACAGAGCTGGTAAGCTTGAAGAACAAGAAAGGTCAGGAGGTTAGGTGAGCAAATTGCCACCAAATGGAGGATATGACCTCAATTTTTCTGTTAGTAGGGAGGACCTAGGGCTGTGAAGTTCGTGGGCACTCAACAATTGCTCAAAAGAGCGGAATAGGAAAAAGAAATAGGCGGCAGGGTTTGGAGCTCATAACTCCTTATCTAAATGCCCACTGGGTCATTTGTTAATGTAATTCACAAAACTGTTAAGTCTGATTGGACTCTAAAGCCTAGGCTTATTCTGTTTTTACCACATCATTAAATTATGCTTAGTGATTTCTGATTATTGTTGAATGCATTTTAGGTTGAAATGAAAGTAATCTTGTGAATTTTTATTAATATTTGAGGTAAAAATAAAATCAGCTTTTAATTTTGGTATGATGCTACTACTGTAATCTTAGCCCTTGGGAGTCTAAGGCAAGAGGATAATCAGTTTGAGGTCTCAGCGCACAATGAGAATGGAACTCCTAGGAGTGCTCCTAGGGCCCACACTTAACAGTGGCTCTATAAACATCTGATGGCTGTGGACAGAGGGACAGTCACTCTGTTTGGAGGTGGTGGCTGCTGGGAGGCTGTTCATGCCCCAGTGGAAGGCTACATACTCATATGCACTTGGGCAACACTAATTGGACTTGGAGGTTATTAATATCAAACACTGAACTAAAAAGAGGACAGGAGTCTTGGAGGCAGATGTGACGGCTGTTAGGGAGAGTTGGAGGGAGGTAGTGATGGATGGATATGAATAAGGCACGTTGGATACATGTATGCGATTTTAAAAGAACTATTAAAAACAGTAGCAAAACCCTCTTTGTAAAATAAATATTTTTGCTCAAAGTTCAAAGGCATTTTCCCTGAAATGTTAACACAAAAAGTTACTGTATCATATTTATAAATACAGTTTATTATTTTAATGTGTCTATGTTTTCTTTTCAGTTGCCAGGCATCCATATTCTAAGGGAAGAGTAAATGAACCTTTTTTTTTGTAAAGGGCAATACAGTAAATATTTTAGACTGTTGGATAGTCTCCATTTTATAATATTCATCTTTGCTATTTACCACAAAAGGAGCTATAGACATTTGGCAGTTTTCCAATAACTTTAATTGACAAAAGCAGCTGGAGGGCTGGATTTGGCCTGTGGGCAAGTATGTTGACTCCTCATCTAACAGGCAAGAAACATTTTCGTTTGGCCTGTTTCATTTTGATATCAACTGGTAAAAATTACAGCAATAAGAAGATCAGTCATCCAGTCTGGTAAAGTGGGAACTCAGCTACCCAAGTCATCTTCTCCTCTGGGTTTTGAACAATCCTTATATTCTGAAGGTCTTTTTCTCCGTGCTGTTCTTATTGTGCTTCCATGTCATAGGAATCCATGTGAGACAGAAATAAAATTGATGTTTGTCATAGATTAGGGCTCTTGGGGAGCTTGATTGAGATAGAATGATTTTGAACAAATTGAACTGGACAATTTTTTTTGTCTTTAAAAAAGAACCCAAAATTATGTTAACAGGAAAAGATGGATGGGTTGATTTCGTCACTGGTAGAAGTAGAGGAGAGACTCTAGCAAATAACAGGTTCTGTTCTCTTGCTGTTAAAGAAAGGAAACATTAGATTTTCAAGTTTAATTGTGGCAATTTTCTTTATTTAGAAAAAAATGCTTCTCTCCATCCTTTCTCTAATTTTTAAGTCAATTTACTACCAAGGTCTAAAACCTAATCTCAAATGTCAAGTATACTTAAATGTCAATTGCACATATAAATGTCAAGTGAACTATGTAGTTCTTCATGTCCTTTTGTATTGAAGCATAGAAGGCATCATACGGAAGGCCCATGACTCAAGGACTGATTCTTAAGGGAGTTTGTCCTTCAGCCACAGGCAGAGCTATCTAATCAGTTGGTATATTCACTCTGCAGCTTCATAATGAAGTTGGAACAGTTTTTAGAGTTGTCCTCAATGAACCTCATACTTGTTTACAAGAAGTTACACAGAGATTACAAACCCTCATGGTGAATTTTTTCAGAGGGAATAAAAGACCAACGGGAAAATAATTCCAGAGGAAATTAGTTTGTGTCTATTGAATAATATTTTGAAATAACTTGCTCACATAGCTGGAATCCTTTTGCCTTATAGTCAGTAAGTCTTTCCTGATTGTGAATTGAGAACCATATCCCTGACTCATATTTTCACCATTGATTTTTCCCCCCATAAAATGGATGCTTTTTGTCCAAACTCATTTTGTTGTTCTTATAAACATGTAGATTGTTTATGTTATGAGCCTCCTGAACTTGCATATTTTTCTTGTATCCATTTAGTAAATATTTATTAAGTACTTACCCCATGTTGGTGTTATATGCATAAACAGCAGTTAACTCAGAAAGCTTGAATTCCAGTAGAGAAGACAGAGCTTAAATAATTAATAACCCTAATAAATAAATAATTCCAGTAAGAGCTATGATGGAAAAGTACACTGCTCATAGAGTTTATACAAGGAAGTATTGACCTAGTCTGAGAAGAGAAGGCTTCTTAGGAAAGTGATCATTTGGACTCAGATGTGGAAAAGGAGTAGCCATTCACCAGACAGAGTAGGAGCCAGACTGTGCCAGGTACAGGGAAGTGCCAGAAGCACTTAGGGGTGTCAGAGGGCAGCTTTCAGTTCTGCAGAAAGATCTTCTACCTGCTGTGCCATCTCACTGAGCCTCAAAACTGTTACATTTGAGAGTGGGCATAATCCTGAGTGTATATCCTGAACCAAAATGCTAAGTTAAAGGCCTTTGGACCTTTGTTTTGTAGAAAAGACTCTTCAGAATATGATATGGGAACAACTTACATTTATTGTGTAGTCCGGTATATTTGAAAATGGATTGTGTAACAGAAAGAAAGTCCTAGGCTAATGGGATGCTAGTGTCTATCTTATTTCTCATATTCAGTTAGTTGCATAAATTCAGACAAGCCATGACTTCTCTGAATTCTAGTTTCTTAATTTATAAAGTAGGAATTTTTAATTCTTTTCCTGTGTATTTAGCACTGTCAATATCCAATCAAAATGTTTTCTGTACAGAACATAATCGTATTGTAGCTGTTTTTTCCTGTCCTCCCTGCTACCCATTTTCCCTTTCCCATGCTTGCTATGCAGCCCCAGAACTCCAATCTGAATGGGGAAGCCACAGTGATAGAAAAGGGTCAAATCATAGTGAAACTTACTCCTCTGCTCCAAAGTCTTCTTTCATTTTGTCTGCAAGTCTCCCTATGATGTGCCTGTCTTTGTTAGACCTCTTACTTCTCCTGGTTCAGCCTTACCTGCTTCCTTGGTAAACTAGATAAGGTTTTTCCTCAGGTATTTTTGCTTGCTCTGGCCTCGATCAGTAAAAGTCTTCATGTAGAGAACTGTGTGGCTAACACCGACATTACCTTCAAGTGTCTGTCCATATGCTACCTTTTCAATAAAGCTTTTGGTGAACTGTTCCCTTTAGTGTGACACCCATGCTCCCCCACATCTGGGAACACCTTACTTGGGTGTGTCTTTTCCTTTATCTCCCACAGCACTCGTCATTGTTCAGCATACCATGATTTAGTTATTTATTGGGGGGCCATCAACTAGGCCAGTTTTCAAAGTAGAAATGGGTGATTTTAGATTATGCGAGGTAATACAGACAAGGAAGGCTTAGTCATTTATAACTTTCAAAATAATTTATTTATTGATTTTTTTTGGAATTTCATATCATGTACCCCAGTTTTGCTGACCTCCCAGCCCCTTCATATTCACCCTTAAGCCTTACAGCACCTCCGTATAAGAAAATTTTAAATACTGAAACCAAACTAAACCAAAACAAAATAAAACACTTTATTCCTCTATCTTTCTGGTCTCTCTAACTTAGTGACACAGGGAGCTGTGGTGTGTCACACAGTATACCCTTTTGTCCACTCAGCTTTAATTGCAAATGTTAATTGCAATGAGCCATTGGTTTTGTTCCAGGCCTCTGGTTTCTGGTACACCATTATGATAATTTTTTAAATTAAAAATTTTCTTGCTAGATTTCACAAAATAAGAAATTTTGGATTTTTGGTTGGCAACTTGTTTGTTTCATTAACAACTGTTCCAAGAACCTAGTAGGTTATTAACAGACATTTTGAGCAAATGAATGAATTAGTTATGCATAAGAAAGATATAAGACATCCAGTTGTATAAATATAAACTTAGTTGATATTTCATTATCTTTGTTGGGGTTTAAAAATATATATGAGATATAATAGTATATTTCTATCATCAACTAAGTAAAAGAAAATTGCTCTCTATTTTTATATATACTTAAAAAGTTAAGGACTGATTTTGACGACAAAGACATTATAAAGAAAATCATTACAAGACAGTTCAAAGAGGCTGTTTATGATAAAGCTTTCTCTTTTCCCAGAGGGCACATGTTCCTTCTGAGAGCACAAAGATACTGGCAGCCACCTCAAAGGGTTGTTGACCTAATTGAAAATTAGCATGGCATGCTTATGAGGCTGAGTAGTTGAAGACAAAGTACTCCTCTTTCCTGTTAAAGAGGAAGCAAATCATCAATTAATTGACAAGATGGGACTAGATGAACTAGAGTGAAACCCTGCAAAGGATGGGCAGCAGAGGACAGAAGTGATATCTGCATAGAAATACACATTCAGTCGGTGTTAAAATGATGATTAAAATGTGACATAATCCCTCTCAGATTATGCAAAGTACTTGACAGCAATTGGAAATAAGCATTTCTGCATTCCTTTGATGATATGCATCCATTCATTACTTCATCAGCTTTATTATTGACTAATTTTTCAATGGATTTTAGCAGAATCCAAAATGCAGTGTATGTTCTCATCAAATCTAATGACTGAAGAAAATCCAAATGTAAAACAGTTTCCATTCCATTATGCTTACTCAGTAGTTTTAGATAAAAGGACTGTACAATTTTCTTATAAAGCCAAAACAAAATCAATACACTTTCTCTTTTGATGGTATCAGTGAGGATGACTGATCCAGGAGCTTTGCCTTTATCCAAACTTAAAAACAGTAAAGGCTTACTGGGCTTAATTCACAGGCATCCAGCTTCTCTATATTGCTAAACTGAACTTAGTTAGGTTGGGTTTCCATACATTCCTTTTTTTTTTTTTATTCTTGCCTCAAGAATATACCACAAATTATACACAAGGAAGTTAAATGGGTTCAGTTTTGCCACAAGAAAAGGCCATGCTTAATCTTTTCTTTGGGTATCTAACAATAATAGCAAAGATTGATACATAGAAGGTAAAGACTTCACAATTTGAGTGTTGTAAAAGATTGGAAAGAATATCTCCCTGATCTACAATTTTAGAGCGTGACTTGAGTTTTTAGGGGGAGTTTTCAGATTTTTGATAGTCTTGGAAAGCTGACCTCTGTCTAGTTGAAATTCCTGTTTTGATTGGATGATATGTATATCATTATGCCAGAGGAGTCAAAACTTTGTTTACCTCTCTCAAGGCACTAGATGACTGATCTTGACTGCCAGTCTGATTGAACTGAGAAGCTCTGTTGACATCAGTGAAACACACTTCTGGGCGTGTCTGTGGAGCAATATCCAGATAGGACTGACTAAAAGGGTTGGTCCTGGGTGGCATCATGCTAAATAAATTACGGACCCAGATGGTATAAAAGAGGGAAAGAATCAGGGTGACAGTGGTGTACACCTTTAATTCTAGTACTCAGGAGGCAGAGGCAGGCAGATCTCTGTGAGCTCGAGGTCAGTCTGGTCTACAGAACAAGTTCCAGAATAGTCAGAGAAAAACCCTGTCTTGAAAAATAACAGCAACAAGAACAAACACTAAAACCTAAGGAAAAGAGAAAGAAGCTTATTAGGATAGACCATAGATCATGTCTGTGATAGCTTCATCAGTATAGATTACCAGTACATCCACATTCAGATTTAAAACAACTTACATTTTTCTACTCTCACCCATTTCAATGCAGTTTGTTTAAAACTTCTGAATGTGGTTTTAACTTTGGTGGGGCTACTTTTGGAACTTTTTTTTTTTGTAGTTTTAGAGGACTCTTTTCCTTGTTTCTTATTTGTTTTGATTCTGATATTCCAGTTGATCTCTGATAAGTCCGGTAGGGAGGACATTTGCCTGAAAGAAACAAAAAACAAATTATCAGTGCCTTAAAATGCAAGGATGTTTATTGCTTAGTAATAAGAAAACCAATCAAAATTCCAAAACAATTTTACAGTTCTTAAAAGAACAATACTTGACTTCATATGAAAAAAACAAAAACCCTAGGATAGCTAAAATTATTCTATACAATAAAGAACTTCCAGAGGTTATCACCAGCCCCGATCTCAAGCTCTACCACAGAGCTATAGTAATAAAAACAGCATGACAATGACATAAAAACAGACAGGTGGATCATTGGTATTGAATTTAAGACCCTGATGTAAATTCACACACCAACAAACACTTGATTTTCAACAAAGAAGCCAAAATTATACAATGGGAAAATAAAGCATCTTTAGCAAATTGTGCTGGTCTAACTGGATGTCAGCATGTGGAAGAATGCAAATAGTCCTTGTCTATCATCCTGCATAAAATTCAAGTCCAAGTGGATCAATGACCTCAACATAAAACTGGATACACTGAACCTGACAGAAGAGAAAGTGGGGAACAGCATTGAACGCATTGGCAACTTCCTGAATAGAACATCAGTAGCACAGACACTAAGATCTATAATTAATAAATGGGATCTCCTGAAACTGAAAAATCTTCCGTAAGGCAAAAGACACTGTCAAGAAGACAAAACATCAGTCTACAGAATGGGAAAAGATCTTCACCAACCCCACATTCGACATAAGGTTGATCTTCAAGATATATAAAGAACTCAAGAAACTAGACATCCAAAAAAACCAAATAATCCAATTAAAAAATGGAATATTGACTTAAACAGAGAGCTCACAACAGAAGAATCTCAGATGGCAGAGAAACACTTACAGAAATATTTATCATCCTTAGCCATCAGGGAAATGCAAATCAAAACAACTCCGAGATTCCATCTTATATCTGTCAGAATGGTTAAGATAAAAAACACTAATGACAGCTTATGTTGGAGAGGGTATGGAGCAAGGGAAACACTCCTCCACTGCTGGTGGGAGTGCAAACTTGTACAGTCACTTTGGAAATCAATATTGTGGTTTCTCAGAAAACTGGCACTCAATCTACTCCAAGACTCGGTGGTATTCTTGGGCATTCTCAAAAGATACTCAGTCATAACACAAGGAAACTTGTTCAATTATGTTCATAGCTGTTTTGTTTGTAATTGCCAGAACCTGGAAACAACCTAGATGCACCTCAACCAAAGAATGGATAAAGAAAATGCATACATTTACACAATGGAGTGTTATTCAGTTGTTAAAAACAATGACACCCGGAAATTTGAAGGCAAATGGATGGAACTAGAAAAAAACTCATCTTGAATGAGTCAATTCAGGCCCAGAAAGATAAGCATGGTATGTACTCATTCATAAGCAAATATTTACTGTAAAGTAAAGAATAACCATGCTACAATCCACAGACCCTGAGAGGCTAGGTAACAAGGAGGGCTCAAGGGGGAATGCTTGGATCTCCCTTGGAAAGAGGAATAGAGTGTATCTCCTTGTTGGACTGGGGGATGGTGGGCATGCATATTTGAGGGATCAGGTTTGTGGGTGGGCAGAGGGGGACAATGCTTAGAGAGATGACTGGAAAGGGGACTTTATGAAGTAGGGTAGAAGCTTGATGTAAGGGAAGCTCCAAGGAGTCTACATGGATGGCCCCAGCTAAGACTCTAGGACAGTAGTGGATACGTAGCCTGAACTGGCCATCCCTTGTAATCAGATCGGTGACTTTCCCAGTTGGCATCAGAGAGCTTTCTCCAGAGACAAGTAGAGGCAGACACAGAGACCCATAGGCAAAAATTTGGCAGTACTGAGGAGTCCTGTTGAGAGGAAGGAGGAATTCTGTTTTAGGAAACAGAGGGTCAGGAACATCACAGGAAAACTCACAGAAATCCCAGAGACTGAACAGACAATCAGGGAGCCTACATGGGATCTAGGCCCTCTGCATATATGTGACAGCTGTGTACCTTCTTCTGTTTGTGGGTCTTCCAGCAATGAGAACAGGGCTGTCCCAGGTGCCTTGATTGACTCTTGGGAACCTATTCCTCATAGGTCTTGCTCAGCCTGAATACAGAGTGAAGTGCTTTGTCTATGGCAGCTTAATATGGCATGGTTTGCTGATGCCCATGGAAGTCCTGCCCCTTTCTTGGTAAATACAGAGGAGGGGTGGATGGCGGGGTGGATGTGAGGACGGGAGAGGGAGTAAAATGGGAGAAGGAAGGGGAAGCTGTGGTTGGGATGTCAATTATATAAATTAATTTAAAAATTAGGATACCTAAACCCTAATGGTCTTAGTATTGAATGGCTCAAACATTTGATTTCTGCTCTACTCTTGCCCCCAGTCTGGTTATGTATTTCATGCCTATTGATCACAAATGCCTACTACTCTAAGGTATAAACAAGGTGACAGACTTACGATCTGTAGATCTTCTCTTGTATATGGCTATTTAATAAAGAAAGCAGTAGAATCTCAACAACCTCTGCTTAAGTCTCCTTGGCAAGAACAGTCACTGGCCCACAACTACCAGTAAAGCAGAGGAAGTGATGTTCAAGATCTCTGACTCTCAATGTTAAGGGGAATGGAGGGGACACAGAATTGAGAACAGCATGGTGAGTAGTAAGTCTCCAGCTTCTGCCACTTTCAGTCTGGCTCTTGGAAACACGAGATGAACCATATTCCCTGAGATTGAGACTGACATGGCCACTCAGGACACAAACTTACTTAATGGCTAAGGAGTTTCATTTGTGTGTAGGAGAGGCTATTCATACTTACCTGGCTTTAATTACAAGTTAAAAGTAGTTTTCTTCTGGTGTTTATATTCAATTAAAAAATTTAAGTCTGTTACATAAATCTACTATACTGTGTCAATCCTTTGTAAGGTAACCTTTGATTTATTTTAGATCAATCAAGCTGAACAGACTGAATTTTGTCTAATTAAGTGAATTCCCATTTGTAAACTTAGATTCTTCAATTCTCTTTAGCCTTTCAAAGTACACTTTCAAATCTATTTGATTTCCCTTTAAGCATTCCAAGTACCTGACCAGGCAAACTTGGATACCAGCTAGCAAAACCTCATTAATTGCTTGAACAACTTTATAAGTTTAACAGCTTAAAGATGTAAATATAAAGAAGCCATGTTGTTTTAAGTACGGCAGTACACTTGCTGTCGTGCTATGAATGAGAACATCCACCATTAGGCTCATGTATTTGAATACTTGGTCCCCAACTGACGGAACCATTTCAGAAGGATTAGGAGATGTGGCCTGGTTGGAGGCAGGGTGTCGCTGGGGTGGACTTGGAAGTTTCAAAAGCCCATACCTTTCCCAGTGAGTCTTTTCTCTCTGCCCTGTCCTCAGCTACTGGTCCAGTGCCAGGGTTGCCTGCTGCCATGCCCCCCTCCATGATGGCTGTGGACTCACTCTCCGAACCTGTCAGCAATTCCCCAATAATGACTGTCTTGCCTTTATTGTGTTGTCTCTTCACAGCAATAGAAAAGGAGCTAAGATACATGCCAGAAGAAATGTGGTCAAATGAGGCAGGACACACAGCGCAGTGAAAGAGGTGATATGCAGCTAAGGACCAGTGCTACAGCAGAGATGCCTTACAGTTCAGAGTGAAAAAAACATGCCATTGCGTAAACTTTCTTGCTTAAAACTATCACCAGAGGATTGCTAATTGTTCTTTGCTTCTTTGTAATGGCAGTTCCGTATAATTACCATTGCATTTTGGCTATATACATTATGGTATTCAATGTCATGACATACTTTCAAATCCCACCTAAGAATAGAAAAGGACTATACTTTATTTGGGGAAAGAACTCCACACCTTCCAGGAATTCTTAGATCTATCACATGAATCACCAATCCTTCTTCCATCCATTAGGGTGCCATTAAGATGTGCTGTCCAAACTCCCGCAAACTCACTCTGAGTGAGTGCACCCATTTGCTTTGTAATAAAAGCTTCCTTTCAGATCTCTACTTTGTCTGAATTCTTTCTCTACTGGGGACTCAGATCTGGAAACTGCGATGACTCAGTTGGTAAAGGTACTTGTGGCCAAGCCTGAGGGCCTGAATTTAACCCCTAGAACCCACAGAGTGGAAGGAGAGAAGGGAGGCCCCCAAGTTGTCCTCTGACCTCTGTACATGCAATGACACACACAAACACACACGGTAAATAAACATAAAATAAAGTTTAAAATATGAAAAGGGAAGATACCGCCATGTGCCTCTCTATTTTTTCCTTGAGATCTCCCCAGCCCTCAGCACCAGGAACAAAAATATGTTTCATCTTTAATGAAAAATTACAGATTAATGAAATATTTTACATCAAAATTTCTGTTACTTGTGTTTAACTATCTTTCTAAAATATGTATTGCTGCCTTAAACCTCACAAGCATATTTAATTCCAAGTGCACACACATATTCTCAACACCATATATCAGTTTCGAAACCACGGGATTTATTCATTTCAATTATATCTATGTTCTAAAGTTACTTAGTTTCAAAGGGACTAGAGTATCATCTTGGTCCAGGCATGACTGTTTGTACAGGTGAACTAAAATCACTTCTGAGCCAGAGATTTGAGGGGAAGATGCAGAAACAGAAGCAAAAGCAATCCAGAGAGATTCTGTCTGTGCAGCTGTTGAAGCTGGGAGTTTAGGATCACTATGGCAACAAGAACCCATAGGCTCATATTCTTAAGCTGGGATTGGTTTCTTCTAAGTTACACTCTTATATCACTCTTCCATCTTTGATATCTAATTGAATTGGGTGAAGGTCTTCAAACTACCCCATCCATCAGCATTGTAACTAACTTCCTTGGACTGATTTCTATTACCTGAATGAATTGAAGGTTAATTTTTGCTTCCTGATCTGAACTACCATTCTTTACATAAAATAATACCATGTGATTGGGTTCTATGCGCCTCTTTTCAAGCTCTTCCTATGATCACAACCATGAGTTACAATTTGTACTTTGGAAACTGATCACTATGAAACTACATTATTCCAGAGAGGAAATTTTGGGTGGTGGGGTGGGTAGTGCTGTCCTTGTCACTGTGTCTTTTATTGCGTGTCATTTTATAATATCCATAGGACCTATTAACTTCTAAGTTATGTTGGGTATCCATGAAAACCTTGAAGCTGCAGAAAAAAAATCCTTTCTTTGTCTGTGACTATTATTTGTATGCTGTTAACTGGCATGACACTTCCCTCTAAAATGTGCTCTACTGTCTGTCCTTAATTCTCACTCACTGAAGAAGGAAGAGGGGTAAATCTTTGCCTTTCTTCCCTGTGCTATCCTTTAATTCTTGTGAGTTTAGAATTTGTCTTTGATGGTAGAGGAGTAAGAAGAAAGGATTGATTCGGTATGCTGCTTAAACTTGCATTCTTATACTCGAGCCCCTGTCTTTTGAGTTTATTTGCAAAGTGTGTGTGTGTGTGTGTGTGTGTGTGTGTGTTTTGAGACAGGGTCTCAAGTAATCAAGACGGTCTTCAAACGTTTTATGTATGGAACAATGAACTTGAACTCTCAATATTCTTTTCCTGACTTCACCACTGAGATTACATGCACGGTCCACTGTGCTTAGTTTGTGCAGTCCTGGGTATCAAACTCAGCGCCTTTTCTATGTTAGGTAGGCAGTCTGCCTACTAAGCAATCTCCTCAGTTCATGCAGGATATTTTGACTTCTTTCCCTGTACCAATATGAGAAATAACTTTTGATTTGATTCTCGCAGAAGAAATGGAGGAAGGAAGGCATATGGGAAATAAAAGAATACCATATATGTATCATAGTATCTTACCTGAGGAAAGATGAATTTCTAGAACCATCTTTTCTAAAGTTAAAGGCCTTGATTTAACTGCTAGAACAGATCTAAAGGGAGCTGATACTATAGACCAGAGGTTCCACACCTGTGGCTTATGACCCTTTCACAAGGGTTGCATATCAGATATCCTGAATATCAGATATTTACATTATGACTCATAACAGTAGCAAAAGTACAGTTTTGAAGTAGCAATGGAATAACTTTATGGTTGTGGGTCAGCACAACATGAGGAGCTGTATTAAAGGATCTCAGCATCAGGAATGTTGAGAAACACTGCTCTAGACTGAGAACAGCTTGCAGAGTTATTGGCGCCAAGGGCAATATTTTCCTTACTGGTGCTCTCTGTTGAAATGCTCCTTCACAGAGTCTTTCCTGATCTTCTCATGCTAGACAAAATTTCCTTTTTTATATACTTTTAAAGTAACCTCTATTTCTCTTTTGGCCTATATTCCATTTACCATTTCAGCTTATATTATAATGCTGGTAGACTGAGTTCTTATGGTGCTGGGAATTTGGCTTCATGCTACATTTGACACTATCTGCTCAAAATTCGATGTATGAATAGTAGTTTTCAAATTGTCTTGGTTAATGAAACACAAGAAGCACTAATGAGAAGGTAGGGTCCAGTGGGTTGATGTATCATAAATCCATGAGCTCTGGATAAACTTTGGTAACCAAACAGGATTTGGGGAGGTTGAATGACTTTAATTTTCACATAGTTCTTTTCAGATGTCTTTCTTTTTAACATTCAAGGTATTTAAGAGGAAAACAAGGATTCAAAAAGCACAAGTAAGTAAGTAAAGATACATCCTACATACATAGAATCTAGCATTTTAATTTCCAAGTGGGAATATGAGTTTCTTATTGCTATCAATCAATACATCAATATTACATTTGGTGTTTCGCAAAATACAGCAAATGGAGGGTATTTCTTACTGGTGTGTTCAAATTTGTTAATAAACACTTTTATAAACTCTAATTGGGAATTGAAATAAATCTAAAGCTTCCCTTTGTTTTGCAAGGCAGACAAGTTTTCCTGGACTTATTTTCTTCCTGACATTGCTTTAAATGATGCATTTGAAGATACTAAAGATGAAACAGAGATTTTGTTCTTGCCTTTTGACCCTGAGCCATTTCTATGAGAGAGGCTTTAAAACATGAATATTTTTGGCTCTACGAAGTGCACCTTTGAAATGGCATGAAGCACTGTGTTTAGAACTGCAAATATCACTGACATTTCTAAAGTGCAAACAATGTTTAACGGCATGGCAGTAAATTTATTGCGTCTACATGAACATAGGTATTGTTTCAAAGTTTGTACTATTTAAGAGTTAAATGAATTGGAAAACTCACTGTAGACTAGTCTGTGTAACTAGAGGATGGTGTAATAATTATGAGGACTGCAAAACTCTTTTAATGCTTCAATAAATATGCCAGCTCTCTGTGGTGGCCTGCTGTTCTCTGAGCCCAGATTGTTGCTTTGTATGTACGTATCAATCTTCACTACTTGTTATGTTCAACCTTTCTGAATCTGCGATCGGGACCCATCTGTTCAGCTATACTTATTAGTGTATTTTCTTATGACGTAAGTCCTTCAAAAATGTTCCTCTCCAAGTGGTGTCATGATACCTGCTGGGTTATATTTGTCATGTACCATAATAGTATAATAATCCTTAATTACAGAAAACAGAAGGTAAAATAGAAAAGTTGCAAACTTCTTCTGAGGTCAGGACTGCCTTGGGAGTAAACAGTGATGCTCCTGACAGATGAGTCAGAATGGATGCTAATTATGAAAGATGACCATGCCTGGGTAGCACACCAACCCTTCACCCAAAATAGGTGGTGGAGTTGAGCTTATTAAACTTTTTTGAAGCTGTTATACTGATTATTTGCTTGCTTAGTGTGGAGGGGAATGACTGCTTGTGTCAATGTAGCAGGCGCAAGCATACAGGGTTTACCAATGCCTTCATTAAATGAAGAATGTGGTCTTCCTTAAAGATTGGAAAAATGCTTTTAAAATTTGCTTTTGCTTAGCTGGGAATGGTAGGTAGCACATATCTGTAATCTGAGAGGCAGAGGTGTGAAGATCACAAGCTTCTTATATAGCATAACCCTATCATACTCACATACACATATATACATACATGTGCACATACATACATGCATACACATATGCACACACACACAATGACACACACACACACAAATTAGGAAGATTTTGCTTTGAAAGACATGCTGTTCTATTATTCCCTACACTTGTGCATTTTAATATTTCTCTATAGTTTTGCTTCTCCTGAGGCTATGTTTTTATGTACTTTATTGAAAGAAGAATATTGGAAAATATTTGTAGTTGAAGTTTTCTTGGAGCTGGCTGTTCAAGAGGAAAGCATTTCTTGGAGTACCCTCTCATTTCAGAAGGTATTCAGCATTAGAGCAGAACCATTCTTCTGTCTTAAAGAGCTTCTGGGCTTCATTCTAACATGGACAAAAGACAGCACACAGTGAGAGCATGTAGGAATCAGAGAGAAAAGCAGGAATGGAGCAAAAACTTTCAAGTAGAGAAATGCCATGTTCCAAATATATACATAAGTACACTTCTTTTATTTCAAATTTAGTTCCTGTAGTAGATGTACAATTGTGTGAAACTTTCACATTAATTAAAGGAAATTGAAAAATAATGAATATATCTGAATCAGGTCTCTAATTTAGAAACTAAAGAATAACCTGTCGATGCAAAAACCACAGCACTCATCTTAAAGATTTATTCTGGAGCCGTTTTGAGTGACTATAACCTGGAAATATACGTTTAGGCTACCCCAAATTTCATGTCTCAACATGGAAGCAGTTTTTTTTTTATTGAAAAAAAATTTTTCAGCTTCCTCTCCGCCTCCCATTTCCCTCCCCCTCCTCCCGCCCCTCTCCTCCTCCTCCCACTCCTCTTCTCCTCCCTCTTCAGTCCCAAGAGCAGTCAGGGTTCCCTGCCCTGTGGGAAGTCCAAGGTCCTCCCCCCTCCAACCAGGTCTAGGAAGGTGAACAGCCAAACTGTCTAGGCTCCCACAAAGCCAGAACATGAAGTAGGATCAAAACCCCGTGCCATTGTCCTTGGCCTCTCATCAGCTCTCATTGTCCACCATGTTCAGAGAGTCCGGTTTTATCCCATGCTTTTTCAGTCACAGTCCAGCTGGCCTTGGTGAGCTCCCAATAGATCGGCCCCACTGTCTCAGTGGGTGGGTGCACCCCTCGTGATCCTGACTTCCTTGCTCATGTTCTCCCTCCTTCTGCTCCTCATTAGGACCTTGGGAGCTCAGTCGGTGCTCCAGTGTGGGTCTCTGTCTCTATCTCCATCCATTGCTAGATGAAGGCTCTATGGTGATATGCAAGATATTCATCAGTATGGCTATAGGATAGATTCATTTCATGTTCCCTATCCTCAGGTGCCCAAGGAACTAACTGGGGACATTGCCCTGGGCACCTGGTAGCCACTCCAAGTTCAAGTCTCTTGCCAACCCTTAAGTGGCTCCCTTAACTGTGGTGGCATAAATGAATGCAGAAAGATTATAAAAATATATACAGCTTTAATAAGGAAATAGACTTACAGGACCACAGATTCCCGCGGAGAACAGGAGAAGCAGAGCAAAAAGGGCTGCTGGGATCACGCCTGGCAGATTTATCAGTAAACATTAGCCCAAGGCGAACACGCCCCCAATGGGTGGAGCTATATCCCTACACTTAACTAAGATATGAGTTTCCGTACTCCCCTATCCAACCTTCCTTTATCCCCAATCATCCCGTTCCCCCCAGTTCCCCTCATCCTCTCCTTCACACTTTTCTCTCCCCATCTCCGCTCACCCCCATCCCATCCCACCCCCAAGATTCCAGTTTTTTGCCATGGAAGCAGTTTTATGAAATTTTATAATCCTACAGAACAAAGCACTCATAATCAAGGTAAATTAAAAAAAAAAAACATTGGTGGATACATCAGAAAGACAGCTACAGTTATGTGGGAGCAGCTTTTCTCTAAGTCCAGGATGATATCTGATGGCATTCTTAGCTTTTGAATAGGGGAAAGCTACTGGACTGTTTAGTTAATAGCGTCTTTTTTCTATTAGTCACATGATGTAAGCTCTGATACGGGAGTAGAGAAGCGATGTCTGTTCTGGAGGATTAGAACCAGTCCAAAGACGGTAACTAACCCTTGAACATCCATCATTGTAACATCTTCACACTACTGTCATTTTAATCAGTCATTCAGTGTCTGCAAAACACTTTTATTCACTCTTAATTTCCCTTCTCCATAGGAGAATTCTGGACTTTTAATCAGCCTGTTTTATTTTTGATAGTAATCCTACATCTCTGTGTAATCTTTAAATAATATCCATTTTTGTTTGTAAGGATCATTCAAATAGCATCATACTGTGTGTACAATTTTTACACAACTATATTTTTACATCAACCAATATTATATTCAAAGGAAACATCTATATTGTTTAAGCTGTATCAATACATTTTCACTGTGGTAGAAAATTACTTTGTGTATAATAATTCATGCATTTTGTGGCTGATGGACATTTGATTTATTTCCAGTTTGCCAAAACTTTGAGCTTTCTAAGACAAGTGTTTTAAATGATATAATTTCTGGGTGATTATTTTGGGTCTGAGCTTCTGGGCAGCCGGAAAACAATACATGGCCTCCTACAAAAACGTATTGCTTTTAGTATGTGAAAACAGTAACACACACACACACACGACATAAGGAGTTGTCAGCAAGTTAAAATGTTTGGTTGTACCATGATTTGCTGCTCTGCAGTTACTGGCCTATCAACTATTATCTGTCAGATGACCCATTTACAACCTCCAATTCTTTGGAAAACAGTGCTATCTCTAGAGATAAGAATAAGACTGTAGTGCCAGCTAAAACTTAACAATTTTTCTGCGGCCTATGACTTTTCCTATCTGATTTGGCTACGTTCCCAATATAGAGTCTACCTATCTTAGAAAACCTCCGTTAATCATGTGGCTAAGGATAGCTCAGTGATCTTGTCAGGTACGAGAGAGTTTAGTAAAAGCAATAAACATGCAAGTGGATGTAGACTTTTGAGAGATTATCTGTAAAACACAGCTCTTTAAAGACTTCCTTATAATGCTTTTATTCGCTTCTGGCTTCAGATAACTGTTGGCGCCATCCACCTACAACATATACTCCTTTTTTAAATAACAGTCTTTTCATACCATTCAGAGAGACACTTCCTTCTCTTCGAACAGAAATTATATTTAGCCAGTCTCTGACTCAGGGTTACATCTACCATGAACAGTTTCACCTCTGTAGGAAGCAACTGAACCTCTTTTATAAATTGTTCCATTACCCAGCTTGCTACACTTAGAAAGTCTCATCTCTTGACCCCTTTTCATATTTGAATTGTTCAAATAAACTGTCTTTTTTTCTTATTTGAGTTAAAGTGTGAATTTTCTCATGGTTGCTAATCAGGCCAGATCTTCTGAGCTGTTCATAATAAACATGAACAGAATTGGCAACAAATGCACTTGTGTCAAGGAAGATAGTATTTGAAGTCAATAGCAGTCATCTTAGCTTCTGCTAATTAGACTGTTTTTGTCAGGTAACATTTTACTGAAAAGGTTTTCCTTTTAAACCATGCATATATAATGATGATAAATCAGTGTAATAATTCAATTTTATGAGGGATAATATTGAAAAGGGTCCTGAATTATCCCTCCTTTTGGAAGGAAAATTGCTCCTATCCCAGTGCCTTTTAAAATGTGAGCTAAAGGGGTGTGTCCACAACTCCCAACACTTCGGATGCCTGTGAAAAGTGTAAGTTCCTGGGCTGTCCCTCGAATTGAATGAATCAGACTTTCTTGGAGAAGGACCTCCAAGAAAGGGACTGATAATCTTCAAATTTACTAAGCACAAATTGTGAATTCTTGCCATCTACAAGTTTTACAGACTCTATCTGAGTGGCATAATGGTGGTTTAAATGTGAAGTTGAATATACAAACTCCTCAAGCTCACACATGCTTTGTATGCGGGACCCATCGTTTGAGAATTTTTCTGTCTTTTGTGAAGCAGTATGTCTTTAGTACTGACTCTCTCTTAACCGAGCTCTATCTTAACCTAAAAGGTCATTCCGTAAGTGTAGCAGAGGGTCAAAGCTGTTATTAGAGTAGCTCTTTTGAATTAAAATTAAATAACCAGTGTAAAGTTATATGGCATATATATGCACACATATATACATATATACACACATAAATTATATATATAAACTTTGGTCTTTATATATATATATAAAGACCAAAGTTTGGAAGCTTGTCATTCTGCTTTTGTAAAACAATTGTTAACATTTATATTAGAATTCCAGACAACTTACAAAGAATGAAAGCAGTAAGTATAATACAGCCAGTATGATAATATGTACTCCTGGCCTTTTAAAGTTTGCAAACAACTTTATGAAGAATCTTTTTACACATTTGAGCTCATAGTTGCCCTGCGGCCTATCAGAAGCCAAGTTTGACAGTTGAAAATGGCGAAGGTCAAGGTTCAAGAGACTAGTGAGACTCTGAGCTAGAATCACCATTTCTTTAGAAGTACCTTCTAATCTTCAGGTTCTCCAGTTTACTGCTGCTGCCCCCTGATTCTGATACTTGATGTCTAACATAGCACCCAAAAAGTTAGATATCTTACAGTGACACAGCAAGGACCAGGTAATTTTTGACTTTAGAGATGTCTGGCTGGAGCCAATGTCAAGAGGTTCTCTTATTCAGAACACTCAGTTAAGACAGTCCTGAAGAACTCCTCTGAGTAATTCTACTCCCAAAGAGTTCCAATCTTCATTTTATCAAGAAGTAAATTTTAGGAGAGGGAATCTGGCTGAAGTTGCATATTATATAATTCTTTATTCATGGGCTTCGGCCCCAATTGACTATCCTGCATCCAGCCTTGTACTCTCTTTTCCTTATGTGCTGTCAGGCAAACACTGTAGATGTTGGTGTATTAGAGACAGGTAGGCAGTGTCCTGGATCCAACCAAACTGAATAATTATCTGTTGGTAATGTCCTCTGGGGAAAAAAATAGAAAAAAAATGTAAGTTTAAAGCATTATAGAAAGCAGAGTTTATTACCTTGCCAAATAATTCTGTCTTATATTTTGGAAACAGCAGTGCTTGTGTGGATGTTTTGGCTAAGCGTACATGTTGATATTTTCTTCTTTCAAAGCAGATATGTCCTTGGGAAAAGAGCGTAGGCATGTGTTTGAGAAAAGAACATTGTGCACTGCACACAAGCATTTCTAAGAAAATGTTATCTCTTTGATTATATATTACATTTCCTCAGAGACACAATTCCTCAACTGGGTATGTGTATAGATCATGATCTGAAATTACTTTTGACTTGTAATAAAAACAGCTTTATGATAAGTAATAAGCTGGGTATTTCAGCTGGGCCTGGTAACCTTGCCCTGTAATCATAGTGTCTCAGGAGGTTGAGGCAGGGTTTTCCATTTCAAGGATAGTCTGACCTGGTGACTTAATGAGTCTTATTTCAAAATGGAAAGTCAAAACAAAAAGGTTAGACATGTAGCTAAGTGAGAGAGCACTTCCCCAGACTGTGCAAGGCCCTGGGTTCAATTTCAAGTACGGAAAGTAAAAAGATGAACACTTTGAGTACAACTTACTGAAAGTTTCCTAATTTATTTGTGCCCGAGAGAACAGTTTAGAAAGGAGAAATCCAGGGGTGACTTGTAAGTACTCGATTATTCTTAGATTTGCTAGCTGCAGTTACATAGCTTGCCATTCTAAAACTAGAATGTCTGCAGGGTTAACAGTCTCTGCCATACTAGGCAAGGTGTTCCCACTGTTACTTGCCAGTCTGGTTCAGTTTGTCCTACAGGAGAAAGAGCAGGACTCAAAGACCAAAGGAGAAAGAGGAAATGGTGTAGACAGAGAAATGGGAGCCATTTTCTGCTTACCCAATAATAACTACTCAGATATCAATTTGAGTTACTTTTGTGAGAACGAAGCCCGTTGGACCTACATGAAGCCTGTTCACCCTGAAAAACACGGCAATGCCAGCAATACAAACAATTTGCAGTTGAGGGAGGATTACTGCATAGGACAAAACTTCAATTTGCATTTTTAGGGAAGTATATAATTAAATGTGCTGACCTTATTTGCAAAAGCTGCTTCAGCCCCAGAAAAACATTAAATACCTTAATAAAACTGGGGGAAATGGCGTAAATTTAGATACCGCAGCAAATGGGAAACAGCAGAGCTAGATAGAATGGACTGCAGGGAATGAATAGCACAGAATGCTGCTGGGCTGAATCTGCAGGTCAGTTCTCTGGCATTAGCAACATAGAAACCAGTCTGTTTTACACAGGAAATTCTTAAATTATCTATACTTGCTTAGTAACCATTTTCTTACTTTTAACATTATTTTCAAGATTTACACTATGAATACTTGGCAGTAGCACTGATATGCCAGGTAGTTAATTATACTCATGGATAATGGGAGCTCAATACACACGAGTAAATGCTTTAGTGACGTCAGAATATATAGTAACAATCTTTATTTGTTATTCCCACAGTAGTGTGGCTGGAACCCTGGACCTTGTGTATGATCATAAAACGTTCTACCTCTGAGCCAAATCCTAAGCCCAGCTCTTCTTACATACAGGTTGTGTTGCCAGTTTCTGAAAGCTGACTCCCAAAGCCAGTTTGTGTCTAAGTTCAAAGGCATAAGATAAAATTGACTGCTCATGACATTTACACATGGTTTACCTATTTTTTCAGGCTTCAAGGTACCTATGTGATTTGGTAAAATGAAACTTCATCAGGCATTATGTAATACAGCAGAAAGCACTAAAACTGTGCAAACAAAACATTTTGTCTTGGCTCCATTAGTAATTGTATTCGTGACTTTAGACAAATTTGTTTGTTGTATTGGGATCTAAATTTGTTGTCTTTCTACTCATGGACATGTCCTGGTTAATCCTGTACACATTGTATTTTAACTCTTTATTAGGTTATAGATTAAAGGAAAGTCACACACACACACACACACACACACACATATATATTGCTAAAGTATTAAGTGTAAATTATGGGGAACATGCAAACACTCCCTTTGCTACTGAATGGGAAATAGACCACTAGTTCTTCCTTTTTATGCTGAGTTGTTTCCATTTCCACAGTAGTCTTGTATTTGACCCACCTTCCTGAGATGTTTGTTCTGAATGAGATGATGGACTCTAAGCATAGTTATCATAGAAGGGAATTCAAGGAAGATTTGCACTTAACATTCTAAGGACTGTGTCTCAATGAAATGGGCACTCTAAGCCTTGTACTGTGCCATTGTGGTAGCTGAGTCCCAAACATTGTTTTCCTTTGATTCCCAGTGTATGTTGTCTAGAGAATTTACCTGTATTTCTCTTAGTTTCACCTCAGAATTACTAGATCGTATTTGCATGCTAATAAGCTCTCAAGGTTATTTTTGTACAACCTGAAGCCTGAGAATCATTATTATATCATAGTGTTTTCCTGGCTTTAGCTTGCATCAAAACTGTCAAAAACTTTGCTCGCTGCCAGTTTCTTAATCAGGAAATCTGGAGTGGTGTTGGATAATTTTCAATTCTAATCAATTTCCTGGTGGTACTGATACTATTGGAACAGAGACAACACTTTAAGAATCACTCCAGGATGGAAATATTCAAATAAGTGATCATTAGAATCTCTTGGGGAATCATCAAATAGCCTAGGCTGGCCTGGAGGTCACAATCCTGCTTCCTTTCTTATAGACGTGTTCATCTTCCTTCAGAGAGTTTATGCAAGTACTTAAATGCCTAGCCACCACTCAGTGAACCATAATAGCTAGTGGTGTGGCTCAGACATCTGTCTTTAAAACCTCTTAGTTGACTAGAGTGTGGAATAAGGCTGAAAATTTCTGCTCTGTGGGAACCGGGACTTCATTATGAGACTATATTCATTCTACTTCATGCTGATTATCTGTAAAACAAAATCTCAGAATGAAAAATATTAATTTAATTCACCAGTCAGTGAGTACAGAAGTCCCATATGGAAGCTTTTCTCCAATTGAGAGAACTATTAGGTTGAAGGCTATCTTCCTGATATATATCTCTGATTTCATCATTTGAGAATGGATCTTCCCATCTGCTTCTTGAATAAGCTGCCAGTTCAATACATGCTGCTTTTTACTTTTGATTCTCCCCTTTTCTGACTTTGTCTTATAGCTTTATTTCTGACTTCAGTCAATTTGATTCTTTAAGCGAGAGGGTGTCAATGTGGCTTTCATAATGTGCCAGTCCCATTCTCTTACCCCTGACCCCAGCCTTACTGTTCACTGTTACTATAAGTCACATGTCAAAACCTCAATTTTATGCTACTTGAAGATTTTCAGTAGGCAGTTATCTTTTACAATGTAATGAACATGTCAGAGTATAATGGAGGCTTAAAGGCCGTTTTCTGAAGATCACCAACTCTTTACTTGCGTCTACAGATGCCAGAGGAACGTTTGAATGCAGAATAAAACTGGATGTCTCTGCTATCATTTGGATCTGACTCTTTATCAACATATAGCTGTATTCCATCTCAGTTCCGCAGAGTGGAGTAAAGGGAAAGGATATGGCTAAATGTTGCTCTCTAACTGTTAGGGATTTTTGATCATTAGGATAGTATGAAAACCACTGTCTTGGAGAATAAGCAAGAAGCCTTTAAGATGTGCTGCTATCCTTCAAGCCACAAACCCTGATTTCCAGTCAGTACTCTGTAAAATTATTTACTGCATGCACCAGAAGTTCTGTTACCAAAAAGTATGACTCAGAAGCTGGGAAGTGTGTGGAGTGTGTATGTGTGTGTGTGAAGCTGTGGAACTAACTTTCTTTTTTGAGACATGGCAAGGGTTTGAATAGATTATTATGAGACTTTTCTGAGTATTGAGGCCACCGTGACAGAGCTGCGTCGTTCTGATTTTCATTAAGATAGGAAGGGCTATGTCAGAGGCAGACAACTGCTCCTGCCTTACGGTTCCAATTGATCTGCAGAATTACAACTTTACTGTCCCTGCATCAAGAATGCCACTGTCTTTCCTAGCCTTATTTTAAATGATGCCAGAAAGGGTACAGGAATACTTCTTAATGATAATGTGCTCTATATCATGGATAGTATAACAGAAAAATATAAAGGCCAGATATAATTGCTTATTTATTTTACAAACTCCAGTATTTACGTCTTTGACTTCATCATTGAAGGCCACTGTATTCCTTTTGAATTAAACAGATTAGATGAAAATGTATGGCTATACTCAAAAATAAAACCTCTTTGAATTACAATATTCAATCTTATGAGCAAAATTACAAATATAATTACCCACTAGTCCATTTTGGGTTTCAGTATGAGCCACAAGAAAGCCAGATGTGCGATGTACGTGCTCACGCAAAGATCTTGGGAGACTGATTTATTGTGGCAGCTCAACTGTTTACAGCTTGCACTCTGTATTTGAGTGGATTTCCTTGACAGAGAATTGACTCAATGCATTTGAACAAGTTTTTTGTTGTTGCTGCTGTTGTTTGTGATTGGTTATGTAGTAGGGATTTCAAGTTTGATTTGGGTAAGAATGTTGTTCTTTGAATTACTTCTCAATTCTGCCATTCAACTACTGCAGGCTGCCTGCAGTACTCTGTGTGCCCTCCCACTTACCTTTCAATCATTTTTTTTTCCTGATAAATACCTGAAGGCTTTAGGGAAATATCAGATTTTTGTTGAGCTGTGTTCATAACTTTTCATTTTCTGGTTTCTTCAGCTGTAAAATGAGATTGATAAAATGCATGTATATGAATGTGGCTCATAGCTGCTTCATAAATAGAGGTGAATAGCCACTGCAGAGTCAATTTGAAAATAGCAAGCCTTTGAAAATATTAAAATGCAGTCATTATATTTACTTTTCCATATGATAGCAAACTGTAATTTCCTGGAGGATGACTCTATAGCATCTGTGTCTTTGGTACCCACTATTGTATACAAAAATTTGCATAAAATGCTCTGGATGAACAAATTAATGTATCTTTGAACCTGATATGAACGAATTGATTCGTCAAGCAATTGTCAGGTGTTTGGGGTAGTTATCAGAGGCTTCTGAAAATTACAGGTGCATGAGAGCACTATCTCTCTGTGTACACCCCTGGCTATGTTTTGTGAAAGTAAGTCTTAAGGTCACATTGTGGCACATGGACTAACATCTATTGGGAATCAGGCTGAAACATAGCTGTGCAATCTATTTGTTTGTGTGGGTCTTACCTTACATCGCTTTAGATCCTCTGTGCACTTAAACAAAGCACTTTACATGAATGGGTTTCTATGAGACAAAGACTTTTAATACTGTGAAGGCATAATTATCATGTTAATAAGCTCAGGTGACAGACTTCCTCATTAAGAGATAGCATATGGATTCAGTACTTTTTATCAAGAAATTTAGGTGCTGTTTACCATGTGTAAAGTTTTCAGTTCTTGTAAAATTGTTCAATATCTTTCAGGAAAGCCTGGAGGAGAACATTATAATTAACAAAGGTTTGTTATTTTTCTTAGCGCTGTGACAGAAAGACCAATGAAAGGAACTTAAGGTAAGTCAAGAATTTTGACTCTTGATTTTGGAGGGTTTCCAATCCATTGGAGTGGGGAAGGCATGGCAGAAATGTTCTTTGTATGGAGGAACATGTATTGGCTTATTCACATGTCATCCATCAGGAAAAATAACTAGACAGAAACAATGGCTGCCCTTCAGTGATCTCCTAGTCAGTTTATACCTCTTAATGGCTTCACAACCTTCAAAATACTGCTATAATCTTGGGACCAAGCATTCAAAACACAAGCCTGTGGGGGAATATTTAAGACATATCATGACTCTTTATATACCTAACCATTTACATTAGAATTAGACCACTTAATCTGGAGGCATGCAGCTTATTTTGGATTGAGGGATTCTGAGATGGGATCCTTGGGATGAACTTACACAAATCTGCAGAATGAATTTCTGATTTTAGAAATTCAACTAGCAATTACCAGAACTTAGGTTGTAAGTGACATTTCTATACTGTCTATACTGATGTTTTCTGGCATTAGTAGGGATTGAACCTATGACTCAGAACATAATAGATATGTACTCAGCTATTGAGTTGTATCAGTCATATCCTTGCTGTGATACAACTTTAAATGCTTTGTAATACAAAATTGATTCTTTCTCATCTTTTCTGCCATCTTGATCCTGACTTTTCCAGCTTCCAAAAATACTATGTGTAACAAATTTGTCACTTACAAATAACCCACCTTATGGTGCCTTGTTATTACTATCTGAACTATTAATGGTAGTCACTGATGCCAAGAAATGGGATACTACTGTAATAAATAGCTAATATGGATAAGTTGCTTTGAAATGATATAGGAGACAGACTAGAGGAGACTAGGAAAGCAGGCAAGAAGAAAACTATACTGTCATGAGCAGATTGTACAAGATGATTCTGGTGAGAGTTGTAAAGGAAGCCTCTGTCATCTTAGAGAATATGGAAGTGTTCATGATCATCATATCAATAGAAATATGGATGGTAAAGACCATTGTAATGATATCTTCTATGATAAGGACCATAGTATTGGAATCAGGAATAAAAACTATACTGAACTTGGGAAAATTATATTGCCTAGATCTTGTGAATGATGAAATAGAATATTTGATCAAAAAATCTCTAGGAAAATGTGAAGTTTTGACATGGATTCTTTTGCCTACAAGAAGGAAATGAATTAAAAGCAGAATTTATGACTAAAAGGGATTTATAATTCAAAGATGTGAAAAATTCTCAACCTAAGAATGTTACAAAAATATAAAAACCTCAACCTGAAACCCTATCTCGAAAAACAACAACAAAAAAAACAAAACAAAACAAACAAACAAACAAACAAAACAAAACAAAAAAAAACCCATCCTGTAGAAAACACCAAGGGTGTATAGTAAGATTAGTGTGGATTGGCCTATACATGATGTTATTCACCCAGACAATGGAAAAGCAAAGCTGAAGTCACTAGAAGTTTAAAAGGCTAGAGACTGGAAAAAATAACCCATGTAAATGGTTCCTATAGTTTAGGTTTCAATCATAGATAGGGCCAGACAAGTCAGTACATAGGCCAAGAATAGCAACTGTTAGTTGTTTATAAATTATTATGACAATTTAAATCTGTCATTTGCCCCATCTCAGTAAGAGTAAAATAAGTTTATCTAATTAAGAGTTGAACTGAAGGCCTTTTAGTAAGGACTCTTTCTGGGGTGGTGCAGAATCAAACCCTTAAAAGTTGGCATATATATTTACAGCAATGTATGTGGTGTCAGCAAATCCTGTCAATAATGTGTAAGGTGTCCTGTGGCCAGTGTTCTTTCAAATCACTGAACTTACTCCAATAATTGTACCAACAACTAAAACAAAGTTTTACAAAGAACACAATGGTAGATGGAAGTTTCTGTCCTGCCGAGTCCTGCAGCCATTCAGTCCCAAAGAAAGACACCGAGACTTATATTAATTATAAACAGTTTGGCCTATTAGCTCAGGTTTATTATTAACTAGCTCTTACAACTTAAATTAGCCCATAATTCTTGTCTATGTTTAGCCATGTGTCTTGGTACCTTTTCTCAGTGAAGCATTCTGAATTTGTTTTTTCTGTGTCTGGCTGGTGACAGACTCTCTGCCTTTCTTCTTCCCAGAATTCTCTTAGTCTGGTTGCCCCACCTATACTTTCTGCCTGGCTACTGGCCAATCAGTATTATTAAATCAATATAAGTGACAAATCTTTACATTGTACAAGAATCTTTATATTGTACAATCTCCCACAGCATTTCTTTTTTTTTCTTTTCAAAACAAGACCCTAAATCTAATCTCTTTTGTTTAGCTTTTTTTCCTGACCATTGTCCATAACAACTTGTAACCAGCATATTAACAAAGACATATATCCATAATACATTTTTTGGGAATGTGGGTAGAATTTTCTAGACTACTTCCTGCTGATTTGGTGGGCTGGAAATCTTATAGGGACCCAAAGAAAATTTAGGATTATGCTCAAGTCCTGACTGGAATATTCTATGAGGCTGGATCATCTCAGCCAGCAGTCTTGAAACTATTCTCGATGTAGAACTCAGAAGAAGTTGTGACAGAGGTATTCTGAAACCTTGGATCTGGGCTATCTGTTTCCATTGGAGATTTTTCAGTGGGTCTTCCTTAATAATAACTTATTTTTCTTAACCTAGAATGAATCCCCAGCCTCTCATTTGCTGTGGAAACAAAAGCAAAACCTCTTCTCCAAAGTAACATATCTTTTGTTTTAAATTTTGAAATAAAGGCATTTTCAAAATATATAGATTGGACTAATCCAACAGAATTTATAATCAAATGTATTGTATCAGCTGTTGCTCCTTCCTCAGCAGTTGAACACTTCAAAAAGAACAGAATAACATACAGTATCCATATGCTATATATTTTCCATCTTTATGTGACATTTTCTTACTCTATTTCTTTTATTTTTATTTTTTAATTTTTGGTGTTTTTTTGAGACAGGGTTTCTCTGTGTATCTTTGGTTGTTCTGAAACTCACTCTGTAGACTAGGCTATCCTTGAACTCACAGAGATCTGTCTGACTCTGCTTCTCAAGTACTTGGGTTAACTACCACACACAGCTACTCTATTTCTTTCTTTTTTTAAAGGACTTTCTCTATCCTCTTTCTTTTATCTCCCAAGGCAATGTACATTTTTACATACCCTGTAAACTGTTTATAGGAGTTTTTTTTTTTTTTTGGTCTGAATCTGTGTTTACTGTATATCTCTATCTTTTTCTTAACACACAAGTCTTAAATCAGCATGGCTAAGATTAAAACTGTGACTTTGGCAGCTGGCTCCATCTCATTTCTTAGCTTTCTGAGTGTCTAGCTTCATAGTGGAGGTACTGACAGGAGCTATGCTTATTGCTACAACTCTGTGGAGTGTTAAGGTTTCTGTCACCACCAAGAAGCATGCTCATCAACACCATTTAAGTGTTTTGTGGTATGGATTCTTAAAAGAGCTGTGAGTTTTTGCCACTAACATTGAGTCAGGAAGCCTCTCTTAAAGGAAAAGTGCCTATTCTTACCTCTAGCAAACAGACCATACCAGAAAAAAGAGAGTTACCAAGAAACTGCACTTGACTCTGTTCTTGTCTGTCTAGAATTCTTTTTAAGCTTTTTCAGATTTTATCTGGAAATTCTTGCCAAACATTTGGGTGCCATTTGTAGATGTAAGTTTCTTTCCTGTCCAGTCCCTCAGCCATTAAGTACCAAAGAATCACATTGAAGATTACATTAACCATAAACTATTTGGCATATTAACTTAGGCTTATTATTAACTAGATATTATAACTTAAATCCTTGTTTAGCCACTTGGTTTGGTACCTTTTCTCAGTGAAACCTTCACATCTTGTTTTCTCTATGTCTGGATGGTGACTATGTCTCTGCTTTTCTTCTTTCCAGAATTCTTTTATTCTGGTTTCTCAGCCTATACTTCCTGTCTAGCTATTGGCCAATCAGTGTTTTATTAAACAAATATGAGGGACAAATCTTTACAGTGTGCAAGTACATTATCCCACAGCACACAATCCATCCCTGTAGATGCCTGGTGGACAGATGGTATGGCTAGGATCAACAAACAAGAGTGGGCGATGTGGGATTCCCCTCAGTATGCTATGAATATCATTGATTATTAAAAAACATTGCTTTGGGCCTATAGCAGAGCTGTAGGGGAACATAGACAGGCAGGGAAAACTAAACAGAATGCTGAGATAAAGGAGGAGGAGTTAGAGAGAAACCATGTAGCTCTGCTGGAGACAAATGGAACTTTAGCTGGTAAGCCACAGTGACATGGTGATACACAAATTAATAGAAATGGTTTAAATTAATATGTAAGAACCAATAAGAAGATAAAGCTAATGGGCCAAACAGGGATTTAATTAATACTTTCTGTGTGATTATTTCAGGGCTAAGTGGCTAGGGACAAATAAGCGGTCTTCCTCCTACAAATTAGCACCCATGTGGCCAACTAAAATCCACTTAAAACCTGAGAAAGCTTGAAAAGGAATCTAGACACAGAACAATAGAGTTTAGCACAGTTTCTTGGTATCCACAATTTTTTTTCTAGATGGGTTTGCAGCGAGCAAGCTGCCATGGGTGCAGTAAAAACTGTGTGGACTCTTAAAAAAAAAGCAGCAGCTTCCTGGTTCACCCGGACAAATGACTCTGGCTCTTTACAGAGGTCCAACTATGGAGCTTTTAAATGGGGTTTGTAACCAGAGTGCTACAACTTGCTTAATGGCAACATAGGCTGGCTGTGTACCTAAAAATAGGGCTGTGAGCATGGCTCTCAGAGGGAATAAAAGTTCCGCCATGTTGGACTGGGTGGAGTAAGCAGGCAGTGCCATGGTACACTTGAGTTTTAAGTGGTCCAATGGTGCAGCATAAGTTTTAAGAAGCGCTTAGCATTTTAAGAAGTGATCCTGAACAGTAAAGAATTACAGATACACAATAGGACAGATTCAGACATAAAAGACCTCTAAATGGGTCACAGTGTTGGATAAATACACATAGGCTTAAGAGTGAGAAGAAAAAGAATATAGACAGTTATAAAAAAGTAAATGGCTCCCTCAATCAAGATATCTCTTTCCTTGCTCTTATATCTGTCCTTCCTCCATCTCAAGTATCCCATTCCCTCAAGTTCTCCTCAACCCCCCTCCTTTTCTCCTCCTCTTCCATTTCTCCCCTTCCTTCTACCCATTGCCCCCATGCTCCCAATTTTGTCAGGCAATCTTATCTGTTTCCAATTTCCAGATGGGTCTAAACATGTTTTTCTTTGGGTCACCTTATTATTTAGCGTCTCTAGGATCATGAACTATAGGCTCAGTGTTCTTCATTTATAGTTAGTATCCACTTATATGTGAGTAGATACCATATTCATTTTTTTGGTTCTGAGTTACCTCACTCAGTATAATGTTTTCTAATTCCATCCATTTGCATGCAAAATTCAAGATGTTATTATTTCTTATGGCAGAGTAGTACTCTAATGTGTAAATGGGCCACACTTTCTTTAGCCATTCTTCAGTTGAGGGGAATCTAGGTTATTCCCAGGTTCTGGCTATTACAAATAATGCTATTATGAACATAGCTGAACAAATGTTTTTGTAGTATGATTGTGTATCTTTTGGGTATATTCTCACAAGTGATATTGCTGGATCCTGAGGTAGGTTGATTCCCAATTTTCTGAGAAACCATCACACTGATTTCCAAAGTGGTTGTACAAGTTTATATTCCCACTAGCAGTGGATAAGTGTTCCCCTTATGGCACATCTTCTCCAGCATAAGCTATTATTAGTGTTTTTTTTTTTTTTTTTTTTTTTTTTATCTTAGTTATTCTGACCAGTGTAATGTTGACTGAGTTTTCTGTCTTGCCTGGACCCTGCAGTCGTTAAGTCCCAAAGAAATCACACAGAAGTCTACATTAGTTATAAACTGATTGGCCCAGTATATCAGGCTTCTTATTAACTCTTACAACTTATATTATCTCATTATTCTTATCTGTGTTAGCCACTTGGCTCGGTTACTTATTCTGCGGGGCAGTCATATTTTGCTTCTTCTGTGGCTGGAACAGGACTGCCGAATAATCTTTCCTTTTCTCAGAATTCTCCTGTTCTCGTTGCCCCACCTCTACTGCCTGCCTGGTTGTCTTGCCTGTACTGCCTGCCTGGCTACTGGCCAATCAGCATTTATTTAAAATATAATTGACAGAATACAGACCATTGTCCCACACCAGTGTAAGATGGTATCTCAGAGTTTTTTTGACCTGCATTTCCCTGATTGCTAAGGAAGTTGAACATGCTCTTAAATATCCTTTGGCCATTTGAAATTCTTCTGTTGAGAATTCAATGTTTAGTTCAGTACCCCATTTTTTAATTGTGTTATTTAAATTTTAATATCTAATTTCTTGAGTTCTTTATATATTTTTGAGATCAGCCCTCTGACTGATGTGGGGTTGTGTTGATGAAGATCTTTTCCCATTCTGTAGGCTACCTTTTTGTCTTATTGACTGTGTTCTTTGCCTTACAGAAGGTTCTAAGTTTTAAGAGGTCCCATTTATTTATTGTTGCAATTAGAGTCTGTGCTACTGGGGTTATATTTACGAAGTGGTCTCCTGTGCCTATGCATTGAAGACTGCTTTCCACTTTCTCTTCTATCAGGCTCAGTGTGGTCGGATTTATATTATGGGCTTAGCAAGAAACCTGGCTCTAGAAAAATTCCCAGGAATCCACAAGGATGACCCCAGCTAAGACCCTAAGTAATAGAGGACAGGGTGCCCTAACTGCCCTTGCCCTAGAGTCAGACTCATGAATACCTTAAATATCACCATAGAACCTTCTTCCAACAACAGATAGAAAGAGAGGCAGAGACCTGCAGTGGAGCACTGGACTGAGCTCCCAAAGTCCTGTCGAACAATGGGAGGAGTGAGAATAGTGATCAAGACCATGACAGGGACACCCACAGAGAGTTATATTTTAATATGGGAAGTCATTTCACAAACATTGATGTGTAGAACTGAGCTGAAGACAACCAAGTATAATGGTACTGCTGATTTACGTATAATCCTTATGCCACTGGGTTAATTGAAAGAATAGGTTATTCAAACAGGAACTAAAAGGTTTAAGTAGAAGAGGCACCTAACATGGGTGAAAAAAGTTACTCTCGAAGCAATGAGGTAGTTGAATGAAAACCCTAATGCCAGGGGTGGGCTATTATAAACTGTTGACCAGGGAAAACCCTGAGGTTCCACAAAACATAGGCTTTCCACAACTGGCAGTTGCAGTCTAGAACAAGAGCGTAAAAGTCTTTGCCAAAGACACCTAATTCCTTGATTTGCTTTCATAGTACCAGATGGTACTCTGTAGGTTTCCGAAGAAAATTGTCACCAATTCCTACTTGGCTATGGACCCTTTGTACTCCAGTATCAAAATGCAAAACAGGATGTACATTCTGGTGGTACAACTATTATGGATACAGACAATAGCTTTCTGATTGAATGTAAGGCCTACTTCACAGGAGGGAGTTCATGTCTGGCACTGTAAGCAAGCCAGGACAAAAATTTATGACAGAGAAGACTATAGGCCCTATTGGGGGCACCATTGCTATTGTTTTGTTAAGCAAATGTGATGTTTTTCTTAAATTCTCTTCTAAATATTTATTTTTACAGCCATAGCTCACAGTTGCTGCCAGCAAAAAATGAACATGAAAGGAAACTTTATTTTGTAATGAATTATTTACCAAAGAGACTTAAACCATTGGTAAAACTCTGGAGAACAAGTGACAATTGATGTGGGCAATGACCTAATTTATAGCTATAGATGGACATCTAAATAACCTCCAAGACTCAGTGAACACTTGTGGAAGAGAGGGCTGAAGGAATGTAATAGCTGGTGGAAAAGGTTGAGTGAGATACAGCAATTTTGTCCAAGTTGAAACATTTCATCTTGGAGGGAAGTTTCTTAAGACATAAGAGCCAGGCGGTGTTGGCACACGCCTTTAATCCCAGCACTCGGGAGGCAGAGGCAGGCGGATCTCTGTGAGTTTGAGACCAGCATGGTCTACAAGAGCTAGTTCCAGGACAGGCACCAAAGCCACAGAGAAACCCTGTCTCGAAAAACAAAAAAAAAAAAAACAAAAAAAAAAGGACATAAGAAATTCCTGAAATTAACATGATGAGCAAAGTTATAGAAGCAGTAAAGCACTGTACGGGAAGGAGACTTCAATGATCTGGCCTTCTTAGAAGAGATTCTCCAACTTGTCAAGTTGCTGGCAAGTTACGCAGGTCTCCAAGTTTGCAGCTTTGGTGAGTTGTCACCTATGCTAGGGTGGACTTTGGAAGACGTAGAGGCATTTCTGATTCCGTAAGTAACCCCTCACCCACATTCCTGTAAGTAACTCCAATACAAGGCATTGGTTTTCCCAGCCAGACTTTGATATAAACATTGCTTCGATCTGTTGTTGATTCCCTATCTGGGTTGAATAGATGTTGTGTCTTGTCTCCCAGGGAACATCTCACACAATTGGTGTTCATCTTATGCTTATCTGACTAATGTATTTTTGGAAGCACATAGTTTATCTGAGTTCACAGGTTCCATCTGGAGTGTTGCTAGAGTTAGCACAAAAGGTTCATGAGCTGCAAGGCTTGGGTACAGTTGGTGAGCACAATTATTAAGAGGTTATTAGGGGCCAGGTGGTGGTGCAGACCTTCAATCCTAGCATTCAGGAGACAGAGGCAGGTGGATCTCTGTGAGTTTGAGACCAGCCTGGTCTACAAGAGCTAGTTCCAGGACAGGCACCAAAACTACACTGAGAAACCCTGTTTTGAAAACGAAGAAAAAGAGGTCATTAGGTCACTGACGAGTAGATGATTGATTCAGGAGTGGGTTCATAATATGATAACATCATTGGGAGAACATGGAGATTTTAGAGGTGAGGTCTACTTTATGAAAGCAGGTCACTTGTGGCATGTTCTTAAGTATGATAGTTTTATTTTGTCTCTACTCACTCTCCACATCCTCCCTCTCACTCTCTGTCTCCCTCACTACTTCTCTCCTTCAAGCTTCTATTGAGTGAGAAGCTTCCTCGTTACATTTGCCTACCACTATAATAGTCTGCCTCATATAGGTCAGTCTAGAATGAAACAGCTAAAAGCTGGAGAAAGTAAAATCTTTCTTCTTTTTAAGTTTTCCCTCAGGTAATTTGTCACAGTGAGAAAAATTTATATGACAGTAAGTCATCATTATGAATGAATAATACCTTGAATCTCAACCATATTTTAGATGATATTTAGAAGAGCTTGAATTCCTACCTTACATTTATGCTGAAATGAGTTAAGACTCTGTATGGTATCAAAATGGAATAAACATATATTTGAAGAGAGAAGATGGATGTGGGAGAGGCAGTGGTAGTGCACTATAACTTAATGACTGTGTCCCTCCAAAATTCATTATGTTGAAAACTAGCCTTCAACGTGATGGTACTAATGGGTTCTACTTAGCTTCAGCTGTCAAGGTGACCCAGACCAGGGTTATCTGAGGGAGTCTCAGTTGAGGGGTTGCCTAAATCAGATCGTCCTTGGGAATTCTGTGCACTTTTTTTGTTTTGTTTTGTTTTGTTTTTCGAGACAGGGTTTCTCTGTGGCTTTGGAACCTGTCCTGGAACTAGCTCTTGTAGACCAGGCTGGTCTCGAACTCACAGAGATCCGCCTGCCTCTGCCTCCCGAGTGCTGGGATTAAAGGCGTGTGCCACCACCGCCCGGCCGTCCTTGGGAATTCTGTGAAATAATTTTGTGATTGTTAATTAATGGAGGAGAGCCCAGCCCACTGTGATTGGGGCTGTCCCTGAACTGATGGTCCTGGGCTGTATGAGAAATGTAGCTGAACTTGAACCTGGGAACAAGCCAGTAAATATCTTGCATGGTTTCTGCCTCAGTTCCTGCCCGAACTCATGCCCTGACACTCTTCAATGATAGAACATGACCTGAAAGTATACCAGATAACATCTTTTATTCTTTAAGTTCCGTTTGATCATAGTGTTTGTTACAGCAACAGAAAGCAAACTGGAACACAGGTATGGACTTGGAGATATGACTAGATCATGATGGAAGAACCTTTGTGAATGGGATTACTGCCTTTCTGAGAAAGCCCATTAATTCACTTTGCAATAAGAACAGAGAACAGATGTTCTCTAAGAGGAACAGACCCTATCCAATTATCAAATGTGTTGGGACCTTGATCTTAGCTGTCCAGACTATTAACAATGAATTTTAAAGCATATAGACTACAGTCTAAAGTATTTTTGTTATAGGAACTCAAATGAACTGACACACAATTTAAGCATGTTCTCCTGTCTAAAGCTGCTTTACAAAATCATTAACTTTTATTCTATCTCCTTCCTCACTTGCCATTTTATTCCAGTAGTCCTTAACCTCATACACTGTACTTTAATAGATGAATACTACAGGCATAGCTTTTCCCTGAAATGGCTCATAAATATAATAGAACTGGTGGTTTTTATTACTTCTGGTTTGGGGGTTCAGATGCTATGAGTATATACTCAAAGGGGGGATTTGAGAACTGACTGGCAGTCTTCCTGATAGGAAATTCCAGGTTGCAGACTACCCAGTCTTACCCCTTGATACAAGACAAGGAATTGGTACAAGAAATAGAGTGAGATGAGACTTTCACGAAGATCAAAATGTTTAACAGGTAAAAAGCTAATTCAATGAGCAGGGAACTGCTGCCAATCTGCCTTTCTGTACACATTAATTAGTTTGTGGAAGATGTACTCAACTCTCCCTGAGTTTATCAAACTTTGTAATAGTGCAGACAATTGCTGTAGCTCGACAGGAAACTTGCAATTTTGAAAGTCTTCATTCACTAACTTGAGCAGGTGCTAGGAAAAATATTGGGAGCTCAGGGAAATGTGCAATTTTATGAGGGATTACAGGTTCTGTAGAGAAGCTCCAAAATTGAAGTGGTTAGCTGGTGAAAGGCAGACACTGAGATGCAGAGCAACTGAGGACAGGGCCTGAACTGTTGATACTTTTGTAGGAAAGGCCCACTTTTTTCGAAGAGCAGCCATATTGCAAAGCATTGATAGATTCTATTTCAACAGCATATGCTCTGCTGACCCATGCGTTGTCAGGGCTTCTATTCTCCTGGGTTAGAAGAGCCAAAAGGTTGCTGAGTAAGGGAAACTGAAATAACTGAATTGACCTATTTATCCCGTCACATCGCCCCCTTCCCCCATGGCCTTATCAAAACAGTTTCATTGGTAAAGATAGTTACCCTGTTCTCTCCAACCCTGCAGTCTATTCCTGGTGAGAAATCACTGGCCTCTAGGAGCCTGTCTTTTTATTCTTTTCCCAGCAAGGCCAGGGGAATTACGCTAAGAATAGTAATAGTGCAAAAGAAAAGGCTATTAAAGCCCTTTTCAGGTGTGAGCAATGGGTAGCATCTGGTCAAGAATAGACCCTCCACAAAATTCCAGCCTATGCTGCATTTTAAATATATATATTTGCCAGGAGTTAGTTGTAAAATAGATAGTGCTAATTTTAGATATCTCACTATTTTTTTAGTAACCATTCATTTAACAGCGGCACAGAAAAAAAAATCTAGGCATTTTAAAGAGGATGTTTACATATTTCAATGTATGTTCCCACACACCCTAGCTCTCAATTCAGGTTGCAGTTTCCTGGAGGAGTTGGCGATGAATATTGTTTCTTCAGTTCTTCTTAATATGCATACTTAAGCCTCCTTTGGCAGCTTTTATTTTTACCTTTGTAGGTCTATGAATTTCTCTTTAAAAGTTCTATGCTCTGTATTTACAGAGATAGTTTAGGGTTTGCTCGCAGGTTAATCAAATATATTTTCTTATCTCTCTAGTTCTTCAGGTTGTGTCTAGAGTCTTATCAGGAAGAAAGCTTTGGTTGAATTTGTGTTCTTTGGAAAACATACTTCAAAAACACTTGAAGATATTACTTCTGAATGAGATTTTTAAAGTAAAAGGGCATTTTCCTCTAAGGTCAAAGTAACTTTAAGTTTCTATTTTCTTGTGAGAATAATAACAGATCATCGTTGATTCTCTACAAATTCTATGTGATTTCAAGCCAGATTTCAAAAAATTATCGTCATTTAAAAAAATCAGCTAGCATTTTCTTAAGATAATGTTTATTAATTCTGCAGCTTGTTTGCTTAGGCACTGGCAAAATCTGATATCTCTTGTCAAACACTGATTGTATTGATATAGGCAGGCTTTTCTGACATTCATGCCAATTGGCACCGTCCTCCCGAAAGACTGATTAGTGAGCATTTTCTGAGCTGACTTTGGAAATGAATTTCAATCATCTTCTTGGTATGTGGCTCATTGCTTAGATAACCTTCCTTCTTACTATTCTCTATTTGTCTACATGCTTTCTAACCTTGTCTACTCTTTGGAAGGTCACTTTTCACAAACATGAATAGAATTAGGTCTCTGTAACTCTATATTGCTAAGCATACGTGTGAGGAGCTCAGAAATACCTTTCGTAGCAGAAATGCTGAAATCTCCACTATTCCCCTGATATTTTACATGTTTTCCTTCCTAACCTATCATAGGAGCTGCAGTCGCGTAGCCTGGATTTCATTTCTCCTTGAACCACATATGAGTTATTCAAGAGTTGGTTAGTTGCTAATACAGATATGTTTCAGATTCTTATTTTGTATAATGGTGAGTCTGCTCATGACAACAATCCCTGCTGGGACTGTGAAAGACAAGAGCCCCTTGAGTGGCCATTGTTTGATATACACATGAATTTGCACAGTGAGTAGTTTCACATTTTGCTGGTTATTTACCTGCCCATTGTTTTATTCTGATGCCATACATCGGGGATTGTGTTTTCTATCTTACTATCATGCAGCACAATACTGGCTACAAAAGATTCACAGGCATTTTATTAATGCTTCACTCTTGGAATACTTCAGTATTGAAAAAATTTATTTTCTATGAAGTTTTATAGTCATTTAATTATGTGTTGCTTATTTAACTTTTTACTATATTTCTATTATTTTTCAGATATTTTGTATAATTCCTTCTGTCTATCTTCTGTCTATAAGCATGCATTTTATGGACATTTTTCTTGTTGGGACTGGATGATTGATGATGCTTACTTACTTTTGTCCTGTTCAATCTCTCAAATTCTCTCTCTCCTCTCTCTCTCTCTCTCTCTCTCTCTCTCTCTCTCTCTCTCTCTCTCTGTGTGTGTGTGTGTGTGTGTGTGTGTGTGTGTAATTTTGGACTGTTGATTTGGCTGCATTTGTCCCTTGACCATTTTATGGTTTAAGGATTTCTATGTATCTGTATTGGTAATTGAAATTTCAATAGTACCAGTGTTCAAGGTGGCTGCAAAGCTTGGCTTTCACGCTTATTTTCATCATACATTTCATTTCTTCACTTTTCAGCTGACCGTGATGAGCCAGAAGGGCCCCCGAAGAACAGTTATCTTTAATATCAACGCATATTCTGTCTCACTCACCTACTTCATATTTTGTATGACAGATACCAGTATCCTTTATCACTTTTCGTTGTACAGAAGCACTGGGATACTGTGGTAGATAGCCAGATGACCTTAGCATGTCACAAGGTGGGGGATCTTAATCTCTGAGAGGTGCAGAATATTTGGGCCTGGTCTTTGGTATGTTATGCAGTACCTATTTCCCTTTTCACTCTCACTCTTCTGGTAATTCTGCCGATAATTGCCTGGAGGACAACTAGGAGGTGGATAGAATTTATAATGGTTGTTATCTGTTGCAATTTTACAGTCTTGAATTGAAAGTCCACCAGGATCTGTAACATTTACTACCTCCATATCTTTTTCTGCACTTAACTCTACACTGTCCTGGTTCATACTGCAAAGTATTTCTTATGGCCATTCTTCTTTTCTGGAAATGTAATGTATAAATAAATCTTACTTAGTTCCATGTGTATTGATGAATGTATGTCTGTTTCTCATAGTGAACCAATTTGTTTTCCCTAGTACCTTTCTTGTTGTTAATTGTGCCCCTTTCAACAGGTACTACAAAGGTAAACCCCGAACTTGGCATTTTCAATACTGGCACTTAAATTGGCGTCTTCAATACTGAGGGAACTAAGTCGCAGCTAGGTGTCCTACTTGATGCTCATGGTTGTACCTGGTGTCTGGGGAGAGCTCATGGCAAGTAGTTCAGTTATGAACAGTGAGACTGTTTAGAGTTCTCGGGGGTTCATTGTTTGCTGCTTCTGATTGATCTCCACATACAACTTTCAGTTTCATAAAAGCAGCCTCCTGTTTTCTAGAAACCTTGTCAATAGCACAATCAACTTACATATTTTTTACTTTCTATATTATATGTATTATTTGTGGTAAAAAGTATAAAGATAATGCAAGCTCTCTTGTTTCTTGTGATACTCAGAAAGATGAACTGCTCGCACAAAAGCAAGAATGACACAGAACATTTTAAGCAGATAACCAGAACATGTCAATTCACTTCAATAGGAATTGGAAGTGTGTATGAAATTATTGCAGTAGCAAATTATATCCTATAGCTAATTTACAAATTTATGATTTAATGCATGTCTTTATTTTTATATTTATTTCAATTATATATGGCATCATTTATGGCATGTGTTTGTTTCTGTGCGTTTATTTTAATAATGTTCAAATTTTATGCTATATTTGAATTCATGTTATGGTAATAAATGGTAAAAAGACTATGATAAATCCACATATATTTTATTCATTTCAACATTCTCCATTTCTCTTAACTTTTGGATGTTTCTAGCTTGCACCATGATTGAGACATTTTTAACACATTTCATATATTGTAAGTCATTCAATTCATTCTAATTGATACCCCAGTATTTTTATCTTTGGGCAATTGAAATTTTAAGTAGGTGCCTGAGGGTTTTGAATACAACTTCAGTGATAATATCAGCATATAGGGTGGCTAGAGTCTGCAGTAACTCATTGTATATATAATGAAAATAAGAAGCTGAAGGTTCTAAGAATAAAAAAGGTCAATGATAATTGTTCTGATTTCATCAGTATGACTTTATCCATGTGTAAAACTGTCACAATATACTGTATTTATAAGTATAATTTACCTAAACTTAAAAAAAGGTTAAATATAAGAATCAAAGTAAATGCTTCATTTTACATTCAACTTTTAACATGTAAGGGGTTGGCTTATTTGGATTTAACATTTTAAAATTATGTACATTAATTATGCAAATAAAAGTTATAAGTCAAGGTATAGTAACATACAGTTTTTGTTTGTGTTTTATCCTTCTCATTACTTTCTTCCCTTGTTGTGGTTTGAATTGGAATGGCCTCTCATAGGCTCATATAATGTGAATGTTTGGTTTTTAGTTGGTAGAACCATTTGTTTGGATAGGATTAGGCTGTGTATCACTGGGGGTGGGGTTTGAGGTTTCAAAATCTCATGCCATTCCCATTTAGCTCTCTCTCTCTGCCTAGTTGTTATTTTCTCAAGAAATTAGCTCTCAGGTACTGCTCCAGCACCATCCCTGTTTACCATGCTGGTATGCTTCCTGCCATGATAGTTATGGACTCTAACCCACTAGAACC
Organism: Chionomys nivalis; assembly: GCF_950005125.1. Classification (NCBI taxonomy): domain Eukaryota; kingdom Metazoa; phylum Chordata; class Mammalia; order Rodentia; family Cricetidae; genus Chionomys; species Chionomys nivalis. The sequence goes on along the minus strand of NC_080112.1, from coordinate 13,253,023 downwards.
ATGAGCCACCAAATTAAAATAAATGCTTTCTTTTATAATTTGCTTTGGCCATGATGTTTTGTTGAAGTTATAGAAAAGTCCTGAGATAGATTAGACCTTATTTTATCTCAATTTTTGTTTTACTTCATATATACAAATTAGCTCATGTTACTTTCTTAGAATCTTCCAATGATGAACAGTGACTATTGCTCAATTTTCACTATGAATTCATGGGTCTGACCGTATTTCTCGCATTTTAACCTATTCTCACTTGTCTCCGAATTTTTCTATCTTTGCTCAAAAGAATCTTCTTTAAGTTAGTGCCTGAGTGTTTGGATATAACTTCTGTCATCTTTGACATGTTCTTTGACTTCTTGTATGATAAAATGTCTCCTTTCTTAGATAAACATTAATATTCTATATACATGATTGTTCACTTTATATAAATGTTTTAATTTATTCAAGCAGTAGCTTGTTTGTGAATGCTTTCAGTCTGATCAATCTTTTGCTGTTATAAATAATGCGTCATGAATAGCCTTGAACATAGCCTTTTCTCTTTTGCCAGTGTAGCTTTCTGAGAAGGATGATCTCTTGGTCTAAGAGTACATTAACACACAATTTGGGACATGCGATATTAAAAAGAGACCATCTAGTAAATTGTAATCTATTTGTTATGTAACTGGCCATATCCTGAAAATAGGCTTTCTTACAATAGATGAACAGCTCCACTCTTGGCCTTAGTGAAAACAGGGAAAACAGATTAATCGATCTTTCTTGACAGTTAGTAGAGTTTGACTGATGTTGTGTGGAAGATTTGCTCCCTGACTTTGTTTATTCAAACTTCTTTTAAACTAACCTAATAAAATTGACCTTGAGGATAAAGCATGACTTTAATACTCCTGTAGAACTCAGGTGAAAAAGGTATGTGGATTATCATTACTATATGAACTGCATAATAGAATCACTGAGCAATTTTTAAGAGGTTTTCAAGTTCCACAAGCAGTATGAGTAAATTAAAAAATCATTTCTTAGCACCTAAAAAATAAATGCTACTTATCTTTCTTATCTCACTTTTGTTGGTTTTGCTCTTTTTATCTTCTATATGAATGGCACTTCATTCATCTTACCTATTCTTTAGTCATTTATTCATTAAAACATATTTATTGAAGTTATTTTTGTATATGTGTATATTGGGATGAATTTTTCTCTCAGGATCCACAGAACATTATGCAAAGAAATCTTAAGGGTTTTTTTTTTATATGTAAAGTGTCTTTCCCTTGATTGTTAAGGAGACTCTCTTGCCTCCTCATAACACTCTTATGTAAATGCTCCTTGCTGAAGAAGGGCCTCTCTGGTGTTTGTGTTAGCTCAAACCTCTTCATGTTCCTCATTGAAAACTGAAAATTCTGTATCCTGAATTTTGTCATATCCTAATCTCCATCTTTAGATTTTATGGCATATTAAGATGAAGAGAGAAATACTTTTAGATCATTTGAACAAAAGCAACATCCTTCTTAATTAGGCTACAAGCTGATAATGAAGAATTCTGTCTATAGTAGCACTTCCTAGGAAATACTGTGAGGCATGTTCTGTGTCATATCTTATTTTCAGTTGCTAGAGATCTTCCCTATCTAGCCATATTATGTAGGTCCTCTGAATGTGGGTGACAGAACATTCTTATCAGTCATTCTAGCCAGCCAACAAGTGTTGGATTTGGTGACAGACCCAGTCTGAAAAGATAAGGTGGAGAGTCAAGGTGGGGAGCATTTTTTTTCTCTACTCAAATGTGCATGTGCAAACATGCACCTGCATGCCTTTATACTCACTTAATGACATAAACACATGCTCTACAAAACTATGCACAGATGTACGCTTAAATCCACTTATATTGGCACACATGTATGTGTGCACACACATAAAAAATATTTTCCTGAAGCCATATATACTTGTGAAATTATAAGTAAAACTGACATGGATAGGATCTAAGCTTCCAAAATTGCCTTATGCCTTTATGTGACAGAATATTTTTGCAGAGAGTATTTATATGTCAATCCATTTCATTTTCCCTTTTATACTCAAGAGACTTAACATGTCCCAATCTCAGTTACAATTGTTTTGGAATTTTGTGACTGGATCTGGCTAATGGAATGTGTACAAAATTCTAACACACTAATTCTAGAATTGGTAATAAAATTCTTTTGTAATAAAGCATAGTTTCCTTTTCCTTTCACTGAGACTTCAAAGACCAATATTGAAAATAACATCACAAGGAATTAAGAGTCATCATTTGTTGGAGAGCAGCTCTGGATACCCTCTCACCCACATTCAAACATGAAGTGTAAAAAAAATAATGATTTCATTATGCTAATGAAAGCTCAAGGTTTTGCTTTCAGAAGGGATAACAATTATCACCTCGATCATTGTAAAGAAGCTTCAGAGAGGTACTTTAGGACTGGAGACATAGCTCAGCATTTGAAGGCTAAGACTCACACTCAAAACATCAAGATTTCCTTTCCCAGAGAGGTAATTCAGGTGGCCCCCCAAAACTGTAAGCCATGCATGGTTGCACATACCTTCAGTCTGAGCACTTGAGTGTCACAAGCAGGAGGGTCAGGAGTTCCAGAATATTCTTGGCTACACAGAGATTTTAAAAAGGGTCTGGGCTATGTGACAGACACCCTTTCTCAAAAATCTATAATAATGTACTAGAGAAAGAGTTTCTTAAGGTAGCATTTCTCACAACTGCTGACTGTTATTGCAGTCTTTGCTACTCTCTGTAACATTTTTCACTATTCAAGATAAAACAGAGGCATAGGAAAGTTTAGGCACTTGCCTAAAGTCATGCAACTGATTATCTGTAGAGAGACGCTCAATTTAAATTCAGGACTATTTGCCTCAAAAGCCTATGATTTCTATATTTTATTCCACTGGTTCCTGAGAGTCTGATCAATTTATGTTTGATTACCAATTATGATTCTTACAAAGATCTGCTTGGTCCTATGACAAAATGAATTATTTGCCTTTTTTGAGATTGACAAGAACAACTGAAAAATAAAGCTTTTCCCAAGGCATTTGATACTCGCTAATGTTCAAGGTAGAGTTAACCCATTAGGAAGCACTATATCTCAATACATAGATATGTCTATAGCCATTCATATATATTGGTAAGGTTGCTGGGCTGACAAAGAATTTTGTTCTGATGGCAAGCCACCAATTCCTAACTACAAAATAAGTTTATTTTTATTCCATTTTTAAAATAGCATCTGTTTTACTTAGGGTTTTGATCGCTCTGAAGAGACATCATGACCATGGCAACTCTTATAAAGGTTTAATTGAGTTGATGGCTTACAGTTTCAGAGGTTTAATCCATTGTCATCATGGTGACACATGGCGATGTGCAGGCAGACATGGTTCTGGAAAGGTAGCTAAGAGTCCTACTTCTTGATCTAAAGGCAACAGGAAATAAACAGAAACACTAGGCAGCATCTTGAGCATAGGAACCTCAAAGTCCACCTCCACAGTGTCACACTTCCTTCACCAAAGCCACACTTACTCCAAAAAGGTCATATCTCAACCTGCTAATAGTGCCAATCCCTTTGGCAACCATTTTCTTTCAAACCACCACAACATCAGAGACTTTTGTTCCCCTTGTTGTCTGACTTGTGATGCCACCTATGAATTTCTCTTCAATTTTCATGTCTTTTCCAATGGGGCAAAAGTTTTGTATACGTTCTCTGATGGGCTCAACTAAAGGGAGGTTGTTGAAATATATAACAGGAATTGTACAATGTAAGCTTTTAAGGCCAACCAGATGCTTACTAAATATGGAGGATAATATAGTGAGTTTTTATTTTTAAAAGAGAAAATTTTATTTATAAGGCATTTTGCAAATAATCACTGTTTTTACTAAACAATTACAATGATGGCATATTAATTTGTGAGGAGTTCCATAACGAAGTATCAAAGACTGCATGGCTTACTACTTGGCTTGTGGCTAGATCACGCCAATCTTATTTTCATAGGTTCTGCTCCCAATGTGAAGGTCTTTGTATGCTGATTTTTCTTTCCTATGTTCATACCATTCATAATTGTATAGGGTCTTTTTAATGACCTCATTTTAACTTTATTACACCCATAAAGACTTTTTCCAATAAAGTCATATTCTGAAGTAAGGGATTTGAAATTGCCTATATCTCTGAGAAATATACAGTTCAGTTTATAGCAGATACCAAGTTGAACAAGACATAATCATAATTGTCAAACTCATTCTTGAGAGATTGGCTGGTCACAAATCATTTTGTCTGTGAAGTACCAGAGAAGGTATTTAGTAAAAAAAATATGTTATTTTGAAGACAGGATCTTTTTTTAATATGAAGTGTTAAGGTGTATAATTGGAAGTTCCAGATGTGTACCATGGAGGATACATTTTAATGTAAACTTGCTTGTTTTAAAGAGATAGAACTAAGTTACCTTTTGTGTCTATTATATCTCTGAGCACTTTTGTTCCAACCACAGTCCTTCTGGGATCACCTTACCCTGCTATGTTTTTCATACTACTACAACAAACTTGTCATTATGTCAAAACTTATTTTTTTATTTACCTATAATAAAGTGTAACCTATATGAAAGTAGGTTTCTGTGGACAAACCATTTTCCCCTTCTCTGTCACAGAGCTAGTTAACGCTTAACACAAAGCACTTGACCTTTGGGCTTTGATTTATATACAGGAATTTTCCTCATATACCAAGTAGTTCTCCATTGGACACAAGCTGTGTTTTTTTATAAGGTAATTCAATTTTGATACAGTCTACCATGAGATAGCATTAGATCTCTATTGTGCATGGCTTAGTCCTATAACTCTGTGCCAATTGCAGATAGTAGATTTTTTTATCTGTATGTCTGATCAAAAATCTGTAAGGTGGCAGTTCTTACTACCTGCTCACTGTGTTTGATTAATGTGTTAAGATGGGTTATTGAACTCAGGGAAACATGCTTACTAGTTTATTGTGTTAATGAAGGATATAGACCAACAGTCACATGAAGAGATGCATAGGACAAGATTTAGGTGAAGGGCATTTAGCCTCTATGCCTCCTCCTCAGTTTGTCACCTTCAGGGATCTGTATGCATGTGACAATTCAGAATCTCTCCAAACCATGTTTTGGAGATTTATGAGGCTAATTGATGATCAATTAGGCCTTCAGCCACTCTTCACTGCTTGGAGGCTCCCATACTTCCAACTGTACTGTAGCCTTTCTTAACCCTGAATCTATCTAGAGCTCTCTGGTCGCTAAACATCTCATTACCATACAGAAGACACTCATCATTTTAGAGATCCCAAGAGTTTTAGAGGTTATATTCCAGGAATCTATTTGTTATATTGTTGTAGGAAGCTGCTTGTTTGTTCCCAGCTGTTCATCCCCGAAATAATCATACAGAAACCGTATTATTTGCAATACTGTTTAAAAGAAAATGGTTGCCAAAGGGATTGGCACCAATGTGACTAAACTTTCTTTCGTAGTGTATAAAATTCCTTTCCAAGCCCTCTCAGGTTTTATGTGGATTTAGCTAGCACATGTTGGAGCACCAGTCTACCTTATCTGTTGTGATCTCCCTAGAGACCATTGCCTGGCACATAACAAGGTGCCCAATAAATAGTGAAGTCAAAAAAGTGGTCTTGTACATAAAGTAACAGCTTGACTTACAGTTTCTTTCTGTTCCATTTCCTCAGAAGGGGCAATAAGGCAAAGTGCTCGATATCTGTCAGTCACATCAAATACTGAGGAAGTCTTCTTGCCGTGCACCAATATAGGAGATTCAAATTAAGACTGCTAACTAATTAAGGTTCTAAAGAAAATGGTAGGTCCTTCCCTGTCAGCCAGGCATTATTCTGTCACATAAAAAGAGACATAGAATTTGCCTGCCAGAACTTACTTGGAGAATTTTGTTCTTTTTGCCTCTTGGTCCATCTTCATAAGTTAAAAGCCTACACTGCAGTAAACCCTGCAATTTCCTCAGCGTGACAGTTGGGAGGTATTGCTTGGCCAGAAAGCTTTGCAGTACAACATAAATGGAGGGTTCACTGCACCATAGAGCCTGCTCTTTCATTTCACTATCAGACAATGGCACAATTACACGCAATTACTTATTAGATGTTTGAAAACTATTGTAAAACTCCAGCATCATTTGCCAGAAGTAATTTAATGAAATTGGGCATAATTGTGCCTTGAGCTGAATTCTCATGATTTGCCTATAGTTAGATGACTCCACAGAAATTATTTAGCAGATGAATGAATAAAAATACATAGTCAAAATTCTTTGCTTGGTTGCTAGAAATATATAGTGTGGAGACTGAAGCCCATTTGCTTGCTGGGATGCAAAACAAAACTATTTTAAAGGGAAAGAAGATGTTTTGGGCTTTGAAATCCATTTGATATTTTGACTGATTGCTAAAGACAGGTATACATTTCAAATGCTGATCAACTATTTTATCCAATTTAACATTTATGACAATAACAAATCAATTTTCCCACAACATGGATGGGGGAAAGTTGTCTCAAATTTGTTATTGGTTCATTCTATAAAAGAGTATTAAAGAAATCAAGTTTCTTTTGTTCCTCACATGCATTGTGGCTACATAGACCAAAAAAACCCTAATGCCTTAGTTCTAGACTCTAGCATTTCCTATGGATTATTGAGAATGATTTTTTATTAACACTTAAATTCGATCATCAGTTTTTGCATTTATAAACTGATAAGTCATTTCTATAGCAAATTTGTTCCTCTGCAGTATGCTCCTTTATATGAGATATCTTTAGTTTTTGCACTAAGTGGTAGTTTTCAATACAGAAGCAAAATTAAGGAAGTCACTTCAATGTCCTTTACCCAGAAACAACAAATAACATTGGCAAATATTTTTTCATGTATGCCTTTCTGAAAACATACCAGTAACTGGATGTCTGGGTACTTGCTCTAAGTAGTTTGACAAAAATAAGATTATACTGCACCATTATACATTTAAAATGATACACAAAATTTGACTTGGATTTAGTAAGAATGAAGATGTCATAAATCAGCAAAAATAGTTATGCAATTATTATTTACTTTTATACATATTTCTATTAATTCTTTGAGAATTTATTTTATTTTATTATTTATTTATGTATGTATGTATGTATGTATGTATGTATGTATGTATGTATGTATTTCTTAAAGATTTCTGCCTCTTCCCTGCCACTGCCTCCCATTTCCCTCCCCCTCCCCCGATCAAGTCTCCCTCCCTTGTCAGCCCAAAGAGCAATCAGGGTTCCCTGCCCTGTGGGAAGTCCAAGGACCACCCACCTCCATCCAGGTCTAGTAAGGTGAGCATCCAAACTGCCTAAGCTCCCACAAAGCCAGTATGTGCAGTGGGATCAAAAACCCATTGCCATTGTTCTTGGGCTCTCAGTAGTCCTCATTGTCCGCTATGTTCAGCGAGTCCGGTTTTATCCCATGCTTTTTCAGACCCAGGCCACCTGGCCTTGGTAAGTTCCTGATAGAACATCCCCATTGTCTCAGTGTGTGGGTGCACCCCTCCCGGTCCTGAGTTCCTTGCTCGTGCTCTCTCTCTCCTTCTGCTCCTGATTTGGACCTTGAGATTTCAGTCCGGTGCTCCAATGTAGGTCTCTGTCTTCTTTCATCGCCTGATGAAGGTTAATATTCAGGAAGATGCTTATATGTTTTTCTTTGGGTTCACCTTCTTATTTAGCTTCTCTAGGATCACGATTTATAGGCTCAATGTCCTTTATTTATGGCTAGAAATTTTATACATTTTATTTTGATCATATTTATGCCTTGCTCCCCCAACTTCTCTGAGATCAGCCTCCTAGTCCATATCAACCCTTTCTAGTTTGTGTCCTCATTTTTTTAAACCTCTCTAGTGCAATTAGTGCTAGCTATATCCTCTTCGGTGTGTGAACCTCCACTGGAGAGTCTCCCTCCCACTAGATATCACATCCTTAAGGAAAAATAATTCACCTTTTCCTGACAGATATCAATTACAAACATTCCTCATCTGTTTCATTATGTTTATCTACCTCCTCTGTACCTCTGGCTCTTACACTCAACGATCCCTGAATCTTGGGAGGAGAGGTTGTGACACTGATGTTCCTTTAAGGGCTGAGTACTTCATGGTCTCTTATTCTTTGCACTGTGACTGTTTTAGGGCCTCTATGTTAATCACCATCTACTGCACAAAGAATTTCTCTGATGGAGGTTGACCGACACATCAGTTTAGATTATAAAAAGCCATTGAAAGTTTGTCTCAGTGCTGTATTCTTTTAGCGTAATAATAGAATTAGGTTATCCTATAGGGACTTTGATATATCTAGCACATGTTTTTGGTCCCAGCAATAATTCTGGGTATGTTTTCCATCTTGAGTTGTGAACTATAAATCCCATCAGAAAGTTGTTGGTTTCTCCCATGACATTTGTACTATACTATTGCTTGCTGCAGTGGGTGTGTCTTGCCAGGCTGTTAATTATTGTACCTTACATGATTCATAGCTTAATAAGTTTGATGAATGATTTTTCTCTTTTGTTATTATGCTCCATTGCTTCAAGCATTATGAAAGCTAGCCACTAAGGATGAAGACTGCAAGTCAGAACTACCTTGAATTTTCTGTGTTCTGTATGTGGTTTATGCAGTGTCTTCAGCAATCAAGTTTATTCATCAAGTTCTGGGGGGTTAAACCAAGAAAAGTGATAATGGCCTGTAAAATTTGGGAGTCTATGGGACCTCATTGGCCAAGAACTCCAAAAGAAGTTATCCATTCTTGAGACTGGGCTTCTTATTTGTTTGCCTGTGGTACCTACTGGGGAAATGGTTGTTCCATTATATGACAACTCAAGTTAAACTCTTTTTATATATTATATCCTTATATTTTAAAATGCTTTGTAGTAATTATTTTTCTTTTGATTTTTTCAGAAGGTTCTTATTGTTTGGTATTCCCCTAGAGCTCCTCCCATCACCCACTTTATTTCACACTTTCTGCTGTTATATTAGCCTCTCTTTCTATCATACCAATCTATTCTTTCTTCCCTTGAAAGCACCCCATCACATGTCCTTTTACTACTTTTTTTCATGACCTCTGTGGGTATTTTAAATGGAATATACATAACTAAAGAGTCAACGTTATCATCTATAAGTGAGAGAAATCATGACATTTGCCTTTTTTATTGGTCTGTTACCTCATTCAGCTCTTTCCAGATCCGTCCATTTACCTGTGCATCTTCAAATTTCGTGACAGTTGAATAATATTTCATTGTCTTAATGTACCACACTTCTTATCGATTCATCTGTTGATAGACATCTAGGATATTTTCATTTTCTGAATATTGTGACTAGGCAACAATTAGCGTGGATGAGGAAGTAAGTGTCTCTGTAGCATCTTACCCAGTCAAATTGGCCACAATTAAAAAGAAATGGCAACAAACGCTGTTGTTGATATGAGGAATGTCAACATTTATTTGCTGATACTGGGAATGCAAGCTAGTACAGCCACATGGAAATCAGTGTTGAAGGTCTTCAGAAAGCTGTAAATAGATCCACTACATGATCCAGCTATACCTCTGTTGTGATAAGAGCGGCAGGGCTGCGTCCCTGGCACCCGGCTGCCCGCATGGCTAGTTTATGCCCCGAAATAATTACACAGAAACTGTATTTTTTTGAACACTGCCTGGCCCATTAGTTCCAGCCTCTTATTGGTTAGCTCTTACATATTGATCTAACCCATTTCTAATATTCTGTGTAGTACCACGAGCTGGCTTACCAGGAAAGATCTTAATCTGCGTCTGTCTGGAGTGGGAGAATCATGGCGGCTCCTGACTCGGCTTCTTTCTCCCAGCATTCTGTTCTGTTTACTCCGCCTATCTAAATTCTCCCTATCAGAGGCCAAGCAGTTTCTTTATTAATTAACCAATGAAAGCAACACCTCCATCATTTCCCCTTTTTCTGTTTAAACAAAAAAGAAAGGCGTTCACTTTGACATAGTAAAATTACATATAACAAAACAGTTATCAAGTAAGAATTACAGTTACAATATTTATATCTATTTTATCCTTTATAATAACTAAGGAAAACTATAACTATAACTAACCATTCTTTAACTCCATCAAAGACTCCAGAAGGATATAATATTACCTAAGCAAACAAGAGATCCAAAACTCTAGAAATGATAGAGACATCTCACTGCCTGGACAGTCACCCAAAGTTCTTTTGTACCGTTGGGGCATCCATCTTTAGCCTTTAGGCGCATAGTATCCAGCAGACATTTTCATCAAGCAGGAAATTTCAAAGACAGTTCAGTCACTTTTTGTTGTGTCCTGCAAAATGTCTCGTAGACTCTTTTATAAATCAGGAACCCCGAAAGATCACCTCACCTTATGCAAGTTCAGCAGTCCTCTCTCTGTGGGTTCTGTGTCCAGTTTATGCATCACTCCAGGCAAGAGTAGTTTCTTGCCCAAATGGCTATCAAACTCCATAAGGAGCCTCTTCGATGCCCATCATCCTCTTGAAGTAGATTGGTGCTGCCAGGAGCAGACGTGTCTCATTGTCATGAAAATCCCTAAGTTATTAAAACATTAAATGCCATGTTCTGTAGTCTTTGAAAGATATGAAGAATGCCTAATTGAAATATATCTCTATATATCTAGAAAATCTAACTAACGTGACTACAAGTTTGACTATTATTTATGATTATCCATTAGCAACCTATATTTCCTAATTATACATTACATTTTTAAATGAACTACACAATCACAATACCTTAATCAAGATTAGAAATATGCATATACATATAACAAAATTGACCTTAAAATTCACATCATTAATACAAGACCCACCTCCATCATACCTCTCTTGGGAAATTATCATTTTCTTTGTTTTCAGCACCATAGGGAACTTTAGATAGTTCTTGTTAATTACTTTGATTTTGTCAAACCTATTAATATTTAAATTGACTTTGCATGTCCTGGTCCCATAATTGCTTGGTTTAAATTCTCTAAAAGCATCCAGGCTTGCCACCAGTTTACTTGACCAAAACTTTGTCTTCAAGTTCAATATTTTGATTATTCTCCTAGCTAGTTAATGATATTGCTAAGTAATTTTCTCAGGGATACGAACAGAGTCCCTTGAATGTATGTGTATGTGAAGAAGATGTTTTCTTTTGCATGTAGTGAACAACTTGGGTAAATTCTATGAAATTGTATGTCATGATTCTATCCTCTCATGCTCTGGGATTGTACACATAGCTCTGTCTTCTTATGTTGTTACATTTACTTTTACTATGTCTTCCCTATCCATTTTTTGTCTGGCTATATTTCATTAAGTTGTTTACATAAATGTTCTTCATTATTAAGGATCAATTCTTGTTGTATGATGTTATGGAAGAATCTGAGGTCAGTTTTGTACACATATACATACATATATACACACATGTATTTATGTTTTTATATATATTCTTTTGTAATTGTATTTTCCTGTTTATCTGGATTACTGAAAAATTCTTGAAAGCAGTGGTTAATAAATCCACTCTCAAGACTTTTGTCTTGACTTTTCTCTGGGCTATTTATTTATTGTCTCTGTCTGATTCTTACCAGATGACAAGAAAGTAAAAAGAATGTTCAGGCTTCTAATAATGCACTTTCCCTTAGTACCACTTCTGTAAGGTTGTAGAGGGTCAAATTCCTTTCTAAATCATCTCTAGAATATCAGAATCCTTTTTTGTTCCCTTAACTATCATTTTTGGAACTGGTTGGCATGGGGTTATATCCATCTCTTAGTTTACTTTTGGTGAAATTGTCAGCCTTAGCTGGGTTTAGGGGCTTATGCCTGTAATCCTAGTATTTGGGAGACTGAGGGAGTGTTTCTATGAAGTAGGTGCAGCCTGGACTATATAATGAGCTCTAGTTGATTCTGACAGCTTGGGTTACAGAGCTCCATCTTGTCTCAAAAGGAGAAAATAGTTCAGCCTTCTCTCTTTTATTGTTTTAAATTTTTGCATTATTTAATTGTGGAAACTAATTTTTATTCTTCTGAGTTTTTTGGAAGTTGAGCTATTTTCTATGATTTGTTTAAATTTTTTTTAAAAAATTTATAGCAAAGTTGGAAGAATTTTCCAGTGAACATTCTCCTTTTGTGAAATGCGAACCCTGTGCATGCCTGGCAAATGCTGTACTAGCTGAACTCTTTCTCTAGCCTAACAATAAACATTCTACTATCCTCTTGATTGTAAGCATCGAGTAAGTACAGGGAAAGCTCATCAGAAATCTTAAATAAGGAAATTTAACAAAAGGATTGTTAATAAAATAACAGACTATTAGCCATGGACCATTTTCACGTTAGTGTAGGTGCCTAAAATGCTAATAGATTGGAACAATAACAAACAAAACAGTCTTAATAAATGGAGGAAGTTATTATTTTTTGCTATCATCTAAAGTTTATATCAACATATTAAAATTTACTACCTGTTACAAATGGCTAAGAGAAAGAAAAACACAAATTTGATATTTCGTATACTGTGATTATTTGTTTATGAGAAGTAGCATTAAAAGTGACTGATCACTGGAAGATTGTGAAAGAGGTGATGGGCATTGTTACCAATTATAATGTGTCTGTTATTTGTTGAGTGGAGAGATACTGACAAAATGTACATGTCATTTAGTTACAGAAATTATAGCCCTATAACTGAATTTATACCATGTTTTATGAGCTGGTTTCATTTGGCTAAATCGTAGCATATCTTAATTAATTACTGAAGGTAAAATCTTATGAATTAACAAGGGTAAAATGATACCTGAAGTATTATAGGAGCAGTAATTACTAGAATAAGTCTGCGACTCAATACTGAAGCAACAGTGAATCAAGAACTAGAACTGAATTTGAGTTGTGATTGTGAGAGGCAGGATTACTATTACAAGACAAAATTAAATGTTATGGGTCAAGAAGATGCCCTAGGACCACAAGCCAGGCTGTCAAAATGCAGAGAAAGAATATTGCTAGTGGATAATAAAAATCTGCCATTATCTTATTCATCATAATAAGAAAACCAGTCCAAGGTGAATAGGGTTAAAGCTATGAAACAATACAGTACATTGCTGGAAGACATCTTTTTTCTAAGTGTACCATAAGCATCTTTTTCTACTTTTATTGTCACACATCTATGATGGGACACCATCTGATCCAAGTATCAAGTCCAGTGAACTGCAGTATCTCTACATCTTTCTCCTAAACACCTCTTGTACCCAGGAAGTACTATGTCTCCTTGACACAAGCCAGAGTCAATTTAGAAGAGGGATCCTCTCCTAAGACAAATGACCTCACAAGAGTGACCTGTGGTCAAGCCTGTGGTGTATTTTATGGGTTTATGATTGATGTAAGAGAGATCACTTCATTGTGTGTGTTGCCACCTTTGGATGGTTGGTCCTGCTATCTTTTCTTTTCTTTACTTTTGCATGATTTTATCCTTTATTATTAATATTATTTAAAATATTTTTCTCATTTTTACATACCAATTCAAGTTTTCACCCCCTCCCCTCTTTCTGCTTGCTCTCTTTGCCTTCACCCCATCCCACTCCCATCTAATCCTCAGAGAGGATAAGGCTTCCCTTGAGAAGTCAAAAAGTCTAGCACATCACTTTGAGGCGTACCAAGGCCCTTCTCCCTATATCTAGACTGAGCACAGTATCCCTCCAAAGAGAATGGGTTAAAAAAAAAATAACAGTACAAGCAATAGGGATAAATCCTTGTCTCACTGTTAGTGGCCCCACAGTCTTCCCCAGTCATACCAACTATCACTCACACTCAGAGGGCCTAGTTTGGTTTTATGCTGGTTTCTTCACTGTCAGGCCAGAGTTGGTGGGCTCCTATTAGCTCAGGTAAGCTGTTTCAGTGGGTATCCCCATCAAGAAAACACCTTGGTGTTGGAAAAACAAACAAACAAACAAAAACAAAAAACAAAACAAAACCAGACAGGTTGACCAACAGAATCAAAATGAAGACCTGGATATCAATCCACACACATACGAACAACTTATTTTTGACAAAGAAGCTAAAATTATGCAGTGGAAAAAAGAAATCACATTCAACAAATGGTGCTGGCATAGCTGGATGACAACATGTAGAAGAATGCAAACAGATCCATATCTATCCCCATGCACAAAACTCAAGTCTAAATGGATCAAAGACCTCAATATAAACCTGGCCACACTGAACCTGATAGAGGAGAAAGTGGGAAGTATCCTTCAATGCATGGGAACAGAAGATCACTTCCTAAATAAAACCCCAGTAGCACAGACGCTGAGAGCAATAATAAATAAATCGGACCTCCTGGAACTGAGAAGCTTCTGTAAAGCAAAGGACATAGTCAAATAAGACAAAAAGGCAGCCTAATGAATGAGAAAAGATTTTCACTAACCCCACATCAGACAGAGGACTGGTCTCCAAATTATATAAAGAACTCAACAAATTAGACATTATAATCCAGTTAAAAAATGGGGTACAGATCCAAACAGAGAATTTTCAACAAAAGAAACTCAAATGGTCTTTTTTTTTTTGAAAGCAGACTCAGCAAGCATAAGGAGCAAGCCAGTAGCAGCACCCTTTCATGACATTTGCATTAGTTTCTGCCTCTAGGTTCCTGCCCTGTTTGAGTCCTTGCCCTGTTTTCCTTCATGATAGGCTGTAATGTGTTATTGTAAGCTGAAATAAACCTTTTCTCTACAAATTGTTATGTTCTTGATGTTTTATCCTGAAAATAAAAACTCTAATTAAGAAACCTTGATATGCATAGATTACATTGATAAAAATTTCTGATTATATTTTTCATTCCTGTATAGTGTTTGTCTATATCTAAATCTTCTATTTCACTGAATTTTGAAAAAAAATGTACTGTTGTATAAACAGAAAACATCCAGTATCTTGAAAAAATTACTTCATGTCTTTTCCCCCATTAATACATCCTTCCACTTCCAAGGCATCATGCTCTGATATCTGTCTGTCTTTCTGTCTGTCTGTCTGCCTACCTGCCTGCCTATCCTTCCAACCATCTTATGTCCATCCATCTGTCTGTCCACCCACCTACACACACTCCTGTTGATGGAGCTGCGGGCTGCGTTCCTGCCACCCAGCTCCTGGTCGCCTGGCTAGCTTATGCCCCAAAATAATGACACACAAACTGTATTCATATAAACACTGCTTGGCCCATTTCTTTTAATGTGTGTAGCACCATGAGGTGTACTTACCAGGAAGATTCTAGCCTACGTCCATCCTGGGTCGGGGCTTCAGCGTGTCTGCCCCAGAGAGCAGCAGCATGGCGTCTGAGCTCACTTCCTCTTCCTCCCAGCATTCTGTTCTGTTTACTCCATCCACCTATGTTATAACCTATAAGGCCAAGCAGTTTCTTTATTAATTAACCAATGAAAACATATAACATATGACACTCCCACATCACACTCCCATCCATCCATCCATCCATCCATCCATCCATCCATCCATCCGTTTCTCTATCTATATATCTATATAAAACTTTGCAAGTTTGTAGTAAGAGTGGCAGTGAGCTGCTTCCTGCCACCTGGCTCCCAGCTAGCTTTACCTGAAATAATTACACGGAAACTGTATTCTTGTAAACATTGCTTGGCCCATTAGTTCTAGCCTCTTATTGGCTCATTCTCACATCTTGATTAACCCATTTCTAATAATCTGTGTAGCACCACAAGGTGATGTCTCACTGGGAAGGATCTTAACCTGTATCCATCTTGGAGAAGAGAGCTATGGCGATTGTCTCACTGCCTTTTTTCTCCCAACATTCTGTTGTTTACTCCGCCTACCTAATTTTCTGTCCTATGGAAGGCTAAGCAGTTTTTTTTATTAATTAACAAATGAAAGCAACAGATAGAAGATGACCCACCTACATCATTTCCCCTTTTTCTGTTTAAAAAAAGGAAGGCTTTAACTTTAACATAGTAAAATTACATATAGCAAAAACAGTTATACAGCAAGAATTACAGTTACAATATTTAGATCTATTTTATCTTTTATAATAACACAGGACAACTATAACTATAACTAACCATTCTTCAACTCCATCAAAGACTCCAGAAGGATATAATATTACCTAAGCAAACAAGAAATAAGCAACTTCCAAACTCTAGAAATGACAGAGACATCTCATTGCCTGGACAGCCAACCAAAGTTCTTTTGTACCTTTGGGGCATCCATCTTCAGTCTACAGGCTCATAGTATCCAGCAGACATTTCCATGAAGCAGGAAATTTCAAAGCCAGTTCAGTCACTTTCTGCTGTCCTGCAGAATATCCCACAGACTCTTTTATGAATCAGGAACCCCGAAAGACCATCTCACCTTTAGGCAAGTTCAGCAGTCCTCTCTTTGCAGGTTCTCTGTGTCCAGTTTATGCATCAGTCCAGGCAAGAGTAGTTTCTTGCCCAAATGGCTATCAAACTCCATAAGGAGCCTCTTCAATGCCCATCTTCCTCTTGAAGTAGATTGGTGCTGCCAGGAGCAGATGTGTCTCATTGTCATGAAAAACCCTTAATTATTAAAACATTAAATGCCATATTATGTAGTCTTTGAAAGATATGAAGAATGCCTATCTGAAATATATCTATGCACATCTAGAGAATCTAACATGACTACAAGTTTGACTATTGATTATCCATTAACAACCTATATTTCTTAATTATACATTGCATTTTTAAATGAACTACACAATCACAGTACCTTAATCAAGATCAGAAATACATATACATATAAAAAATTGACCTTAAATTTCACAGCAATGCAAATTATTCATATCTATATCGCAAGTTAGTTTTTTTAAATGGAACTCCACAGAGTTAGAATAGCAAAAAAATTGTGTCACTATTGCATCATTATATCTTGCAGTGGCTCTTGTGGGTCACAGAGTTTTTAGTTGGATGAGATTGATGATTTTCTCCTGATAGCTTCCAGAGACCTTACAGCACTATAAACGATAGTAGAAATGAAGCTTCTAGTTGGACCTCTAGTTTCTCTAGGTTTGATAATATAAGTTTTTTTTTCTTTCCAGTAATAAGGTCTTACTGTCAGGTTGTGGAGGGGAACCAACAGTATTGGCAATAGCCTTTGGGGGGTGTCTATTGGACCTCTTTTTTTTAAACCAACAACTGAATGAAATATAACCCATTCCTGATACTAGGAGTTTTACTTGGTAGCATATCTAGTCTGGGGTATTGTCACCCTGATTATATAATGATGCCTTTTAAATTCTTTCCATATGTGTTGTCTTAGTTTGGGTTCTAATGCTACAATGAGTAAAAGTAGCTTGGTCTTATCCTAGTGAGTAGACATTACAATTTACTCATTTTCAACTAGGGATGTGCAACAGCATGGTAGGGGAAAATTTTAAAATAATTTCAGTTATATTTAAAGAAATATATATATATATATGTATGTATATATATGTATGTATAAAGTCTCAATCTTTTGGAAGTTAGTAAATCTTTGGAAGTGAAACCAATATATTTTTGGTTCTAAAGCTGTCCTTTACTGACCTTCTGTGATCACTTATGCATGACAAGCACACATTACAGATTTTCCATTAGTGACCTGGATCAAGCAATTGTTTTGTTGGATTTAGTTCACATATGGCTAATGAACAAATTGGCAAGAACAACTTTTATCTTGCTTTCAATGCATTCCCAAACCACAAGGAATTGGCAGGGCTGCCAATATCAAACTTTTATGATTTTTTTATGATGGGAGCCTTTGAAAATATTTCTTCTAGATATTTGAAGTATCATTTGTTATTGTTATCTATAAGTAGCTCACTATGCAACAGCATATCAGGATGTTGTTGTTTCTATCTGCCAGTAACTTAATATTCATTTTTCAACTTTCTCTGTTTCTTACTTCTTTCTACTTCTACTCTCCCCAGTCTCTATTAGCTACCAGTCTGGCCTCAACTTATATAAAGCAATATTTTAAATTCTTCATATGAGTGCTATCATTATATATATATATATATATATATATATATATATATATATACATATATATGTAAAATCTTTTACCTGGTTTCCTTTGTATAGTCCAGTGATCTCCAGTTCTACCCACATTATTGCAAATGACAAGATTTCTTTTTTTATGGCTGGATAATACACTATAATATTCATATCCCATGCTTTCTTTCTTCATTTGTCAGAAATATGCACTAAAGTTGTTTTAATTTCTTGGTTATTGTTAAGAATGTAATAGTAAACATGAGGATATATGTCTTTTCAATACAACCACTCCATTTCCTTTGGGTATGTTTCTAGGGTTGGGACTGAACAATTTTATGGTAGTTATGTTTTTAGTTTTTGATGAATCTCTATACTTTTTCACAATAATGGTGCTCATTTACATCATGCATTAGTTATTTTTCTTATTTCTATGAACAGATACATGAAAAAAACATCTAAAGAGAAGACATATTTTACTCATAATTTCAGCGGTATCCATCCACCATTGCAGGGAGATAGAGTGTAAGAGCTCATATACTGGCAGATAGCAAACAAGACAGAATGAATACTCTACTGGACACTGGAATAATGCTGTCTGCATTCATGAAGGCATATTCCCTTCTAATTAATTGTCTTGAAATACTCTTACAAAAACATTTGAGATGCCATTTCTGGATATTCTACTTGCAATCACACAGTGAAGAGTAATTATAGAAAATTGCCACCAAGAATGATTAAAGGTTCCCTCCTTTCAACATCTCTGGCGACACATGATATCTTTAATCTTTTTGGTAATGGCTGCTAATGATTGTTTTACTTTCTTACTCTTTAGAGTCTTTTGAGACCCACCATCCAGCTCCCAAATAAATCACACACAGAGGTTTATTATTATTATTTATAAATATGCAGGCTTAGCTTGACTTATTTCTTGTGAGCTTTTCTAAACTTAAATTATTCCATCTATCTTTTGCTTCTGAACTTTTTCATTTTCTTATTTCTATATATCTTATCTTCATTCTTACTCCATTGTTGGTTGTGTCCTAGCGTCCTCCTTCCTTGTTCTTGCTCCTTTATCTTCCTCTCCCCAATTTTCTCCTATTCATTCTTTCTGCCTTCCAGCCCCACCTATCTTTTCTCCTGCCTCGCTATTGACAATTCATCTCTTTATTAGACCATCAGGCGTTTTAGACAGGCAAAATAACAGCTTCACAAAAGTAAGCAAATGCAACATAAAATAATGCAACACATCTTTGCATCATCAAAAGAAATGTTCTGCAGCATAAACAAATGTAACATAACTTAAAATAATATTCCACAATAATGACTGTTCTTGCTGTGGTTCAGCATTGATTTCCATGATGATTAGTTTGTAGAGCAGTTTTTCATAGTACTTTTTATGCTTTCTCTTGGGAATGTCTAGGTCTATTACACCCCAGACCTGTTGTGATAGGGTTCTCTGTATATATATATATATATATATATATATATATATATATATATATATATATGACTGGTCTCAAAATTACTATGTATACCAGGTTGGCTTTGGACTTATGGAGATCTGTTTGCCTTTCTCTCTAGTGCTGGAATCTATTTAATACTTTTAATTGGGTCGTTTGCATTATAGCTATTGAGTTTTGGAACTGTTCATATCTGTTTGTTAGTGTATTTCACTCTATAGTTGTCTTGCTTGATTAAGATTTTTTACTTCCTTAGAATCCATTTTGTATACTTTTGCTTTGCTTTTATATGTGGGGGAATCTTAAGCAAAAACCTCTCAAAAAAGAGACATTTCCTTTCTATTATCTAAAGTTGTTTACACCTATTATATTCTTCATTTCATACTTCTAATAATTATGTTCATAACATTAGACAAAATATTCTGAGGTTAAATCTTAAATTATTCATTTTTATTTTTATGTTAGAAAGTATTTGGTAATGTTGGTTTTAAAATTTGATTAACATGATACATACTCAATTATATTTATCTGCCAAGTAGTTTAAGTAAAATTGGGAATTTATTTTTACTGATTTTCTGGAAATTATTGAAAATTAGTGACCTTTCAATTGATTTTTAAAAATATAGGAGTTAAAGAGCTCCTTGAAGTGAGATAATTAGAGACTATGAGGGGGAGTCTAGTAGGTGTTCTTGGCTATTTTAAATCATAAGACATTTTACATTTTTATCAAGTGAATATGATCTGTGCTTTCAAATAAAAGTTTATAAAATCACTTTGGTCATTTGTATTTTAAAATTTGTTTTCGTCTTGATTTTGACTTGCATTAAACATGGTTTAATACAGTCATAAAAGTTGTCCTACATTTGTTTGAAAATATGCGCAGGAGTCAATTTATTTATTTATTTATTTATGATTTCTGCCTCCTCCCCGCTTTTAAGTGCATTGAATAGTAAATTTGAAATACCAATTATGCTTAGTTACATTTGTTATTTTCAATTCAGGATATATTTTCTCAGAAAGACAGTGTTCTAAAGAGGACCTTAGTCCTGAATCGTATTATTTATATCTGTATGACATTTTACCTGAAGCACATATAATAATTTCCTCACATTCGTTATTGCTGTCCTCCAAACAGCCTCTGGCAGAACATGGTGATTCAACCCTCTGCTTTAACAAGAAGAAAAAATAATTGTTCATTAACATCAACTGGGTATGGAACATTTTGTATTTTGATCCTGCAGGGGTAGGTCTGGTTATATAGAGGCCTAAAGTTCCCTGGCACTAACCAGTCTCAGGTCCTTACTGTTCAAAAACACAATCCCTTCAAAACAAAACAAAACAAAACATCTCTGCCTTTTTGTAGATGGAGATCAGTAAACACTATCTTCCAAATAAAGCATTTTTGAGGCTTGTGGACCAATTTGATCAAGGTCCCTGTGTCTTTATTTTTTTAGTTCTCCCTCCTTCCTATTCAGGATTTTCTGAAAATTTTTCTTATGCTAAATATAATTTGTTTCACCAAAAAGAGGCACAGATGCCTTCAGTCTTTCTGAATTTTACTAACTGCAGACATCTACACCCATCTATACCGCAGTATGAAACACTGGAGACTGATAAATCACCTACACCATCCTTCATCACATTTCATTGTCCTTCATTTCGTTCCCATAGAGAATCATTTACACTCACTTGTCTGTTCTGTGGGGCCCATCGAGTTCCTGTAAAATTCATTTACGCTTTGCCAGAGATTCCCTAATCTCCTCCTACTGTGCAGTGAAAGAGGAATATAAGCTTGTGAATTATGTTGGCCTAGTGGACACTGTTATTTAGCCTCTTCTAAGATTTTTCTTCTTTTGCATATTTATACATTTCTGTGCCCTTTCACCTGTTTAATCTCTCTGTTTTCAGCATATTTCAATGAGTGGAGGGAAGTGTCTATTCATTCTTAAAGTAAACACTACTCACCATGTCATAGAAGACTTTAATTGTTCTTTTTTCAGTGCCTCTCTCTGACCTGAATGAAGCAGCTTTGTAAATGTTTGTTTTTGCTGTTTTTGATTTCTTAGTTTAACAAGTAATTATAATTGCCTTGTGATTAGAATTTGGCTTACTATGAAGATTTGCTTTAGTGAAATGTTTCTGGACTTTCAAAGTTGCACGTCCAGCCTAGGGTTACAGCGTATTCACCTGGTTGGTACCATAATGCCAACTCCCACTAACTAGCTTGAGTATTATCTGGTTCTGAAATAACATTTCACACTCCTCCCCCTTTTTTTCCCTATTTGTCAGTAAATAGAGGGTAATCAGTTGTTATGAACTCATGTTAAACGTTTTAGAATGCTTAATATTTTGAGATTATAATACAATTACAATATTTCTTCTTTTCTTACTTCTAAACCTTCCCATTTATTCCTCTCTGCTTTCCTTCAAATTTGGGGCCTCTATTTTCACTAAGCGTTGCTGCATTCATATATGTATATTCCTAAATATAATCTGTTCAGTTAGTGCAATGCTACCTGTATGAATGCTTTCAGGGTTGACTGTTTGGCACAGGACAACCAATTGGTAAGTACTTCCCTGGGAAACACCACCACCCTCACTCCCAGCTTCCCCCTGTTGCTTATAGTTCTTTGTGTAGGAATGAGGCCCCACTGACATTTAACAATAACAATTTTGTTTTTATACTGACAAATCAGTTTTAGAATAGCATGTTAAGGGCCAAAGCACCCACTAAAAAGTGGGCCTGTATAAAAAAAATTCTTTTGTCTCAACATTATTTGAACAGCTTGTGTGTGTGTATTATTGTCTCCAAGTTTCTCATTCCTACTGATGGATAACACCCCATTTTACAAGGCTACTTGAATATGTCTTGAATTTTAAAAATAAAGTTTTCAGTTGAAAAGGTCATCATTTCATTTGATTCATATACATCTTATTTCATAAGACTTCTGTGTGAGAATCTGAAAACAATGTGTATGGATTATGCATATTTTATTAATACAGAAGTCAAGATATCCAAGTATAAGTAAACATACTTAGCAAATACATTATCATGATAGACAGTTTTCAGTACCTTAGTTTAACATTTAGTATAGCTTTGAAATCAACGGGAACTTTACATATATTGATATTTGAGTGTAAGACTGTTCTATGATACTTGATTTATTTTACAATTTACCATTAATTATCCTATCCACCACCAATCAGTCCTTAGAGGCCTTCATTTTATAAAACACATTTGTTGATCAGCCAATTTGTATATTTTCTTTGTGCTATGAAAAATATATCTATAGATCTTGCTAAGACCTATAGACAGGTTATTGCGTGTATCGCCATATGCATCCAATCAACTCTGAGGCGCTTTTAGTCTGGAGGAGTAGGGGTTCATAATGTGTATCTGCTGGCTGCTTTGCTGTTTTGATTTTATTAGAATCTACAAACATTTATTGCATACCTAAAGCAGTTCTCATTCTGTAAAAATTCAAAGACAAGCATGACAATGCTGCCTGCCTTCAAGATTCCACAATCAAGCAAGGAGGATAATTGATCACAATTATTCAAATTTAAGACATAATATATAAGAATATACCTTTTATAGAAGTCTAAATAAAGTCCTCTGAACCTTGAGGGAGTTTTCAATTTGAAGAAGGGAAACTTTTCTATCTAATAAGGTTTTATAAATAGCATACTCTCAAGGGGAGACCAAGTATAGGAGGTATTTAAATCAGTGCTGATATGAGCCAAAACATTTAGGAAGAAGATAAAGTTTTGTTGTGTAATATTATGTTTCATATTTTGTACTGGGTCTTTATATTTGTTTGCTTACTTACTCTTCATAAAAAAATTATTATGCTCATGGTACTGTTTTCATGTTCTAACCACAATGAAGCCCAGAGGAGCTGGTGATTAACCCAATTTATTCTGACAGCAAAGTCTGTGTTCTTCCTCACATAGTCAAGAAAGAGCAATCGCAGTTTGTTTATAAGAATCAGACTTATAGGATATATGATCTTCGAAATGTAGTAAAAGTGAGTGGCCAGTGGAATCAAACATGTTCCATGTAGGTGAATTTTTCTGTCCCACCTGCTATCTTCCTCCTCCTCCTCCTCCTCCTCCTCCTCCTCCTCCTCCTCCTCCTCCTCCTCCTCCTCCCTTTTCTGCTTCTTCTTCTGATTCATTTAATAAAAGCTAAACAGCCATTAGCTAGACAAGACATATAGGCATGAAGTCCAGACACAGAAGATGCTATGAAGATGAAAGACAAAATTACCAGTCAGATGGAGAGGATGCAGGGTGAGAAGTACAGAATAAAGGTAACCAAACCACTTAAAAGGATGTAGATTAAAAGATTTGGGTTTATTTAAGCTCTAAGAAGTAGTTAGAATCAAGCCTAAGCTATTGGTTGAACTTTCAAAATTAATAAGTCTCAATGTGACTATTTGGGAGCTTGCAGGTGGGACAGAAAATTCACCCAACGTGGAGCACCAGGTAATGTGTTTATCTAATTATTCATTACCAATAAAAACTCAGAAAGATATCAGGGTAAGAACCCGATCAGAGAAGTGGTAGAGAAGAGACCAGTGATTTTCTCTCTGTCTTTTATCCATCCAAGAGGACTGAGACCCTCTCTCAACCCTACCCTACTACTTCCTGTGTCTGTCTTCAGTCATCCAAATCTTCTACAGTTAATTTTCGTTAGCTAGCTGTTCTCTCTACCCTCTGATTCAAAAAGAACTTTATTTTCAGTCTCAGGATCATCAGAATGAAATCAAAATATCATGCAATGGTTCCACTAGATACGTTGGAGAAACAAGATACCATGGTCAAATACATATGAGAAATCCTCTATTATATACTAGTACATGATGTATACATTTTAAACTGCTTTAATGATTGTTAATGCTATGTAGATGGCTAGAATATGAATAGTTACTTCTAGACTTGTATAGTGGAGATTCTGCAGAATGATATTTTACTGATTACATCTTGCTCTCTTTTGGATATTTAAAGTCACATTAGTAGGTATTAGATTTCAGAGATTTCTGTTATAATTTAATATATTTAATCCTTAGAGCTTAAAAATTATTAATTCAATGGATGAAAATTGTCATGGTATATATATCAATATGGCTAGTGATATTGTCATTATGTGGAGTATAGTATGGAAAGAATGGGTTTAGTCAGACATATTTCTTAGGTAAAGATGAAAATGGATTGACTTGGTCACATATTCTTACCTATGAATTTTGCCAAAAGTACTCATGTATCAGTCTGAGTGATATGGCTTCTATTTTCACATGGTACATGCTTGATTTCCCAATTTCCAGATCTTGTATATGCTGAACAGAGGTCATAGATATAACCATATATATTCCTTCTGTCTTTGTGTGAATTGATGGAGTCTGTGTCAGCTGGAGTCCCTGAGCCTACCACCTCCTGCCTAAGAAACCGAGTCTACTTATCCTCATATGCTGAGCAAACATCATCATTTGTTAGGTGTTCCTTGTTGCAAGAAGCACATTGGGTACATTTGAAACTACCCAGGGGCTACTTGAAGAAAATTCCAATCACAATTTATAACATAGAGTTGTTTGGTTTTGCATTTTCCTACACCACCAGAAATATTAGTTGGTACAGCTAGTATAAGATGAAAATGGAATTATTGCAAAACATCAAATATGCTCAAGGAAAGAAGAATCAGATCTTTGAGAATGATCTTTTCTTGTCACTTTGCTTATCAAGTTGTGAACATCACATTAGTCTGATTAACGTTTATGGGGATAGCAGCATTTACTCATTAAGGTGCAAATGTGTAGAAGATGAGCACTGTGAATTCATAACTGTAAATGAGGCATTCAGGATGAGGTGCCATCACCCCTTAAATAGTCAAACTTCATTTCAATTGAAAAAACTTCGCAGAACCGAAAGAATGACAAAAATGCTATTGTTGAAGAAGAAGAAAAAAAAAACTTTGGGAAGTTATGAATGTCTAAGATTTCCTGGGGTTATTTTTGCAAGGGTTGATTCATATTCAGATTAGCTTCCTGCCAGATGGAAGAAACACACAGTAAATCAGCTTCTGCAGGAGACAAATCAAAAAGAAGCACAGGCTGCTATTTAAAGGCTTTTCTTTCTTTTTTGTCACGTTGATAGCACATATTAACCCACAGGGAATGTTATTGCAAAAAGACAAACCAATGAGGCGACCCTCCTATCCTTTAGGAAGGATAAATCCTTTTGATTCCACTAGGTTGGGGGACACTATCTTCTTGGACTGAACATCCAGGAAAGGATTTCTCTTTAATGATGCCCAAGCCTCATGCATTCTAAGTAAAAATGAAAGAGTAAATGTGCCTAAATTAGTACAAACTCTTCCTTTTGCACCCCCACACTACTTTTTTTTTTTTTGGTTAATCACTGGTATTGAAAATATACATTACAATAGGTATACAATAGATGAGATAGATCTATGTCTTTGAAATATCTCTTTAGAAAGTGTACAGCATTTGGCTATGGTGTTGTTGACTGGCATGCTCTGCCTTTAAGGAGCAGCCTCTGAACTGGCCCTGTGAGAACTGCAGGAATACTCCTATAGCATATGCCCTCCCCCCCACCCCCCATTCTGGGCTGGAACTGAGGACTCTCTTGCACAGGAAATCAGACTTCCATTTCAATTCAATTTTTTTTCTGGCTTTTATTTTTCTAATTTGTTCTTGTCATACTACCTTTGCTCTGCTCCTCAATTCTGCCTTTTTTTTTTTTTTTTTTTTTTTTTGCTTTGCTATCTACGCTTTCCTGGTATAGTTGAATAACTTGACTAAGCCTAGAGCATCCAGATTTGATTCATTCTTGTATATTGACTTGATGGTGAATCTTTGACTTTCTCTGGCTCAGCCTTGCAGGAAACTCTGAGAATGGTGACAGTTTAGCAGTTATCATTTGTTTACCAAAATCCCTCCCCAAAGTCAGTCTTTTCAAGAGCCTTTTAGGAGAGGTATTATTATTGTTGTATTTATATCTGAGGAAGGAGTGTCAGTCAATTGAGAAATCTGCTCAAAGATCACAGAATTTGTAATTAACAGAATTTTGCTTCCAACACACAGGAATTTGAATAAAAATCCTTTCTCCTAAAACTTGTGTTATATTAGAGCTTTTCAAATTATAATGTGCCAATTAATCACCTGGAAATCTCATTAAAATGTAAATCATGATGCAGTAGATATGAGATGTGAGTTGAAAATTTTTGACTTATATGTTGCAAATAAGGTTTCCTGACATCACTCATTACAAGGTAGTGAGAGTGTCACTCTTAATTTTATATAGAACAAACGTTCTTAGCAAAGGAAGATTTTAAAGATAAAAGAGAATATTATATAATAACAAAGGGTGTGATTCTATAAGATGGTGGCTCCATCAGGAGAATCGAACCCACATGAAAGGGATCTGTGGCCTTATATTCAAGATCCTATAGACAGCCTTTCTCTTCCCACCATATGAGGACATAGCTGAAAGACAGAAGTCAGCTAATAAGGATATAAGGTACTTAGGAGAGAACAGATTTTCCATTTCTTTTCTAACCAAGGAATTATCAGTCTCTTTTCATAGCTTAGAGAAATAAATTGCTGTTTCTAAGCAACCCAGTTTCTGGCTTTTTTTTTTTTTTTTTTTTTTTTTTTTGGTTTTTTGAGACAGGGTTTCTCTGTGGCTTTGGAGCCTGTCCTGGAACTAGCTCTGTAGACCAGGCTGGTCTCGAACTCACAGAGATCCGCCTGCCTCTGCCTCCCAAGTGCTGGGATTAAAGACGTGCGCCACCATCGCCCGGCCTGGCATTTTGTTATAGCAGCCTGAGAAGGCTAAGACACTCTCTTCAATTTGCACATGGTTAGCAACAGAGCACCAAAATATATGCAGCTAAAAACTGGTGGGTAGTCTAGAACTATTGCATGGGGATACGGTTGCAGTAAGAGGTTTTTTTTTTTGTGAAATGTGAATAATATTAATGACTACTCAATAGTATGAACTTCAGGGTTCACTGTGTTAACACATGTAATGGCCTTAGAACACTACCTGACACTCTGGAAAAGCTCAAAGCCTTCCAGCCTTTCTTGTTACTGTTACTATTGCACTATCATTATTATTATAGCCTCCCTAGAACAATTATTATTTTTTATGCTTGACATATAGATAACTATGTTAATCTGTTACCTTTGTGTTTTTTTCTTCCGAGTACCTAGTAAGAAGAGAAGGTGGTAGATGATTATAGGGATGTTATATAAAACAGTAAGGTCATCTATTTTGCCACTGCTTCCCTCAGCATGATGAACTAAAAGGAAAGAAGGAACTGCTGAGAGCAAAGATCAATGAAAACTATTCCTCCTAACATTTTTATCCTTTTGTTTTAGTTCATCTCTTAGACCGTCCATATTGAGAACTCAAGGGACAGAGTAAACAGGATCCTTCCCCAAACCCTCACTCAGGTTTTCCTTTGTCTAATGTCAGTAGAAATACTGCAGAAGTACAAGTTGGCACAGAAATTTATCAGGCACTTGGAAAGTAAAAATATACATTTGGTGCAATAAGCATAAAGGAGAGAGTGCACACTTGTTTATAGGGAGGTTTGGGAGGTAGCATTTTATTCCTTGGAGAGGAAGCCAATTTGTGTTACATGAAAAACTCCAAAAAAATTCAAGACTCAGCTCTTTGCTGTTGTTCCTTAATCCTAGTTAAATATAGATAACAGTCCATTAGCTTTCTTCTCAAAGGAGAAAGGGAAGAGGCAACGTTTATTGAGCAACTACTATGGAGAAGTTACCCAAGTTCATTCATTCCCCAAACAAAGAACAAGGCAGGTTTTATACATTCATCTCTCAGGCCATGAAACTTTCTACAAAATCAATGAAACATTAGCACACAAAGAAACTCTTAACAGATACAGGACAACTGAAGAAACACTCTGAGTCTTATCTGACCTCCTAAGTTGGATAATAACAACAAAATAAACAGCAGGCTGTATGCAAATTCATTGGTGCTAAACAACTTATTACAGAAGGAAATTATTAAATTTTAAAAGCTGAATAAAAATGAAAATACAACATACTCAAACCCATGTGACACAATGAAGGCAGTTCTAAGAGTTAGGTTCAGAACACAAAGGGCCTACATTAAAAAACAAAAACAAAGACAAAACAACTTGGCAGTATCTTATTGTAGGTGAATTTTCCTGTCCCAACAGTTCACTCCCAAATCACAATACTAAGACAGATACTCAGCTGATATCGTTGGCTTGTTATTAACTAGCTCTTTTAACTTCAATTAACCCCTATATTTTTTTAATCTACATTCTTTTACTTGGCTCGGTTACCTTTACTTTGTAATGCCCATGTTGCTTCCTCTGCCTCTTGCTGGTGACTCTATACTTCTTCTTTCCAGTGTCCTCCATGCCTGGAAATCCTGCCTAGCTATTGGTCGTTCAACTTTTTATCAAACCAATCAGAGTGTACAATTCTTCATATTGTACAAAAATATTATTTCACAACATCTCATATTAACAACTTAACTATACACTTGAAAGCTCTGGAAAAGCAAGAAGAAATAACACTCAAAGTATAGATAGATATAACACTATAGATAGAAATAACACTCAAAGTATGGATAGTATAGAGTCTAACTAGAGATTCAAGGTTTAAGCCAACTGCAGATGTATCCATAGCAACCAAATTGCAATCTGGGCTTTATACTCCAACCAGTATAATTCTAAAAACTCTATTTAAAATTTTTTAAATTTTATTTCATGTGCATTTGTATTTTGCCTGCTTGTGTGTGTGTGTGTGTGTGTGTGTGTGTGTGTGTGTGTGAAGGTATCAGATCCCCTGAAGCTGGAGTTACAGGCCATTATGAACTGCCATGTGGTTGCTGTGAATGGAATCAGGGTTCCTCTAGAAGAGTACTTGGTGCTCTTACATGCTGCGTCATCTCTCCAGCTTCTAAAAGCTCTTATATTTTCAAGTTCTGTCAAAAATATATTTGTGAGTCTAAGAAAATAATTTGTGGCTCTTTTAGAAAGACTGCTTATGAAACAAATTGAACTTCTGCAGATACTACCTTCTTTACGATATAAATTTTGATTTCTGATGTGGGAAGACTTCCTTTCCACTGGTTACAAGGTTGTCTCTTCTCAGACCTCTATAAATGTGATTGGTTGGTTCCTCTGAGATGCATAACCTTCTGGAACAAAAATACATAGATTTGGAATCAGACCACTCTGATTTCCAATATCAGTTTTCTGATTCCTTTATTGATAACTTCAGGCAGTTCCATAAGCTCTTTGAGCCTCAAGGTCCATCTCACAATCCTCTTTCTATCTCCCATCTTTTTAGTATCAGCTGAAATACTTATAAGATACATACATCTTTATAGATTTTTGTCAGTTTGTCTGAATTTAGCATTGCCACAATAATGAAGTGCAATATTCCCTCAGGCTTCATTGATTTAGTTGACTAAGGATCTCCGTTTTCTTGGTTTAAAAGCTGGGAAGACTGCTTTGTGTGCCTCCTTGTGAGGTACAGGTTGAAGGTGAAAGAACTACTTCAGGGGGTGTTTATGTATGGTCATTGCAGTGGCATGAAATGGCAAGCACAAGTAAGTGAGTGCTCTTACGCTGCAAGACCAGAACTGGAATTCTGTTAACTGGAATTCTACTCTACTCTCTAGGATAATTTAAATCAGTAGACAAAACCCCACTTTAAAGAATGGCAGCAGAGAAAAATGTAGAGCTCAATAAAAATCAATAAAAAATGGTGTTCATGTGCATTCCTTGCCTATGAGCAGTTTGCCCAAAGGGTTCACGTCCTTCTTCAATACTTCCATCCAGTTACTACTCCCCAGTTCTCTATTCGATTGTTTGCTCAAACACTGCTCTTCATTCTGTTTATGACAAACTCTCTGGATTTTGTGCCTTTACTCTCTTCTTGCATTCCTCTAACATTGTATACTCTTCAATTATTTACATGAAATTCTCCTTTGTCTCCTTTTCTTCATTGTACCACATTTCCCAAAACTTATCTAATTTCTTTGCCAATAACTATTTTACACTTTGAAAAATCTGTCTCATTTTAAGATCTCCAAGTAGATATGCTGTGACATAATTCTTTTTGTTTACTGTGAATAAGTATTACTCTCACTGGTTTAATAAAGAGCCAACTGGCCAATTGCTAGGCAGGAAGAGGTTAGGTGGGAGAGCCAAACTGAAAGAATGTTGGGAAGAAGAAAGATGGAGTCACCAGCCAGACACAGAGGAAATAGCAGATGAGCATGCCATACTGAAAAAAGGTACAGCTATGTGGTAGAGCCTATGCCTGTAAGAAATATTGGTTAATTTAAGTTGGAAGAACTAGTTAGTAACAAGAATAAGCTATTGCCTAAGCGTTTATAATTAATAATATGTCTCTGTATGGTTATTTGGGAGCTGGCTGACATGACAGAAAACCCTGGCTACATAGGTATCACACAAGTAACTGAAACCTAGGCTATCCTATGCTGAATTCATTCCCTTCTATACAGCACAAGCCATGTCTTTTAGAAAGTTTGTGTAGGATTAATGTTACTTCTTTCACTTACTTCTTTAAGTTGAACCTCATGCTCATCCTTGCTTCCTCCTTTTCTTCTCTCTTTATTCAACAAGCAGCCATGTTAGATCAAACTGAAATCTGTCCTTTATACTACTGCTACAGTAGAAACCCTTTTCATTTTTGTGTGCTTGCTTCTATTATTATGTTTTGTTGTTTGCGGCAAGTAGTCTTTCAACAGCTTTGATTTTTGCAGTGCTGGTAATTGAACCTAGTGCTTCACATATGCTAATTAAGTGTTCTGCCATTAATATAGATCATTAGCCATTAAAATGTCTTTGTTTTGACACAGGGTCTTGATAAGCTGGCTGTGAACTCATTTAGAGCAGAGGCAGGCCTTAAACTTGTGCTCTTACTTCAGCTTCCATATTATCTGAGATTATAAGCCTGCATCACTAGAGGCATATAAAATTGCTTTTCCTGTTTATATATGGTGTATATATGTGTGGGTTAAAAATAGAAAGGTTGATTCTATTAACAACCTATGACTCTCTTACATTATGTTTTCATGCTCAAGGTCATCTAATGATCCAACATGCTATAACAATATTTTTATTTTGTTGTAGCCTATTGTCTAAATTAACTGTCTTAAAGGAAACATTGAGTTTATTTTTACATAGTTTTCCCTTGAATGTTATAATGTAGAATTTAATCAGACCAGCTGCGAGGCAAGCAGAGACACAGTATTAAATCTGTGTGGTGATGTAACTGGCTTGTGGTAGAAGTTCCTTGTCTAAAAGAGGAGAGATTATTCTGAAAGGCAACTGTTTTAGTTAGGGTTACAATTGCTGTGATGAAACACCATAACCAAAGCAAGTTGGGGAAAATGGGTTTGTTTGGATTACACTTCCACATTGTTGTACATCCCCAGAGAAAGGAGAAGAACTCAAGCAGGTCAGAATCCTGGAGGCAGGATCTGATGCCGAGGCCATGGAAGGGGTACTGCTTACTGGCTTGCTTCCCCTGGCTTGCTCAACCCACCTTCTTATAGAACCCAGGACAACCAGCCCAGGGATGGCTCCACCCACCATGGTCTGGGCCCTCCCCCATTGATTACTAATTGAGAAAATGCTTTACAGCTGGATCTCACAAAGACATTACCTCAACTGAGGCTCCTTCCTCCCTGATGACTCTAGTTTGTATCAAGTTGACACACAAAACCATCTAGTACAACAGTCTAGCACCCGGAAAGTATTGATAGCTCCCAGAAAATGTTGAGGTATGGATTGGTGGTGTCCTTGTACACTTTCCTATAATACTTGTCTTCGAATTGTCTTACTTCTCTGTGAGTTACAATCTTCATTGGGAACTTCTTCTCTGACCTATCTGCAACATGCTAATATGTACAAGGTCTTACTTCCCAGAAGGGTTTCCTTGTTTGGAACGCAATTATTAGGTTTGTTTCTGGCACATCTGCTCTCACATTCACTTTGTGCATCTGTATCCTTTGCTTGGAACAAAGGCAATGTGTTTCAAATTATTCTGCTTCGCTTTATCTAGTCTTGTTTCAGAATAAGATATAATAAACATCACTGGGATGATTAAGCTTAGAGCTGGGTTTCTTTCAGGATTTGACTTTTAATAGGCTTCATTTAATAGCTTCAAATGAAAGGAGAAATTCTTATAGCCAAATGTCAGGGCCATACAATTCGTACGTAAATATATCTTTGGTTGGGATTTGGGACCCTCACCCTTTCATTTCTCTGACCTGCTCTCATCATCATCCTCCCATCTTTCCCATCTGCCAGTCCTTAGGTTTTCTCCTTCCCTCATTATAACATCTGTGAGCAGTGGTTGTTTAAGATCCCTCTTACGTTTGGGATAAAATGTAGATATAGTAGTAGGTCAAGTATCTCCTGCCACTTAGTTTACATACATTTCAGTTTCCTCCAGTGGCTCCCGAATTACTATTTTAGTAAGTTCTTCTTGACATCATTGCCTGTAGATTGTGTAAAGTTCAGATGGGCTCACCCCTCCTCAGTTGAAGGCTGTTGAGGGAAGAGTCACTGTCTTCAGTGAGATAAACCAGTGGTGAATCCTTCATTCTCTAGAGGGTAATTCCACTCGTATGCCCAGGTGGGCAGCTTTGGTTAACTTCATTGGGACTCATATACCAAAAGTAAACAGACAGAGAGTGAGATGGGGACTTGTGAGGAAGAAGGGTGCTGAGATGGAGGTGATGAAGGCAAGAGGGGATAAGAGAGGGTGGGGGATGTGTGTGACCAGTATATATTATATTCATGCATGAAACTGGGAAAGAATAGATCAACAAAATGAAAAAAAAACAAAGAAAATAAACTAGTAACTTTTTGACTGAGTATTTTTTATTAAATTGAACCAGTCTGTAGATGAATCTAAATTTGAATCTAAACCAGTTTGTTGTGGATCTAAATTTGAATTAATTTACGAAAGTAATTTTTTCAGGATAGAAGCATCAATTGTGAAGATATAATCATAGAAATTCGATATCTGAATGAATTACATGTTACAAAAAGTAGGTTTACATCAACCTCTAGTAATGAATAGTGGATAAAATTTATCATAACAGATGGGATGCTAATTTGGAATATTGATTTAAAATTTGAAGTGGTTGAAAATAACATTGCTATCTTCATTTTCTCAAATGAAAAAATAATTGAAAATGCTTAATTAATTCATAAGACATTCTGAAATTAGGCTTATAAGCTGTTTATATTAGATCCCTAAAATTCAAAGGAAGATACTTCTTTCATAATGACATATATTTAGAACAAATTGGGCCACTATTATTTCACTTCCACTCCCATGCACATGCTTATACACACATGTATATAAAATTAAAAATGAATAAGTATGAATCTTAAAAACTAGAACAAAATAAATATAAACTGGTACATGGCAGGAGACAAAAAAATATCAGCATAAATTAATTAGATGAAAGTAAAAGACCAGTACATAAAATCAATAAAACCATTTCTCTCTAAAGATAAATGTTGACAAATTTTACAGACAAACTCACCAAAAGAAGGGCAAAAAATCCCCAATTAGGGTAGTTAGAAATGAAAAGGGAGTGTTAGAAAAGAATACACTGAAATCCCTAGGATCATTAGATAATGCTTTGCAAATTTCCAGACAGTTGCTTTTCTATATTAGGTCTAGGCCCTAAAGTTCTTTCCTGAATAAGAACTTACCTGTTTCAAGACTTTAGTATATTATTGGAGCTGATAAAATTCTCTAGGTAGTTTTATTTTGATGGAGTGAAGTTTGAGTCACTAGTGGTGATATGCTAGGAACAGTTGGTGGAATTTTTCCATGCAAGTCCAACTATCAAGCTCATGCTCACTCGGTTTAGAATATAATGAGGAGTCACCATGGAAGATGTGATGCTTCATTATTTAACACTATTTGTATTTTTACTTAATTTGGGTAGTACGTAAAAGTCACTGGTGAAAAGAGATATTTGGAAAGAGGTTGTACCTGGACTCTAAGAAGACATTTAAATGAGAAATACAGAGAAGTACAAAGTACACTTTCCCTTTTCCTATGGCAATCAACCATGAGGCGGGAACAACAGGTAGCCAGTGCATTGAAATTCAGCAACTGACTTTCAATTTCACAGAAGGTAATTCTGAAGTGACAGGAAGCAATGGGAACCAGACTAAGGTCCTTTAGTGAAGAAGGAGCAGTAATTATGTGGGGCGCTGCATGTTCTACTTTTGTTTGCTAAATAATAGGCTACTCTAGGCTGCTCTCATAATTACATCATAGCCATTCAGTCAGTGCTCTCCACTAGCTGCCGACCTTGAACAATTTGAGTTGTTTCTAGCCAGATAAATGAAAATGATGGGAGAAGATAATAACTCTCAATTGTATGAAACCCTTAGGAAAAATTAATTTTATTAACCTGCTGTCTGAGTCATCACAGGTACTGATTTTGACAGATGTCTTATAATTCAGTTTTATTGAATAGTGCGTTTGCTGTTTATAAATTAGCACCAGGACAAGAAATATTACCTCATGTAGCAAAGGGGCATGGAAAAGAAAAGAGGTTTGAGAAAAAGAGTAATTTCATTACAACGCTTCTATTCTCCCGAATCATCATTTCTATTAGAAAACTCACAAGGATAGAAATAGTATATGAGCCTTTGAGGTGTCAGTGAAAGATGGAGCCAATGAAAATAGTAGTTTTCTGAATTTAAGATATAATAGAGGCAGCAGGTACAAGAGGTTAGTGTGAAGGTGAAACGTGAAAAACATACCAGGATACAACTGAAAAAATAGACTTCTTTGTGGTTACAAAAAATGAGAATGAGAACAATTACCACCTTGCAAAGAAATCTTTACTTTATCACTTTTGTTCACCTTAGAGGACAATGAGGCAAGTTAACATAGCCCACAGGATCTCCAAAAGCATTTATAGCCATGAGATTGCATTTACTTTTATATAAGTCAGTTCTTGCTTTATCCTGGATTCAGGTATCCTTCACTATAGTTGGGAAAACTTATAATGTCTCCCTTGCCCTTGTTCTCTTCTTGAACAATATTACAGACTTCTATTGGAATTCATACCCCTGTAGGGCTTTACAAGTAGTTTACAGTTACTTGCAGGA
The DNA here is from genome assembly GCF_950005125.1 of Chionomys nivalis. Classification (NCBI taxonomy): domain Eukaryota; kingdom Metazoa; phylum Chordata; class Mammalia; order Rodentia; family Cricetidae; genus Chionomys; species Chionomys nivalis. The sequence continues at coordinate 13,217,337 of NC_080112.1, read as the reverse complement.
CTGGTACATCATATATTTTATAAGTAACAAATCTTAGTTTGAGTGATAATGCAGTATTGTGTAAACTCCCTCATTATTCAGCTAACGGTATCATTTAAAATGATACCAACACTGAACTGGAAATGTCAAATGTGGATGATGATGTCTTAATAGATATAAAATGATCTTCCACATACTTTATTGTGCAACCTGGGATACATTAGAAATAGAAAAAGGACATTATTAATGATGTGCCAAAAATTGAGCTAGGCTCAAACATGAATTCATGCTACCCTGTTTGTTATTCAAAGTAAGTAATAAGTAGACAATTGAAATATATTCTTATAAAACATATATATACATATATATATGTATGTACATATAATCAGTACAGTGAACTAAAGTACAAGGAAAAATTCTTTGACAAATGAACACTAATGTTGTTTACATATAATAGTATTGACTACATAAACTTTTAAAATATAATAAAAGAAAATTAATAAGCAATATACATACATTATTTTAGAAATTTTTGTATTTTCCAGTATTTTTCTTGTAAATATATGTAATACAAAAATATTGTGCTTTAATATAATTACCTTTATATTTTATTTCATCATCATTCTCCCATTATATTAAATGTTTTATAACCTAATTTTGAATTAGCATAAGTTCACATTAAAATTAACATTTATTTAGATTTTATGTTTTTTCAATTGTAATATTTTATTTAATGAATCCTTTTTTGTTTAGGAATTTGTTCAATGAATTATTTTTCTGTTATCAGTGAGGCTCATGTAAAATTTTCATGTGTAAATGTTTCATTTTGTTTCTCATAATTTCTTTAGGTTATATGCTAAAATTAAAACACCTATGTTATAAGATGTGTTATTTATGTTTTGTTTTGGTAAAATATACCTAAGCAAACAATTTGAAGGAGGAAACATTTAGGTTCATAGTCTCAGAGTTTTCAGTTTGTGAAGATTGGAGTATTGTACAACAAATCAAGGTTTCTTACGTCATGTTAGCTAGAAAGGAAAGAGAAGGGACATGTTAGATACCATTCACTCATATGTCTCAGTAAGCTATTCAGATATTAATACATTGAGCAAGCTGGGACTCTTATATCATACTTATATCCAGCACCTGGGCATTGAGCCTTCATCATGTAAAACTCTGTTTTAATGACACTTCATAATGACACAGAATAATTGACTGCTTACAATATGGCCGTATGCTATTGCCTATTGTAGTAGTCTTGAAATATGACCTGGAGGAAATTTGCCCATACTAGGCAGAGAAAGCCAGCCCAAGAGGCTGTTTTAGGCACTAAAATACCTGCTTTATTCCATTTGTGGAATTTCAAACTTAGAAAAATTTTAAATTTCTTTTAAGTAAACTTATTTTAAACTGAAGTTTTGTAGTCTGTTTTATGAAAGTTCCTCTATCAAAGAAATAGTATTTTCAGGTTCATTTTAACATAATGCTGTTTATGTAAGTTAAACTATTTTAACTTACATTATGTTATTTTGAAATCATTTATATGAATGTGATACTTTGTGAGATAAGAAGTATAGTTTCATATGAGTTTGTTTTCTGTGGTTTTGGTCCTAATACATAATAAACAGAGAATTCCAGAATGAATACTGTTCAGATTAGTGTGATGACATATCTCATAATTAGTATTTTTACACTCTGCTTGGGGCGTGAATCAGCCTTTTGTTTAACAAATCCTGCCTTATAGTAACACTACTTGTTCTGTAACCACAGACCTCTTGGTTACCAAGTGAGTGCTTCCTACACTATAGTGTTTGTATTGAAGTAATTCTTACTTTATCCAATTATAGCCTGACATGTGAGAGAAATGATAATGACAATTGTGATGTGCCAAAGAAAAGCTCTGTAGTATGCAATGCTACGAATGAGAAATGTCCTCTATAGGCTCCATCATTTGGATGCCTGATTTCTCATTAGTGACACTGTTTGGGAAGTTTATAGAACCATTAGCAGGAGGAGACTTGCCTCAGGAAGTACATGACCAGGAACAGACTTTGAGAGTTAATACCCTTGTTCATTTTCTGTTTCCTTCTAGTTCATTCTGTTTCCTTCTTGTTGTTGAACTATGATATCTCATTTTCCTGCTTCTGTCTCCATGTCTGCCAGTTACTGTCATATCTCCCTGCCATTAAGGACTCTTGTCCCTCTGGAACCACTTGTCACATAAACACTTCCTTCCATAATCCTGGTGTTTTATCACAGCAACAAAAAGCAATGGCTATAAAGTGTGTCCTTTTACTAAAATGGTGAAAAAGTTCTGCTGAATTTGATGAAATACATTGACGGGATAAATGTCCAGCATGTAAAATTGTGGAAAAGGAAGCATTTGTATGAGTTTTGATGTAATACTGCAAACCGTAGAAGTCACAGCTGAAACTTTAGTCAAGGATGCCCTGAATTGTGTGATACAACTCTAGAATGGTTACACGTTTGAGCATATGATTAAAATGGAAAATTATAAAATTTACTGGACAGATCTTGTCTACCAATTAAGAAGTAATTTTCATGTTTCTTGCAAAGTTAAAGAAGCTGATGAGGGATAGATCACATCCAAAGCAAGTTTTCAATTGTATTAACACTGGGATAGTGGAAAAAGTGACCTATGGGACATATATGTATAGAAAGGCAAAAGAGGCATTAAGGCATCAAACATGGAAGCACAGATTAACTCTGTACTATGTGACAATGTTAGAGGGCATAACATAAAATATGATGTAAGAATGTATTCACTCTTAAAACTAAGAGTTATCTGTATTTTGGCAACATATTTAGAAATAGTGGGCAACAGTTCTACTGTTTTTGGAAGTTTTGGATAAATATTCACTACAAGAATGAAAAAAAATTGGAAAGCAACAGTTGGAATGTAAAGTCCCATTAATAAAAAAATGTAGTTGGATATCCCAAATCTATTTGCTATGAAAATGAAAATGTTGCAGTTTGAGTTTTAGCTACAAACACAAATTCATTGTTTTAGGACCTTGACCAGGACATTATTCGGTTTGTCAAAGTCACATGCAGTCCCTTGGTATTTTATCACATTTACTAACAATTGATGCAGAACTCAACCTGGATACACTGTAGTGCTAGAAATCATTTCTAATTGCTAAAATGGCCACATTCGTCAAAGCTGGAACCAATGAATTTAAGACCAGAAGCTGAGTGAATTCTTCCTGGAGGAATTTACAGAATGAAGTCATGGATTATTTTAAAGGCTTTCTAAGACTAGTTCAGAGGCCAGGAAAATCAATCATATGACAAGACATATAGCTGGAGAAAGATTTATTGATGTGCTTGATGAAGTAATGGAAGAACATACCGATAAAGACCATCAAAAAGTGTTAATAAAGAAAACTCAGAAGAACCTGAAGAAGAAACTGAAGCAGAACTTGCAATGTGTACTTTACCAAAATTTGTCTAAGTGTTTTTAATTGTGTAGACTTTTAAGGATAAAATTATGGATTATCATCTGTTGGAATGCAGCATTAAATCCTTAAAATTACCAGAAAATTACTTCCTCACCAACACTTGAATAATTTAAAAGAAAGCAAAAATGGCTTATATTATTCTTCAAAATACCTGCAAAGAGATGAAATGTTGATAATCCTCCAATCAATACCATCAGGTCTCAATGGCATTATTATAATGTACTATCTCAAGGTTAATACTAGCCTGATGCTGCATAATAATTCCTATAGCATTCTCCTTACCTCATAACATTATGTGGACATAATTTTATTGCATTAGAGAAAGGAAATATATAATACAATGAGATAATTTCAGAAGATACAATATTCAAATGTTTTCGATAGCAGTAAACCATTGTATTTTCTATTTTGTTATTAGTTATTGAGTTAATAATTCAATGTGCCTTTTCTATTGTCATTTCTTGGTCGAAAAGACTTGCATGTTCTGGAATTACAGGTCTGTGTCACCGCATCTGGGATTTATATGATTTATATTTTCTTTTCATTTTTGAAGTGCTGAGAATTTGAACCAGAGACTCATGTGTGTTAAGCAAGCATTTTATCATTATTGTATAATCCTAGCCCTTATATGTTAGAACTTGTCATCAACAAATATGTCCAAGAAAAACAATATATGCAGGGTTTGGTACTATCTGTATTTTCAAGTATCCACTTGAAATGGATTCTGAAATTCAGGGGTTCTGAAATGTACTAACTGTATTAATGAGGGGTTACTATATACAGTTGCTCTTTACCCTCTCTTCTGATACACAATCCATAAAACCGCAGAATCTCCAAAGTATAAAGTATTTTTATATACTAATGAAACAACTGGTTGTTGGGGCTTTTTGAATGTGTCTTAATGTGACAAATCCTCCATCAAAAATTAAGAAGCGTATGAGGACTAAATTTCTGGGGTGGAGAACACAGCCGCCCTGTATTGAGTGGATGATGTACAGTTCTGTAGTGGGGGCTGCGGGCTGTGTTCCTGCTGCCCCAGCTCCTGGTCGCCTAGCTAGCTTATGCCCCGAAATAACAACACACAAACTGTATTCTTTTAAACACTGCTTGGCCCATTAGCTCTAGCCCTTACAGGCTAATTCTCATATCCCAATCAACCCATCTCTAATAATCTGTGTAGCATCAGTCTTACCGGGAAAGATTCAGAATGTCTGACCTGGCGGCTTGCTTCATTGCGTCTGCCTCTGAGAGGAGCTGCCCTGCATCTGAGCTCACTTCCTCTTCCTCCCAGCATTCTGTTCTGTTTACTCCACCCACCTATGTTCTAACCTATGAGGGCCAAGCAGTTTTCTTTATTAGCCAATGACCTTCCTCCATCACAGTTCATTGGGGATTTCCTAGACTATACCTTAAACTAAATTTTCATCTGGGTATTATGTATTCTTCATCATATCTTTTATAATTAACCAGTAAACAATTGCCTCCCTGAGTTTTTTGAAATGTGATTTTAAACTTGAAGACAGGGACATAGAAAGCTCTCATTTGTTACCAAGGTGAACAGATTGTGTAGTAACTGGGAATCGACTAATTAAAATTGAGCATCAAAAGCTGTGAGTCCTCTACTAGGATGGAATCTTAATCTGGGGTATATAATCACCACCTATAATTCACAAAATAATTCAGTAGTGTCACATATAGTTGGCATACATACACTAGGGGAGTTGGCTGGTGTAGGAAAATCTTACACATTAAGACCTAGAAATCAAAGAAAAGAATTGTGTTATTCTTGTTTGTAAAAAAATAAGCTTGGTGTGTAACCTAGTTTAATTCTCACAATATTTTGTCTTTTAAAAATACATTTATTTACTTATTTTATATCCCTGCTACAGTTTCCTGTCCCTCCTATAACTCCAAACCTTCTCCCCCAACTCTGTTCCCACCCCCTAATCTACTCCTCCTCCATATATGTTCAGGAAAAGGCAGGTCTCCCATGAACATTAGCAATACATGGCATATCAAGTTGCAGTAGGGATAAGCATATTTCATATATTAAGGCTGGGCAAGATGACCCAGTATGAGTAGGGTCCAAAAAGCTAGTAAAAGAGTCAGAGATAGTCCCTGCTCCAGTTGTTAGGAGTCCCATAAGGGAACCAATCTACACAACTGTCACATATATGCAGAGTTCCATGAACTCTCCCTGGTTTTTGGTTCAGTCTCTGTTAGCCCCTATGAACCCAGATTAATTGATTCTGTGACTTTTCTTGTGGCGTCTTTGACTACTCTGGCTCCTACAATCTTTTCTCTCCCTTTTCCTCAGGATTCCCCAAGCTCCACCTAATGCTTGGTTGTCCTACAATATTCTTGTATCTTTATTATTACTATTGCTTTTATGTGTGGCAAGTGAAGAAATTGTGAGAAATGTGGAAGGTGATAAAACATCATATGAGTGTTGGGTATAGTGACACACTCCTGTAATCAAAGCACTAGAGAAACAGAGGTAGAACTGCAGTAACATTGTCAGCCCAGTTTATACCCTTAGTTTGAGAAATGCCTAATTTACATAATAAGATGTTAATTTTGTATCTTGCTACTTTGCTGAAAGTACCAAATCTAAGAGTTTTCTGGTGGAATCTTTAGAGTCTTTTCTGCATAGGATCATATCACTAACAAATAGGGGAAATTTGCTTTATGTATTTCCTACTTATATCTTTAATTTTTCTTGTCTTCTTGCTCTGACTAAGATTTCAAACATATTGTTGCATAATAGTGGCAAATATGAGTACCTTTGTCTCTCTGTTTTTTCAAGACATGCTTTAAAACTCTTTACAGTAAGTATAATGTCTGTTGAATGTCTGCTAAAGAGATGTTGACTTTTGATCAGAGTTTTTTCCCTGCATTTTCTGAATTGATCATTTTATTTTTGCTCTTGTTTTTAATTGTTTGTAGTATTATGCTTATTGGTTTATGTTTGTAAAACTACCTTTCCATTCCAGGAATGAAATTGATTTTGATCAAGGTGTGTTGTATACTTTCCTAGGTGTTGTGAATTTGTTCTACAAACATTTCATTGAGGAATTTTACATGTATTGTCATTGAAGAAATTGGACTATACTTTTTATTTTATGTCTTTATCTCATTTTGGTGTATTATACTTGCTTTATATAATACATTCTAAATATTTCCTTTTCTTTCTTATGGAGTACTTTGAAAGCATTAGTATTACTTCTTCCTTAAAGATTAGTAGAATTCAAAAGTGATTCTGTTTGACTCAATTCTGTCTGACTGATTCTTGGGCTTTCATTGTTGCCAGACTTTCTTTTACTACTCCATACCTTACTATCATTATGCATTTAATATTTTCTTCTGTTAGAGCATATCTTTCTAAAATCTACCTGTCTCTTCTAGACTTTCAATTTACTACATGTTGGCACAACATTATCTCAAATCCTATGGATTGTAGTGATATTTGATGTAATATCCTCTTTTTATCACATCTTATTAATTTCTCTCTTTCCAATACCTATGGATTGAACCTCTGCCATGAGTATACTAGGCAAATGTTCTGTAGTTGAGGTACACATACCTAAGTCCTCTATTTCTTTTGGCTAGTTTTGTTCAGTGTTTGGTAATCCTTATTTTTTTTCAAAAGCCAACTTCTTGTTTGTTTCATACCTTTTATTGCTGTCATATTTTCCAGTTCATTAGTTTAAGTTCTAAACTTTATAGTATCTTTCCTCCTACTAATTTTCAGATTGGATTTCTGTTGTCTTTTTAAGACTTGGTGGTGAATTACTAAGTAAATTTACAGTTCTCTGATTTTTAAAGTATAGGCAGTTTTAAATATAAACTTTTCTATTAAAACTCTTTTACTTTATTCTACAAATATTAGTAAGTTGGGATTTTATTAGTGTTACAAGGAGCAGGACCCTTTGTTTATCCCTGCTGCCCAGCTATCTTAGTCCCCAAAATAATTACACAGAAACTGTATTCATTAAAACACTGTTTGACCCATTAGCTCTAGTTTCTTATTGGCTAATTCTTACATCTTAATTTAACCCATTTGTATTAATCTGTGTATTGCCATATGACTGTGGTTTACTGGCAAGATTCTAACCAGCGTCTGTCTCAGGTAGAAGATCTATGGCCTCTCTCAATCTGCCCTTCTTCCCAGCATTCAGTTCTGTCTTCTCTGCCTACCTAAGTTCTGCCCTCTCAGGCCCAAAGCAATTTTTTTTATTCATTAACCAATGAAAACAACACATGAACAGAAGAACCTCCTATACCATATTAACATGTTAAAATCTTCACTGACTTCTTCTATTACGTATTAATCTGCCCAAACTGCTTTGTTTAATCTCAATGTTTATTTAAATTGTGTACTTTCTATTGGTTTTTTCTTTTCTTTTTTATTTCTGTTGATGTTCTTGTTTTGAGACAGGTGTTGACAGAGGTTTCTGTCATGCTTGGCTCCACAGCTGTTCAGTCCCAAAGAAACACACAGAGGCCTACATTAAATATAAACTGGTTTTCCTATTAGCTCAGGATTCTTATTAAACAACTCTTACATCTTAAATTAACCCATATTTCTTGTGGCTTATAGTTAATCCAGTCAGGCAGCCTGTGTCTTTTTTTTTTTAATTCAGACAAGGGCTGTTTATATCTGGAGTTATTATTGAAAGATAATAGCCATGAATAAAAACAGTCACAATGGAACACATTACTTTGTATGGTTAATGTATATAAATTTAAAAGTTTAAAAGGAGAATATCACCAAAAAAAAAGAGAGAGAAAGAAAAGGAAAAGAACCATTTGAAATAAACTGTTGCAGCAACTCTGGATAGTGATTCGTCACTCCCATGCCAGGGGGTGTCTGTTATTTCTTTGATTTGTGATTTGGAGAGCTAATTTAAATAAAGACCATATATTTTTATTTGGAATACTTTGTGTTGATTCTCAGAAGGCTTAGCCCAGACATGAACTCTTGCTTTTAGACCATTTCTCTTTCATGGTGTAGTTTTCTGGTTCCTCTAAAAACCTGATAGCTTCATTTTTATTGTGCTCTACTATTATGTGGTGCTAATTACTGACTTCTCTTGAGTGCTTCATTTGCTGTTCTGACAATATCCTGAGGCGTCAATTGCTTTACAACTTGGTCCAGTGAAGCTGGAGCAGGAGTAATTTTTGGCTGCTTGTTTACATCCCAATAGGGTTGGCTGTGGAATGTGTCTTTCCCTCATTCTTTCCTGTAAACTAGCTTGTATTTGCTTTAACCTGTTATTATTAGTTAAGAGGAGTCACTCTCTCGGTTTTGATAGCCCTTAGGTTTTAAAGCACTGTTTCTTTCTCTTTGGAGGGTGGGGGTAGGGGAGTGTTACTTCAGAGCTTTCTTTTTATAAATGACTTCTCTCTGTGGAAAATGCTCTGAGCTATTGCACTTAGTGTCATGTGGGTTGGTAATCTCTGGGATTCCTGGCTTCTATCTCTATGTGTTAAAAGCACAACACAGAGCCAAAATGCTACAGTTATTATTGGGATCCTAATAATCTTGGCCTATGGCCCATAACTAGAGGGACTGGAAGAAGAGAAACCCTGACTTCTAAACTGTACTCATCAGGAATTTAGCCTATTTAGCTTTGCTGTATGAAATTGAATTGCTGTTTTTTGCCATTGATTTCTTGTCCTTAATTTTTAACTCAGGGAAATTGTTGATTTCTGCCTCACTTTGTGCTGTAAGAAAGTAAATTAGAAATATTTCATGGAGTAATTTTAGGACTCACATCCCATCTTTCTCTCTTCCTGTCATCACTGTCTTGCTAGGATATTCAGCATAACTTTTTAAAAGATCCATCTTGCTCTTTTCTTTTTTCATTCCTTTATCTCCACATTGTTTCTTGTAGGTAGCTGAAATTCTCTTGTGGGCTGTATTTTTTAACAGTAATTTCAGCAAGTGTATACTTCTAAATTCTCTGTGAAATAAATTCCTCATCCTTAATGCACAGGTTATTGAAGAACATTCACCTTTCAGGATGTGAAAAACAAGCAAATGAGTTGATTTTCTTTTTCTTAAGAGATATATCCAATGTCATACCTACCTACTTTGGAAGTAGTAGGTCATTTTTATGTGTGTGCAAAAAGCAGCCCGAGTGATTATGGAGCACTGCCAGACCAAGTGATTGATGTCCTTTCAGTCTTCCTACCGTTCCTAATGCCTAATGCTGATATGACTAAAACAGGTTTGCTTTCCTCAAGCATATACCATGAACCATGTTCTAAGGAGATTCCATTATGATATTTATTTTAAATAATATATTTTGAAAACAGACAATGTAATTAGCTCTAAACTCTAGTTTTAGAAACACAAATTAGAGTCAGGCGGTGGTGGCACACACCTTTAATCCAATCACTCGGGAGGCAGAGGCAGGTGGATCTTTATGAGCTCATGGCCAGCCTGGTCGGCAGAGCAAGTTCCAGGACAGCCAGAGCTACACAGAGAAATCCAATCTTGAAAAACAAAACAAAACAAAACAAGACAAAAACCACACAAAATACTTTTTTCCTTTCCCACATCTTGATTCTTTTAGATATTTCATAGATAAATTTTAAACACCACCCTTACTTATATAGATTTTTGTAAAGGGGAAATAAGCATGAAAAATAAGGTACTATTGGGGTTTTTAGCATCACAGTCTCTAAACTCTTAACTTTCGTGCACTGCAATTGTGGTTACTCACAGCAACATTCTGTTCGTTACCCTATATTATACCAAGAACAATGAACTAAATGATGGAACAGCTGTCTCCACTGGCAAAGTTACTTGAAGTTTTAAACTTTTGATTGTTTCAATTGAGTTAAATTTTCCTCATTCTTCTTACTGTATAGGTGGACAGCCTACCAGATAGAATTACAGATTGGCTTTTGTTGAAGAACACATTTCAGAATCTAGCCTTTCAGATTTCATGCACCAAGTCTGAGAAACTTGATATTTAATAACAGTCAATAAGGGTTTGACTGCATGAGAGGCTAGCAGTATCACTCCACTTGAGGTTAATCTCTATTCCTTGTGACATTGTGCAGGTTTCCTCCTGCTTTTAATTCCTAGTTTTCTCACCTATAGAGTTGGGAATAGATGTACTCAGAAGGAATTGCCTTTGTAATGCTGCTAGCACATGTTTCTGGGAAATGCCATCTTTTAGTGTGCAAAGATGCAGGTAGTTTAAAAACAATTGACTATTGTTCTGGCTAATTGTGAAGCTACATATAAGAGAAGCTTTAAGAAACCGAGGAGCTTTTTCATTTTCATTTTTTCCCCTGTAGTTTCAGAAAAGATTTGGCTCATAACCCACAAAGACATTATGAAAATGACCTTATTCATTTCGCCTATGCCATGCACTTTTAAATAATGATTGCTTTCTACTGTTTCATTATGTAGCTAGGAGATGTACTCTCAATTGCATCTTAACTTCTTCTATCCTTGCAATAAGTTTTTCTGTATCATTCCTGCACTATATTATGTGTACTTATGGAATAATTAAATTTCTACCTCTTACTTTTCCCATATAACTGTTTTGAATGCAATTCTTTTGATGGAAATTCTTCTACAAAGATATGAATAAGTCAAGTGCAATCTTTAGTTTTAAATATGTAAAACCCATTTTAATGACTATATATACCTCATTTTCATTGCCCAGGGTTTCAAAATGAAGAGGGAATCCTTTCTTTTACAAAGAGTCATTCCTATGTTGTAAGGCAGTAGATGGTAGAGGATGAAGGGTAATTTTCTTCTGCATGGATGCAGAAAACACGCTGCTTTTCTATTCTGTATGACTTAAAGATGCACTTTGAAGGTTAATGTAAAATCTGTTTTGCCACCTAGTTACATGCAACACATGTATCTTGCTTATGAATGCTTGCATATGTCTTAGAGATATGTTGTTCTGTGTAGACTCTTGATATTCACATGAGTTTATGGTCTCTTTGGTGTAACAGTGTGGCCACCGTTAAGCTTTGCTGACCACGTGATACTCTTATAGGGACTGCTGATTGGCTTTGAGTTTCTTTTCTCATCTGCTTACATGCTGGTCAGAGAGCTCCCTGATGATTTTATTCAGTGGCAACCCAAGCTATTATAAGTGACAGTGTTATTAAATTATGATCAATGGAACGTAACGAAATTGAACTGTGGAGCATCTGGAAAAGTTCACAGAATTCTTAGTGCCTTTGGACCTTTCCTGTTGACTGGAATGTACATTTGTCTGAAGCAGGCACCACTATTTGAGCTATTGAATTGGAAAGGCATGTTGAGACAGGTCAAATAAGATATTCTAACCTCTAACTCTTGCTGCGTACTCATACTGGTGAAATCAACACAGATGGCCCTTTAAGTGAAAGAAATCAATTGTTAAGCCAAGGTCATTCTATTTATTCCTTTAAATACTCTTTGGAGTAGAAGAAACCACATTTCCTCTCAATTAAGGAAAGTATTTTTTATACTCCACGTGATGGTTTTGTTTGTTTCTTCTTGTCTTTACACTAATTGTGTCATAAATTCATGGGGAATAGTTTTCAGTAGCTCATAGTGCTTCTCAAAATATTTGCATCTATTGGTGAAGCAGAATAACATTTCAGTGGATCACTGATGGCATTCCTTTTTTGCTCCCCCCAATCATTTCTCTTCACATGTTTTAGAAAATAAACTTAGCTTTCAGAGTGCTTAGCACATTTAACATTTGAAGGTCTGCACAAGAATCTTACTCTTTTTTAAAAAAATATTTTTATTAATTTGATAATTTCATACAATGTAGTTTAGTTAGTTTCATCTGGCTCCCAAATGTTTCCCAAATCTTCCTCCACCCGCCTTGACCAAGCAATCTTATATTTTTTTTCTCTCTCTCTTTTGACCCATAAAGTCCAGCTTCTATTTCCTGACTACTTCTGAGTGTGAGGACTGCCCTGCAGTGTGGCAATATACCAGGTGTCAAACCATTAAAAAAAGACTAAACTTCCCTCTCCTAGAGTCAATCAAATGCTAATAGCTCCTTATCTAGGGGTGATTTTTTGTTTTTTGCTCCCTTTCCATCCTCCATTATTTTTTCTGGCTTGATCTTGTTCAGGTTTTGTGTATAATGTCACAGTCACTGTGAATTCATATGTGCATGTGCCCTATTGTGTTCAGAATATGTAGCATGAATCTAATTGATCTTAATAATAAAAATCTGGACTCAGATATTAGGGGGTGAAAGATGAAAGATCAGAGAAGTAAAGCAGCCAGTCACTAGAGTTCTTCACTCTACAACATCTTCAGAAGGAAAAGGGCCGAGCTCTTGTCTACACATGCCTTATTAAGTCCTTTTTCTGCCAGCCATATCACTTCCTGTTTCCTACTCCCTAGTGCTGGCATTAAAGGCATTTGCCTCCCAAGTGCTGGGATTAAAAGTGTGTGCCACCACTGCCTGGTTTACTAGTGGCTAGTTACATATTCAGATCTCCAGGCAAGCTTTAAATATGTTAGCGCACAAACAAAATATCGCAAGAATACACTGTTTCCTTGAAGTTATCTTCTACCTCTGGCTCTTAAAATAATCACACCCAAACAAAATGATTCTTGAGCCTTGAGGGGAGGGGTGTGACATAGCTGTACCATTTAGGGCTGAATGCACTCAAGTCTCTTATTCTATATACACTGATTAGTTGTGGGTCTCTGTTAATTGGTATGTACTGCAAGAAGAAGCTTCTCTAATTAGGGTTGAGCAATGCACTCATCAATGAGTATAGCAATAAATCATTAAGAGTCATTTCATTGCTATGTCCATTTAGCAGAATAAATTGTAGCAGGTTTGGTCCTAGGATGCCTGACTAATAGAACCACAGAATCTTGTCCTCATTGACAATGTCAAGTATGGGTTCCATGTCATGAATCACACCTTCAATTCAATCAAAAACTGGTTGGATACTCCCATAGCATTGATGTCACCTTTGCACCAATGGGCATGTCATGTCAGGGAGGTTATTGTTATAGCTCGTAGGGTTCATAGCTGGATAAGAGTGCCTTTCTCCTGGGGTAGCATGTATAGCACTTGCAAGTGCCATGAAGGCTATCCAGTAGAGATGAAGCTTTCAGGTCATTAACAATTTGATTTTTCTATGTTGTGTGACTCATATTTGTTGTGTCTTCAGTAATAGGGTGTTACCATCAATTTCTGGAGCATAACTACGAAAAACTGCAACAGCCTGTAAAGTTGGTGAGTCTAAGGGACTTGATAACTCAACAACTCAAAACCCTAACTTGCTTGTATGTATCAGTGACATTCTGTAAAACATTTTCAGGATAATTATATATAATATACGTTATTATAATAACTAAAGAATATCCCAGCATAGTTGGAAATTGTAGAAAAAAATGTATGTGAAAAGACTTCTTATGTTTGCTTGGATCATTCGTTTCCTTTCTTTAATGAATTTCTCTTGGTTTGTCCTGTCCTCTTACAATAATTCTGAATTTTAAAGTCATGGGCACTGTAATATCTGAAAAATTTCCCTTCCTGTGGGCAGACACATTCTATGCTATATTTGTTATTTTGACCTTCATGAACAATTATGCATAGCAATACTCTGATATGCACTCTGCATTCTCTGAGCTATAATATGCAGTATTTTTTATAAGAGGCACTTTTGATTATTAGCTTCACTGAAAGTAATAGGCAGGCAGATTTGTGGTACTGTCTATTTCTATGTGTATTCAAGATTGCATTGCCACTTCATAATGCTCCTCGTTATTCACAAGCTGATTAGATAGACTATAGAAACCAAATGGAAAATGACACAATTTATTTGCCTTGCAGAGCATATTATAAAAATATTATAAACAATAAAAATTATTCAGAATTAATAGAACATAAAACATTTTCCCCATAGTATAAAATCATTAGTGCAGTTGGATCATAACAGGATAGCAATGAAACATCTTGTTAGCTTTCAATTATAGTCCTAAATAACAGCTTTTACTCTCATATTCTGTCTGTCTGTCTGTCTGTTTCTCTATCTATATGTATCTGTCTCTCTTACAGTTAAGAAGATAGCAGCAAAGTTTTGGACTAAGAGATAATCTAATTGACTGAACATTATACGTACTATATGATAATAATTGTGAATACTTGTATTTTAATATGTACACAAAAACTATTTGGAAAGACAAAAATCACATTCAAGTCAGGAAGTTTAATTGCAACAAAAGTAGAATATTAGTTTGGCTATGAATATTAAATGTTAGCCATTCTCTTGGGGTTTTTTTATGTGATGCACTACTCTATCACCTTTAAAATGTCGGTTTGGGGCATTTAATGCTATAAAGTGTTACAATGAGATGCTGAGGCATTTTATCCCTTCTTTATTAGGATTAAGGATATTTGTCTACAACTAAATGCTTAAAGAACTCTGTGCTTAATGTTCTGCTCCTAACTGCAACAGTGCATCATTGTGGCACCTCCATTAGCTTGTTCAATATTCCAGAGACTGCTGTGCCTGGCAGCTGGGGAACACTAGGACAACAAACTGTGAGGGCTAGTTTTTCATTCATATATGTGTTAACGTCTTAAATGCTAATTAATGAACAATGAACTCATGACTCAATCAAGTCTGATACAAGGTGATTTTCTTTCTGTCTCAATTTAGAACCTTAAATGAAAATAGGAGTCTCCTAGAAAGCCAGTTGTACTTTCAGGTTACAGGCAGGAAACTCTTAATGGATTGACACTTGGAGAAAAAATTTTAAAACTTTTGCTTATCTGTGTATATTTGTTTGTATTGTCATGTTTGACTGAGTGTCTGCAGAGACCAGAAGAGGGCATCAGAAATCCTAGAGCTGTGGTTAAATATAGTTTTTAAACTGCCTAATATGGGTGCAAGGAAGTGAACCTGGGTCTTCTACAAGAGCAGCAAGCACTCTTCAGTGTTGAGTTATTGTTTCCTGCCCCGGATAAAGAATTCTGAAAAGAAATTTTATTTGTTTGTTACAATAGGAAAATCCACAAATGGTTTCTAGACTTGCTAAGAGAAAAGTGGTTATATTTGAGGGCCATATGGACAGTTTGCTATTTCAGGTATCTGTTTATGTAGGCTCAGGACCAGGATTCACTAATCCCATCAAAGACGTTTATAATAATTTCTGTATGTTAGTTCTGAGGTGTGTACTTTATGCTCAATATCTGTGTGACTGTGATCTATTAAAAAAACCATGTTCAGTGGCCAAGAAGTGTTGTAATCACTTACTTAAGTCATATAAAATACTTCATGGCAGGATGCTTTGATAACAGGATACTTATTTCTTTCCAGTTTTAGGGGTGGAGAAAATGACTTTTGAGGAAAGTCATCATGCAGATACACACTATTGCTGAAGCATACCGTGTTAAATCCATGTTCTGCAACAAGTCCTCAGTAATAGGTGCTTAATGACAAAAGAGATTTCTTAGACTTCTTTGTGTGGTTGTAGATGTATGTA
Source organism: Chionomys nivalis (assembly GCF_950005125.1). Classification (NCBI taxonomy): domain Eukaryota; kingdom Metazoa; phylum Chordata; class Mammalia; order Rodentia; family Cricetidae; genus Chionomys; species Chionomys nivalis. The sequence continues at coordinate 13,201,383 of NC_080112.1, read as the reverse complement.
TATAGTTATCTTTGGAACTGAATCTGTAGCTGTACTGATGCATTTGTGGGGAAAATAAGTTGTATATCTTAGTAAATTATGAAGCAGTTTTATTTTTTTTCTGGCAGTGGTTTATTCTCTAGAGTCTTTTTATCTTTCAGGTTTTTTTTGTGTGGAAAACTATAAAGAGGTCTGATTCGTGAGGAATATAGATTTTTGTCTAGTTAAAGGTCAGGTGCTGAGCAATTGATTTGATTGCTGAGCCATTGGGTCATTAAGTTGCCTAAAATAACCCTGTTGCAAACACGCACTGTTGAGCCCATTTGGGCTCTGTACTCAGAGCTTCTACTGGGGTCTCTGAGAAATAAGTTTGAAACAAAACACAAAATGCAGTAAGATATATACATATCACAGGATTGGGAAATTTGTAAGTGGGGTTCTTTGTGATTTCAGAATAAAAGGAAGGCAAATATTATTTCTCTTTTTTCATATTCAAAACTGCAGCAACTCTGACAAGTGAGTTACAGGTCTGTGTCTATAAAATATTGCCACAAAGGACTGGACTGCATGGAGTACAGAAGTGTGTGTTTGTGAACTGAATGAGAATGCTGGGTGCACAGAGAAAGGGAGTCAGGGATTGGATAGGTAGACCAATGTCCAACTTTGTCTTCTTCAGAATAACACTTTGAAAATGCCTTTCTGATCTTATTCTATAGAATTCAAAGTAAGCTGAAATATAAAGTCACTATAAGGAATATCACTGGGCTTGGAGTTCAAGGTCTCGGTTATGTTCATTCAACCTCGAACCTAGTATAGTCAGTGAACTCCTATGAGGATGCTCCACTTTCTTATGCAAAATGTCGAGATTTGAGCCAATGCTCTCTAAATTCTAAGGTTCTATACCTTTAAATCTATATTTATCATTCAATTATTATCATTCTATGTATCACTATGTATCAATCTATGTATCACTCTATGTAATCACTATCTATCCATCTATCTACATGCCTATCCATATATAGAAATAGATATACATATATAGAAAATACATACATAATACACACATGTATATTACACACACACACACACACACACACACACACACATATATATCCAACTTACAGTGGAAAGCATAGAAGCTTAGAATACTGTTAATACTGTTCCAAGTATTATTTGGAATTATTTTCCTATTTTAACTAACACTGACCAAATTTGTTAATTAGCTAAAGCAAATCTTTCTTTTCATTATTGGTGAGGGTGACTTTCATCTATGATTCTTTTTAAGAATTTTGAAGAACTTTTGAATGTGTTTCTACATATATCTTACTAGAAAGAAATTATTTAAGATTGTCACTAGGTTTCAAGAAATTCCATTTTAAGACTAATAATACAATTTATTATTCCTGAGTTCCTTTTGATGTTCTTTTTGTCTTTTTCTATTTTCTCCACACATTTTAGCTTTTAATGATTTTATGGTCTTCTTCAAGAAAAATAAGTCTAGAATTGCTCTAAATAGCTTTTTAGAGTAGTAATTAAAAACATTTTAGTGTTCCCATTTTTTCCTGATATGGCCATATTTATTAACTTGAATAATCCTGATGAAAAAGGACTTTTGGTATAATAATTTGAGGATTTTTTTCCAGTGTTAGAGAATAAATGTAGGGCCTCACACATAATAGGTAAGGACTTTACCACTTGGTTGCATCCCTGGAGCAACTTCTACAGAGTGTGTAGTTCCTGAGAACCACAGTCATGGTGCTTGGTAATTTAACTACTTATATCAAAGGAGTTTTTTGACTCACGCATTTCCCTGCAAATCAGTCATCTTAAGCTATTAACGAGTTCCATGTTTGTTTAATCTCCAGGTTCAAAATGAATTAAACTGTCTGTCTCTGTCTGCCTGTCTGTCTACCAATCCATTTTTCTATTTACTTTCTATGCATTGTACTCTTATTAAGCATAAATTAAACTACAGGAAAAAAGTGGTTTAAAGCATTGACATGTGGTTCAGGAAGTGGGGAGAAGAGGAGGAAGAAGAGGAGAGGAGAGGAGAAGGCAGATGCTGATGTAATTTCTTGCTCTTTGAGGTTGCTGCTGCACAAATGTCAGAGTGCTGTACTTAGAAAATATTGTGAATAACTCAAGTAAGACAGTCGAAGACAAAGTGGTGGAAAGGTGTTAGATGTGGAGCAAATAAATAAAGGATTAAACAGAAATGGACTCACCTAGGCAACATCTTGTAGTGTATTTTGCTTTCTATTGGAAATAAAATGGAAGCTTTAAAGGATTAATTGTCAGAGGTATGACACCTATAACCTCTTCACTTTAATGTTCACATTTTTGTTTCTTTTATGACCTAGTCTTTGTCTTTTATCCATTATAAATTGTTTGCTTTTAGGCAATACTTTCTTATTTTCTTAATCTCTTAAACAAGAGATTTCATAAATTCTTATTTTGTAAGCTTGTTGTGAATATTAAATGAATATGACATCTTTAAATGGTTTAGCACAACATGGATTATTTTCAAGTGTATTTATTATTATTATTATTATTTTAATTACTGATAACTTCGGCTGAACCACAGTCCTGAAAGTACAGGAACTACATTTAGTATTAGTAATCCCTACATTTTATTGAATTTATTTTGATAAAGTAGGATTACCTTTGAAATCCTGGTTCTGGTATTTACTAGCTTTGTGCTTTTGACTAGTTGCTTCTCTCCTGCTCTCTCCTCACCTTCATTTATGGGAACTTTAGTGCCCCACATGAAACACAAGGATGGTATAAATAAGTTTATATTAAAGTAGTTCAGTGAGAAGCAACACATGCTACTTTGGAAGAATACAAGAATTGCAACATTTTCATATTATATTTATTAGTTCCTGTGTGTATGTGTGCTCCATAAGTGTGTTTGTACAGGTGCTGTGAATCATGTGTGAAAGTCAAAGAGAAAATTATAGGAGTCAATTCTTTCTTCCCTTATGTGTGTCCCAAAAATAGAATGCACATTTTTAGATTGACAATAAGCACCTTTATTCACTGAGCCATATAATTTTTTATCTTTTAATAATTAATAAAAGATATTATTATCTTATCTATTTTATTATGAGTTTTTCCTCTCTACTTTTTGATGTTGCTATTGTTCATAATAATTTCCTTTAAAGGTATCTTACTCCAGCATTGTTGCTAAAACAAAATTCCTTAGAATGCCTAATTTGTAAGTAATTCAAACTTATCTCCTACAGCTCTGAAGAGTGGTGAGTGCAGGATCTAGAGGATTTGGTGTTTAGTGAGAGTCAGTCATTCTAAGGGGGTGCTTTTTGGTATATCTTCTGCAGGTGGAAGGCTCTGTGCCTTATGTAATAGAAAGGAAGAAAGAGCAAAACCAGAAAATAAGGTTCTGCCTTCAACTTTTTTTATAGGCGCAGTAATCCCACTAATTGACAAATTCATGGTTAAATGACTTCCCCAAAGGCCTCACCTCATAGCATGAGGTGATATTTGTCATTAGAGTCTAGTCTGACCAAAGTTCAGTCAAAGAGTGGGGAGGAGTGAGAATATGAGCAAAGAAGTCAAGACCATGATGGGTTCACCCACTGAAATAGCTTACCTAAACTAATTGGAGCTCGCCAAATGCAGCCCAATTGGGAAGAATCCAGCATAGGACCAAACTAGGTCTTCTGAATGTGGGTGACAGTTGTATGGCTGGGGCAGGCTGCAGGGTCACTGACAGTGCCACCCGGATTTATCCCTACTGCTTGTACTGGCTTTTTGGGAACCCATTCTGTTTGCAGGGATACCTTGCTCAGCCTAGATATAGTAGGGAGGGCCTTGGTTTGATTAATCCAGCAACATTTTTAATAAAATTTTTTAGCAGCGGTTGTTCCTTCCTCAGCCATCAAACCATTCAAAAACAACATAATAACATACACTATCCAGACTCTCTGTGTATTTTCCATGTTTATGTGGCTTTATTTTAAACTCTATTTATTTTATTTTTATTTTTAATTTTTTTGAGACAAGGTTTCTCTGTGCATCTTTGGCTGTCCTGGCACTCACTCTGTAGCCCAGGTTGTCCTTGAACTCCCAAGTGTTGGGATTAAAGGTGTGTGCCACCACGCCCAACTTCTCTCTTTCTTTCTTATTTTAAGGACTTTATCCTTTTTCTTTTCTCTCCCAAGCCTACATTGTAAACCAGTTAGAGGTTTGCTTCATCTGAATCTCTCTTTACTGTATTTCTCTCTTTTTCTGACCACATGAGTCTTTAATTTGCTAGGCGATATGGCTATGATTAAAGACGCAGCTTTGACGTCTGGATCCACCCCATTTCTTAGCTTTCTGAGAGTCTAGCCTCATGGTGGAGGTACTGGCAGGAGCCATGTTTATTGCCACATGAAACTCTATGGAGTTTCAAGGTCCCTGCTACCACCAAAAAGCATGCTCTCCATTATTCATAAACACCATTTAAGTGCTTTGTGATAGAGCCTCTTAAAAGAGCTGTAAGATATTTGCAACTAAAGCTAAATAAGGACGCCTTTCTTAAATGAAACATGCTTGTCTCTAGCAAACAGAGACTACCTGAGAAAATGCTGCTACCAAAAAGCTGTGCTTAACTCTGTTCTTTTCGTGTCTAGAATTCCTTCCCAAACTCTCTCAGGTTTTAAGTGGATTTTGTTGTCCACGTTGGTGCCATTTGTTGGTGGAGATTTCTGTCACACCAGGTCCAGCTGCTGTTCAATCCCAATGAAAACACAGAGGCTTACATCAATTATAAACTGGTTGACCTATTAGCTCAGGATTCTTATTAATTCTTCTAACTTACATTAGCACATAATTATTGTCTGTGTTAGCCACGTGGCTCGTTAACTTTTACCAGCGAGGCATTCTCATTTTGCTTCCTCTGCGCCTGGGTGATGACTGCAGGGTGGAGTGGATCTATCTGTATGGCTCATCTTAATGTCAAAAGGACCAGGTAACCATGGCGTAGGTCAGGGTATGTAGCCAAAACAATACACATACACACAGTAGTATGCGCACACTCAATACATACATGAAAATAAATTTTAAAATAAAGTTTATCTGCATTGATGTATAGCTCTGAGACCTTTCTATAGTTTTGTGCTTAAGTATTGCTTAAAGGCTGATACAGTGAAGGATTGGTTCCTGGTGTAGTACTAGTTGTACATTTTAGATATTTTTAAAGAATGATGAGCCTGTAGATCCTTGCATCATCAAGGACATGAAGTGTTTTCCAAGATCCCTGTCTCTTCTTTTTCTATTTCATTTTTTGTCAGGAGGTTGGGCTTTTGTTCCTCCACAAAGTTCTGCCATGGATTGCTCCAGATCTGAGTCAAAATAACCTTTCATCAATGTACTGCTTTTCCAAATTCTTTGCAGAGAATGAATTGTGTACTTCACCTTGTCAGCCTGTGTTAAAAAGAATGTAGTCCTTTGACCTCATGAAGTTGGAAGTCTAAAATAGTACAAGAAAATATTTCTGTTCTTTTGGAGACAGATCTTCAAGAGGATATTGCTAAGTTGGAAAACTTATACAATAGAACAATGATATTGCCTTGGATGTATATCATGAATTTTTTTTTTTTTTCCGAGACAGGGTTTCTCCATAGCTTTTGGTTCCTGTCCTGGAACTAGCTCTTGTAGACCAGGCTGGCCTTGAACTCACAGAGATCCACCTGCCTCTGCCTCCCGAGTGCTGAGATTAAAGGCGTGCGCCACCACCAGGCCTATCATGAATTTTTATATATGTTAAACTAGTGTGGGGATGAAAAGAAGTGCAGAATTTATGTTGGTCTCTGGAATTCTTCATGATTCCCTTTGGTCAAGCAGTTCTGTAACATTCATGAATCAAAGCAACAACATTGTTTTCTAGGGTAGAGTGTTAAAAGAACTTATTACAAGGTAAAGTGGAGTGTCTGTGAAGAATAAACATGATCAATGGTACAATGTCAAAGTAAGACATTCTCAGAGTATGAGAGTGGACAATGGCCAGAGAGACCATTGCACTGATCTACAAGTTAAGAAATAATTTACTTTATATTATTTTCAATAATTTATGTATTGGTTATTTATATATTTATTCTTATACAATTCCAGACATGTCGTCAGTGCATTTCAAGCACATTCACTCCCAATTCCCTCCCTTGCATCCCTCCAACTCCCTCTCAAACCTTTCTTTTCCTCAAGTCTCCTACTTTAATGTATGTTTAATGATTTACTGAGTCTAATTGGGGGCACATGCATGAGCAAGGGTGTTCGCTTTGTTTATAGGACAGTGGGCAACTTAGCAGTGATTCTATCACTGAAAAAAAAAATGACTTTCCCTCCCTTATTAACTGCCAATAGCTCCTACCCTAGGAGTAGGGAGCAACCATGTTTTTTCCCTAGTTGTGCAAGAAAACTTTTCAGTAGTAAGTATTGTAATTTGATTTTATTAATGCTGATAGTCAATGTAATTTGAATCAAATACAGAAAGTTTGCCAACACTCCACTTTGTGTCATCAGAAATTATTTTGTCAACAGCATTATATTTACAAAAGCCATTATAATAGGGACATCTATGGTTGGCATTTTATTGTTAGTTAAGGATTATAAACTAATCGTAGTTATCATTGCTCCACCTAAAAGTTTGCCTTTAAAATGTATATTTGTTGTTGTTTGTTTTAGTGACTTGATCTTTTGATGACATTCATGTTGGCCTAGAAATCACTATTGTAGTTCAAGCTGATCTGAAACTCAGAGAAATTCCTCTGTTTTATCCTCCTAAATGTTATTTTCACAGAACTGCACCAATATGATCTGATTTCTAAAATGTTTTTAATACATGAACTTATCATCACAGAAATTTATTATGACAACTGTTCTTCAGCAGTAATACACATGTGAATATATAACATCATATTATATTATTGCATAACGCATATAATACTAGTTGTTATTATTGTAAGTGTTATTAGTATGAGTGAAGTATGAACCTTTGTTTGTGATTAAGCTTCTAAACTTTGGAGACTATTTGTTACAACAAAAGTGACTTCATACTGAAATATGAAATATTGAGAAATATACTGAGAAATATAGTCACTCTTATTTTCTTAAGAAAATATATTTGAAAGACTAGAAAACCACATATAATAAATTTCAGGCTGTGATTGCCTGCATCTTTACAAGTGATATTTGTGGTTATGTATCACAACCAATTTTACCACTAATTCTCATACATAAAAAAATAATATCATAATTATTAATAAACTTCTTTGACTAATGGAAAGTTACATCTGTAGCAATTTTACAAACAGCTTTGGACACCATCAGTTTGCTACTCGGGGAGGTCTTTGGGTGGTATTGCTGCCCTCGTGTGCACACTTTATCTTATGTACTTTTATTTTAGTTGAGTGTCTTAAATTACCATTTTCAATAACCTTGGAGTGTCTATCATAAGCCCGAGTCTCTTGGCTCCAAAAGCTTTATTCTTTATGATCTAAGTACTCTAGGGAAACCCAAAAGCTATTCCATTTTGTCTGTGTTAATGAAGTGGAGCAAACTAGAAACCATATAGTGGCATCTATCCTTTGAAGAGCCAAAAAAAAGATTAAAAGGCAAAGTATATTCAATAATTTTTGGCATAAATTTAAGGCATTTAAAAACCTTATCTAAAAATTAATATCTAAATGGGAACTCTGTTGCTATAGACATCTTGGAAATATTAATTTTCAAGCATGTTTTCTTTTTCTTTCTCTTTCTATTTTTCTATGAGCATTCAAGATAAGAAATATGAAATATTTAACAAATTTCCAAATTATTATTTAAAAGATGTCAAGTAGAAACAATAGAAGGGAAATAGCTGTGGTTATAAAAGGACAATATAAATTCTCCTTGATATATTACTTTTCCTTTACATATCTATCAGTTTCAAAATACAAATACCATTGGCCATCTCACAATGCAACTGCACACATATGAACACACACACAATTGGCATGCAAATGTACAGTCATTACACAATAAGAAAATATAGTTTGAAGTGATAAGAAATACAAAAGGAAAAAACATTACAAAGCATTTATCTGATAATAGACTTTCATCCAGAATGCTCAAAACCCTTATGCCTTGTTAACAATTATAAAAATAATCAAATCAATAGATATTCTATCTAAGAAGAGTTTTAAGTTGGGAAGCATAGTGCACACCTTTAATCCCCAGCATTTGGAAACCAGAATCAGGTGAATCTCTATGAGTTTGAGGCCAGCCTAATTCATGTAGTTCTAGGTCAAACCTTGGCCTGTCCTCCCAAAAAGGACATACATAAGAGACCATATGCTTTCTTCTTCCACTTACGGGAAATGCCCAAAACAACCAAAATATTAAAATGAAAGTAGATTGAGTGTTTTCTGGGGTGGTAGTGATGGGTAAGAGAGATTGTAATTAAATGTACAGGAGTATTCATATAAGGCAGTGAATATGTTGTATTACTCTCTTATTGGAATGACTGAAAATTTTACCACACATGACAAATTCACCACAAAGCCATATAAAATTATTCACTTGTAATGTTATTTCCAAACAATATTAATTCATTAACATATTGGTTACTTAGTTATTTTCTGTCTCATAATTGGCTTTCCAGTTGAAATCTGTATGTGTATATAAAATATATACATACAGATGTTTATGCATATTTTATATATGATTTTGTAGATAGAAGTTATTTTGTGTTTTAACATAAAGGACAAATGTTTAAGAAGATAAGTATGTTTGTCTTGATCTAAACTATATATAATGCATATATGTGTTGAAATATTCATGTTTCTCTATCAATATGGTTTTATGGAGGTTCAACGTAAATTAAATTTAAATTAAGGAAAACATAAAGAAAACTCAATATTAAATAGAATCATTTGGACATCCCACAATGTATATATTAAAAATCAGGTTGTACATAACTCATGCATGCATTTTCCCTTATAAATTAAAAAACTAAAAAAATATCCTGTTATTTGCATTATAGTAAATGTTCTTTAGCAAATTATTTAAATTTATCCCAGCAGTACTATGCTTATATTATTTAAATAGTCTTTCCTTAGGACTTCAGATTCTGTGTGGAATTATTTATTTCCCTGTTCATTTCTAATTCTGTTCATTTGGGTCCTATCTTTTGGAATATCTTCTTTACTGGACCACATAAAGTTTTCATCTTACCAGAGTATGCCAAAGATTTTTATTTTTAAATTTTAATTCTGTATATGAAAGTATTTTGCTTAAAATGACTATTTCATTTCCATTTCTTTCCTGGTAACTCATTTATTTTTATGTCAGAATACTACTGCTTTGTTGTACACAGTCACTGCAACCTATTAATTTACATTATTTATACAATTTAGTAGTAATTAGAACACATGCTGGATGCTTCTATGTTTTCCCAATGTGAATAAGATTCTATGAACCTCTGCATTCATGTTTCTAAAGTTGTTAAATTGCTACCTTATTTGCTAATGCTTTGTTTACCTTTGTCAGATAGTTGTCCAAATTTTTATACAGTTTTGCATTTCCACTACCAGTTTTTGCTTAGCCATATCTCTCCAGTACTTGTTGTTGTCAGTGATTTGGATTCTTACCATAGGTGTGTAGTGATATTCCACTGCTGTTTTAAGTTGTATTAATAATTATATAATTAGGTGGACTATCTTTGATGTTTTTCTTTTATTTGTATCTGGTTAGTTATCTGTTCAGATCTTTGGATTGTTTGTCTTTTAGGTTATTATTGTCAAGTATTAAAAATATACTTACAGCCGGGCGGTGGTGGCGCACGCCTTTAATCCCAGCACTCGGGAGGCAGAGGCAGGCGGATCTCTGTGAATTTGAGGCCAGCCTGGTCTACAAGAGCTAGTTCCAGGTCAGGAACCAAAAGCTACAGAGAAACCCTGACTCAAAAATCAAAAAAATATATATATATATATATATATATATATATATATGTTTACAAATATGGTATTTACAAGATAAATGTTTTACAAATACTCTCTTCTGTGGTTTATGTTTTCATACTGTTATTAGTAATTTTTGTAGAGCCATTTTTATTTTAATAAAGTCCATTAAATTTAACATTATTTTCCTTTCATAATTGTGCTTCTGATGATGAAACAAAAATGTAATTTCCAAATCCAAAGTTACCTAAATTTTCTTGTTATTCTCATCCACGTTTACACTTTCATGTTTTACATTGAGAGTTCTGGTTCCATTTATATTTATTTTTGTGAATAGAGAAAAATCAGTGTCCATGTTCTTCTATTTGGTGGAGATATCTAAGTATGTTGTTCCACAGCAGTTTCTTGAAAGTTTGTAATTATGTCATTAAATTTTCTTATCTTTGCTCCCTTGTTAAAGATCAGCTCATTTATTTGAATGCTATTTTTCTACATCTGATAGTCCCCACCCCTTTTATTGATAATCTCACATTATTTTTATTTTTACAGCTTTCGTAGTGCTTTCAGTTTTCCTAGTTAGTTCTCTTTCATTATTTTATGAACCATTATGAATATTGTGTCACTTCATTTAATTTTAAAATGCGTTTCAGCTATACACATTATGATTTTCTGATATTTCAATAGTGATTGCAGTGAATCTGTACATCAGTTTTGGAAAATCTGAAGCCCTAATGTTAGCAACCTTTTCTGTATGTGCAAATGTACCCCTTTCTCATTTATTTAGAAGTTTGAATTCACTTAACAAAATGAGCCTGTAGTTCCTCATATGGAGCTTGCACATTTTTCATTATATTTGCACTTAAGTACTTAAATTTGAATTGTAATTAAATGGAATTGTTCTGAATTTCAAATTCCAAATATTCATTGCAAATAAATTGGTACACCCATGTTTATGTTTGCTCATTCCTTTAGAGGAAGAATATTCCTTGCTAGTGATCTGACCTTGTTCTCTTTCTTCTATGGGAAAGCATCCATTTCCTCACAAATTGAATGTACACTTTTGATAAATCTTTATCTGGTTGAAGAAGTTGTTCTTTATTCTTAGTTTGCTCAGAGTTAGTTTTTATCATGAAAGTTTGTTGAATTTTGTCAAACATACCCATATACTAATTTATATGATCATATGATTATTATTCTCTCTTTTATTTATTTATTTGTTTGTTTTTTTGTTTGTTTATTGGTTTTTCAAGACAGGTTTCTCTGTAGATTTAGAGCCTGTCCTGGAATTAGCTCTTGTAGACCAGGCTGGCTTAGAACCCACAGAGATCTGCCTGCCTCTGCCTCCTGAGTACTGGAATTAAAGGCATGCGTCACCACCACCTGGCCATGAGTACTATTCTTAACTCATCAATGTGATGGATTTTTATTAATTTATTTTTGAGTTTTGATGTAAGCTTGCATACCTCAAATAATGTGGTCATAGTATATATACATTTTTATTACAATGATGAATTTGATTTGTTAATATTTTGCCGAATATTTTTACATATGCTCATGAGAGATTGCTGTGTGGATTTCTTTCCATGTGGTATACTTTGCTTTGATATTAGGGCATAAACGTGAATTGTAGTCTTTTAAAATCACTCTTCATTTTAAAAAATTAAATTAAAATATAGTCATTTCTTTCCTTGTTTTCCTCCCTCCAGCATTTCCCATATCACCTCCCTCCTACCCTCTCCATGTTTCTCCCCTTACCCCCTCTCAAACCGATGGCTTCATTTTTATTATTGCTAGTATGCATGTACATAAATATGTAAATAGAACCTATTGAATATGTTTAGTGTGACTTGCATATCTATAATTTCAAGAGTGTCCAATTTGTAATGAATAAACAATGGGGGGGTCACACATGAGAGAGATTGATTTCACCCTCTCTTAGTAGTCCTTAGTTCCCTGTATACTTTAAACTTCTAAATGTAGAGGAAAGAAATCAAAGAACTAAAGGCACTCATTATTTTTGAACATGGATCATCTGTCATTTTTAAAAAATTGATTTATAATATTAATGTGATTCTTTATCTAGATTCCAGAAGGATTATTTGTTTTAATACAAAAGGGAACACTAGATTAGCTGAGACAATTTTGAAAAGGAAGGATAAAACTGGAGGAATAATAATGAGTTTCAGTTTTTAGTATACTTTCAGTAATTATTGTCTTGTCTGTAGAATTAGAGGGGTAGGCATGCAGGTCAATGAAACAGAATACACAGCTTACATACAAATAAAAGTTATACAGGTAACTTGAAGAAATGGTTCACCTTTAAATAAGGATAGATCATATACATATAGGTAATAGTATACAGACTGAGCAGGTTGTATTCATTTATATGTATATATATACACATCTGTAACTCCAGGTCCATGGATCAGACGCCCTCTTTTGGCCTCTGGAGCACACTACATACACATGATGCATAGCCATACATGCAGGCAAAACACTCATATACATAAATTAAAAATAACTCTTTAACATAAGAAATAAAAAAACAAGCCTCATTAAGAACTTAGAAATGATAAAAATGAAATACATAAAAAACAATCGATTATTTGACCTTCATCATAATAAAAAATGTTTCTTCTGTGAAATATCCTGTTTACACCTATGAAAAGAAAGGCATGCCCTACAATCCAACAAAGGGTTGACATGTATATAACCAACTCTCCAAACTCAGTAGTTACAGGAAAACCAATTTGAATACAGCAGAAGACTAGAACTTATGCTTCATGGAATAAGATATGGATGGAAAAATCAGCCCAAGAAAATCAGAAGCATTTTTCCCTTGTAAATTTGTCCCTATGAATCCACTCTATCACAGAATATGAGTACTCACCATTTCTGAATAAAATGTAGCAGTGCGCAGAAGTGCTTAATGATGTAGCACAACTAGAGCTCTCACTCATCAGTTATAGCACTGTGCTAGGAACTTTTGCAGTTTCTTTCAAATATATACATCCCATCAAACATATCAATTATATTCTCAGTTTAACCTGAAGCACTAAGGGACATATTGTAGTATTTCTTTTAGCTACTGTAACATATTGTCACACAGGTAGTAGCTTGGAATAACAGAGAGTTCTGGAAAAAAATGGGCAATCGCTATCCCTGGGTAGGAATGAAGATGTTAACAGGGCTGTGTTCCCTCACAGCTCTAGTGCAGAGCTTCTGGTGGCTGTTGTCATTCTGAGGCTTGTTGCCCCACCATTCCTACATCTCTCCTCATGGTTACTTTGCCTTCTCTTCTCTCTGGAGCAACTTGCTTTCTACTTCCTCTTTTAAGGACACTTGTGATTATGTATTATTTTACTTTTTCTTTCTTTCTTTCTTTCTTTCTTTCTTTCTTTCTTTCTTTCTTTCTTTCAGCTTGTGATTATATTTATTATACATTATAATAATCAAAATAATCAGTCTGAAGATTTTCAACTTAATTGCATCAGCTAAGTGTATTTTGCTAGGTAGTTTTAGTGGCATTTTAATAAATAAAGACTGCCCAAAGATCTGGGAGTAAAACAGTTTCCCTGGTCAGCCTTACAGACGAGGTTATGATTATACACACCTTTAATCCTAGTAGCAACACTAACTGCCATAGAAATTGAGTGCTGCACGTGTTTAATCCCAGTGGTGTATGCCTTTAATCCCAGCCCTAGAGAGGAATATAAAACGAGGGAGACAGTTCTCAGACACAGTCTCATTTGACATTCTGGGAAATTGGACTGCCATTTCAGACTGAGGTCGATGTCTCGGTGAATCTGCCAGGTGAAGTGGTCAACAGGCACTTAAAAGAAATCCCACACTAGCTCAGAACTGAGAGATAGATATTTATTAAGGGGTAAACTCACAAATCAGGATTTTCTGCTTGAACGGTGGATGGAGATCGAATCCAAACAATCCAAACAAGCAATCAGCGAAAAGGAGCAAGGGGAAGGAGATAAAGGGGTGGACACAGATTCGGTGTCCGCGTTTATAGTATAAGAGGCCACGCCCCAGGAGGCAGGTAATTACAAGCTGTAAATCTTCCCTACAGCAGGTCGACGTAACTGCCAGTGGCTGGTTGTTTTGCTTTTTGGATCTTCAGATTGAAGCATAGTGTCTGACCCTGAGCTTTTATTAATTCTGCATCATTTGGTATCTAACATGGGGCTGTTTTACTCTCAGATCTTCAGGAAATCTTGATTTATTGGTAAAATACAATACTATAGGTAGAATATACATATATATATTTATATAAAAATATAATATTTCAGTGGCTGTTTGGGGTATGCTATACTTATGTTTAGATAGACAATTAACTATGAAAGTCATGAGCATTTTATCTATAGTTCAAAGAGGAAACAACTTAAAGTTTTATCTATAATAGCTCAAAGAAGAAATAACTTAATATGTTTCAGTGGGTATTTGAATAAGTTCTGGCATAGCCATATGATGAGTTACAACTGAGCAATTGACTTCAGTGGTTTTCTGGTACTTGGAGGTGAGCAGTATGACTCTGATACAGAGTATAAAGTTGATGATCTTGTTGCATAAATACATATATGCATAAAAATTTATAGCATACCAAAATAACTACATTCTACCTCGTGTGAACTTGAACACATCTGAGTAAAAAGATTTTGTTAGCATACACATGTACAAAGAAGTAGAGATAATGAAACACAATACATGTGTGTGACTGTAGTGATGCCTCTAGTTCAAATGAGAGCAACTTGGAATATTGGGGTCTGAATGGCAGAAGACACAAAGTACTGAGATTTCAATGTCTTGTGTTGTCTATAGTCATGAGCTCAATGGTGAAGAGTACTGATACAAAACTTGTCTCTGGCAATTATAACACTACTTGGTATCAAATCAGTGTTCTTTCCCATCCTGCTGAGTTTCTCTAGGCATTGAAAGCTCATGCTTGTAATAGAGCAATCTGAATATTAAAATATTGATGAATTAGCCTATGGTAAGCATGATAACTTCCTAAGGGCATCAGGCTATCAGGGTTTGGTTTGGTTTTGTTGACTAATGAAAAGTACATAGAAGGAAATTAAAGTGCCTTTTTCTCCTACCTTTTAAGAGTCAAGAGAATCATCATGCAGCTCTTTATGGACCCTTGCCTTAATATTTTCCCATCCAAACATTGTCCCCACATACCTCTTCCTAATTCTTCGAGCATTTCATTTCAGAATCATGTCCTTACCTCTAACATAGAGCAAGTTTCACATTATTTTGCAGCAGTTTGCATGAAATTTCAGAAACGCAAAGATTATGATAAATGGTTGGTAGATTCCATGAAGGCTTTATTCTTTATAATAATATGGAATATTTGTATAGAATGCCACAATATTGAAAAGGTCATCTCACACATATTTTTGATCTTTTATAGCTATTAAACTAATATTACTCACCTAGCCATTTCTTTGGCTACTTATTGCTTTCTCACATAATGAGCTTCAGCTGAATCGAGCTATAAATAAATGCTTTCATTTTATGTATAATGTTTGTGCCTTCGTGTTTTATCAATTTCATATAAACTATTTTTGAGTTAAGGTCATAAACCTCTTTTAAATCAGCCATATATTACCCCATTGCCTTTATAGTGTCTGCTTTATGTGTTGATTTACTTTTAATTACAGATATGCTGTCAACCTTATACATATCACAAAGGTCAAGGACATCTCTTTTTGTCACAGTCTTCTTTGACTAACGCTCATATTCTTAAATATCATCTAGAATGTAATGAAGCATTTTCCATTATTTGCTACACTGCAGTTTTTAGTGGATTATCATTCTCAAAATATAAGATTTGAGAAAAACTCTTATTAGAAATTTCTACTGGATAATTTTCATAGAGTACTATTATATATCATGACTGTCATGCATAAAGTATAAATATTCAAACATCTAATGAAAAAAATATATATATGGAGTTAAACAATAACGTAAAGGAAGATAGGCAACAGCAAAACACTGAGTTTGTAGTTTGCAGCCCAAAACTCAGTATTTGGGTCTGTCTTTTGGTGTGTGACTAAGCTCCTTCACCTTGTCATGTTTTTCTTTCTTTCTTGTCTTTAATAATTCCGTTATCTAACAATAACACAATGGTACCATGAGGCTATATGGAATGACACATATGAGAGTATATGGAGTCTTCCACATAAACAGATATATTCTTTTTTGCCCCAAATGAAGACCAAGATCATGACTATAACCTTTACTACATTTTCAGTTCAAGTATTTTCTATATTACTTAAAAACTCTATGTTATTTTTGGAAGAAGAGACCTTGGAGACAGATTCATTTTCAGTCATGATCATAACAAATGGTGATTGTATCATACTTTACAGTGATTTACCCTTCCTAAAAGTTATTTTACTCATTTTAATTATTATTTCAAAGTATTATTGTGAGGACTAAAATAATTTTAGTACTTCGTGTTGAGCAAATTGTGGAACGTATGATTACAGAAGCAAATCATTTTTCTCAACCCATTACAATAGCTCTGCTCTGTGCTTTTAAAATAGACTGTGACATGACAAATTAGCGAATTTATCTGTGTTGCTAGGGTATGTGTACAATTGTAGTTTGGTGTATGGCAAACTGAAGAACTGAAAGTCATATCTAGAATACCCCTCCTTCTTTGTCTCCTAATAATCACTACACAGTAGGAAACAGAGGACATTTATAGAAGAATAGTACATGGCTCTGGAAACATCACTCTTCCATTACACAGCTACTGTGACAGGAGCAGTTAAGAAGGGTGACCTCACAGCAAGGAGCCGTTTGCTGTTGTCCTTCTCTATCTTTACTCAAGTCAGGATTTTCTCTGCATCTTGGTCCCCAGGATATTGAAAGTTCAGTTGCTTATTATAAATCTCATTTATTGTTTTGTCATTTTGAGCTGAACCATAGCACCATTTGATACTGTTTTATGTATTTCATTCCATCCACTTTTATAGTTTTTAATTCAAAATAGTTTTTTTTGAAGGGAGAGTACAAAATACTAGTGATTGAAGTTATATTGTGTTTTTTGTTTTTAGAAAAAACTTTCAGCAGGCACTTAGCTGCAGAAGAGAAAGGCAGAGAGTCAAGCATAAGTTTGAGTTTTGTTTTGTTTTTCCCCTTGGCACAGGATTTCTCTGTGTAGCCCGGGTTGTCCTGGCTGACTTCAAAATCATAAACATCTGCCTTCCTTTTTATTCTGAGTGGTGGGATTAAAGGCCTGCCACACCAATGCTCGGCTACATTTTTTTTTTTTTGGCTACATTTTTTTAATGACTTATTTACTTTTAGTTCATATGCATTGATGTTTTGCCTTCATGTGAGCTGCCATGTAGGTGCTGGGAATTAAACCACAGTCCTCTGGAAAAGCAGCCAGTGCTCTTATTCACTGAGCCATCTGTCCAGTCCCACAAGTTCCACTTTTAATGTTAGAGTTGACATAGTTTTAATTTGGTTGTTATTTATTGGAAGGCAAAAATATGTGAAAGTGCATAAAGACCCCAGAAAGCATGATCTAGATAGAATTTTAGACATTATATTTTATACACTAAAAATGAAGCATGGTAACTAAAATTCACAATGTGCTCAGTTCTTTTAATTACTTGTGAAGTCCGGATTAGGAATCTCACTTGGTAAAGATTGTGCTACCCAAATAGCTTTTCGCATACTGTAGTAGTTTGTAAGGTAAGGTAATCAACAAGCATCTCATGAGATGCAAAGAGAGAGGGGGCTGTGAGAAAAGAAAAAGAGAAAAAAAAAGAAAGATAAAATAGTCTCTGGGCAAAGAATCCTCAGAAAATAAAGCCACAGTAATTCTGAATTAATTTCCTAAGTGTGATCATGTGAGGAGAATTGATACCCTCAGAACAGCAAGTCAGTCGCTTGGCAAGGAGTTCAAAGAACAGTGTAAAGCTGAAATTGGCAGAAGAAACAAGGAAGTCATACTATGGTTTTCTCCATTGGAATGTGAAAGAACACACATTTCCCTCAGTCATTTTCACTTGACAGTCAATAGTGTCTTAGATCATTTGCAAAATACCAGGAATGAGGTGGTGATAGTAGAGATGATTGTCTCTTGAGATATTCACAGTATATCTGCACAGACATCCCAGAAGTGTAATTATATTTTGTTCAACAAATATTTATAGTGCTCTCTTCAGCCTAGAAAGTGTTTCTATAGTCAAGGAGATTGGGCATAATGCAATATGTTCTCTCTACATGACATTTCACTTGGGGTAGACTTTTTGACAAATGAATATATATGGTACGGTATTAATTACTTGTGAAGTCCAGATTAGGAATCTCACTTGGTAAAGATTGTGCTACCCAAATAGCATTTTTGCATACTATAGTAGTTTGTAAGGTAAGGTAATCAACAAGCATCTCATGAGATGCAAAGGGGTGGGATGTGAGAAAAGAAAGAGAAAAAAAAGAAAGATAAAATAGTCTCTGGGCAAAGAATCCTCAGAAAATAAAGCCACAGTAATTCTGAATTAATTTGCTAAATGTGATCATGTGAAGAGAATTGATACCCTCAGAATATATATTTGTATCAGATGGTTGGATATGCTATGGAGAAGCATAAAGCAGAGAAGAGTAAGAAGATAAGAGTAGATGGGCTAGATGTGTCCATATTTGTTTCATGTACTTAATGATAGGAAGGAGTAAGGCATGTAAAAAGACATGTGAGGCAGGATAACATTCCAATCAAAGTGCATAAAACATTTAGTGTTAAAAAATTTTGCAATTTTGTTTGCTGTAGGTATTACAAGGAGTAGTGAGGCTGAGGTAAGTGATAAAGAAAAATCATGAAAGGAATGGATAGGAAAATAATTCTAGGCTTGGTCCATGTGTCATTTTTTCAGCATTCCCAATGCCTACCATTGGCAAGAGATGTCCTAAAATGTTCAAAAAGATGGAAACAGGCAAAGAGAGCAAAAATTGACTGTTGACTAAGGCTACCAGCCCAGAGCAGTGAGTGCCTGACTAGAGGGCAGGCCTCAAGGTCCCCGCCAGGGAAAGCGGGCCCCTGCTGCTGGGGCTGCAGTCTCTGCTGTGATCTCCTGGACCTGCTCTGCCTGCGCCCTACTTCCCTTAGTCCCTGGCTCATTGGGGCATCCAGGAGTTCCTGTGTAGGTGCCGAGAAGTTTCATCGGGACGGGTGAGTGTGTGCAATCCTGGGGCAGACGGTCCCGGTAGAGAGCACAAACGCCCCTCCCCCAGCTCCTGCTGCAGGGCTTTCTCTCCTACACACCCGCCCCCACCCCCACCCCCAAGCCTGCCTTGTCTGCAAGGTCCTTAGCTGTGGAACAGTTTCCTGCCCTTTCACTAAGGCTACCAGCCCAGAGCAGTGAGTGCCTGACTAGAGGGCAGGCCTCAAGGTCCCCGCCAGGGAAAGCGGGCCCCTGCTGCTGGGGCTGCAGTCTCTGCTGTGATCTCCTGGACCTGCTCTGCCTGCGCCCTACTTCCCTAAGTCTCTGGCTCATTGGGGCATCCAGGAGTTCCTGTGTAGGTGCCCAGAAGTTTCATCGGGACGGGTGAGTGTGTACTATCCTGGGGCGGACGGTCCCGGTAGAGAGCACAAACGCCCCTACACTAAGGCTACCCAACCAGAGCAGTGAGTGCCTGCCTAGCGGGCAGGCCTCAGCAACCCCCCGAAAGGGAGCGCAGGCACCTCCAGCTTGTACTGCAGTGTCTCCTGTGTTCTACTCGACCCCGCCCGACCCCTTGCATTCGGCCTTCTTTACACGGGTCATTGGAATACCACGTATCCATGTTTTGGTGTTGAGGAGTTCATCTGGAAGGGAACGGTTCCTGCCCCTACACTGAGGAGATACACCTAGAGAGTTAGTCACAGCAAAGACTGGTCCAAGACATCAGGCCTCTCCTGGCTCCATTTGAAGGAAAAGATGGGCAGGCGCCAATGCAAGAATTCCCCCAACAACTTGAAAGGCAACGTGACATCACCAGGATCCAGGAATCCCGAAATGAGAAGTGTACACCCTAATCCAGAAGAATTAGAAGAATTCGACTCAAAAGTGAATTTTATGAAAATAATAGAGGACCTTAAACAGGAGGTGAAAAACTGCCACAACCAATTAGAGATTACAAACAAAAAGGTAGAGGAAATGAATAAATCTCTCAAAGATACCCAAGAAAACCAAGAGAAACAAGAAAAAGTAATCAAACAGGTAAGGGAAACCGTTCAAGACTTGAAGAATGAAGTGGAAGTAATAAAGAAAACACAAACCGAGGGAAGGATGGAGATGGAAAATTTGAATAAACGAACAGGAACTACAGAGACAAGTACCACCAACAGATTACAAGAGATAGAAGAAAGAATCTCAGACACTGAAGATACCATAGAGAAAATAAACACTCTCATCAAAGAAAACAGCATAACCAACAAATTCTCATCACAAAACATTCAGGAAATCTGGGACACAATAAAAAGACCAAACCTAAGACTAATAGGGATAGAAGAAGGAGAAGATCTACAGCTCAATGGTCCAGAAAATATATTTAATAAAATTATAGAAGAAAACTTTCCCAACCTTAAGAAAGATATTCCTTTGAAGGTCCAAGAAGCATACAGAACACCAAATCGACTGGATCAAAAAAAAAATCTCCTCGTCATATAATAATCAAAACACAAAACATACAGAATAAAGAAAGAATATTAAGAGCTGCAAAGGAAAAAGGTCAAGTTACCTATAAAGGTAAACCTATCAGACTTACACCTGATTTCTCTATGGAAACCATGAAAGCCAGAAGGTCCTGGATAGATGTACTGCAGAAACTACGAGACCATGGATGCAAGCCCAGACTACTATACCCAGCCAAGCTTTCATTCACTATAAATGGAGAAAACAAAATTTTCCAGGATAAAAACAAATTTAAACAATACGTAGCCACAAATCCAGCCCTTCAGAAAGTAATTGAAGGAAAATCACAAACCAAGGAGTCCAACAATGCCCACAATAACTCAGACATCTAATGACCCTTCACCAGCACAACTTGAAGAAGGGAAACACACAAACTCTACTACCAAAAGAAAGAAAGAAAGAAAGGAAAAATGACCGGAGTTAACAACCACTGGTCATTAATATCACTTAATATCAATGGACTCAACTCACCTATAAAGAGGCACAGGCTAAGAGATTGGATACGAAAACAGGATCCAACATTCTGTTGCTTACAAGAAACACACCTCAACCACAAAGACAGACATCTACTCAGAGTAAAGGGCTGGGAAAAGGTTTATCAAGCAAACGGACCTAAGAAACAAGCAGGTGTGACCATACTAATTTCTAAGAAAGTTGACTTCAAACTAAAATCAATCAAAAGAGATGGAGATGGACATTTTTTACTCATAACAGGAACAATTCACCAGGATGAAGTCTCAATCCTGAATATCTATGCCCCTAATATAAAAGCACCCACTTATGTAAAAGAAACGTTACTAAAACTCAAGGCAGTCATCAAACCACACACACTAATAGTAGGAGATTTCAACACTCCTCTCTCACCAATGGACAGGTCAATCAGACAGAAACCTAACAGAGAAATAAGAGGATTAAGGGAGGTAATGAATCAAATGGACTTAACAGACATCTATAGAACATTCCACTCAAATAAGAAAGAATATACCTTCTTCTCTGCAGCTCATGGAACCTTCTCGAAAATAGACCACATACTCGGTAACAAAGCAAACTTACACAGTTACAAAAAAATATCGGTAACCACCTGTGTCTTATCAGATCACCATGGATTAAAGTTAGAATTCAACAAGAATGCTATCCCCAGAAAGCCTATGAACTCATGGAAATTGGACAGTCAACTACTGAACCACACCTGGATCAAGGAAGAAATAAAGAAAGAAATTAAAGTCTTTCTTGAATTCAATGAAAACGAAGACTCAACATACTCAAACCTATGGGACACTATGAAAGCAGTGCTAAGAGGAAAGTTCATAGCATTAAGTGCCCACATAAAGAAAACGGAGAAAGCACACATTGGAGACCTAATAGCCCACCTTAAAGCTTTAGAAAGAAAAGAAGCAGACTCACCTAGGAGAAGTAGAAGACTGGAAATAATCAAATTGAGGGCTGAAATCAACAAAATAGAAACACAGAAAACAATCCAAAGAATCAATGAAACAAAAAGCTGGTTCTTGGAGAAAATCAATAAGATTGATAAACCCCTATCCAAACTAATCAAACGGCGGAGAGAGAATACGCAAATTAACAAAATCAGAAACGAAAAGGGAGACATAACCACAGACACAGACGAAATTCAGAGAATCATTAGATCTTACTACAAAAACCTGTATGCCACAAAATTGGAAAATGTAAAAGAAATGGACACTTTTTTAGATAAGTACCATATACCAAAGTTAAACCAGGACCAGGTGAACAATCTAAATAGACCTGTTAGTCGCGAAGAATTAGAAGTTGTTATAAAAAACCTCCCCACCAAAAAAAGCCCAGGTCCAGACGGCTTTAATGCAGAATTCTACCAGAACTTCCAAGAAGACCTAATACCTATACTCCTTAATGTATTTCACAATATTGAAACAGAGAAGTCATTGCCAAATTCCTTTTATGAAGCTGAAGTTACTCTGATACCAAAACCACACAAAGACACAACCAAGAAAGAGAACTACAGGCCAATCTCACTCATGAACATCGACGCAAAAATACTCAATAAAATACTGGCAAACCGAATCCAAGAACACATTAGAAAAATTATCCATTATGATCAAGTAGGCTTCATCCCAGAGATGCAGGGCTGGTTCAACATACGAAAATCTATCAATGTAATCCATCATATAAATAATCTGAAAGAAAAAAACCATATGATCATTTCATTAGATGCGGAAAAAGCATTTGACAAAATTCAACATCCCTTTATGATAAAGGTCTTAGAGAGATTAGGAATACAAGGGTCGTTCCTAAATATAATAAAAGCTATTTATAGCAAGCCATCAGCTAACATCAAATTAAGTGGAGAGAAACTCAAAGCTATTCCACTAAAATCAGGAACACGACAAGGTTGTCCACTCTCTCCATACCTCTTTAATATAGTGCTTGAAATTCTAGCAATAGCAATAAGACAACATAAGGGGATCAAAGGGATTCAAATCGGAAAGGAAGAAGTTAAACTTTCATTATTTGCAGACGATATGATAGTGTACATAAGCGACCCCAAAAACTCCAGCAAAGAACTCCTTCAGCTGATAAACACCTTTAGTAGCGTTGCAGGATACAAGATCAATTCCAAAAAATCAGTTGCCCTCCTATACACAAAGGATAAGGAAGCAGAGATGGAAATCAGAGAAGCATCACCCTTCACGATAGCCACAAATAGCATAAAATATCTTGGGGTAACCCTAACCAAGGAAGTAAAGGATCTATTTGACAAGAACTTTAAGTCAATGAAGAAAGAAATTGAGGAGGATACCAGAAAATGGAAGGATCTCCCTTGCTCTTGGATAGGGAGGATCAACATAGTAAAAATGGCAATTCTACCAAGGGCAATTTATAGATTCAATGCAATCCCCATTAAAATCCCATCAAAATTCTTCACAGATCTTGAGAGGACAATAATCAACTTTATATGGAGAAACAAAAAACCCAGGATAGCCAAAACAATCTTATATAATAAAGGATCGTCTGGAGGCATTACCATGCCTGACCTCAAACTCTATTACAGAGCCTCAGTATTGAAAACAGCTTGGTATTGGCATAAAAACAGAGAAGTCGATCAATGGAACCGAGTAGAAGACCCTGATTTTAACCCACAAACTTATGAACACCTAATTTTTGATAAAGGAGCTAAAAGTATTCAATGGAAAAAAGAGAGCATCTTCAACAAATGGTGCTGGCAGAACTGGTTGTCAACGTGTAGAAGAATGAAAATAGATCCATATCTATCACCATGCACAAAACTCAAGTCCAAATGGATTAAAGACCTCAATATTAGTCTGAACACACTTAACCTGATAGAAGAAAAAGTTGGAAGTACTCTACAACATATGGGTACAGGAGATCACTTCCTACGTTTATCCCCACCAGCACAGACATTAAGGGCAACATTGAATAAATGGGACCTCCTGAAACTGAGTAGCTTCTGTAAAGCAAAGGACACTGTCACTAAGACAAAAAGGCAACCCACTGACTGGGAGAAGATCTTCACCAACCCTGCAACAGACAAAGGTCTGATCACCAAAATATATAAAGAACTCAAGAAACTAAACTTTAAAATGCTAATGAACCCAATAAAAAAATGGGGCACTGATCTGAACAGAGAATTCTCAACAGAAGAAATTCAAATGGCCAAAAGACACCTAAGGTCATGCTCAACCTCCTTAGCGATAAGGGAAATGCAAATTAAAACAACTTTGAGATACCATCTTACACCTGTCAGAATGGCTAAAATCAAAAACACCAATGATAGCCTTTGCTGGAGAGGTTGTGGAGAAAGAGGCACACTCATTCATTGCTGGTGGGAATGCAAACTTGTGCAACCACTTTGGAAATCAGTGTGGCGATTTCTCAGGAAATTTGGGATCAACCTACCCCAAGATCCAGTAATACCACTATTGGGAATATACCCAACAGATGCCACATCAAATGACAAAAGTATCTGTTCAACTATGTTCATAGCAGCATTGTTTGTAATAGCCAAAACCTGGAAACAACCTAGATGCCCTTCAATGGAGGAATGGATGAAGAAAGTGTGGAATATATACATATTAGAGTACTACTCAGCAGTAAAAAACAATGACTTCTCGAATTTTGCGTGCAAATGGATGGAAATAGAAAACACTATCCTGAGTGAGGTATCCCAGACCCAAAAAGAGGAACATGGGATGTACTCACTCATAATCGGTTTCTAGCCATAAATAAAAGACATTAAGCATATAATGCGTGATCCTATAGAAGTTAAATAAGAAAGTGAACCCAAAGAAAATCCTATAGTCATCCGCATGGAGAGGGGGAAGTAGACAAGATTGCAGGGCAAAAACTGGGAACTTGCGGGTGAGGTGGCATGGGGCAAAGGGGAAATGGGATGAGAAATATGAGAAGGGGAGGATGGGAGGAGCTCGGGGGATTGGGATGGTTGGGATATAGGAAGGATGGATACGGGAGCAGCGAAGTATATATCCTATCTAAGGGAGCCATCTTAGGGTTGGCAAGAGACTTGACTCTAGAGGGGTTCGCAGGTGTCCAGGAATATGTCCCCAGCTGGTACCTTGGGCAACTAAGGAGAGGGAACCTGAAATGACCCTATCCTATACTGATGAATATCTTGCATATCACCTTAGAACCTTCATCTGGCGATGGATCGAGGTAGAGACAGATTCTCAATTTGGAGCAACGGTCTGAGCTCTTAAGGTCCAAATGAGGAGCAGAAGGAGGGAGAACAAGAGCAAAAAATCAGGACCACGAGGGATGCACCCACCCACTGTGACAGTGGAACTGATTTATTAGGAGCCCACCAAGGCCAGCTGGTCTGGGACTGAATAAGCATGGGTTGATTCCGGACTCTCTGAGCATGCTGGTCAATGAAGACTGATGAGAAGCCAAGGACAATGGCACTAGGTTTCAATCCTAATACATGAACTGGCTTTGTGGGAGCTTAGCCTGTTTAGAAGCTCACCTTCCTGGACGTAGATAGAAGACCTTCGTCTTCCCGCAGGGCAGAGAATTTGGATTGCTCTTCAGTATCGAGAGGGAGGGGGAATGGTGTGGGGGGAGGAGAAGAGGAGTGGGGATAGGGGGAGGGGAGTGGGGGGAGGGGGCAATATTTGGGAGGAGGGGAGGGAAATGGGAAACGGGGAGCAGGTGGAAATTTTAATTAAAAAAGAATAAAAAATAAAAAAAAATAAAAAAAAATTGACTGTTGTTTTTGGTACAACACAAAAGTAATAAATAATATTGACAGTATTAGAATTCTACAGAATAAACAGCAGTATCCTAGGGAGTATATGTGTAATTGTGCTTTCTTTGGTATTATATTGAGGGACTCTAGAGATTGAGGATTGCACATTACAAGTGACAACTTTTTAGGTAATCACCTGAGACCACATATAGATACTTCGGGTCTTTTTGCCTGCTACCTAGTTACTGCTGCTTATTATCCTTTGTCATTTTCTAAACAATCTTGCATTTGCTATTAGCTGTCCAGGCTAATAGATTTATATAAAGGAACAAATTTTAGAATTATTAAGGTCTAGAGATGCCAATATTTCAGAACCAATTATCTCCACTCACTTTTCACATTTCACTTTTGACTTAATATATTGGTGTACTTGATCTGTGTCCCTTCTTTCCTCCTACAGCCACTTTGATATTTAGACACATGGGTTAATGTTGGCTGTGGCCTTGACTTTCCTTTAGCTTCACGTGTAATGTCCTCTTTGACATTGACTTTTAGTAGGTACATGATTTAATGACACTCATTGGTCTCCAGTGCCTCTTGGAACACTCATATCCCTTGCTGGAGAGGCCTAGACAATATATGCTTCATGGATTTATTGTCAGGTCTGGAGTAGATAATGTACAAAGTAAGATATTTATAAACTTTGAAATGTTTTATACTTGTAATGAAATCTTTAGTCCTAAGGCCATGAGTTCTTAAACAAAAAGATTACAGCAATAGTAATGTCATTTTACAATACCAAAGAGAGCAAAAAGCAATGAAAGGAGAAAAGAGCAGCTAGGTAGGAGGCCTAGCTCTGTCAGGGATAAGATGAATCACCAGCAGGAAGTAGAGTGACCTTTGGAAGAGCGGGGTCACCTGGGCTGGGTTCTTCCCATCAGTCCTGCGGAAGTGCTGGAGAACTCACCTTCCTCTCTGCCCTTTCTCTTCAAATGATTTGTATAAAATTCTTCATTTTCATTATGCCCACTATTTACTTTATAGTTCCTTCCTAATCTAGCTATTTCCTTCTCTTTGCTCAAGGCTTACTGTCTCTTTGCTTTTTATCTTACGTCACCATGTTTCTTTTATTTTATTATTTTCTGGTTTCTCTTGAATCTTGAAATCAATACAGTGATTCATTGAGAGAGGAACTGAAAATCATGATATATAAATTAAAAAGTTATACATAACTTAATCAGTAAGTTCTGAGTCGACTTCTGAGATTCCATGTAAACTTTGATACCCTTAGTCTCAAACAGACTTGGTTTTTAATCTAGGATAACATCTAGGTGTTTTAATGGGTTAGATTCTAAAATGTCATGTAAATGAGTAACAATCATTTTTGGGGGAGGAATAACAGAATAGTATGAGAGAGGCTGGTGATTGAGCCCTTGGACTATTTTTTTTTTTTTTTTTTTTTTTTTTTAGGAATATGGCATTATGGCTTTATCCCTGAGGTCTCTAATCAATGCCTGAAAATACAAACTTGATGCATTACCTGCTGAAATAGCTTTCTGGTGTGCCTGAATATAGTGTCTGCTCACTGATGAATTTTGAATAAACTCTATGTGCTTCCAGAATGCAGCACTGGCAGATTGCCTAGGATGTGATGAAAGGGGATAAAACAAGATTGGAGGAAGCCCCTAGGGAGAATTCTCACACAAGGTGAGTGATGAACTGAATAAAGCTTTCAGGATGCTTCACTAAATGGTCCACTAAGCACTAGATTGGTCAGACCCAAACACCATTGATTATACCTTCAACTTCCCTGAGGATTAAGAGAACTCTGTCCCTAAAGCAAACAGTTCTTTAGCCACCACCACAAGAACAATGTCCAGAGAATTTAAAATTGCTTTTTTAAAATTAAAATAAACCATCTTATTGACTCAAACTCCCTAATAGCTGGCTTGATTAACCCATAATTTTGAGGCGTGCACGATAGCCTGTGTAGTAGTATGTGCAACAATGGTCTCTTATGGAGTGTGAGAACAGGCTAAGCTCCATTTGGGAATTTGTAGAACTGAATGAAATAATATTTTGTATGTTCTGAGTTCTTATTCTTGTGGTTAGAAAATTTAACATCGTGCCAAAGCAAAAAGACTCATCTGCATAAATACCCTTTTACATTTTTTATGTTACTGTGGGAGCAGAACTTTCATCACCATCATAGTCAATTCCTCAGCTGGGGTTCAGCCCTCATCATACCCTATCCCCTCAAGGAAGTGAGTCCAACAAAATATGTTCCATTTTCTCTCCTATAGCAAGTACCTCTCCCTCTTCTACTGCATCATTTTCACCAGATAACAAATTCAAAATACATGCACAGAGATACACATATCACGCACACACTACACACAATGAACACAACACACACATACACACACCACACCACACAGCCACTCACCCCCCCACACACACTTCACACTTCAAATATTGATTTTTTTTGTTAGAAACACAAATGAAAAATAACCATACATTGTGTTGTTTTGTAGATATAGTCCCATTTTCAGCTTCTTTTCCACAAAATGTAATAATTTTTAGAACAGTTTTCTTTCTCAAACCCATTGATTCTCATTTAGCATCACTCCATCCTTCTTAAAACACTTTTAATTTCTCCTAGCTTCTGAGATGTCTCATTCCCTTGTTTATTTTAAATTATTTGTATACACTATGTGTGTGAGCATGTGCATGTCACAACAAACAAATGGAGGACAGAGTCCAACATTCGGGAGTTGGTTCTTTCCTGCCACTATATGGGTATTAGGGACAGCCTTGGTGACTTTATCTGCTGAGCCATGTATCTGGTCTTTTTTGTTACCTTGTAAGACTGTATGTAATCAGACTATAGATGTTGTAGCTCCAATAAAAAAAGAAGTACCTACTAAGACATGTAAGGAAAATTTGCAATAGTTGAAAATTCAGTTGGATAACCCCCCAAATGTCTTTTATTTAGGAGAAGCTTCATGAATTTTAAGTTCTTATTGGTTATCTACCACATAATTATTTTAAAGAATTGTGTACTGTACTTCAAACATGGTAAAATATCACAATATTTGTAAAAATAATTTCCTTGCTATTATGACAAGTGGGTATTTATTCAGTATCAATACTGTAATATAATTGCTACTTTTGTATTATCTTTCTTTTTCTCAAGTTAAGGTGTAAATAATACATTAGATAACAAAAATAGAGTAAGGAATTCATATTTCCTTAATTTGGAGAAATTTTCACTTTACAAAGATTTCAACCAAAACACACTTAAATTGGAATTGCTGGATGTGAAACCTGATTTGATTGCTTCAAATCTTCTTATGAAGAATAATGCCCTAGTTTTGCTATCAGAATTGATTGAATCACACTGTTCATTTGGGATGACACTATTAGCCAAGAAATGAGCCTGTCTGGCTGACTAAATTGGGACTCCCACAATCAATGCATCCAGTGACCTTTTGTCATTCTTCTACCTTGAACAATGCCTGAATTTAAAAACCAAAGTTGGACTTAAAGTATACATTAAGACTGAAATGATTTGAAATATTCTTTAAGAAAGCAACAATATCAGTAAAGATTAGATTCTTTGGCATTATGCTGCTACAATATGCAATAAGTCAGCCATCTTAAAATATGCTTTTGTCAGAGAAACAATGGGGGAGTATATTTAGAATTATGAATTAAAGTTGACTCTGATGGAGGTGGGTCATTTGTCTATCTGTTGCTTTCATTGGTTAATTAATAAACTGCCTTAGCCCTTTGATAGGACAGAAAATTAGGTAGGCGGAGAAAACAGAATAGTATGCTGGGAGAAAGAAGACGAGTCAGGCAGTCGCCATGATTCTCCCACTCCAGACAGATGCAGGTTAAGATCTTTCCTGGTAAGCCAGCTCGTGGTGCTACACAGAATATTAGAAATGGGTTAGATCAATATGTAAGAGCTAGCCAATAAGAGGCTGGAACTAATGGGCCAGGCAATGTTCAAAAGAATACAGTTTCCATGTAATTATTTCAGGTAAAGCTAGCTGGGTGGCGGGAAGTGGTCCGCCGCGCCTTACAACATGACTCAAACATTATATGGTCATATAATCTAATTTTTGTTTAGAAAGAACTCAAGACTTGTAAAATAAGTTTATTTATTTGGAATATACTATAATTTTTACATGGAAGGGAAATTTTCCATGACGTTTATAGATCTCTTTGTTTTTAAAAATTAATTTCACATAATAAGAAAAAACACTTGTTACCCCTCCATGATTAGAACTACCATAAAATGAAACAGCTTTTTAAATCATTTTAATAAACTGTTGTATGATTCCATAAGAATGGACATGAATCACAGGGACCTTGCACCATTTCCACTGAAAGATACAGGTCAATCTCTTGGCATTTCTCTTTTCCTCCTATAGTCACAAGATACATTATGGTAGTAATTTTGCATCTTATGTACTGTCGAAAATCACATTTTGTACATACAATGATGTGAACATTAAACCTTAAATAATGTTTCAATTTTTATAAAAATAAATATATAATTACATCATTTCCCCATTTGTTTTCCTTTCTCCAACTCCTCCCATGTTATTCTACCATGATCCCTCACAAATTCCTAGTCTCCTATTTTTTCATTGCATTTGCTACATCTATACAAACATATTTGCATCAATATACAAATATAACATGTTCAGTCTGTGTCATGTAACTTACATATATATGGTGTCAGGATTGACCATTTAGTATTGGATAACCAATTGGTGTGATCTTCACTGGAAAAGACTATCTCATAAGGTCATTACACTTTCAGCATTCCTTAGTTGCTTATAGTTCTTTGTGTAGAGTTAAGGCCTTGTGATATCCCTTCTGCCACACTGTCATCCACATTAGCATATCTGTTGTTGTTGTTGTTGTCTTTGTTCAGGCCTTGTTCAGATAGACACATGGCTGAAGTACTGTTGGGCCTTATGAGGCCTGGGCATGAGGCCCAGTGTAACTTCCTAAGCATAACTTGAGTTTGGTAAAGCCTAGTGTAACTTCCTTAGCCTAGCTTGAGTTTGTAGACCAGTCTCAGGCTCTAACTTTCACACAGGAAGTGACTCAGCACAACCCAGCCTAGACCTTACTCTGCCCAGCCACCACTAACATGGCAGAATATTATTAGCCTTGTTCCTTCCTCCATCTCGGCCTATCCCAGGCTTTCCACCCACTATCTCAGCCTATGTAAGTTCCTGCCTAATACAATTAAATGAGATCCTGCTTCAACAGACTCCCAACTCAGTGTGTTTCTCTCCAGTGGCCAGGGGGGAAGTCTGAGCCCCAGGGCATGTCAGGTGGGTCTGTTTCTGCTCCCTGCACTTTCTGCCAGAAAACCTGGCAAAGTACAATGGGAGAAGCTTCCCTGTCATTTCTAGGAGACACATTCTCACAGCAGATTCCTGGGTAGTTTGTCTTGCAACCTTTCTTTCCCCTCATCCACAAGGGGACTTGAGCTTCAAGTGCTGGAGTTGGAAGTAAAACCCTTTGAATAGAAGGGAAATCATACTTAGGACTGGTAACCTAGCCAACTACCAGGGCTGGTGAGGTCATGAATTTTAGAGGAGAACCTACAAGCGCCACTTTGTAACACAGTATAATGTCCAACCTGCATTCTAAACACTTTTATATACAAGAGAAGTGGTTTTCTCAGTCTTCACCAAGATTTTCTTTGCAAGAGACAGAGACCATTAGAAAAAAAAAAAAAACCAAACTACAGGAAACCAACAAACCAATAAAACACCCTCACAAATAGTCAGAAAGCAACTGACCATGGGATGACTAGCCCCCATGGAGACATCTATAGCAGACGTCCTGAAACTCCTGTGTACGTGAAGATAAATGTGCCCAGAAAGATAAACTTTTAGAACCTTGTTTCTGACTTTTGAGTTTAACCTGAAATCTTCTGAATAGACTTTTTCTAATAATTATCAGCAGGATTAGTGCATAAGCTTGTCAGGATCTTGTCATGCCCAATAGTTTAGTCTGCCTTACTATTGAAATAAGAAAAACAACAAGTAAAAGAAAAAAAAAAAACAAGACCAAGACCAACAAACAATCTGGAACATACCTTGATTTGTAAGGGATAAACAATCTCAGGAAGCTACCCACCATTCCCTGCAAACAGCTCTTGTGAGAAGCACTTATTAAGTGAACCCAGTATGGCAAGAACAAAAAAGGAATGAAAAAAGTCAAATACAGAATGAACTTAAAGAAAATTATGCCATAAAGTATCACACTAAAAAATGTTATGAGCATAAGTAAATCTACAATGTCCATGATTTTTATGTTTATATTTTTTCTAGGTTATGTGTTTATTTGGGCAAGAAAAAGTTTGAAATCTTTTTAAATCACATAGGAGAAAAGCAGGGGCCTATGAACACCAAAAATAATGAATGATTATAATTAAATATTTTAAATGTATTGCCATTTTCTTTTATTTCTTATATATTGTTCTTTCTGAGTCCCCAGGCCTACTTACTGATTGCATCAAAAAATTTCATTAGAGTAACACACCATTAAGAGTGCCTTCTTTTCTCTTGAGTTCTCTTTTCTATTATATTTATGATGCATTCTTAAAGTGGCAGTGTGCTATCAGAACCAAATCTAGGGCCAAGTTCTATTTTAGTGATATCAGAAAATTTTCTCAACTTCTTAGTACTCCTCTTTTCTCATCCGTGAAAAGTGATGATAAGACCGGAAGTTCTGTGCAGGGTGAATGAGAAAATGAATATGGGGCACCAATTTCAGTATTTGAAAAAGAATTTATTTTCTTCCCTCACACTTTATCCAAAATAGTAGAATCATAAATGATATCCTCTCACCCGAGTCCTTCTATAAACAACCCACTTTTACTATCACTTCAATCTATCCCTTTTTTGCAAATGTTTTAATAAAATGAACACAAACCTATGCTGATAATCATGATTTGTGTTTTTATTTGTCATGTCAATTGTAGGTCTAAGAAATATGTTTTAATACTTTTGCTTTGATGTTTCTGCATTATTAGTAGTACTTTGAATATATTTATTTTATTTTTTTTAAAAATACTGATTTTAACTATCAGGCTTCAAAGAGATGGTGTGCCCACTGCTAGCTTGAAAAATTTCTACAAGAAAGAACAAAAGCAGTTCGCTCCCAGCAGGCCTACTATCTGAAGGCCTAGCAATGCCATCAGTCATTTTGATGGTCTTGTTAGTTTGATGACTTCTTGATGAGACCACCTGCTGTCTAACTCCTGGTTATTCTGCCTACTTCAGGAATAGGAATTTAAATTACATTAAATGGAAGACTTCTTAGAAAACCCATTTTCTCTTTAAATTATTGACATTTTTAACAACTTTATATTAGGATCTTTTACTTTACTCATATAATATTGGGCTTAACTGTGAAGCATCACTCAGTTTGGAAAGATAAGTTGTGTGTATGCAGATATACATTTGTGTGTATGTACATATTCAGTGCAATTTACTTTGCCCAGTATACATTTCTAAGAATTGCTGACAAATTAATAGTAAAGATGGCTATAATTAAAATATGGGACATTTGTGTCACTTAAAAATATCTTGTAGAGAAAACTTGTCCCAGAACCACAGATGAGTCTTGTTTGCTTTTTGCAGAATGTCTTTTAATTAGACTCATGAAGGATGTAGCTGGGATTTTTATCCTGTTGCTCTGTGTGGCAGTAGCTCCCATGTTTGTATTACTGAGTAGTGAAGAGTACTGTGAATCCTTAAGTTTGTCTGCTCATCAACTGATTATTATTATGGGACTGGAGAGGGAGGAGAAGAAGAGTGGGGGGAGGGGGAGAGGAGCGGGAGGAGGGGGAGGGAAATGGGAGGCAGGGAGGAGGCAGAAAATTTTTTTTTCAATAAAAAAAAAGAATGTATGTTCTATTTGCACATCCATGTACTAGTTGTTGTACCCATGTACATAGTGAAGCACTAATTAGGCTCAATAGATTATTATATGCTGAAGATCTCTATGCACTTATCTGTAAATTTTGTGGTTTTATTTTTTAAAGCTAATTAATATCCATGTTACAATTTCCTGATCTACTCCTCTGTTGATTGACATCTAGGTTGATTCCTAGAGATTATTGCAAACACTTACATTTGGGTAGTACTATTGTACTCAGGGGATTATTAATAAGAAAAACAGGAAACAGAAAGTTAACAGGGAGACATGGTAGGAACACTAGTGGGAGTTAGATGGAGGTAAGAACAGGTAGATATAATCAAAATATGTTTTATACATGAAAATTTCAATTATTAAATAAAAACATTGAAAGAAGACATTGAGATGGGAGGGAGATATGTTTGACAGATCTAGGTGGAGAGTGGGGGTGAAAATTATCAAGATTAATTGTATAATGTATGAAATTTTCAGTGAATAAATTTAAAAAATGATTGAGAAGCACTGAGAATATAGGTCAGTGTTAGTGTATTTTCCTCATATGTGTGAGAACTGGGTTACTGTTCAACAAGACATGTACTTCTTATGTGGGAGTCCCCTCTATATGCTGTAATTACCATTAATGAATAAAGAAACTGTTGATAGGGCAGAACTTAGGTAGGCAGAGAAGACAGAACTGAATGCTGGGAGAAAGAAGGGCGGAGCCAGGGAGATGCCATGGATTCACCACCAGAGATAGGTGTATTGCTACTTTGCTGGTAAACCACGACCTTGTTGTGATACACAGGTTAATAGAAATGGGTTAAATTAAGATCTAAGAGTTAGTCAATATGAAGTTAGAGCTAATGGGCCAAGCAGTGATTTATTTAATACAATTTCTGTGTGATTATTTCGGATCTGTGCAGCTGGGACAAACAAGTGGGGCCTCCTCCAACAAACTGGCATGCAATGTAGAGCTCAAACCCACAACCCTGAGATTAAGAGTCTCATGCTCTACCTACTGAGCTAGCTGGGTGGCCGGAAGAACAAGAAACTCACTCCCTTGCTACATCTTGAAACACAAATACTCCTTTTTGTGCTACCATTCATTATCTCATATATTTGTTTAATGACTTGTATTGGTATGGTATATTTTTCTATTTTTAAAGGTTTGGTGTATGTATATTTTTGGATTTAATGTCTATGAATTAGTACATGTCCTTGGAGAAGCACATGCAAGGGTGGGAATAGATGTTCAGTAGATGTACTAGGCAGGGCATCAGAATGAGAAAATGTTAAGCGCATAATGCAAATTTGGTTCTTGAGAATAAAGAAATAAGAGGTGTTATATGGAAGAGGCTTACAACGTAGTGCAGTTCTAAGAAAGTTCTCATGCTGCCAATGGGCAGTTCTTGAGCCAAGATTCATGTTTCTGCCAAGAAGGAGGATAATTTTGTAATGTTCTTACATTGAGTCATAATCTTGGAACACCCTCTAGGAAGCATTGCATGAATATGATACATGTCATAGGACAGGAGCTAGGAATATTCTTCAATCATGTGTGTTGTAGAGATTTGAGAGATAAAATTTCATGCCTATCTAGGTTGATTTCACGCATAGTTACTGAAAAAAGCTCTTTAGTATACATTGCTGTGCAAGCGTCTTTGTTATTTGTGGACTTTGAATCAGTCCTTTAAGTAAACAGTCAGGAATGCTATAGCTGGGCCATATGGTAGGTCTATTTCTAGTGTTATTTTCTTGTTTTGGATATTTTGTAATTTCATACAGGTATATAATATGTTGTGGTTATTTTCTTCTTTTCTCCTTTCCACACCTGTTAACACCCACATTTCTACCAGTCTTTTGCCCAGATTAATGACTTTTGGTTTTGTTTGGTCATCACTGTGACAATTAGATTAAGACTATCTATTGGACCCTTCTTTTTTTTCTCGACCTTCATGCTGATTCCATAGAGCTTAGACTAGTTTACTTTGCCTTCAGAAGTATAGTTCTTCAGAAAGGTTCCTTGTCACACACATCCACAGCCATCTGGCATTCCGACTGGTATTTTATCATATTTACTATGCATTAATATCTGTTCCTTTTTACAATATCAGTTCATTAGGCTATTTATTGACTAGAGTATTGTTTACTTCTTGTTCAGTTTTCTTTTTAGTTCTTTGTATACTATACAAATTAATCCTTGGTTAGATATACAACTGGCAAAGATTTTTGTTTCATTCTGTAGACTGTCTTTTCACTTGACTATTTCCTTTGTTGAAGAGAAACTTTTTAACCTATTGCATGAGGTCTCATTTATCAAATGCTGGCCTTATTTCCTGAGTGGCTGAGATCCTATTCAAAAAAGCCATTTACCATTCCCATGTATTTATAGCAATACATTCTGTTTCCCCCCAGTATTTGTACTTGAATTGAAAACATGGCCCCTTAAATTTATGCCAATCTATCCCAAAATGTGTGTGTACGTACGTGTGTGTTTGTGTGTGTGTGTGTTTGTGTGTGTGTGCATGCTTGAGAACCTCTACTCTGGTTATCTTTTCCATTTAAAAATATTATGGGTATTTATTTTGTATTTATATTAGTTAATACCTAAGATATATTTGTACAATTATTTTCAAATAAATTTAACTGTTTTTAAGTGAGAAACAGCTGTGAATATTTGTATAAATACTTAGCATTTCTGTTGTTTTCCTTCTATTTTAGTGTAGGGTTTTCTCTGGGATCATTGACCCTGGTATCTGAAGAGGGTATTTTCATATTTCTAGTATTAAAAATTTGCTGGACAGAATATCTCAGTCTGTTTGTCTAAAAATGTCCATTTTGTCTGTTTTTGAGGAATACTCTTCCTGTGTATAGAACTCTAAGTTGCTGTTTTCCCATTGTTAATCTATAGATTTCATACCATCATTTGGGTTATGTAGAAGTGATGTGTAGTCTTCCCATTTTAAGCTTTATTCTCTTTGTAAACTCTCTCTTCTCCCATAATAAAACCTCATGGATTCTCTTCCTATCTTTGGTTTCTAACTACCTTACTCCTAGGAGTCTTGATGTAATTTGTTGTTGTTCTTTATATTCTTTCAGGTTTATTAAATTTCATTATTCTGTGTTTATAATTTAGAAAAATACTTTAGAAATAAATCACACTTTATTTCTTTTTTATTTTTTAAAAAATATCTATTTATTATGTATACAATATTCTGTTTGTGTGTATGCCTGTAGACCAGAAGAGGGCACCAGACCCCATTACAGATGGTTGTGAGCCACCATGTGGTTGCTGGGAATTGAACTTAGTACCTTTGGAAGAGCAGGCAATGTTCTTAACCTCTGAGCCATCTCTCCAGCCCCTACACTTTATTTCTTTAAATATTATTCTTTTCAGTTCTGTTCACCATATGCATAGTAAGGGTACATTACACTATTCAACAGATTGTTGTAGTTCTGCATACGTCTCTTTTCTTTCCCAAATACTGTTTAGACTTGTCAATTATTATTTCATCTTCATTCTTCAGTGATTTCACCACTTTTAAATTCATCTTGTAAATACTTTATTTTGAATTTTACATTGTTGCTTCCAATTTAAGCCATTCATTTGTCTCTTCATGTTACACACAACTGTTACAAAGTCTTTATTTCTACCACCTACAATTTTGTCCTTTCTTTGTTATTTCAATTGGATGATTTTTTTCCTGATTATGTTTCATATTCTCCAAGTGCTTTTTATGTCAAGTAAGGCTTGACTGGGGAGTATAAACTATCTAACTCTCACCGGTAGCTTTTAGAAAATCAGCCTAATTGTGTGAGACAGTTAACTTGTAGGATAATTTGGTCAAGGGCAATCTAAAGTAATCTTTACCCCGAAATTAGTTTCACCTATATTATGATGAGATTTTGCAAAAGTTACTACTGTGTGCTTCATATTTCAATACGATATCCATACTTGCTATGATCAAACTCTGATGTGCTTCCAGCCCTGTTGTACTTTTGTTTACAGCATCCACCATCGAGGTTTAGCTTACACATAAACATTTTTCTTTCTAATGCATTTTTAAGAAAGACTGTGAAAGCATCTAAAGCTCGTTTTCTTCATGACCTGCAAACTCCACATGCCTCACTTTCTCCAGAATTGTATAAGTTTATTTTCAACATTGAAATGTTGTGCTGGGATTGTTGTCTTCCATGCTGTGTAGCCACCTGAAAAAGTGGTTCTATGTACAGTTCCTTCTGTAATGTCATATACCTAAAACAGCTTTTTGATAGTTCATTTATGTATATTTTTCAATTTTTTAGTTGTTTATGGCAGAGTGACAAGGCTTGTTTTCTGCTGCTTCGCCATGCTGAAAACTGTACTCCAATGCTAAGTGTATGAGCAATTTTCTAATTTCCTGTATTCTTTTTTCTGATTTAGCAAATAAATATTTTTATAAAAGAAAAGTACAGGTACGGTGACAGAAGAAATTAAAATTGCCTTTAGTCTCATCACTCAGCTATAATTATAGTATAATTTAATCCTTGTTTAATTCATATCTCTATCAGAGCACTGATATTTAGTGTTACTGATAGTCACAATCAGCTACCCAGCTGTCTACCTGCGATAAACACTTTATATAAAAATGAAGAAAGCTTTCTAAAGCAAGTGCCTGTCTGTGGACATTTTAAGGATAAGATATGAGAGACAGATTGTCATAGGTCACTGTTGTCATAGGCAACCTGTCTTACTCTTTCAGTGTCTTTTAAATGCTTGTCTATTCCTTGTATTTAGATACACATGTATAGACACACACAAACACACACACACACACAGAGCCAATGTCTTAGTCCTCTTGAAAGAGAAAAACTGTCAAGTCTTTCTAGATAATTTATGTGAGTTCTTTGTCCCTAAATGTCTGTGAGGGTGACTCTAAGGAGACTGATTCTGCTTCCCATCCCCCTCCTGGCTGCGTGATGCCAAATCAGAAATTAACTTCCCCCCTTATGTACATTTTCCAATTCAGATTATACTCAGTTGAATTTAATTGTAAGAATTAGAGATCAAGAGCATATTTAACATAATTTTTCCAATGAGAGATAAGAAACTGAATGATGGTGGTGATAGTATTTATTCTTTAAACAGGGGAAATGACATAAACTGAACCTATACCTCAGAAGGCCTTGGAAGAAGTTTGTAAATTTACCAGTGAAGAATGTGATAACTGAAGGTATGCATATAAAGGTATGTATATGCTTGTACATATATGTATATATCTATACATAGGTATATGTATACATACATACATACATACATACATACATACATATGACACCTAAGTAGCATTTCTGGAATTCATTATGAAGAGATATTGAAGAAAAAGATTGATTTTCTCATAATAGTTGAGGTAAAGTAACCTTTTTTTTATTTCTTAGAGTAAAATCAGAGCTGGGAATGTGGCTTAGTGATACAGAACTTGCCTAAAATGGTGAAGACCCAAGTTTGTTGCTTAGTCTCTCTCTATAACACACACACACACACACACACACACACACACACACCAGTCCAATTAAATTCTGATGATCTTTGCCCCATTGGTTGTACCAGTATTGAATAACAGGGTAACAGATTGAATACCTCCACGCAACACTCCATTATAATTGGTGGGGACTAAGTTTGTTATCTAATTATAAGTTCTTTGCTCTTGAAGATAAGCAGTGCCTCACTTCCTCTAGTAAGAATAAGATAAGATACTTGTTATCTGATATCTTGGGGCATCAATTCAGTTGTTCTAATTTTAAGATACTTCCATCATTAGGATGCTTCATGGGACTTGGGAACTAGTCTCTATACCTTTTCAGCTCATCTTTCTCTTCTTCAAGCCTGAGACATCCATGCTATCTTCCTAGTCATTTAGTAAGTTATATCTGTCTGCTATCACTTGGTGAAGAAAGGGGGAGAGGGAGTAGAAAATGATATCACATGGGATTATTAATAGCACTAAATGGGCCCTAGATCTTTGAAGAACAAGTGTCATTATTATAACAAATGCATTTGTTCTTACACTCCAGTCCATTTGCTCCATATTTCTAGAATGTTTACTATATATATATTGTGTTAGGAGATACTTGTCCTCATGTTTGCTAAGCAGACTCTTGGCTGGCTTTGGATGATCTCAGAAATCCTTTGGTAATTACACAGGCTCCTTCAATATCTCTGCTTTCTCCTTCACGTGTTTACTTATGATTTCACTATTTATATATTCAGCAGAAGCTGTGGAATTTCTATCACAGGGTGTTAGGCTGAGGAAACTTGTCTGGGTGTGTTTGTCTCCAACTACATGGGCGTATAGCAAGATCAGTGATTTTGTTTGCATTGTAGATTTGTTTAGGGTGGTTTGGGATGTAGCTGACGGAGGAAGGCAGAAAGGTAAAGTTCATCTGTCAGCTAGCTCTTATTGTTCCCATTATTTCTCGAGCTCTTGAGTCACTTTGATTCTAAAATCATGAAATTATGCTCATGTTTTCTTTGTTAAATAGAATGTGAAACAATGTGACATTTTCCAGGTTCTATATTTTAAATCTTATTTTAGTGTAGTGGGGTCGCTGCAAACCAGCCTGGTCTCATATGTACAATGTAACCAAGATTGGACTTGAACATCTAGTTAAAATTTTATTTGAAATTTTCATACATGTGCACATTGTATTTGCATTGTATTTTTCCAGCACCTCTCACATCTTCCCCTTGCAAGGTTATGATCACTTCCATATTTTTTATTGTTATACTCTTTTTAATAAAGAGACATTATTATTCAATATAGTAATATAATTGAGAGTATATTGTGTCCATATGTACAGTTAGGTAATTTCTTTCAGAAATAATTTCTCATGAATAATTTCCTTATTGGCAAGTTTCACACATTTAAAAGAAAATTTATAAAATTAGATATAAAACTTTGTTTTGTGTAAGGCTAAGTACATCCATGAAGGTGTCCCCTGTCTGTTTATAGGTACATGACTACATTACATTCTTAGAGCAAACAAACTTGTAAACATCTAGAATTCAAGTTATTTCATGGTTTTATTTATTTGCTTTTTATTTTTTTATTTTTTGAAATTTACATGAGTACTATATTTAGATCTTTTCTACTCCTCCCTCTTTATGTTCCAATTTCTCCCATGTATCTACCCACTCCATCTTTATTTATGATATCTTCTTCTACTTGATGTTGCTCATGTAGATATGGAGGGACACCGGCGGTGGGACCAGGATTTATCCCTAGTGCTTGAACTGGCATATAGGAGCACATTCTTTTTGGAGGGATACCTTGTTCAGCCTAGATATAGGGGGAAAGCCTTGGTCTTGCCTCAAAGTGAAGTGCCAGACTTTGTTGACTCTCCATGGGAAGCCTTACCCTCTCTGAGGAGTGGATGGGGAGGTCGGGTGGGGAGAAGGTGGAGGAAGTGCGAGAAGGGGAGTGGGAATGGGGATAGCTATGTAAAATGAGAAAAGATTGTATTAAAAAATTCTCTAAAAAAAAAAAGAAAAAATAGTAGTACAAATGGTCAACCAAAACAAAACAAAAAACCCTCAAAGCCCACCCCATTGACACACCTCATCTAACCTGGCTATACCTCTTAATCATTCAACTGGAGACCAAGTATTTACGCATAGGTCTATGAAGAAGTCATTCACATTCAAACCACCACAAGTGTTTTTGGCAATAGTGTCTTCTCTTCAGGTTGTGGGAGGAAATCAAGGGCAATGGTATTAGTTTGCATTGTTTAGGAAAGCTCTTGGATATCGTACCCACCCCTGCTCTGATCAAGAGCTCAAAAGGAAATTTCCTTTGCCTAGGGATTGGATTTTGATTTTTATTTATTCTTTTTAAAGATTTGTTTTCTTTATTTACTTTAATTTATTTGTTTGCACATGAGCATGTGTGAGTTTATGTGCACCAATGCACACAAGTGGCTGAGGAGGTCAGAAAATGTCATCAGATCCCCATTAATGGAGTTACAGGCACTTGTGAGCTACCATGCAGGTTCTGGGAATCAAATAGGGCCCTTTTCAACAGTAATAACTGCTCTTTACTACTAAACCATTTCTATAGCCCTAACAGAGGTGTTTGTTAGAAAGTTTATGGATATAGAGGTGAGTTATCATACATAGGGTTAACTCCACTACACACATTATTTCACATTGTGTGTGTGTGTGTGTGTGTGTGTGTGTGTGAGAGAGAGAGAGAGAGAGAGAGAGAGAGAGAGAGAGAGAGAGAGAGCAAGCTTACAAAATAATGTTTTCTATGGCTTTCTGAAGCATCATCAGTGTTCCTTATCCCTTCTCTCTCCCTTTCTTGCCTCTATCTCTTGGGTGTTTGGACTTGAGGTATGCTGCAATTTGCCTAGATCTTCAAAGAGTATTTTGTGAAATGTTAATTATATTACATGCTGATGACTAGTTGTACATTAAAGAATGTTCTGGAGACAAATAAGTCAGGAAAGTCATGCAAAATAAAATTAATATTCTTAGAGCCTCTGCTATGCATTTAACTCTTCAACAGGAGAAACCAATAAAATACTTTTGCTTTAACATTTGCTCATAGCCCCTGTGGTTTTTTACCAAAGAAAATCTCATAGGACTTATATTTCACAGGCCCTTCTTTGGAAAAATGCTGGATGGGTATATGAAATTTTAGTATTGATGTTTTTGTCTTGCCTGTAATGAACTTTGGGAGCAGCTGGAGGTTTCTCTTATAGTTTATGAACTTCACTATGTCCTGAATTTTATTTCACAGTAGACACAGAATAGTAGAAAATCTTTTAACTGCAACTAGGTATGTCTTAAAGGTGAACAAATCTCAGCATAACAAGTTCAAATTTTGTCAGATAGTCTGACTTTTGCTGAATTGTACTTCCAGTAAAAGAAAGCTTCTATCTGAACTATAGATAATCTTTGGGTGAGTTTGAGGATCTGTATCAGGAAGCCATAATGTTCGCCTGCCAGCTGGATTTTTACCTAACCCTATCCCAGCATTTTCCCTAAATTCCAGTTAACAATTTGTACAGAAGAATCTCAAGAATCTTTTGTGACAAATGTCACATGCAGAGAAAATGTGCAACCTTCATTTTCTCTCCAGGGATTATAATTATAATGATGACTATGATGTGTGAGTATGCTATGATTTCATGTGACTTACGTGGGAGAGAGAACATTACAATCCCTTGGTGTTCTTGTCACTTGGTGATATCTCTTGTAGCTGCTTGCTCAGCTGGCATCTTTGCCAAAGTCTGCAGCCTTCATTCTGTTCTTTCTTGGCTTGTGGAAGGGCTGAGAATTCTCTTTGGCTTATTCAGTTGACTAGATATTGTTAAGCTCCCCTTAGGTACAGAAACCTGAGAGAACTGCTATTTCCTCTGTATATCACTCGCTGCCTTCTTTGCTTCAACCCTGGGGCTCATGTTATGTATGAATCAAGGAAATTTTGGGAGACTCATAAATGAGAACTCTCTTTTCAGACCAGTACTTTGAGTGACCCAGTATATTTTGATGTACATTGATCTGAGGGTGGCTAACTGTAGCTTGTCACATAGGAAGCGAGGATATGAAAACATCTGAAAGCTCAGTGATACTGTCGATAATCAGGACACATTGCTCTACCCTGTTCCTTCCTCTTTCTGTCTTATCTATTATTTTTTTCATAACATGCCTGCCTCTTTGACACCAGCTGATCCGTGAAATGTAATACACTACAAAAATTTCTTATAAGCCAAGTGCTGAAGGTTAATAGAGCAGAGTAAGCAATGTAGAAATAGTGATTTAAAATAACAGTTTGGCTCATAAAGATACTGACTCACTGTGTGGGAGGCTATATGACACACTCTTAGTTCACTCCCTGTATCACAAATCTTCATTTCTTTTCAGGCAAGTAGCAGACCACTTAAGGAAAAAAAATATACTTTAGTGAGGAGGGAAAAGA
Organism: Chionomys nivalis; assembly: GCF_950005125.1. NCBI lineage: Eukaryota > Metazoa > Chordata > Mammalia > Rodentia > Cricetidae > Chionomys > Chionomys nivalis. The sequence continues at coordinate 13,157,618 of NC_080112.1, read as the reverse complement.
GCAGGTTTTTAAAAATATTGTCTCAATCATACTTATTATCTTTCCATTATCTATTGTCTATACATATTGCATTTTGTAGCAATTTTCTTTATTCCCTCCTCTTTAAAATTTATTTTTAAAGGAAATGTATTTAACATATGTACAGAGGTGGTCATAATTGTTTCCCAGAACAACTTTCAAAACAAACAACAATCCAAGAAGACCCGAGTAAGTCCCATGACAAGGAGTAATTATTTTTCTTTCCTTTTTATTTTGAGTTTTTTTCAACATAAGATTTTTCAACTTTGCCTGCTATTCAATTTATACATCCAAATTTATCCTTATGTATCTCAAATGCATTCTACTTGTAAGAAGTATTCCAAGTATATGATATGTAAAGCTATGTAATTCCTGTAACCATTAGGACTGCTAAATACTTCTAGATATTGAAGTTATAGTGGGACAAAAGACAAAAGAAAGTTTATGTTTTAAAGCAGTCGTTCTTAACCTTCCTATGCTGCAGCCCTTTAATAAGGTTCCTCATGTTGTGGTAACCCCCAATCATAAAATTATTTCATTGCTACTCATAATGTAAATATCTGATATGGAGGATCTCTGATATGAGACCCTCAAAGAGTTCGTGACCCACAGGTTGAGAACCACTCCTCTAAAGGCAGGAGCTAACATGAAAACAAGTAAAAATCATAAAGTAGTGACTTATGAGTAAGTAAAAAACATGGGCATGATAGCGTAGTCTGTTAGGGTAACTCATTTCTTGTAAGGAAAGGCATTGTTCAGGTGGTGCACTAGAGCTGGCTTGAATGATAAGAGAGCAGTCATGTGAGAGAGCGCCCAGGTGGTTAAAATGCCCTGATTGGAATAACGCACATGAGTTTGAGAAACAACAACAACCAAAGAAAAATTCAGGAGGAGGTTGTAAGAAGATAAATTTCCAAAAGGCAGCAGCAACCTAGGTCATAATGTGGCAGCAGCCGTCCTCAGCAAGAGTGTGGAGTTAGCCCAGATTCATAAGAATCATCTGGACAAGTCTAAGCTATGGAAAAATCTTCAATTAAGCATTTACAAAGCTTTTCTCCCCTGGGAGCCCTTTCCCAGTAAGGGCAGTCTCTCTCTTCAGGATCCAGCATGCTGAGGAAAGGAGGGAAAAAAATGCTCTTTGTGTGACCAAGTCCTTTTGTTTCTTTTCGAAGTGCAATGCTTCTTTAGCCCCTGCTGAAAATCATGAAACACCATGTGGATAAACAGAGGAGAATACTGGGAAAGGTGTTTGTTAAAATATTCTGCCCTTCATCTTTGATACATGCCTCCAGGATAATGGCATACTTTTCTACAGGGAGGCAGATCAGTCTTCGCTCTAATATATAGCGGTGTACGCTGAAGAATGCTAGACAGATACACAGCATGAAGGCTACCGACCAAGTTTCAGAGACTTGGAAGTGATCATTTATTCAGGAAAAGGAAATGAAAATGAAGATCTTGATGCTACCTCCAGTTTGTTTGGCATGTGTGTCACCAACTACTATTATTTGCTGCTATCCCTCTTTGGTTCGGAAATTTGTCTTTCCAAAGCGGCGACCGGAGTTTCACACAACCTGTAATTTAGAAATGTTCTATGTTGTAAATTGTACTTTGCTTTCAGTAAAAGCCTTTACGTGTCAAGTAGCAAAACAACAATGTCATGAAAGAAGGTGAAATCCCCCATTAAAGAAAGAGAAATTGGGTAGAGACCTGCTAATGTATACTGTAAAAAATAAAAGAGAAACTGATATGAACATGTCTATCAACTTACACTTCTAATGTGGTGATTTTCAAGTGATGGAGGAACATTTCTGAGCCTGTACTGTCACAGGGGAATAATGCCAGAGGGTACTGCTTTCAGAAGGTCAGAGTCCCACAGCTGCTCAATCAGTATGCTGAGAACTGGTCTTTAATCTCCTGTCTTCTTTGTAGTTCTGACTTTATATGCTTTCTCTTTTGCTCTTATGGAAGTGTCTGTGAGACAAGCACTGTTGCTGACTGTACTGTGACCTTTACTCTCTCCTTCAATAATGACAATAATGCCACTGATGATAATAGTCATAATAATGAAAGCAGCTAATATGTATAAAGTGCTAAGAATTTTGCATCGTAGTCTTACCTAAAGTTTTAAAGAGAAAAGAGTTGGAAACTATTCCCCATCAATGAAGAAAACTAAGAAACTCCCTTGCTCTAACAGTAGAACACTATTCAGTGAGAGGTCAGAAGATGGGGGCCTCTCTGCATGCTACTGGAAGAGAAAAGTAATCATCAATATCATCAAGCTAGGAACTCTGAGACCTACAACAGTGCTCTGCCTGCCAGATATACTGGTGAAATAATGGCACGGATGTTAAGGAAATAACCAGTCACTTTTTAGGTGAATTTAAAAGTTACTCCATGATGTAGAACCTATACCAGACAGTGCCAAAGTGTTCAAGAACCTGAGATTAAATAAACAGTCATGGGCTTAGGGGGAAAACCTACTACTATTATTCTGCCAAAGGAGCATAGCAATAATTGACTCCTAAAGACACATTGTTATACTCATAGATAAGTATTTCACTCAGTCCACATCAGAGAAACTTCTTTTTGCAGTAGACAGCAGTTAACACAGAAACCCACAACTGGGCACTGTGGTGTGAATTCTAATTGGCCTTAATAATAAAAACCCAGAGTCAGCTATTAGGAGATGAAAGCTGAAAGATTAGAGAAGTAGAACAGCCAGCCACAAGTTCTTACCTCTACAACATCCTCATGATGTGGGATTCAATGATAAATAAAACATAGTCATAGCATACAGAAGGGAGTCCCACATCATCATCAGAATCAATGAGGCAAGATTTTGTCTCTATAAATCTTCAGACTGAACGCCTTGAACTCCTGTCTCCTCCCCCCTTATATTCCTCTCTCCAGCCAGTCATATCCCTTCCTTTCTCCAACTTCCTAGTGCTGGGATTAAAGGCATGTGACTCCCAAGTACTGGGATTAAAGGTGTGAGTCATCATTGCTTGGCTCTGTTTCTCTTTTAGACTGGATCAATCTTGTGTAGCCCAGAGTGGCCTTGAACTCACAGAGATGTGTCTGCCTCTGCCTCCTGAGCACTGGGATTAAAGGTGTGTGCAACAACTGCTTGGCCTCTATAGCTAGCTAGTGGTTTAGTTTTGTATTCTGATCTTCAGGCAAACTTTATTTGTTGGATGACAAACAAAATATCACCATGGGACAATGTAAAGAGAGTGAGAGACTTTGGAACACTAAGTCATAAATGGTATGTCTTCATCAAACTCTTCCCCTCAGGGATTAGGGATCTATGTGGAAAGGAGACTGCAAGTTAGTAGGAGCCAAAGTGATTGATGACCCCAAGGACACTGTCTTCCAAATACAAAAGGACCGATTTATGTATGAACTAACAGACTGTCAATATGTACAAGACCTGCTGAGATTCAAGCCAGATGGGGTCCCAGCACTGAGAGAGGTAAGTGCAAAAGGGGCCCACCACTATCCAATAAGATACTTGCAATTTATGCTTACTGGCAAAGGGTAAATTAGCTTTCTCCAAGGGAGTGTTACTGAGTTTATCAACCAGAATACAGGGCAGGCCCGATGCATAGGAATAGTTGACCAACACAAAACAAATTCAGTACTATCTGTCTGTCTATATCTATCTATCTGTCTGTCTGTCTGTCTATCATCTACCTATCTATAATTTGTTTGCTGTGTTTGTGTTTATGTGTGTGCCTTTTCTTTTGTCATTTTTTTGTCATATTGGTATTCTGCTTATTTGGTTTTTGTGGGATTTTTGTTTTGAATGAGTGAAAGAACACAAAGTTGGGTGAATGGGGGTGGCATGAGTTGAGGCAGGGGAAAAGATGATAAAAAATATATTGTTTGGTAAAGAAGATGGTAGGGCCTCTAACACAGCACTTTCTCCTCAGCTTCAAGTACCAAAGAGATGGATACAAGGAAACAATTTAGAAACTTCAATAGATGCTTTGCTAATATTAAACAGAAAATAGAGTTCTTCCTGTCATATAAAGTATGACCCTTTAAACCTTCTGGTCCTCATATATCTTGCCTCAGACTGTTCATCTAAACAAAGAATGGACTCTTCTCACTTTCACATTGCCCATAATATGGCCATTTCCCTATGAAGAAAAGACATCTATTACTAAATTCTTGCCCAACAGTGACGATTCACACAAGATCATTTGGCGTATTAAGCTCTTCACTGTTGCTTCTTCTCAACTACATTAAAATCAATGTAAAGAGTACACTTCTGGGGCAGCAGCCGGGCAGCGGACACCGGTGGCAGGATGGTCCTGGACAGCGTGGCCCGCATCCTGAAGGTGCAGCGGCCCGCCTACCTCAAGCAGCTGCCTGTCCCCGACAGCATTACCGGCTTCCCGGCCTCACAGTTTCAGAATGGCTCCGCCTGCTGCCCTTCCTTGGTGGACTTCCACTTTTTGGCTACCTTGCCGTGCGTCCATTCTTCCCGAAGAAGAAACAACAGAAGGATAGTTTGATTAATCTTAAAATACAAAAAGAAAATTCTAAAGTAGTGAATGAAATAAACATTGAAGATCTGAGTCTTACTAAAGCAGAGTACTGTAGGCGTTGGCGTTCCAAGATGTTTCCTGCCTGTGATGGGTCCCATAATAAGCATAATGAATTTACAGGCGATAACGTGGGTCCGCTCATACTGAAGAAGAAAGAAGTATAACAGTAGCCATTTAGGATTGAAATTCTTTTTTTTTATTTTATTCTTTTTTAATTAAAATTTCCGCCTCCTCCCCGTTTCCCATTTCCCTCCCCCTCCTCCCACATATAGCCCCCTCCCTCCACTCCCCTCCCCTATGCCCATTCCTCTTCTCCTCCCCCCACTCCATTCCCCCTCCCTCTCGATACTGAAGAGCAGTCCAAATTCCCTGCCCTGCGGGAAGACCAAGGTCCTCCCACTTCTATCTAGGTCCAGGAAGGTGAGCATCCAAACAGGCTAAGCTCCCACAAAGCCAGTTCATGTATTAGGATCGAAACCTAGTGCCATTGTCCTTGGCTTCTCATCAGCCTTCATTGTCCACCATGTTCAGAGAGTCCAGTTTCAACCCATGCTTATTCAGTCCCAGACCAGCTGGCCTTGGTGGGCTCCCAATAAATCAGTTCCACTGTCACAGTGGGTGGGTGCACCCCTCGTGGTCCTGACTTCCTTGCTCATGTTCTCCCTCCTTCTGCTCCTCATTTGGACCTTAAGAGCTCAGTCCATTGCTCCAAATTGTGTCTCTGTCTCTATCTCGATCCATCGCCAGATGAAGGTTCTAAGGTGATATGCAAGATACTCATCAGTATAGGATAGGGACATTTCAGGTTCCCTCTCCTCAGTTGCCCAAGGTACCAGCTGGGGACATCTCCCTGGACACCTGCGAGCCCCTCTAGAGTTGAGTCTCTTGCCAACCCTAAGATGGCTCCCTTAGTTGGGATATATATTTCGCTGCTCCCGTATCCACCCTTCCTATATCCGAACCATCCCATTCCCCCAAGCTCCTTGCATCCTCCCCTTCTCACGTTTCTCACCCCATTTCCTTTTAGCCCCATGCCATCTCACCTGCAAGTTCCCAGTTTTTGCCCGGCAATCTTGTCAAGAAACTAGACTTTAAAATGCTAATTAACCCAATTAAAAAATGGGGCACTGAACTGAACAGAGAATTCTCAACAAAAGAAATTCAAATGGCCAAAAGACACTTAAGGTCCAGCTCATCCTCCTTAGCGATCAGGGAAATACAAATCAAGACAACTTTGAGATACCATCTTACACCTGTCAGAATGGCTAAAATCAAAAACACCAATGATAGCCTTTGCTGGAGAGGTTGTGGAGAAAGAGGCACACTCATTCATTGCTGGTGGGAATGAAAACTTGTGCAACCACTTTGGAAATCAGTGTGGTGGTTTCTCAGGAAATTCGGGATCAACCTACCCCAAGATCCAGTATACCACTCTTGGGAATATACCCAAGAGATGCCCTATCATATGACAAAAGTATCTGTTCAACTATGTTCATAGCAGCATTGTTTGTAATAGCCAGAACCTGGAAACAACCTAGATGCCCTTCAATGGAAGAATGGATGAAGAAAGTGTGGAATATATACATATTAGAGTACTACTCAGCGGTAAAAAAACAATGACTTCTCGAATTTTACATGCAAATGGATGGAAATAGAAAACACTATCCTGAGTGAGGTATCCCAGACCCCAAAAGAGGAACATGGGATGTATTCACTCATAATTGGTTTCTAGCCATAAATAAAGGACACTGAGCATATAATTTGTGATCCTAGAGAAGCTAAATAAGAAAGTGAACCCAAAGAAAAACGTATAGTCATCCGCCTGGATAGGGGAAGTAGACAAGATTGCAGGTTGAAATTCTTGTACTCTTTCCTCGTTTGTTGTGTATAGAAAGTCTTTGGAGGGTTTAACTGTTACTGGTTGAATAATTCTTTCTGCCAATTATTCTCTTTCTACACTGCTGCTTATATTTGATATTTTATATAATTAGTCCTGAAATCAATAGTTAATAAATTCAGTACTTCAGATTATAATTAATTGGGAATTTAAAGTTTGGACAAGGGCCAAAAGTTATTTCTTTGCATATCAGTATTTCAACAGAATGCATATATATTTTTAAAAAATTTTCCCCTGTTCTGTTAAATGTATTTTTGTACTATTTTGTTTTGCTCATTTGAAGTAGTTTGTCATCCTTTGGTCTTTGTGGAACTCTGCTGTTTTTAGATGAAGTACGGAAAATATTGCCATCAAGAATTTCTTTGGGGCAATAAAACTCCTTTTTTTTATAGAAAAAAAGAGTACACTTTTGGTAAAAACAAATAACTTTTCCTATAGTGACAATAGCTGATGTAATAACACTCAATATAACCAGAATTACTATGGGGAAAATTTGAAAAGAGAACAGTTGTTGGCTTTAACAAAGAAGAGGCTATGGGGTTTTTGCATAATTTTTATTTATTTAACTATTATTATTTTTACTGAGCTATACATTTTTGTCCACTCCTACCTCTTTTTCTCCCCTTCTACTCTCTCACGTGACTCCCACATACCCAATTTACTCAGGAGAACTTGCCTTTTTTTCCTTCCAATGTAGATCCATGTATGTCTCTCTTAGGGTCCTTTTTGTTGTCTAGATTGTCTGGGTTTGTGGACTGTAGGTTGGTCTTTTTCTTTGTTTTAGGTCTAGAAGCCACTTTTGAGTAAGTACATATTATATTTTTCCTTTTCGGTCTGGGTTATGTCATTCAATATGCTTTTTCCTAGATCTATGCATTTGTATGCAAATTTCAAGGTATCATTATTTTTTACCACTGTGTAGTACTCCATCATGTAATTGTACCACATTTTCTTCATCCACTCTTTGGATGAGGGACATCTAGGTTGTTTCTAGGTGTAAGCAGAGACTGCTCTTATTTTCTCAGCCTCTCATAGCCCAATAATCACACAGAAACTATGTTAATTACAGCACTGTTTGACCAATGACTCAGGAATATTTCTAGCTAGCTTTTACATCTTGAATTAACCCATTTCTATTAATCTGTGCATTGCCATAAAACTTTGGCTCACCATAAAGGTTTCAGGTCCTTCTCCTTCAGCAGCTACATGGTATCTCTTTGACTCTACCTACTCTCTCTATATATCTCTGTTCTTTATTTCCTACCTGGCTTTACGCTGCTAAGGGATTGGCCAAAACAGCTTTATTAATCAACCAATAACAGCAACACATATACAGAAGGACATCCCTCATCATCTCCCCATTTCTGTCTAAGTTTTAGCTTTAACATAGTAAAATTACATATAAAACGTTCCTAAGCAAGAATTATACTTACAATATTTAGTTCATTTGTATCTGGAAAGTTTCATATCTAATTTAGCTTTATCAAAACTAAGGAAAACTATAATTATCTGTCTTCAACTCTATCAAAGACTCCAGAAGGATAAAATATTACCTAAGTAAGCAAGAACTGCGTTGTAAACAACTTCCAAAACTCTAGAATTGACAGAGACGTCTTGCTGCCTGGACAGTCACCCAGTTCTTCTGTACCATTGGGGCATCCATCTTCAGCCTACAGGCCCATAGTATCCAGCAGATTTTTCCATGAAGCACGAAATTTGAGAGACTGTTTCACCTATCTTGGCAGTTTGTCCCTAACTTTTTTTCTGTATCCTGCAGAATGTCTGGCAATTTCTTCTGTGAAGCAGGAATGCTGAAGGGCCATCCTGTCTTTTGGAATGTTCAGCAGTCACTTTTCTGTGGGTCCTGCATGTCCATTTCATATAGCATACCATCAAGCAGTCCAGACAAGAACATTTTCTTGCCCAAATGACTAGCCTAGTCACACTGAAGGCAAATTTCATGACAACTTTCTTCAATGCCCATCAACCTCTCTGAGGTAATTGTTGCTGCCAGAAGCAGACATCTCATTGTTTAAGAAAGTCTAAGTTCTTAAAATATTTTAAACACCATATTCTGTAGGTCTTTAAAGTATTGAAGATTATTCATATAATTGAAATATATTTCTATATATCTAGAAAACCTAACTAACATGACTACAAGTTTGACTGTTATAAATAACTACCTATTAATCTGCAATTTTAAATTGTACATTATATTTTTCAATGAGCTACTAAATATTAATACCTTAAACAAGAGTCGAAATATACATATAATGCAATTGACCTTAAATTTGTAACAATAAATGAAAATACCAATGTAAAACATTCATTTCTATATCATATCCCCATTAGTTTTTAGAGATTCACTGTGACCATTAAACATTTATAAACAACTTTTAAAAATGAAAATAAAAATTTATAAACAACCATTTAGGAAATTTGAGCATAGGTTTCTCCAAACTGCTTTCTACTTTTTCTTGGGTGAAGTACTTTTAAGGTTCACAGAGAACTTTCAGGAGGTCTTGTTCCATCAAACCACTTTAGCCTGGAAAGAATCCACAGGTTCTCTCTCATCTTCTGTGGAAACAAAAGCAGAGTCTATTTTCCAAAGTAACATATATTTAGACTCAAATTTTGAAGTCAAGAAACCTTTAAAACATATGTGTTGGTTTAGCTTAGCAGTCCTCAGAAATCAAATATCTTTCTACAGTAGAAAAACTCAAAGAAAACACCATGATATACATAACCCAGACTTTCTGTGGATTTTGCATCTTTATGTGGCTTATTTTTCTTTACTCCTTTTATCTTTGTCTGTACTCTTTTATATTACTTTTAATGTCTCTTTAAAGACTTTACTTCCTTTTTAAAATTGTCTCTACTCTTTTTCCTCTCTCTCCCAATCCTACATGCATTTTTAAAGACATTGTTTCTCATCATCCTCCAGGTTCTTATGGCATGATTGAGCATCCTTTGTGTATATATCCAACAACAGTATTACTGGGTTGTGAGGTAGATTATTTCCTAATTTTCTGAAAAATTGCCATACTGATTTCTAAAGTGACTGTACAAGTTTGCACTCCCACCAGCAATGAAGGACCATTCCCATTGCTCCAAATCCTCTTCAACATAAGCTATCACATCAGTGTTTTTGATCTTCACCATTCTGACAGGTGTAAGATGAAATCTCAGAGTTGTTTTCATTTACATTTCTCTGATAGTTAGTATGTTGAATAGTTTCATAAGTGACTGAAAAAGAGGCTATGTCTTATTGACAGTCTTTTCATTTGGAAATAAAAAGATGAGAGTTTAGGAAAGGTAAAATACATTTTTGTTTTAATGGAATTAGAAGTCATGTGAATTATGATTATTGGACTTTGAAGCAGCTTTATAGCATAATGCCTCAGATCTATGTGAATATGTCCAAAATACTTATTCTTCTACTTGAAGTAAGACCACATTGCTGTGAACTTAATCTTGACTATTTAATTTAAAAGCCTGTTAGAAAAGCAGATTATTTCCATTATTTGTGGAAAAATGTGCATATTACCAGTGGGAGGTTAGACATATTATTTTAATTTAAATCCACAAGCTTTAGCACAGCCTCTGTTGGCGTTGGAATCAGTTTCTTCATTCTTATTGACACACAAAATTTATCTTTTAATCACATAAATCCACAGTCATTTATTGCAATATCTGATTTGTATCTCAGTGCCTTTCTGTTTGCATACTGTTTTCTGAAGGTGCTAAAGAGCTTTGTATTTTTGTTACAAACTCTCCATCCAGTATAGAAGTGCTAAGTACCATTATAGATGCAAAAATGGTATACATGATAAGAGACTCCTTGGGATTCATTCACGTCATAGACATCAGCTGGAACTGATGGAGTCCATTATGTGGAACTAATTTTAGCTTTTTCTGTCTAAAACATGTGAAGAACCTTTGATCCTGAAAACTGCAGATGTGATTTTAGTTCTGCAAATGTGAGACCATCAACTATTCACTTGTCACAGGATAAAGAGGTTCAGTGTTTTCAGGCTCATTACTCAGGCCTCTCTGACCATGCATGGCTTAATTCCTGCCTGAGTGATTGTAAACCCAGATCCTGCCTATTTTAGTCCGCATATTCCCTAAAATTCTGTTGTCTCATAAGGCAAATAGATGAATTTGTGGTCAAGGATACAGCCCTAAATACCTAGTGAATTATGGGGCAAAACATTGTAGACTTATAGTTTAACATGGATGGAAATGATGTGTCATTACACACTGGCCAGGGTTCAAGTTGCTGTTCTGCTGCTTTTTGGATGGACTTTCCTGTGTACTTATGTACTCTCTTTTTGTTTTAATGTATGAAATGAAAATATTATTCAGGAGTCTTTTGTGAAAATTAAACACTATAACATGTGAGGTTTATGTCTAAAATGTGTCTAAAATTGTGTCTAAAATGTTATAGAAACTTAATAGCACCTTACCTATTGCTTTAGTTTTGAAGGTGAATGTCCTTAAAAGGTCTGCATGTTGAAGAAATGGTCCCTGTGGTGGTAACCATTGGGAGGTGGTGGAACTTTGAATACATAAAGCCTATTAAAATTGTGACACAGAAAGGGACTCTCTTCTATCTTGTACCTCTGCTTCCTGGCTAATGGTATAATCAAGGTAAATAAGTCTTGTTCTGTTAATATTCTTATAAAATGGTACTATTTATTTTATTCTAGAAGAATGCTTTCATGGAAACTCTCAAAACAGATAAGATTCAAGTGGGGCTGATGAAGACTGCACAGGTGAATTTTCACTTACTTCCCTCAGTAGTCTCGGAGGTATTTGTAGGTTATTCTGTGATGTGATAGCAAATGAACGAACAACCAGAGAGCCATCATGGACTCTACTTAGGCCTTCTATGTATATGTGACAGTTGTGTAGCTTGGTCTGTTTGTGGGATTCCAGGCAACGGGACTGTGTAGAGAGCCGTGTGGAGTCACACCTGATGGTTATGTGTAGAGAGCTGCGTGGAGTCGCACCTCATGGTGCTGGCTTCCGCCCTCCGCGATCCCGAAAGCAAGTGCTCTCTGTGATAATCAACTCCTAATATCAACCAGGCCTGACTTATGCTATTATCACGCAATGATTGTCAGCTGCTTGCATATGCGTGGACCTATGAGCAGTGCCCACCTGGCAATCCAGGATTGGTAGCCCATGCCTACTTAAGGACTGGGAGAGGTTTGCCCTGGGAGAGAGGAAATGAGAGAGAGGAAGGGAAAGAGGAGGAGAGAGAGAGGGAGAGAGTGAGAGTGAGTGAGTGAGAAAGAGAGAGAGAGATTTTACAATTGTTAACAAGGTCCTGAATAAACTGCTTAGCAAGAAGAGCTCCGGTGTGTCGTGTGTCCTCCTTGCTGGACAAGGCGGCCGTGACAGGACTGTCTCTAGTGCTTTGACTGGCTCTTGGGAACCTATTACCCTTGCTGGATAGCTTTGCCCAGCCTTAATACAGGAGAAGGTACATGATCTTATGGTAGCTTGATATGCCATGCTTTGCTGATGCTCATGGGAGGCCTGCCACCCCCTGAGCAAATACAGAGGAAAGGTGGGTTGAGGGGGTGGCAGAGGAGAGGTAGGGAGAGGGACTATGAGGAGAGGAAGGAGGGGATGCTGCTGTCAAGATGTAAAATTAATTAATCAATTAATTAATTTTAAAAAGTCTCTGCATGAAGTATAGCTAACAAAAAGCTTTCAGTTAAAACAGAAAGCCTAAGTCAACATGAATTACAATTAGCTAGATTATCAGAAATTGTGTGATAACAATAATTTAATAATTTGGATTCTCACTATTTGAGCTTAATAAGAATCACATTTATGTTATAAGGTCAAAAAGAAAGTACATTTGATTTTATAAAGTATTCTTTTCAGGACTGGTGAAAATTAATATTGCAGGTGGAAATGGGAGGATGGTTTGCAAGAGGAGACACTTGCTCTGAGACAAAAATCTAGTTTCATCTAAGGTATATAAGCATGTTATGAACAGTTCATAAAAGAATCAGCATAGATTCTCTATAGCAGAGACAGACAATATGACACATACAAACAATAGAATTTTATTCAACATTAGCAAATAAAATTATTTTATTTTAGTAAGATGGATAAAACTGAGGATCACCATATTAAATGAAAGAACCCTTAGATAAGCAAATACCACATGTTTTCTCTCATTTGTAGAACCTAAACTTTATACGTATATGTGTGTATATACATCCATCCATCCATAAATACACACATACATGTAATAATTTTTTGGAAGGGTTAACAAATGACAGAAGATAATCAAGCACGAATATAGTAAAAATCTACATGTTTGCATGAAAATTATCTATGAAATTAATCACTTTAGTCAATGAATATATATCAATATTTTCAAATATGTAGACATGGAGAATGTCATTGATTGGAGTTAATGGACTTAAATAAAAAAGAAGACAGGAAGTATAAAGTATGGGGAGGTGGGACTGCATCTGGTGGGTATTAAGGGATGGAGTTCAAAGTGTATATGATAAAGCGCTTTAAATAAAATTTTACAGTATTAATGAAAATATTTAAAAGACAAAGAACTGTGCATATCTGACCTTATGTGGTTTCTTGGAATACTAAATTTGTAAAGGCTCGATACTTGTTTTGATATGTTGATGTTCCCATTATTATATTTTTGCATGAGCATGCATGTGTGTGCATGTGTGTGTGTGTGTGCATGTGTATATTTGTTACACTGTATTGAACTTAAGTTCCCACAGTTGCTAGACAATTTTCTATCTTGACATTTTGGATGTATGAGTAAGAGTCCTGCTTTACCTCTTAAATCTCTGTGTCACACATTTTGTATCTTGTCTCTTCTACAGACTATGTAGAATTCTGCCTACTTGTTCTTGTCACTGTGTGTTGAGTCCTTGTGATAATGGATTCTACTGAGTCCACTGTCATTTTTCCTCTTTCTTGAAACAAATGCTGTTCCTCTTACTCTCTCTTCAAATCTAAACTCGAGTTTTACTCAGAGACATTAAGACAAACAATGTGAGCAAAGTAACTAGAACTTGGGGACATTCTAGTATTCAGCATTTTTCTTCAGTGAAGTTAGTGATGTTTTCTCTAATTTAGATTATAGGGCCTCTGGAGATGACAATGTGAGAGCTATAAGGATTTTTAAAAGCCCTATAACAGTGAAGAATCTATAAAGTGCACTTTAAAGGTTTGAGAAGTTATTGTATAGACACTTTCTGTATCTTGAAGAATATTCAGGAGTGTCATACAAACATTAATTTGAATAAGACACTTAAGTATGAAAGGACTCCTATGATAATGAATAATTTCATCACTTAAGCAATTGTAAAACTGTTACCTTCTTAGTAAGTACAGGAGTGCAATCCCTGATGAGTCTCTTCATTGGCCATTTTTTCCCTTCTAGGTTTCTTTGAGAAAAATAATGAATAGTTAAAATCATCCTCTTGACTCTGAACTTGACTCAAAAATGAGAAAGAACAATAATCATTTAAGTACAAACAGATTGCCACCATAGTCTGAAACTTATATACTTACTTATTCATGTTTTTTGAAACAAATAATTATTTTCCTAGTTCCATAAATTTATTAGTGCTCCTTTTATCAGCATTCATGAATTTACATATAGAAACAGATTAAACTCATATATTAAACTGAATATAATAATTATAACCATACTGTTTTACTGTATAACTATTTCTTATAACAATGTTGCCTGTGATCACTATGACTACTAAGATGTTTTGTACCTTCTGACCCTTCTGTCACAGTTGCATTTATCATTGTGTGGTATAATTGTTTCTTATCTCTTGCTTGGAATACTTGACTGTGATTATGCAGAAGTAACAGTTAATTGTAGATACATAATATAGACAGATTTAAGCCTAGTTGTATGTGAACAGGTACTGAGATAGAATCTATTTTATTTTCATTATGAGAACTTTCATCAGTGCCCATTTGTCTTTCTCCTGTAGCTCCTTTGAGACTCCTTTACTGCAATGATTAGTCATAGTTGTCAACTTTAGGTACTCTATAATGACTTGAGAATGAGGGGTTGATTGTCTAAATCAGGTCTGCCTGTAACTGTCTGGTGGGAAATGTCTTAATTGCCTTCATTGATGTGGGAAGATATAGCATGAAAGTGGGTGGCACTGTTCCTTGGTTTGGGGCCCTGGATTGTATAAGCATAGAGAAAACTAACTGAGTACCCAGCATATAGTCACAATTCATTTCTGTCTTGAGTTGCTGCTTCAAGTTCTTACAGATTGGATTTTCCTCTAATGATAAACTGTAATCTAAAACTTTGAAGCAAAACAAACGCGTTCTCCCCTTAGTTACATTGTGTCAGGATATTTTATCAAAGCAAGAGAAAGGAAGGTGGGACACTTACCTTTTCTAATTCCATTTGTACTGTTTCATTTGAAAAGATAAGATTTGGGCATGCATGTTTAGTAGCTACATCTAAATTTTTGCTCTGAATATGCTCAATGTTTTTCAGACATCAATGAGGTTGCAGTGTGAAGGATGAACAATACACATTTTGTAATGAAATATGTCAGTGAGGGATGACAATCAACCAAAAGTAGGTCAAAATTTCACTTATTGTGACTATTAATATATTACACTTAAGGGATTTTATCCAATAGTTCAAAATATATGTTATTATAATATCACATGATTTCCAATTTTAGTCACAATAAAACATCTCAGTGACTTGTGGTGGCATGCAGTTTGTCTATTACTAGGGTTGACTACATCTTGGACCTTGAAGGTGTAAGTCACAATCACACACCAGTTTGGAATTATGACCAATAGAGAAGCTATTTATTTAAAGGGGAAAAAACTTACAGATCACTGTCCCAGACAGCAGCCCTCTGCTCAATCAGGAAGGGAGCCTAGTCACCAGAAGAGGAGCCAGAAGCCAGAGAGTGAGCAGAGGGAAGTGGCCGCTTTTTTAAAGGGAGAGGGACCACGCCCCAGTGGGCTGGTATCTCAGCAGCTATTGGCTGAAGGAACGGAAGGAGCTCCCGCAACACCTTCCCCTTTTGTTTAAGTAAGAGAGTTCTAAACCTACTATGAAATTATATACAATAAGTAAAGATATCATATTCTAACTAGCTTAAGTCTTGTATAATAAATAACTTGGTCAAGTCATCAACCCCATCGAAGATCTGAGAAGGGAAATAATGTTATGCAACAAATCACAGAGACAACTAGCTACCTGGGCAATCACCCAAGGTCACGTTTGCAGCGTTGAAGCAACCAACTTTGGCTAAGGCCTAACATAACTGACATACCATTTTCAAAGGCAAGAAACTTTTCAAAACTATCTTACCCTGTCCTGGCAGGATATGACAGTCCTGTTTTATCCATGTACGGATGCTCTGTATCTCTGTCAGTGGTTGAGGTATGGGCATTTCTTTGCCAAAAGGCCAGTTCTGGCAAAAAGAAAGGCTCCAGGTGGAGTGTCTTTGGTGCTCAACATTCTCTCGGGAATAGATCAGTGTTGCCAGGAGCAATTGTGTCCCATTTTCTGCTGCTCTTTGAAGAAGTTGAAGATTATCTATCTATACTGATTAGTCTAATTATAAATGACAAATTTAGATGACTATTGATCTATATAATTCTCAATACCTATCTAACTTAAAGACTAAAACAATGAACAACTGTGCAATAAATGAGACAATACCACTGATTACTATCATTCTATTATACAGATACTATATTTGAATCCTTGGTCAAGGAAGGGTAAGTGAACCCTTGGCCAAGGAAGTGTCATGTAATATCACAGATAGAAGAAAGTGGTAATCAGCTGAGATTTTTTTAACTTGCCAGTCATGTATTCAATCTGTCTTTGCAACTTTGACCTTGTAACTCTTTTGATCCTCAAAGGTCACTTATTTGCCAATTGTCAGCTATGAGGTTCAAGGAAAGTTTTTGAGATATTTTATGTGCTACAGTTGACTATGACTATTGTTGGGGTCATATAATTACTCAGCAAGTATTTAGAATTCAAAACAATGTGTCTCTTAGGGATGGGTTCTCTTAGGAATCCATGGATCTCTGCATTGTGTCTAGTTGTGGTTTTCTGTGGTTATCACCATTTGCTGTAAAGAAAGCCTTCTTTGATGAGTTGTGGTGGCTATACATATATGTGGGTCTAAGGATAAGATTAGGAACAGTAAGGAATTATGTTGGCCTAGCAAAGTGGCAGTAGTAGATTCTCTTCTAAGACCCATGATCTCACTAATTCCCAGAAGTTAGCCAGGTTTCCAGTACTAGGCACTATTTTATTACTGTTGAGTGTTCAGTTAAATAGATCTTGGTTGCTACCTACATGTGAATGCCACTTCTTGTGGTTTTATGCATATCTCTCCATGCTAGCAATTGTCATGTTTAGTAGGTGTCACAAATCTGTTTCCCTCCATCAGCAGCTTGCACAGTATTTTCTAGTACCATGGAAGCTAGACCACACAAAAAGTGCTTCAAGTGATACCCAGCTCATGTCATCCAGATTGTGACTACTAAAGAGGTGATACCTTCAGGAAAAGGAAACTACACCCAGTACATGAGAGGCAACCAAGGGCTGCACTGATCATCTATACTATTTTGGGAGTCATGTGAACTGACCTGAACAACACTTGGAAAGGCTTCTTGTGTCTGGTGTAGGGATTTTTGTTAGTGTATCGTTCTTGTGGGGAGCATTGTCAACCCAATTGATTTAAGACAACCCAAATGTCCTTTAAGACAGACAGTTGTTCTCTCTCCTCTCCTCTCCTCTCTCTCCTTCTCCCCCTCCCCCCTCATCTCCTCTCTCTCTCTCTCTCTCTCTCTCTCTCTCTCTCTCCCTTGAGAGTAGGGTGCATGGGAGACATTTGAGAGAGGCCAGCTGTGGAGGGATGGTGGAAGGAAGAAAAAGAAGCAGGAAGTGATATAATTCTATTTTAATTGATATTCATTAGGAATGGCTTGTACTTTTGGAAGTAGATGAAGCACAAAGAGAAATCCCTCAAGAGTTCTCATGTTCTCTGCCTTTCTGAATCTGTCTTCTTAGGTGAATAAGAGAAGATGGTTAGGAAAATCTTGTCAGAGCAACTAGGATGCTGAGCATGCACAGGGCATTTAAAGATGAAAAGGATTCTCAGGTGAGCATGAGCTGGAAATCTAGGAGAGTTTTCTCATCTAAGAGTAAAGCACAATATGGTCTGTGCTCTGTAGTTTGGTCTTTTTGTTTTGTTTTTTCTTTTTCTTGTCAAATACAGGACAAGCGAGTTGGAGGACATCTGAGAAAGCATTCCAAAATTACAAACGGTACTTCAGGCCAAGCGTTACTGCTGCCAGTTCTAAGAATTTCTCGATGATTAGTCACAGAACTTGGGATGCTATTATACTGTAGCGAATGGAAGGGTCAGAGACAAACTGTTGATGACTTTCAAGGTTATTTTGTTGAAATAATGCTTCTCAAATTGAAAGACCAATCTATTCAACAATGGAAAGGGATGGGACAATTTGTGGTAATCTTGCAGTTTGATGCTGCAAAGCCCCCATAAATTACTTCCCTAAACATTGGAAAGATACTTGGGATATTTATGGCCAATTACTATAAATATATTAAACATATTTGATGGTGAGGAGATACTGCAAACAATTGTTTTAGTTGTTGAACTATTATTCTTTTAAACATTTTGTATTTCATTGTAAAAATGTTAAAAGTAAAAACATCATATGCTGAAATTAACAAGATCCAAAGATTATACAACTCAGTGAACCTCTTTACAGCTAAAGTAGACATTTGGAATAGAAGTTGTTGGGCTTTACATCAGATTTAAAACTTCACCATAGAATATATTTTTACATGTATTCAATCCTTCCTCATCTCTTAAATTTTAACTTTTTTTGTTTTCTTTTCTTTATGTTATGCTGTGCTAACATTTATATTTACTTACATGTATACATATATTTTGGCTCAATTATGCATATGAAGAACATCCTTTTAAAAGTGAAATTGGTTAATTGAAAAAATCACACAAATACAGAAAAGAACACATAATATAATTATATAGCTTGATAGTAAAGCAGTTTTATTGTGATATAAATCAGAAAATTTACCAGCGTAAGCATATAATTAACATTTCCAGCAAATTACAAAATTGTACAATGAAAAGGAAAATTGAACTTTTCAGCTCTCCCACTTCTAAAGAATCATCGTACCCTTTGGTTGTAATTTCATGCATTATCCTTTGTTATAGCAGGTCACTGAGCTGATGACTGACTATCCCTTCTAGTTTTCCTTGATCCATGAAGAAAGATGAAACTGTATCCTTATGTCTTACCCTATACAAAACTCAGCTACAGGTGGATAAAGGACCTCAACATAAAACCTTATACCCTGCTTCTAATAAAGAAGAAACCTTATACCTTGCATCTAATAAAGAAGAACGTAGGGAATATAGCTGAACTTATTCACATAGGAAAGTGATTTTCCCAATAATTCAGACATTAATACCATTAATACATGGGACTTCATGAACTAAACAGCTTCTGTACAGCAAAAGACACTATTGTTTAAATGAAGAGGCAGCCTACAAAATGGGGAAGAAATCTTTGTCACTTGTATATCTGACAGAGGGTTAATATATAGACTATACAAAGAACTATATAAGAAACTACACATCAAGAAAACAAATAACCCAAGCTTTAAAAAGTGGCACACGAAAGTAAACAAACAGTTCTCAAAAGATGAAATATGAATGCATATGAAATATTTTTTAATGGTCAACATCATTTTCCATTAGGTAAATACAAATTAAAAGCTTTTGGGATCCCAATGCCTATGGTGGGATGCATTGCTAAGCCTTGATGCAGGGGAAAGGGCCTTGTCCTGCCTCAACTTAGTATACCTGGCTTTGTTGACTCCCCACGGGAGACCTTACCCTTTAAGAGGAATGGATAGGGAGTGAACTGGGGGGATGCAGGGCAAAGGAGTGGTGGGAGAGAGAACTGTGGTTGGAATGTAAAATGAATTAAAAAATCTGCTTAAGGAAAAAGCAAACTACTTTGAGGTTTCTTCTTGCTCCAAGCAGAATGACTAATTTACAAAGAACAAATGATGGCGAGTACTTGTGTGAATATGGGGAAAGAAAATACCTTTCACTATTGATTGGAATACAAATTAATGTGGCCAGAGGGAGTTAGTATAGAGGTCCTCAAAAAAACTGGAAATTAATCTTCTGTTTGATCTATCTATACCACTCTTGGGCATATGCCAAAAGAATTATATTTCTTTCATGTTCAGGGTTGCTCTACAATAGGCAGGGAATGAAAACAGCTTAGATGCTCACCAACCAATGAATGGATAATAAAATGGAGTATATTTATAGTATGGAATATTATTTATCAATTAAAAACTAAAATATGAATTTGTCAAGTACATGCATAGATTTAAAAACTGTCATTCAGAATGATATAACACAGACCCGCACAAAATACAAACATTGCAGATTTTCATTCATTTGCAGATGCTGGCTTCAAATCTTCAGATAAGTGTTTTTTTTTTTAAATACCTACAGAGGTAAGGAAAGTAGTTAATGGCCTGTAGTGGGGCATGAGAGGCCTTTAAAGGTTCAATGAAATGATGCAGTGATATAAAGGTAGAAAGGGGATTAGTGGGCCATAAAGGATTGAGGCAGATGGCAGATGGGAAGGCATATTAGAGGAGCATATTCAGGGAAGGATAACTAAAAATATTTTTTAAAAGTGATATGGAATTCTATTCTTAGCAGGTCAGTAATGCACATAATCAACACCACAGGCTAACAAGCAGTATGCCCAGTGTCAGGAAATGGTTACATCTTTGGAGCTATTGACCAGTGGGGTTTCATAGATCTCTAAATATTAAATGTTATTGTCATTGCCTCCAGTTATCCTCCAGAATTTGACAGTAAGAGCTTATTGCTGAAGACATCACCTGCTTGAGCCATATAACATAAAGAAATCAAGCTGATATCAACAAGGAAGCTTCAACCTTATTCTACAGATTCCATATTTTGGGAAGGTGCTATGTATACCAACAGAATGGAAAAGTCATCACTAATCTAATTTAGTTGTGCATTAGTAGCATAGCTGTTATGAATGTAATCAACAACTTTATTTTAATTTAAGGCCAGTTCCACAAGATAGAACTTATACCTAGCACCATTATTGGGGCAAGGAACCTCTTGTTAGATAGCTCAAGTCCCCAGAGGAGTACCTACTACTATTATTCTGCTAAATGTTCACAGTATTAACACACTCTTAATGCCTTATCACTATGCCAGTAGATTTGTGTATATTTCCACCCTTATCAACCTCATCAGAGAAACTTCTATTTTAAAAAGGATGGTGATGAATACAGAGACCCACCATCAATCAAGGTGCAGAGACTAAGAGACTGCAGAATGCTGAGCCCCAAGTATAACATCTGTATCATACCTCTCCTCCTAAGGCTCAGGGATCATTGCAAAACGAAGAGAGAAAGAGAGTGTTAGAGCTTGAGGAGGTGGATGGGTTCAAGGAAACCATGTCTTCTGGCTAACTTTATATCTTAAGTTAACCCATTTCTATTAATTTATCTATTGCCACATGGCTGTGGCTTACTGGCTAAAGTTTCACATCTGTCTCCAGCAAGGGCTACATGGCTTCTCTCTGACTCTGCCTTCTCTCTCCCAGCATTCAACTTAGTTTTCCCCGCCTAGCTCTGTTCCCCTATAATTCTGCTATAGGCTCAAAGCAGTTCCTTTATTTATAAATGGTAATGATGGCATATAGAGGGAAATCCCACATCACAACATGGTTGTTTCATATAGAAATTCATGGTCACTGCATGCACAACACCTGTGCAAAATCAAGTCCAATAGAATTCCACCATGGAGGGAAGAGGTGGGCAGGATTCCCACACCTAATTAAGGATCTATGGCTAATTGGTAGCTTCTAGAAAAGGGAGAGTCACTTTTGTTTAAGGGTTTGGCCCATGGTATGTCCACTACATTCTAGGGAATGACCATATACCCAAGAGTATAAGAACAGTGCAAATCAGACAGGATAAGTTAAAAAGAAAAAAGAAAAATAAGAAAAGATGAATGGGTAAAGAAAGAGACATGGGTCTGGAAGGATTTGCAAGAGACAGTGGTGAATATGATCAACTTATATAAACTCAAATGATTAGTAAAACTATTTTTAAAAATGGAAATATACAATATCTTAGTATTTTCTGGATCTTTCCACTTTATATAGTTTGTAAATCATTGTCATTATTTTATTTCTCCATAATTTCTCTTCTGTACTCAAATATATATAGTCCCTTTACTAGATGAAGGACAGACATTGACTTTCTTTCCATTTTTTGGTGTTTAGAAGTCAAGTCATGTTAAAATAGTGCATTGAGCCTTTTAGTGAATATAGTTTTCATTTTATGCTAGTAAATACTTTGAAGTGGGATTCTTAAGTTACTTTGAAGTGGTGTTCTAAGTAGTATGGTAAGTGCCTAAGGTTTTAAGGAATTGAGAAGCTGTTTTCAAAGCGTGTCTGCTACCATTTTCCATTCCAACAGCAGTGTGAGATTGTGAGATACAGCACGTCTTTGTTGGCACTTGACATTTTCATATTCTCTTTAGCGTTTTCTTATTTTTCTGGCAGGGATGCACTGTTATCTTATAGTTTTATATATCTTTTCCCTAAAAATAATAATATTAAGCATCTTTCAGTGTTATTTCTGTTGGTCATCTTTTTTTGCGGAAGTGTTTGTTCCAGCATTTTCCATGCTAAATTGTATTTCCTTGTTATTGAATGGTTAAAGTTCTTCAGATATTCTTAATAACATCCCAGAATAATCTATTTGATTTTAAAATCTGGGTCATACAATATTACTTTATAACTTATCTTTTAATTTTCTTTTGCACAAAAATCAACTCCAAATTGATCAAATACCTTAATGTGAATCCTGAAATGATGAAACTTCTGGAAGAAAACTAGGCATTACCATATAGGATATAGGTATAGGAAAGGACTTTGTAAATAGGATTCTGTTTGCCCAGGAATTAAAACCAACAACTGACAAGAAGGACCTCATAAAACTAAACAACTTTTGTAAACCTAAGAAAATAATCAACTGAGTGCCAAAAGTCATGGTGTCAAAAAATATAGCCACTGATTTTTATGGAAATTAGTCCCAAATATCTGTCCATTGCAGAATTTCTTGTATATTGGTCAACTACAGCTTTTGGAGTGCTGACATTTCCATTTAACGTTCTTGTTCATAGACGAATTTGACTTAGATTCTACTTAGTCTACGTCAAAGTAAGACCGAATATTAATGTTCTTTAATTATGTATTTGCCAAATAATTTATTCATAAGAAATCCAGACCCAAATATAAAACTCAGCACAATAATTAGGAATAAGAACCCAAAGAACCTCAGGCTTCAGGCATTTAGCATCTGATATAATTTTACATACTTATAAGGTGTACTGGATTGACCTTGAATACACAGTATATGTGCACAATATATCACTCTGTAATTAGAGGAGACAGTTCTATAGCAGTATTTTTAAAATGATTTAAAGAAACAAAAATTTTGAAATACTTAAACATTTTAAAAGTTGAATAGAAGGCAGCCACAAGATTGTTAGAGGATAGACAGCAAATATATTGAAGACAGACATGGACTGTCTAAGGGATAAATGACTGATAGGTGAAAGATAATAAGAGAATTTTGGGATAATGGGTGCTTGGAAGTTAGACACATGATAGATAGAAGAAAGATAATAGATGGGGAATAGACACAAGGTATCTAGAAGATAGATGATAGATGGAAGATAGACATAAAATGTTTAGAGGATTTATGATGGATAGTTTGAAGATAATAAATTGGAAGTGGAGAATAGATTTTAGGTGATAGATAGGTAATGATAACTACAATATAGATTAAAGATAGACTGGTAAAAATAAGTGATATAGGTCAATGAAAAACACAGGGTATCTAGATGGAAGGCAAATACAGTAGAACTACATGATACACAATAAACAGATGTATGTTGGACAGGATGGCTAGAAGGTGTAAGAATGATAGATGGAAGGAAGATACACAACATTGCTAGAAGATAGATGAAAAATAGACAGTAACCACCAGAGAGTTAGAGGATAGACGATAGTTAGATCAAAGACACAATATAGCTATATGATAGATGACTTATACATGAGAGATAGTTATAAGATTCATAGAGTAAATAAGATAGATAGATGGAAAATAGGCAAAGGCTAGTGGATATAGCCTGCCTACTATATATTCTATAGCCTCTCATTACACTGTACCTATACTCCATCTATCATCTATCTTTTAGCTATCTTTATTCTAATGTCTGCCATACATCCTCTAGGTATTCCGAGTATACTTTCCATGGATAATTTATCCTCAAGCTCTCCCTGTGTCGATTTCCTGCTATTATATTTCACCTACCTGTCATCTATCCTCTAGCCATGGTGTATTTACCTTCCATTTATTTTTCTTCTATCCTCCAGCTATACCATGTATCTTTCATCCTTTTGTGATAATCACCCATGTCTATCTTACATCTATCTATAATCTATAGTCTAGAAATCTTGTGTCTCCTTTCAATTTGTTCATCCTCTAGCTTCTATCTTCTGGTTTCTATCTTCTATCTAGCTATCCCCAATTGTGTTGATCTTCTGTATCCTTAATCTACCCATCTATCCTCTTGCCTATCCTGTATCTGTCTTTCTTCTATGTATCATCTATCCTCTAGACTATCCAGTGTCTACTATCCATCTACTACATCATCTATAATTTATCTTGCACCTTTTTATGTATAAATATTTACAAACAATCCAGTGTCTTTATTCCATCTGCTTGTGATCTATCCTTCAGATATCCTTTATCCTCTATCATTTATCCCCTATATATGCTATGTATATATTCTATTTATTTATCATGTACCCTCTAGATAACCCTGTCTGTCTATCTCTCTGTCTGTCTATCTATCTATCTATCTATCTATCTATCTATCTATCTATCTATCTATGTTTCATCTATCCCCTACCTGTCCTTTAGCTATTTTCCATCTATTATCTATATTTTAGCCATCTTGCCCATTATCTATTTTCCATCTATTTATCATCTATACTTTAGCTATTGCATTTCTAACTTCTATTACTTATCCTCCAGCTACCTACTATATCTCTTCCACCCATCTATCACATATTCTCCATCAATTCTGTGTGAAACATCCATCTGTCATCCATGCTCTAGTCATCCTGTGCCTCTCTTACATCTATAGTCTTTCATGCATCATCTGTGTTCTACTTATTCTATGTATATCTTGCACCTGTAAGTCATATATTCAATAGACACCTTATATCTATCTTTCATATATCTGTCACCTATCTTTTAGTTTTCCCATGTCTATTTTCCATATAAATATTTTCTATCTTTTTGTTGCTCTGTATGAAACTTCTGTTCATTCATTGTCTATCCTCTATCTTCCATCTATCTATCATATATCCTCTGCCTGTTCTGGGGTTATCTTGCATCTATTTGCCATCAATTCACTAGCCATCCTCTGTATATCTTCCACCTATCAATTATTCTCTAGTGCTCTATGTCTATCTTCCATCCATTTTCTTCAATTTTTCTGTTTCATCTCATCTGATTAAGCTGTTTTGTCTTTTATTTATCACGTTACTTTAGCTTTCTCTGATAGCTATCATATGCCTGTCTTCTATTAATCTATCATCTATACTGTAGTTCTGTGGCTATCTCCCTTTTTTCTATCAATCTTTTAGGCTTCCTGTATCTATCTCTCATTTAACTATCATATATCCTATAGTTATATTCTGCATCTGTTGAACATCTATCATCTTCTAGCTACTCAAATTTCTCATCTGCCAGTCAATCAGTCAGTCTGCCATCTATCTCTATCTATCTATCTATCTATCTATCTATCTATCTATCTATCTATCTATCTATCATCTATCATCTATCCATTCATCCACCTATCTATCCATCAACTCAGCTGGGACAATTTTTTTTTTGTCTATCTTTTATCCTCCAGATAACCTGTATCTACATTCCATCTATCTGTTAACTATCCTCTTGATGTAGATTATAGATCTACCATCTATAATCATTGAACTACTCTGTATCTCTGTTCCATCTTTCTATAATTTTTTATCTATCATATGTCTATTGTTCATCTTTCATCTATCCTCTAGCTATCCGGTGTCTACCAACATCTGTCTGTCACCTATTCTCCAGTTAACAAGTATCTACCTTCCATCTAAGGTCTACCAACTGGATGTCCTGTATATGTCTTTCAGCTATCTATTACCACTTTTATAGCTATCCAAGTTCTGTTTACCATTCATGGGTGATTATTCTAGATTACCTGTATCTCTCTTTCATTTATCATCTGTCTTCTTATTATCCCATGTCTTTCTATAGTCAATTATCTTCTAGCCACCCTGATTCATTCATTTAGCTATTTATCATCAATCCTATGGCTATAGCATGTCTAATTTGCATCTAAGTATCATCATCTGTCCTCTAGTCAAATTGTGTCTGCTTTCCATCAATCACCTATTCTCTAGCAATATTGTGTCTAATACCAATGTTTCAATGATTCTGAGCTACCTGTATCTCACTTCTTTCTATTGTCTAACTTCTAGCTATACTGTTTCTACAATCCATCTAATTATCACTTTTTCTCAAATCACTTGTCTATCTTCCATCTATCTGTTTTCTAGCCTCTAGTTATTCTACATTCACCATAAGTCTACCTATTTTTATCCTCTTGTTACCCAGGGTTTTTCTTCCATTTAAATGTCTTCTGATCTCCAGATATTCTGAGTCTTTCTTCAATCTATCCTCTATCCTGCCTCTCTCCCACCTGTGTCCATCTATCTAATCAACAAGCCTATAGCTATATGGTGTCTGTTTACTAACCATGTAGGATTTATCCTCTAGCTACCCTATATTTCTCTTCCTTTTATCACTCATAAAACTTGTAGCAAAGCTGTATTCATCTTCCATTTAAATATCATCTTACATATATCTATTGTTTATCTATTATCAATCTCTCTGTTTTCGATATGCTAGCTATTCTGTGTCAGTATTCCATCTCTCTACAATCTATCCTTTAGCTATCCTATATCTTGTCTACTCCTTATTCACTAGCTATATTTTCACTCTTTAATCTATTTGCCATCAAACTTCTAGCTATCCCATGTCTATCTTCCATCTAATCACCATCTTGACAGTCTTTTGTCTATCTTCCCTCTATCAACTGCCTCTAGCTATTCTGTGTCTTACATCTATTTACTACCATCCTCTAGCTGCCCTATGTCTGTTTACCATCTGTGTATTTCTCCTTTAAATACCTTTTATCTCTTTTCTGCTTGTCCACTTAAATTGTAGCTACTCTGTTATTGTCCATCTAATTATCATTATTTCTTTACCTATTCATTCTTGTCCATCTGTCTTCTCTCCTCTATTTAGTGTTTATGTGCAGTCTATCTATCATTTGTCTTCTATCTGTCCTGTGTATATCCACCATCTTTTATTTTGTAGCTACCCTGCATCTCTTATTTATTGTGACTTCTCTATGTTGTGTCTATTTTCTGTATATTTATGACTTATCCTCTAGCATTCCTATACCTTTATTCCATCTAATTATCATTTTCTTTATGTATTCTTTGTTTTTCTTATATTTCTGTCTTATATCCTCAAGTTATACTGTGTCTCTTCAATCTATCATATCTTCTAATGATCCTGTGATGTGTCTATCATTTATCTGTTGTCTGTCTTCTAGATATCCTATGTCTATATAATATCAATGTTTCATTTACCATATAACTACCGTGTGTGTGTGTGTGTGTGTGTTATCTGCCAGCAATATTGTAGTTATCATATATCAGCTTCCACTTATCTGTCTTCTGACCTCCAGCTATCCTACTCTGGTCTTGCATCTATCATCATTTATACTCTAACTAGTTTTGTTTCTTTGCATCATCTGTGCATTACTCATCCTCCAACTCTCCTGGATCTCTCAATTATTGCTTTATCACTAATCCTCTAGCTAATCCATGTCTGCTTTTTGTCTATCATCTATCTTCTAGCTCTCCTGTACCTGTCTGCCATCCATCTACCACCTATCCATTAGCTTTTCTGTGTCCCTATACCATCCATGTATTATTTATCCTCTGTCTACCCTGTATCTCTCTGTTACTTGCCTATCATCAATCCTCTATCTATCTGATGCCTGTTTTCCATTTATCATCCATCCTCTTGCTATCTTGTATGTCTCTATCATCTGTCAACTATCTTTCCTATGTCTGCCAACCATCCATGTACCATTTATCATTTGGCTACACTTTATCTCTCTTCAATTTATCATCTAACACCTAGCAATCCTGTGTCTATATTACATCTAATTATTATCATATTTTCTTTACCTATTCTACATTTATCTTCTGTCTTCTATCCTCTAGTTATTCTGTTAACTATCCATGTATTATTATCCTTTAACTACCTATCTTCTATCTCCCATCAAACTTCTAACTATTGAATGTCAATTTTTCATCTATTTACATCTTTTCTTTGTCATCTTCCATCTATCTGTTTTTAATCCTTTAGCTATTTTTGTTTCTGTTCTCAACTTATATACTATCTGTCCACAGTTGTGCTGTCTTTCTTTCATTTATATCATCTGTTCTTTAGCTATCCTGTTTCTGTACTATCCATGTATTATTATCCTCTAGCTAACTTTTATCTCTCTCTTATCTATCATCTACTCACTAGTTATACTGTGTCTCTTTTTCCTCTGTCTATCCCTTATCCTCCAGCTAACTTGTGCCTGCCTGATATCCCTCTCCCACCTATCCTCTAGCTGTTGTGTCTACTATCCATGTAGCATTTTTCTTTAGCTACCATTTATTTATCTTCCATTTGTGGTTAAGCTAAATTCTAGCTTTCCTGTTTCTGTGATCTCTTTTCTTCTTTCCTTTGTCTGTCTTCCATTTATCTGTCTTCTACCCTCTAGTTTTTCTCTGTCGACCATCCATGCATCATTTTTTCTTTAGCTCTCTATCACCTGTCCTCAATATCAATGTCTATCTTATATTTTCCTATGACCTATCCTCTAACTATCCTGTGTCTCTGTCGAATCTCTCTGCCAGCTGTCCTGTATTTAGCTCATCTATCATCTATCTGCTAGCTAACCTATATCTTTCTTCTATATCTGGCATATATCCTTTAGCTATCCTGTACTATTATCTAATATCTCTTAATATAACTTTTTTCCTTATTTCTTGGGGGAAAAGTCTCTTTAGGAGTTATAGTGGTAGATAACCTATTTATAAGAGAAATTTTGTATTCATGTGTGTATGTGTGTGTTTCCATGTGATTTAATGCTGATTTTTAAAAACAAGATGCAAAGTAGTTAAAAGGATTTTTGGCTATTCAATGATGATTGTTTTTTATTTTTATTTTTATTAACTTTTTTTGTATATGTATGCACAGGAGACTCCAGAAGAGATCAATTGTGATCTCTCTGACATGGGTTCTAGTAAATAAGCTCAGGTCCTCTATAAAACTCGTATCTGCCCCTGAGCTATCTTTCTCACTAGTCCCTGAAAATTTTATTTATTGATGTTGCTATTAAACAATTTCAAATTCTCTTACCTTTCTCCTTTTTCTACTTCCCTTCCACTTGTAACAACTCTTCCTTAACTATATCAGTTTCACTGTCAGAATTAAGAGGTTTTTGTGATCCATTTGGTTCAGCCAAGGCCATCTGCGTGGCCATTGCCTTGGAACTATCCAACGGACTCTAGTCACTTAGGAAATAGTGCCAACCATCAACAAGTGGAATATCATGAAACTAAAGATTTGGGCACTGTAAAGGAGACCATTCTGTGGAAAGACAGCCTATAAAATGGGATAAAACTTTTGTCAGATCTGGCAGATCAGTTTCTAAAATACACAAAGAGTTTTAGAAACATCAATGGGCTGGAGAGATGGCTCAGTAGAATCACGTTTTTTGTCACATTTGTTGCTCTTGCAGAGGATCCAAACAACCACATGGTGATTCATTACCATCTGCCATCTGTAACTCCAGTTCTATGGGTTCTGATGCTCTCTTTGGATCTCCATAGACACAAAGAACACAAATCATACACACGTGCATGTAGACAAAATACACATTCACAGGATAATAATAAAACAACTAAAATTGCATCAAGAAAACAAAAATCTGATTCATAAATGGTCTACAGAAATGACAGTTATCAATATGAGAAATGCAAGTGTGACCCACTGAACTTAATTAAAGTTTGTTGATATAAGTGTAGCTGGAAGAACATTATTGGAACAGTAGCAGCTTATCAGTGGCTATACCACTGAGAGTATTACACACACACTTTTCTGACAACTGTTAACTACCAATAGAGTGGGTGGGGCTTCATGATGAAATGTTGAATGGTCCAGGCATATGCAGCACGTGTGCAGATAACCACAGCTGCATTGCGTTCAAGAGTGCAACAACAATGCCATGTCTAGGATATATCTTTTTACTGCAGATCTCCAGATCCCCTGAACCTGACATTCTTTCTGGCCCTACTGCTAAGATGTTCTCTAAGCCTTATGCGGGCTAATATAGCCATTCCATTGGCTCCACCAACTCTTACTCAGCACTTTGGCCAGTTATGCATTGTTTTTTCATTAACTACTATCCACTACAGTGAGACGCTTCTGTGATGAAGGTCAGGTGCAGCAATAATATACCCATATAAACTGTGGTAATTAGAAGGAAATTTTACAGAATGATCATTATGGGAAACTATTGAGACTGGAGCCTTGGTGAACATAAAAGTGCAGGTATCTCTGCAGCACCATGTAGATTCTCAAGCATATAAGCCAAAAGATGATATATCTGCATTACATGAAAGTTTTATTTTTAGCTTTTGTGGCATTAACTAAAGCTAGAAGTATGATGAAGATATAGCAAGGAAGGTATGTGTTTGCTAAAGGCTGACACAGTGTGCACTCATCACAAAAGCATAGCCTCTCATTCAATGGATGAATATTTAAAGCACATACATTAGAAACTCCTTCAATAACACTTATGCCACTTTTCTAGATGTGTGGTAGATGCTGCATTAGTCTTAAGTATATTGTACTTTTCTAAGTCCATTTTTCTATTGTTACAGATTGTCACAGACTCATGTGCTAACACATGAGAGGTATCTTCTAGGACCAGGACAGGCTTTGTTTTGTTGTTTATTTTGGTCTTCATAGGTTTTGCATTGCTAGCTTTGCAATAAGGTCTGAACTTCCATTTTTTACGTTCTGGAGATTGTGGGTCTGCAGTGCCCAGAGTTAATGATTGTCTCTTCAGTATCAGAAGTCTCCTTTGCCCATCATTGTTTGGGTACTTTATTAGCCTGGGTTCTCTAAAGGAACAAAACTAGTAAAATTACACACACACACATGCATATATATATATACATATATATATATATATTCACATATTATTTATCATAGGTGTGTATTAATGATGTCAGGGTCTTTAATTTGATTCCATTGGTCCATGTATTTGTTTTTATGCCAATATCAAAAGAACTATAGACAACTTAGGAAAATCAGAAGTGTAGAAGTGGTCTTCCCCAGGGAAGAGCACACCAATTGTTTGCCCAGTGCCAAAGGCCACCCTGGAAAACACACATACAAGACTGAACGGGTTATATTTAAGAACATGAAATAACAATTAGTGAAAACAGGAAGGATTGAATCTCTAGTCTTTGGTAATACTATTCTGCTCTCAACATTCATTAGATAAATTCTCATATAAGGTAGATCACGTGGAAAACCTTTTGTTTTGTGCTTGACTTACTTTCTTTCCCTTAAAGATCTCATGTTGTCACAAATATTAATACTATTTTCAAAACTTTTTAAAAATTAAATGTAACGATATCATTTGTTCTTTCCCCCCACTAATCCTTTCCATGTAACCTTCCTTGATCCCCTCAAAACTGTGGTCTCTTTTCCGTTGTATTATATATGTGTGTGTGTGTGCATGTGTGTGTAGTATATATATATGTGTGTGTATGTGTGTGTGTGTCTATTTGTGCTGTTCTTGTTCAGGTCTTATTCAGGTAGCTGTAGTGTTGAGGTATCATTTGTGAAGCTTCTTTGTCATTTCTAGGTTATATATTCTCATAGCCAATTTCCTTGTCTTCTGGCTCTTAAAATTTTTTGATGTCTCTTCTGTAATGTTCCTGAGTTTTAGATGGGCACTTGTGTTGTAGATGTATCACTTGAGTCTGTATACCCCACAATTAGTTGTTCCCTACATCTTGAGCAGTTATATTTTTTGAAATACATTATTTCAAAATATATAATTTTGAATTTTATTGAAATAAATTATTTCAAAATCAATAATTATCTGTGGATATAAGTATAAATCTTTAGAATGCAGTTAGGAATTATGCTGTTTAATAAAGTGGTGGTGATAGAGTCTCAGAAACACAGCTTCACTAGCCCTGAGATCTTGAGCAGGTTTCCAGTACCAGGCATTAGTTTCTTGTTGGGTGGACCTCAATGTCACTTCCATGCTGTTGGTTATTGCCAGCATTTTACCCTTAGGGTTGTAGTGCCATGCTGGTCAGCCGTTTAGCCTATAGGTATTACATCTGTGTAGGATTATTGGTTGTTTCCCTCCCTTGGAAACTTACATAGAACCTTTTGGTTCTATGAAAGCTAGTCTTAAGGAAGCAGGCTTTCAGGTCAGATCCAGGTTGGGTTCTGTGATTCTTTTCTTTCTAATCGGCATGGTGTCTTCAACAACAGAGATTTACCTCCAACCTCTGAGAGGCAACCAAGTACAACAGCAATGCCTCTATTATTTTGTGAGTCTCTTAAACAACTCTTGACCAACAAGTTGAAGGGGATTTCTCATGCCTGGTATTGGGGGTTTTGTCAGATAGTCTGTGGCTCTTGAGGGGAGCATTGTCAGTGCGAGTTGAATAATTTCATTTAATGTATGTATGTGTATAAACATAGACTTAAATGTATGTAAATTTAGGTAAATAATTATATGATTTCTTATGACATTTATAGACATCTGTCTTCCTTCTCTCTATTCCTGTATATATTTTTTTTGTGGTCATACGCATTAAGCCCAGGGCCTTTCTTGGCTGGTAAGCAATCTACCATTGAGCTACATTTCCAACCAAGATGTCAAGTTTTAAGACTGAATAGTAATCCACTAGTTATGTATACCATGTTGTCTGTATCTTTCACTAGTTGATGAACGCTTAGGCTAATTTTATTTTTGCATGTTGTAAATATTGCTACACTACTTCTAAAAATAAGAAAACAATGTGCAAATAACAGAAATTATAACTTTTAGTATCTACATATAAAGCGATTAACCGATTCAGATAACAGAGGGTTTTTTTTTTTTAAATA
Organism: Chionomys nivalis; assembly: GCF_950005125.1. NCBI lineage: Eukaryota > Metazoa > Chordata > Mammalia > Rodentia > Cricetidae > Chionomys > Chionomys nivalis. Next base: position 13,124,593 of record NC_080112.1, on the reverse strand, counting down.
TGAAACACTTCACGAATTGTGTAGGGGCCATGCTAATCTTCTCTGTATCATTCCACTTTTAGTCTCTTTGCTGCCGAAGCGAGCACAACAGAGGGTTTGTTAACCAATATTGAGTGATGTAAAATGAAAACAGCTTACCATTTACTACTTCTGAAACCTGATGTAAAATAAAATCGTACATTTATATTAAAAAAAATAAATAAAAGCCTGGAAGTGGTTGCCTTTTCAACATACCAACTTTATTTCCTTCCACTATGTATCTAAGAGTGAGATTGCTAGATCATGTTATAGTACTCTTTAATTCTGAGGAATCCCTGTATTGTGTTCCACAATGACTGTGCATTCCCTTCAAGAGTATGCGTTTTTCCTGTTCTTTGTATCCTCAATAGCACTTGTTATCTTTGCAATTTTAAAAACAATTTATTTATTTTTATTTTGTATTTGTCTGTAAATACCTGCAACAGTCAAGTGCACTACATGCATGTCTGGTACTTGTGGAGGCCAGAAGAGACTGTCCAATCCTCTGAAAGTGGAGCTATAGATGGTTGTAAGGTGCCATGTGTGTGTTGGGAACAAAACTGAGTCTCTAGTGCCACATTTAGGCTTTTGGGTAAAAAGAGGTGTCTATTTAGATTTTCCTATCTTAAATAAAAGGTAAAAATTAACTGCATTGAATAACATTTCACTAAAGAATAGCCAGGGTATATACTGTCAATATTTAAATAAATTATTTTCTTTTTAAATATTCCTTATATACTCTAGCTAAGACCTTGTCAGATGTGTGATCTACAAATGTCACAACTCTAGGTTTTTGCTTTGTCCTTTCTTCTCCTGTGCAGATACTTTAAAATCAGATACAATATTTGAATTTTGCTTTCCTCTCTCTGTGCTATTAGGTCTTGTTCAAACAGACATTTACCATTCTAACATTATGAATGATTCTCCCTATTATTTGTATCCTTCTGTTTTATTGGGTTCAATTTCTCACTGGTTTTATGTTCTGAAAGTCAGCAAAAACTTTTACTTCTGTGAGGTTTGGATTTAAATGGACAAACTTAGACTTTCTCTGTGAGGTTCACTGGCTGATGGCATACAGGTGAGTTTAAAATATTCTTATTAAACTGTTCTTACATCTATATCTTGATGCTTAGAGTGACTGAATGGGGAAGCACATTTATGAAATTCTCTGTCAAATTATGCAAATATAAGTGCTGATATATACTACACAAGGACCTTCTTGAAAATAAAAGTCTGAAGGCTCATCATGAAGATCCTTGGCAAAAAATTCACACAATCTTCATATAGAAAAAAAAAAAAAGACACGACATAATCAATTCCACTTTCCTAAGGACAAGGCAAAGAAGTTTCTGGAAAGGTATCAGGCCAGCAAATGGTATATTATGCTCTCTTCTCAACTTTCCACAGCAGTCTTTATATTTGAGTAAGGATCTGGGAGTACAGTACTGATAAGGAGAAACAGTAGGGGAAATCTTTTTTCAGTACTAATAGGATTCAAGATTTCTTCCTTAGAAACTCACCTTTACATTAGCATATTGTAAGCAGCTGCTGAACTCTGGAGCTTTTGTAAGCTTGTGCATTTTAGTTCCTCACATTCCTATATATGGGTTATGAAAGCAGGTGAGCTAATCTATTTATGGCAACCAGCTATCTGCTAGGATTTTTTTTTTTTTTGATACAATGTGAAGAGGCAGCTGATCATCTTGCTGGTTGGAGTGCTGTGTTTCTGCTATTGGACTGTGTCTAAGGGATTCTGTTATCCTGGGCCATGTTGCCTGCTGAGGTGTGACTGTTTCTGATAAAATCTTTCATCTGTCAGGATACTCATTTGAGGACTATACTGAGTGTGTGAATTCCTTTGTGAGCTTTGCAAATACAGACTCCTTACAATTTGGACAAGTTTCAACCCCATGAACAGGGTTATGTGGGATGACTAAAAACTAGATTATATTTCTCCATATAGATTTAGGATCATCTCTCGCTCTTTTGCCCAAATGTTCCCAGAAGATTCCATTTGCTTACTGCTGAATGGTAGATAAGGGACCCAGACATAAAAAGATGAGTAATATGGACATGTTGAGGGAGAGGTGATGCCTGGATCTTCTTGGCGTTGGTGCTGAGTGTTTGCTAGTCTGAACACTCATCACATATTATCTCACACTCTTTTCTTTTAATTTTTAAGGATGTGAGGTTCATTTAAGTCTGTGGTAGAGTAAGAACATCCTACATAAGTCATTGCTTACTCTTTTTTTCTTCTCATTCTCTAGCAAACAACTTAGCCATCACTACTTTTGTTATCATTACTTACTGGTAGGTTGTATTATGGCACATGCATGGCTCTTGTTGCTTGATGGGACAAGGAAAAAGCCCTGAGTTTAGTATTTGTGACACTGAGAGGTCCCTCTAACTTATTTTTCTAACCTCATTTCATAAATCTCCTTCACTCAGTGACACTTTTTAAGTTCCTGTTTCTATATTTGCCCTCACCTATTTCAAAAAGGAAAGTGAGAAAACATATTATAGTACTTACAACATTGTGTGAATGTTCTCTGAGTGTTCCATGCTTTCTCTTTTTCAAATTTGTCTTTTTTTATTTTATTTGATTTTTCTCAGATAATATATCCTAATTACAGTTTCCCCTCTCTCTACTTAGCTAAGTTTCTTCTCCCATTCCCTCTCATCTCAATCCACCTCATTTCTGTCTATCATTAGAAAACAAACAAGCTTTTAAGGGATAATAATACAATACAATACAATATAATATAGTATGGTATAATATGAAACAAAAACTAAAATATAGGGATCGGGCAAAGAAAACAAACAGAAGGAAAAGAGCAGAAGAAAAGACACAAGAAGCATAAATGCAGAGATCCATTCATTCATACACTTAGAAATCCCATTAAAAACAAATAAAACACTAAACTGACAGCCATAATATATACCCAAAGGATCTGAAGGGTTAAAAGAGGAAAATATAAAGTAAAAGTAAAAGCTGCAATAAAAATTTAATAAACCCTGACTCTACATTGTGAGACAATGAACCTCCAAAGATGCTGTTGAGCTCATTTGATGCTGGCCATATACTGCTGGGTATACAGCCTATCCTTAGGTGTAATTTGTTCCCTCAGTGAGACTCCATGGAGGAAACTAAATTTTCATTTGCAAGTGAATGCCCTTTATAACTAGCTTCTGAATTAGATTCTACAGTGTCAGGTTTCCACAGGACCTGTCAAATGGTCTTTAATTTTATCTATCTCTCCCTCCTCCCCTTCTTTCTTCCTCCTCCCCTCCTGATACTTCCATTTCAGCCTCCCCCAAAATTCATTCTTAACTATCTATTCTTGTTCCCTTTCCTAGAGAGATCTATCTCTTCCACTTTAGTCCCTTACTTTATGCCAGACCTCTATGGTTCTATGATGGACCGTAGGTTGGTTGATTTAATAGCTAATATCCACATATAAACAAAAATGTACCATATTGTCTTTCTGGGTCTGCAATACCTCACTCAGGATGATTTTTTCTTGTTCCATCTACTTATGTGATAATTTCATTTTTAGAAGGCTGAGTAATACTTTATTTTGTAAACATATCGGTTTATTTATCTATTCTTCTATTGAGAGACATCTAGATTGTTTCCCATTTGAAGCTACTATAAATAGAGCATTGTGGAAAATGGTTGAGCAAGTGTCTCTGTGTAGTATGAAGTGACTTTTGAATATTTGACCAAGAGCAGTATAACTGGGTCTTCAGATAGATTGAGTCCCATCATCCTGAGGATCTGCCACACTAATTTCCATAATGCCTGTAGAAGTTCGCCCTTCCACCAGCAATGGGTGTGTATTTCCCATGCTGCACATCCTTGCCAGCACATTATCTTCTTGATCTTAGCCACTTTGGCCAGTCTAAGATGAAAATTTCAAAGTAGTTTTGATGTGCATTTCCCTGATGGCTAAAGATATTAAACATTTAAGTGTTTCTCAAACATTTAAGTTTCTTCTATTGAGAATTCTCTATTTAGATCATTGCCATATTTTTAAATTGGGCTATTTGTTTTCTTGATATCTTGTTTTCTGAGTGTTTTATGTATTTTGGTCATTATTCCTCTATAGGTTATGTAGTCAGTAAAAGTTTTCCCCTTTATTTTGTTCGGGAAACTTTTAATGACTGCTTCTATTTCACTAGGGGCTATAGGACTGTTTAAATTGCTTATCTGTCCCTGTTTCGCATTCTTTCTGTAAGTCTGTGTCTTTTTATTGGAGTTTTGAGACCACTGATGTTGAGTCATCAATGAGCAGTGTTTGTTGATTCCTGCTATTTTGTTGTTGTTGTTGCTGTTGTTATTGGTGGTGGTAGTGGTTGTTGTGGTGGTGGTGTATGTGTGTATCCCTGTTTTGATTTGCTGGTCTGGCAATATTTAGTCTGTGTTTTTTCTTGGGTGTGCTTACTCTCTTTAGGTTGGAGCTTTCTTTCTAGCACCTTTTAGGGCTGGATATGTAGACAGATATTGTATAAATTTGATTTTATAATGAAAAATCTTATTTTCTTCATCTCTTGTGATTAAAAGTTTTATTAGGTATTTTCATCTGGGCTGACATCTATGTTCTTAAAGTTTTAGTATGTCTGTTCAGGTCCTTCTGGCTTTCAGAGTCTCCACTGAAAATCAAGTGTTATTCTTCTATTTCATTTGCCTTTGTATGTTACTTGGTCATTTCCCCTTGCAGCTTTTTAAACATTCTTTCTTTGTTCTGTATACTTAGTGTTTTGTTTACTGTGTACTGAGGAGAATTTCTTTACTTGTTCAATCTATTTGGTTTTCTTATACTTCTTGCACATTGATAGGTATATCCATTTTTAGGTTAGGGAAATTTTTTTCTATGGTTTTGTTGAAAATAATTTCTCTGCCTTGGACCCGAGTTTCTTCTCCTTCCTCTATTCCAATTATACATAGATTTAGTCATCTCACAGTGTCCCAGACTTCCTGTATGTTTTGTAGCAGAATCTTTTTAGTTGTAACCTTTTATTAATGTTTCTCTCTTCTATCATGTCATCAATGCCTGATACTCTCTTAGCATTTTTTGTTTTATTTTTTACTCCCCTTTTTATTTTTTTATTAATTTAGTAGTTTGATCAAAAATGTTTCCTCAAAGGGCTTCCGTTAAGTTCCCAGAAACTCAGTCCCATTGACCATTTTCATTAAGACTTACCAAAAATTATTGAAATAGAATTGTTAGAGATTGTTAGGAATGTGTATTTTAACATTATCAGGGGATGCTTTCTTTTTTGTTAGTGGTGAAGTAAAATAAGCTTTACTTTTCTTCTGAAATTGTATATCCTACAAATTTCATGTGTTGCAAATTGAATTCATAGATTGGGGGTTCACAAATATTGAAAAAGTGGCTTTGTTATAAAAATAAGCTCTCTATGTTACTTGCTCTCTCACCTTAAGATGTACTGTTTTGCCATAGGAGTCTTCAGAGAGCACCTAACAGAAATTAGGTCTTTTGCAGATGATTCTTCTGAATCTTGAACTTTCCAAGCCTGTAACTGTGAGGTCAAATCTATTTATTTTATTTATCAATTACCTAATCTTTGATATGCAATTAGAGCAACAAAAAATGGGCCAAGACACTGCTGAGTAGAGAATTAAAGTTCATGGCCTTTCATCTGCTCATTTTTTCCTCTCAGAATTTAGAGAACCATGCTGTATTTTAGCTACTGATGTTATTGAATCAAAATTTAAAATTTCAAGAAGGAAGTTATCTTTGCCATAGTCTCATTTAAAAAAAAAAAGCCTTCAATTTTTCTATACAGGATCAAAAGAATGAGATGGGGGGAATTTAGTTTTGGCGATAGTTGTGTTTTGAAAAAAATGGCCCCCATAGGCCCAAAGGGAGTGGCACTATTAGGAAGTGTGGACTTATTGGAGTAGGTGTGGTATTGTTGGAAGAAATGTGTCACTGGAGCTGGGCCTTTAAGTCTCAGATACTCAAACCCGGCCAGTGTGTCACTGTTACTGCTGCCTGTGGATCCAGATGTTGAACTCTCAGCTGTTTCTCAAGCAGCCTGTCTGCTTGCTCGCTGCCATATCTTTTACCGTGATGGTGATAATGGACTAAATTTCTGAACGGTAAGCCAGCCACAAGTGTTTTCCTTTATAAGAGTTGCCTTGATCATGGTGTCTCCTCGCAGCGATAAAATCCTAATTAAGGGAGCAATGTTTTCTTCCAGCATATATAACCCATCCTACTGAAGGTAGTTTTTCAGTCTGACCAATAGTTTTCTTTTGCTCTCACAACAGACAAAACAAGAAAGGCATATAAAACTCATTTGCATGCTTAATCTTTATCTCTACAGGATTGGGAAACACCTGGGGGATAATAAAGGATTCCCGTGGGTGTGTCTGCAAAGGTGATTTTTGAGAGGGTTAACTAAAGAGAAAATCAGAAACACCTGTACTGAATATGGTTGACACTACCCAAATAGGTTAGAGGCCACGATGGAATGGAAGGGGAAAATCCCTATAAACAAATACTCTTTCTGTGTCACTGTTTCCATTGTACACGACTTGATCATTTCTACTCCATCACATTCTTCTGCCATGATGTACTGCTATATATTACAGGCTTGGGAACATGAAACAAGTTTGCCTGGATTGAAACTAGGACAAACTAAATCCTTTTCCCTTTATTTATGGGGTATTTGTCACTGTGACAAAAAGCTTATTGATACTAATCAAAGACAAATAAACAGGTGAATGAAGTTGTCATTATCCCATTAAAATGAAGTCTCAATCCTACACAAAGAACTATAGGCAAATAATGAATGCCAAGAGCAGAAGTAGTCTTCCCCAGGGAAGAGCACACCAATTTCCAATACTAAATGGTCAGCCCTGAGAATATACATTCATACATTCAGATGATATAATGAACAGGTTGTATACATTCATATATGTGTGTGTGTGTGTGCATGTTGTATGTGCGTATCCATATATATGCAGAAACAATGAAAAATAGGCCTCGAATTTGAAAGAGAGTGAGGATGGGGATATGAGAGGGTTTGGAGGGACAAAAAGGAAGGAGAAATGATATAATTGCATTATAATCTTAAAAAATAAAATAAATTAACAACAACAAAACTAAGAGGACATGAAGTTGTGAGTCGGTATGGAAGTGGGGGGTGGACATAAGAGGAGTAAGGACATAGGAAGGACGATGATACAATCAAAATATATTGTGTGAAATTATTAAATAATTAATAAAATATTATATTAAAATGAATGGAATAATGTTATAACTTGGCAAATAATGATTTTAGCATCGAAATTTAGGAGAAAATAGATAATAAACCATGATCAAAACAGGATTATGAGAGATAACTGATTATTTCTGAGTACAGTTAATATGCGAGAAAGTAGGAAAGCTCTCTGCTACCCTTTCTTTTAATGTTCCAGCAGTAATTGATGATTAAAAATATGTCACAGCTTGTTCTAAAATCCTTATAAAATGTTATGTTGAAGATGACATTTTAAAGTATGGGACAGATTTAGCAGAGTAGCTAAGGAAACAGACTCACTCCAAGATTGTTAGTCATGATTATGCTCTTTATCACCAGATACTTTCATAATGGAAGCATTTAATAAATCAAAACATGCTGATTTTCCAGTGAAGAAATTCAGGGTTGGGCAGAATAGTACTGTATGTGGAAGTAAGAACACAGGAGAATTTCAAAAGAGTTGCATTTTGATTTAATAACCATTTATCCCAAAAAGAGTTTGGGGTGTCAATAGACTTAAGAAAACCAATTAATACGTAAGCATTTTCACATATTTATCTACATTGACTTTAATTTTTTTTCATTTACTGATTTTTGGTACAACACATAAAGAGTAAAGAGAACTGGAAACAATTATCTATCATTATTTTTGGGGAAAAACAGGAACACAATTGAGTTTCCATAGAAGAAATTGTAGTAGGAGCTGCGGGCCTCTTCCCACAGCCCGGCTCATGGCTGCCTAGCTAGCTTATGCCCCGAAATAATTACACGGAAACTGTATTCTTTTAAACACTGCTTGACCCATTTCTGTTCATGTGTGTAGCACCCCAAAGTGCGCTTACCGGGAATATTCTAGCCTATGTCCATCCTGGATCAGAGCTTCATCGCATCTGCTCTGGAGAGGAGAACATGGCGTCTGTCTCTCAGAGGAGCTGCCCTGCATCTGAGCTCACTTCCTCTTCCTCCCAGCATTCTGTTCTGTTTACTTTGCCTATATAAATTCTGCCCTATCAGATGGGCCAAGGCAGTTTCTTTATTAGCCAATGACCTTTCTCCATCAAGAAATTATATATGTACATCTTTTTAGAGATTTAACAAGGTAACCTTTATCAAAAAAACACTAGGGAAAGGCATTATAAATGTGATATCCCCCGAGATCTAAGCTTAATATGTTTATCCAATACTATTTGGTGCTGTTGGTAATCAAAGTCAGGCTTCCACATATGTAGGAAAGCAACTTATCATTGAATTACATCTAAACTCCAATGTTCCTCAAATTTCAATGTGCATATGAATCGCCCAAAGTCCTTAAAAAAACGACACTGGGTGATGGTAGTGCAAACTTTTGGTCCCTTGCAGGGACAAGGGGATCTCTCTATGTCTGAGGCTTCCAGAACAGACTCCAAAGCTACAAAGAAATCCTGTCTCAAAAAACAAAAGCAAGCAAGCAAAAAAAAAAACAAACAAAAAAGCTGGTTCTTCATTTGTGGATTTGGTTTTGGGCCTGGGATTATAGAATTTAAGCAGGTGCCAAGTGATGCTCATGCTCTCAAGTTTGAGCACCCTTCTGAAATTGTCAAATGCAAACAGAGAGGTAGAGTTGAAAAGTTCTCATCAAGTTTCAACCTGATACCATCAAGTAGTCAAACTCTGAATAAAGTGAGATCTGCAGGGGAGTCTAAGTTAAAAATCTTGAGAGAAGATTTTTAAAAGACACCAAGAAGTAGAAAAGAAATAATAAAGGTAGTGAAAGGGAAGTATTGGTCAGAATCTGACAGCAGGGAATTCTGAGATATAAGATACTAAATTTAACTGTTCTAGAAAGTTGAAGTTAGTAAGAGTGAAAAACGATTATTGTATACCTCTATGAAATTCTTAGTGAATAGATAAATGTGTATAAGATAGGTGATTCTCTGATTTGGAATTTGCATGATCAGTGTGGTCCACTACAAGCACAGGTACCATGTAGTACACTTGAACCATATTTTCTACTATAGTAATTACTAGCTACATGTTGCTATTGAATATTTAAAATGTGTAATATGGAAAGTGAAGGAGTCATCGATATAAAATACAGTGCATTTTGAAGACTGAGAATGTTTTTACATTTGTAATATGTTAAGATGTTGGTATTTGGGTGGCATTAGCTTAAACTATACTATTTAACTTAATTATGTGTATTTTATTTCACAAATGTGACTTTTAGAACTTTTTAAAGTACATATGTAGCTCACATTAAAAGTACCCTGTACTATGTTGACCCAGGTGAGTGAAACTTGGACCACGAGTGAAAGAATGTTTGGGTGTGGCTGCAGTAAGCAGAGAGAAATACAAAATCAGTATAGGACAACATTTTGAGCTGCCCTACTTGAGCATGTTTATGTTTTAAATGCTATAATAAAGTTATTTGAAACTCTGAATTTTCCTCTAAGAATAGCTTTTGATTACAATTTGAAAAGTTACCATTTTTCTTCATTTTTTTAACCAGTAGTTTATATTTGACAATTTGGTTTCCTTTACCCAAACATTTTTAGAAATGTCATACACCACTTCAAAGAAATTTGATTTTTTAAAAATTTACTCCCTCTTTATTTCATGGAATTTGCAAATATGGTTTTATAACATTTCTACTTTTACTTATTTTAGAACTCAGTGATTTTTGCTTTTGTCCTTGTGTATGTATTTGAGAATAATTAACAGATACTATAAAACGATTTTCAGATAAAACCAAAGGACTCCTTAAGTGTGCTTTTTAATCTTTTAAGTTGCTTTTTAGTGATTTCATTATTATTCTTATAGTTTCTAAGGAATACTAATTGTTGCTCCTTAAAGGAATCAGTCATATTTCTGTCTCTGATGTTTTCTGCCTTCCAAAGTCTTGTTTTTAAAAATCTCATATGGTCATAACTGTTCAGTCTTGTTATTTTGCAACTGTGTTTAGTAAAAACCCAAAATAAATGCACAAGGTAAATGTAATACTCTATTCAATTCAAAAGTTCGCTATTAAGTGGATAATTTAGAACAAAGAGAATATTTTTTGACTAGGAAAAGGAAAGTCAATTGAATTAGCTAATAAAAACAGGAGATATTAAATTAGAAGTGGTAATGGCCCAGCACAGAATGAAAATCTTGAAGAACTGATCTTCAAGATCTTTGTTAGAACCTGACTATCCATCACCCATTCTCAGGTGGTTTCTCTGTGCTTTAATAGAACTAAAACAAGAAAACTATGTGCAATTAGTGTAAACCTTAATTGGGGTTAGAGTGACAGGTATTCTGCTGAATTTCTGCTTGAAGGAAGTTCTGGAAAGGAGTTGGAGACTTGAACATGGGACAAAGAAGAAAATACTGTCTTGAAAGGCATGAGAGTTAAATTTAGCCCAAACTACTGAGAAGGCTTCAAGACACTTACTGGCTGCTTGTTGTTATTGGTATTCTTTTTCTGTTCTCATATTTGTGGAATTGGTTTTATGTAATATCAGGCATTTGTAAATGCATATTTATCACTGATCTACTTTGGAATTATTGTTACTGAAAATTTTGGGGAGACCATCTGGAGTGTGCATTGTTACCCAGAAATTGGAATTCAACTTGGGGCTACTCAGTCTCTCCAGGAAAACAGTCCAATAATGTACTCAGAAAGTATTTTGAAAATAATACATTTTAGAGTTTAAAAGACAAACCATAGAGCAAGAAAGCTGTAAACCTTGGCAGCTAATTGGAGGCAAGAGATGGAGCTGAGCAAGAGGAAAAGCTGTGCTACTTGTGGGCAGCCACATGGTGGGCCAGATGGGAGGGGGATTACGTCAGAGAAAAGGACTGAGAGATCCAGGATAGTGGCGGAAAGCATGCTGAGAGTTTATAGGTATCCAAAGAAAAGAGGGGTAAATTAAAAGTAAGAAAAGGGGAAAAATAAGCTTTTCTAAGTAACTCAGAAAAACTGATAAGCTTAACCCATCTTTATGAGTACAGTTTCATAAGGGACTCACAGAAAGCAGCTAGCCCGAGAAACAAAAGTGCATTTACCTCCTTAAAGGGAGAATTATTCTTTACATCTTTTTAACATGCCTTAAAGTGACTCCACCTTTCTTGGTCAGATATATATCTGGCCCAACTAGAATATTACCTCTCCATTCGAAGGTAGAATCCATTCTCTTGGCTAGGAAAAAGTGAGTCTCCCTTACTGGATCTTCAGGGCTACTCAAAATTCCCATTTCTAAAGAGGTAACATTAACATCATTTAGAAAATGGCCTGGAGTGGCTACCAGGTGCCAGGGCAATGTCCCCAGTTAGTTCCTTGGGCACCTGAGGATAGGGAACCTGAAACGAACCTATCCTATAGCCATACTGATGAATATCTTGCATATCACCATAGAACCTTCAACTAGCAATGGATGGAGATAGAGACAGAGACCCACACTGGAGCACCGGACTGAGCTCCCAAGGTCCTAATGAGGAGCAGAAGGAGGGAGAACATGAACAAGGAAGTCAGGACCACGAGGGGTGCACCCACCCACTGAGACAGTGGGTCTGATCTATTGGGAGCTCACCAAGGCCAGCTGGACTGTGACTGAAAAAGCATGGGATAAAACCGGACTCTCTGAACATGGTGGACAATGAGAGCTGATGAGAGGCCAAGGACAATAGCACGGGGTTTTGATCCTACTTCATGTTCTGGCTTTGTGGGAGCCTAGACAGTTTGGATGTTCACCTTCCTAGACCTGGATGGAGTGGGGAGGACCTTGGACTTTCCACAGGGCAGGGAACCCTGACTGCTCTTGGGGCTGGAGAGGGAGGAGGAGGGGGGGAGGGGGAGAGGTGCGGGAGGAGGGGGAGGGAAATGGGAGGTGGGGAGGAGGCGGAAAATTTTTTCTCAATAAAAAAATAAAAATAAAAAAATAAAAAAAATTGGCTAAGTTGCCAAAAAAAAAAAGAAAAAGAAAAAGAAAAGAAAGAAAGAAAATGGGCTAAAATTGGGCGATGGATATAACTTACTCCCAGCGAGAAACTCTAGAGATCCAGTTCCAAAGCTGAAGACTAGAGGGACTGGTGTCTGAACTGGAGTTTCAGTCACATACCATCTCCAGACAAGCATGCTCTTTAAGAGGAATTAACTAACCAGAGCCCCTTTCGGGCATTCTTGACTGGAGAACTAAGAACATATTTAGAATTATTGCTTCCCAGACCTATTTCTGTGAGCTGCTTGTCCTGTACAGTGTCTGTGTACTATTCTTATCATTACTACTTTCAAAGATGCCCAAGGATCAGTGAACTTGCAGTGGGAAAATAATTACCCTTTGTTCTTTTACATTGACATCAGATCACAATAATTTTGATAGGTTAATGTTTGGAATGCTCTGTACGCTTCCCATGTTCCTGAGCATGTCTAAACAACCCAAACATCATTTATACTTCTGTCTTTCAAATGTTCTTTATACAATATTTTATCAGAAAGCTACTTTTCAAATATCAGCAGAAATCATGTACCTAGATCTCAATGGAAGGAAAAGTATAAAAATAACTAAAAATCCAAGCTGTATCATAACAGAGATAGTCAACATAAAGTTTATTTACATGTGCCCCTATAATGTTGCAGAAATATTAAAATATGAATCCATATTCTTGTCTGTATTGAGATATAATCACATGATCATTCATGTATTCCTTATGAAGCCATTTCAAATGATATTAATTTAACAATTGTAGTGGTCTATATTTTGGACTCCATTTTAGCTGGGAACGAAGCTACTTCTATATATAATGCTTATTATCAGTTTTGGGAGAAAAGCAATTTACACATAGGAAGTATAAAAAGAAAATATACTGGTATTAGAATGGGATGTGATCTTAATTTTAAAAGGATTTTTTTCGTTTGTATTTTTGTGGTACTGATGACTAAACTCAGGACATTGTGCATGATGAAATGGTACTCTGCCAATGTGATATATCCACTATCTGAGAATTACTTTTTAAAGGAAGCTGTTAATTCTAGCACAGGGACATTTTAATTTGGTGGTCCATTGTGGAAAAAACATTAGCTATTTAGAATTCATTTTACTTTTAAATTTCCCCAGCCTGTCATAAAGCTTAGTTCTTTTTATTTTTTTGTCTTTATCCCTGTGATTTCCAAGGTGGAGTTCAAAGAGAGAGTGGTAATGACAAAGTGATATCTATGATAGGAAATGCAAAGAAGTCGGTTTTCTTTGTTTCCCAGACTGTTCCAAGAGTAAATAATACAGTCCTTCTGTATTTAAACTCATGGAAAATTGCTTAATTACTGTGTACTTGGTATTTTTTAGAGCAGAAGCTTTTGAATGGCTATCAGAAAGTAACTTGAAAATGTATTATATAGGTTGGAAGGTGGAAAATTTCTATATCTTTGGGTCAAAAACAAAGTTAAAAGGTTTTAGAAAATATTTTATGTTTTAAAAGATTAAATGTAAATGTATGTATATATGTGATTGTGTGTGTGTGTGTCTATGTGGGGATATATGCATATGAACATAAAGGACTATGGAAGACAGTGGGCATCAATCCCCTGGAGCTGGAGTTAGAGTTGGTAGCATCTTGGGTTCTAGGAACCAAACGCAGGTTCTCTACAAAAGAAATATATGCTCTGAACTGTTGTTCCATATCTGTTGAAGTGGGAGCGGCAGGGCTGCGTCCCGCCACCCGGTTAGCTTTACCTGGAATAATTACACGGAAACTGTATTCTTTTAAACACTGCTTGGCCCATTAGCTCCAGCCTCTTACTGGCTAGCTCTCATATCTAGATTAATCCATTTCTTTTTCTTTTTCTTTTGTTTTTTTTTTGTTTGTTTGTTTGTTTTGTTGTTGTTGTTTTTTTTTTTTGTTTTGTTTTGTTTTTTCGAGACAGGGTTTCTCTGTGGTTTTTTGAAGCCTGTCCTGGAACTAGCTCTTGTAGACCAGGCTGGCCTCGAACTCACAGAGATCCGCCTGCCTCTGCCTCCCAAGTGCTGGGATTAAAGGCGTGCGCCACCACCGCCCAGCTAGATTAACCCATTTCTAATAATCTGTGTAGCACCATGATCTGGTGGCTTACCAAGGAGATCTTAACCTGCGTCTGTGTCTGGTGGGCGAATCATGGCAACTCACTGACTCGGCTTCTTTCTCCCAGCATTCTATTCTGTTTACTCCGCCTATCTAAATTCTACCCTATCAGAGGGCCAAGCAGTTTCTTTATTAATTAACCAATGAAATTAACACAAAACAGAAGACTCTCCCCTATCACATATCTCTAGTTCCAGAAAACATTTTAAGTGAGATATTATTCTAGCTAAGCTGTGCACACACAGATATTCAAATGCACTAAATATCAATATTTTGTCAAATAAGATCTCAGGAATAATGGAACCCACAAATGCTACATAGACTGTATCTGTTTCTACATTTTTTAGCTCTATGCTAATTCTGTAGCTGCTATTAGCCTTGGACTTATCTTCTTTCTGCCTGTGCCTCCTAAGTACTGAATCTACATGTATCTGACATCTTGTCAGACATGTCCTTACATTTGATTCCATTTTGTACAGAATGATTTTGCTGAGAAAGGGGTATGATTTGTAAAGTGTCAGACAAATGCAGCTCATGTTTCATATTTTACTGATTCTACCCTGTACTTAACATAGTCACCCTTTTTTGATGACTGAATCTCCAAGTTTAATACTCAGAATGTGCATGTGTCATATTTTCTATAGATCTTATTAATAAAAAATACACAATCCTTATCCAATTTCATATTTGAGAGATCTAGCTGTAGAGTTGGTGGTGAATCTACATAACTTATTAGCTTAACTGAATGCATAAACAGGTATTTAATCAATGAACAGGTTGCATATTTTAATAGAACAGGCTCAATGACTGTGATAATTAAAGATACATATTAAACGAATTCATCAAATTTATGTTCCCAATTTATTCTAAAGGTCAGGTTTGTACTATCTAAGCAGCAAGTTTTGAAAAATAGATTCTTGAACTTTAAAAGAGATAGTTATCAGAATGCTTTACAGTTTTTGTTATTTCCCCAACCCCCTACTAGAATGGTTTCCAAATATTAAAGACTTTCTTATTTTAAAATTGAAAATTTGTTTACCAGATGGGCTGTAGAACATTCCCTAAATTTATCTAGTCATGAATTTGACAAGCATAGCATCTGGAGGCCTTCTAGAAGAACATGATTGACAAGGAGTCAAGGAAATAGACTCTTAGATTTATACTGTTGCATAGATTGACCATGGTTCATTGATTTCTTACTAATAGGGTCATTTGGATGATTTCCAAATATTGTTTTCACTATATATGTTGGTTAAATGAATATTCATAGTATTACCTAAAATATCTGAAGTTGATTGCCTTAAAGAAACCTACCTTTTAGTTCTGATATGTAATTCAACAGATTTAGTAAATACTTTTATGTGTCATGAATATTTTATTTATTGGAACTGAGTATCCTCCCTGTCTTCTATAACTTTATTATTTACTAAATAATGCTGAAAGTTCACTGAGTAGCAGTTATAATGTACAATGATAAGCAATATAGTAACCTATGAGTATAGGAAGGGAAGGGGAAAGAAAATACACTTCAAAGGGATGGAAAAAATGTAGAATTTGAGTGAACCTTGGAGGCTGGAAGTGGAGAGCTGTTGATAAAAAGCATTCTATGTAGACAGGAAAGGGTGTACCATTGCAGTTAGGTGTCTTCCTATTTCTAGAAAAAAAAACTATCATACCTACTGAAATAAGAATATAAACTTTTATCAAGGCTGAGTATTGTATATTGAGGGGCACTTTTATTTCTTTTTTGGTACTTTTTATAAAACTAACCTGTCTGCTTTCAGAAATCAAATTTGACATTCTGCTTGCTGGATGGTGTTTGAGAGGGCACTGCTGCCTGTAGTGTGTGATTGGATGGCATCAGCTCAAACTGGGAGCCAGGCCTCAGCCATGAAGGCAAGAGCAGAATAAATGAAACAGATGTTTTACTGACTTCAGATCTGCTCCGTGCAGAAGGGAGATGTTGTTTGCTTCAAATTATTTAAGTACCAGCATTTGTCACTCCTGTAATTCACTTACCACCACCCGATATGCAATTACTTTAACTGCAAGCCGCTTACATCTTAGTCACTTCTACAGTCTAAAAATATGTCTGCTTTTATTTGAAGAGCCAAGATTGAAACTGTCACTTGGGACCATTCCAAACTTTGCTAATTGTGCACTTCAAGTAAGGGGATATTTGAATTAATTTTCCTCTTGTATTTTAAGAAAAATGATCACTCATGTTAGGTTTTTCATTTTTAATTACCATTTTTACTGTATTTTTTTTAAAGAAGAAGAATTGAGAATTAGCCTCAAAGCCTTTATAGCTTATTTTACTACTGGTCATTTACTTAGAATTTTAACTTAAAGAATGCATTTATTCTTGATGTCCGTGGATTTGATTAATTTCCATTTGTATTGTAATAGTATTGATCCTGCATTGCATTGCTTGCCCTATCATTAGGCAACACAGTCATTCAAATTGTTCTATATTTAAATAAGAAATATGGTTTTAAGAGAGTGATTTACTCAATTAATGACTGAGTGTGTAACTTCTAGAGAAATTTATTCACCTAGGAACTATGCAATAGCTCTTTAAGACTGAGTTAAGTGATTGGCACTTGGGTATAGACATAGTAATAATTGAATGAATTTCATTAAAAATAGATACATATAAGGATGGAATACTAAAATAGAGTATAGAAAAGCATATATTTACTGAAATAGAAGAAAGGAATGAAGTTTGGCAGATCTCATCCGAAAATTTTGGAAGAACGCTTTATGTTCACTTGACAGTGATATGCATGGATTCACTTGGGTTTTTTTGTTGTTGTTATTATTGTTGTTTTGAATAAATGTTTCATTATATAGCCCTGGATGTCCTGAAATTCATTGTGTATAAGGTTGAACACACATTTCATATATAAGGTTGGAGAACTCAGTACCTAGCGTGGTTTTGATAACTCAGATGAAAGGACTAAGATTCTTTGCAGTGTTGGGTGGTTTTCCTACGTAACTAGATTGTGGCATGTGCATTCTCTGCTGTTCATATCACCAACTGTCTCTGTTCTCTCTGAAACTGATGGTTGGCATGCATATTCATCCCTTTCAGTAGAAGGTTCCATGGCTGACTGAGGAACGTTTAATAGTGCAGAGACTAAAGAATACAAACACTAGCTCAATATCTGACTTCATCTGCCATTTATCGTCTTTCAGTTCCTACAACACTTGTGCTACTTTCTACTTTAACGGAGCCTTGCAATCTTTCTGTTATATTTGGTCTCCATGGTCGTTTGCCATGCCAGCTCTTTCCTCTCCTCCAGATTGTACTCTTCAGAAAACTCTTCCCTGATGCCAGAAGGATAAAGTTCACTTTCTGTGACCTAGATGACTGAGATCTTTTTCTTTGTATTTGGACCATAAGACCTGTAATAGTACTGGACAAAATCCTCCTCAGATCCTGATACAGAAATAAGATCAACTTTAACCTAATTATGTTGGTATTAGAGGTCTTTTTAACCTCTCTTTTTCTTAAAACTCCTAAGAGACATTAAGAACAACAAGTAACTCTTATTCTAGACATAAGAATTAAAATTGTTTTTGTGTCTTCCACCATGGTACAAAACTTGGCAAAGATCAGACTGTCCCCCAAATGTAATAAAATATTTTTGATGAACACATTAGTTTATATTAATGTGACCTGTGAAATTAAAACTCTAGTAATGATTTGATTATATTATATGTGAACTACTCTAAATTGTGGCAAAATCCCAACACTTTGTAACCTCATTAGCCATACAAATTTAAAAAACAATGGGATAATGTTTTATACTTATTAAATTAACAAATTTAAACCATAACACCATATGCAAGTATTTTTAAAAGGCTACATACTCATATACTGCTGGTGGTTGTACAAATTGGCATAGCCCATTTAGAAAGCAATATAGCAAAATGTACCAAGAGTTATAAAAATGAACCAGCAGTCCCACTCTTGTGGATTTATCCTAAGGAAGTAATTGAAGAGAAAGAAAAGTCATATCCACAAAAATGCTCACTGAAGCATTATCTATAACAGCAGCTATGCTGACAATAATGGAGAATACCCAGCCCTTGTGAACAGGTTAAGTACATTCTAGTGCATCAACCTAATAGAACCATTGGCTTCCTATCAAAACACACTTTCTACAAAACCAGTTGGCCATAAAAGTGTAGGGGATGTCTCGTATGTTTCAATAAATAGTGAAGAAGGGAAAAGAAAAAGAGTTGCTCTGCACTGAAATAACATTTGGCACCCAAGGGAAACCGCAAAGACACAGCCATTTACAAACTAAGGAAAGTGACATTGAAAGGAACCACCACTGCCAACATCTTTAGCTCAGAATTGCAACCTTCAGAACCACAAGAAAATACAGCTTCGTTCCTTAAGCAGTCTAACATGTGCTCTTTTGTTATAGGAGCCCCAGTAAACAATTAAAGGCCAAGTTCAGGTGGTGAGAGCACTATTGTAGAAAGAGCATTATGCAGTCATAGAACATATTCACAAACATGGCTCAGGGATAAAAAGACAATTTGCAAAAGCAAAAAGAAAAATGTATTTTAAAGCGATAAGGTTGATTCCTTTATTGTCTGAAATCCTGTGACAGCTAAAAACTTAGCTGATAGAAAACCCATCATCAATGTAAGCTGTGTTGAAATGCCATTTCAGTGAGGGCATGAGTATTACTTGACTAGCTCTCTAAATCAAAGAGAAAAATCTGTGTCCTAGGTTTTATTACTGAAACACATACGACAAACAGATCTGGTCACAGAAAACTACAAATTTCCGTAAATGTATCCTTTCTCCCCTGCCTTGCATAAGTTTAACAGCTTTATACCTGGTATATTTGTTGTCATTACTAATGTAGCTAGTTGTTAGTGCTGATCTATTGAATTATTAAAAAAAAAAATGGCGAATTAACTGGGGATTTTGTGCTTAATAGCTTTTTTTTTTTTTTTCCTGGAGAATGAATCTTTCAAAGCTGGAAACAGTTGAAAATTCATACTGTGCCATCACAGCTCCACAGCTGGGCCCCTATCACGGCTGTGTAATACTTTCATCCATCCTAGGAGAGTCATGCCTGGCTCCCTAATTCTCAAAACTTTGTTTTTCCAGCATCTGAAGTCTCCATTTTCTCTACCTATAGATTCAGCCACTTCAAACCAAATCTGACTTTAATCAGAGAAGGATAAATAGCACTGGGATACTTAGGCAAACTAGATCATTATGATTCTACATCTAAGTTGGTGTCACAGCCCACTCTCACAACTACTTCTTTGTTCATTTGTAATGAGAACAATATATTAATTCTGAATCAAATATTCTAACACTCAAAGAGATCCTTGTTCAGTCAATAGTGTTGAATGTCCCATCTAAAATATGATACTTCTACAAGCAACAATCACATATGATCCAGTCTTCGCAAGTATAAAATTAACCCAGACACACTCCAACTGTCATCACTGAATCTATCTCTACTTGAAAATTTTAAATTACTCTTACATTTAAATCCAAATTGCTTTATGGTAGCTTCTTTGATCTTCTGGAACCTGACTCCTGTCTGTTTGTGTGCTTTCTTTTATTACCGTTTCCTCTTGGTCCAGTAATGCTCAATTGCAGGAAGTTTTCTGGACCAACTATACTGCTACAAAGCTTTATACTTATGCACATTCAAGTTTGATGGATGCCTACAATCCAAATGATGCTCAAATGGCCCATGATAAGCCTATTGGGCCTTTCTTACTGTACATCCTCACCAATACACAATCACACAGTCCCCAGAGTTAATCTCTCTCTCTCTCTCTCTCTCTCTCTCTCTCTCTCTCTCTCTCTCTCTCTCTCTCTCTCCTGTGTCTGATTTTTGTTATTGCATTTATCTAAAGTTCTATGTTTCTGTTACTTGGGTCTTTCCAGTCACTTCCCATCTACTAGCTTATGAGTTCTTGGGGAAACAATGACTCTTAATAATCATGATTTAAAATTATTCACCACTATCATGGTTCTCAATCTTTGTACTCAAAGTGTTCCACACTCAATAGGTCCTTTATGAACATTGGTAAGTACTCAGTTGAACTTGTTAAACTCTCTAAATTCAATCCAAATTCTTCTATGCGCTCATTTACTAACAATCCTTCCTTGTCTTGTTTCCTGATTCCCATGCATACTTCTTTATCATCATAAAATTTATTTACTTTACACAGAAAGAATCATTTTTCAAGTCACATATTAAACAGTTTGTCTTTTTGTACATCTATTGTGATGGCCATTCTCTGAGTACTATTGTAATTAACCAGGGACTTGTAATTTCATCCAACAACACATGTTCCAGTCTTTACCTCTAATAGTTGCTGTCACATAGTAGATACTCAGCAGTTGTTTCTTGAGCTAATATTTGGATATAGGTACAGGCACAATATGTTTTGCAATACTCTTAGAAATTTATTCCATCAAAACCAAAAGAAAAACTAGTTTCTTTTATACTATAAAGGCTGGAAACAGCACATGATCCTGATTTCAAAATACAGTGTTTTTTTTTTCCTGTCAGTATTTGTTCAAATGGTTTAAAGCATTCTATTATTTTAATATTGGATGATTCTCATGGTATACCAACCAACAGTGAAGGAGTATAAATATTCTGTTGGATTTGAAAAATGATTTCTCTTAACACATATTTGTGTCCCTTAAGTCCAATCTGGTATGTGGCCTTTAAATCCCATATGATTAACATAATTTATGTTAATAACTTGCCTAACCAGAAATGCTTTGGAGTGAAAGGAAAAAGGAGAAAAGGAAGTCATTGAACTAGCTTCTTTGTAACACAACAACATAGGTAGTGAGGTTTTGTCTTTCTAAATGTAAAGACAGTACAGCTAGCACATACATTTTCAATTTGGAAATTAAGAATGGAAACAAAGGACTATAGAATGTAGTTTTATTATCACTCAACTCCAGATTGACACAAAACTCAGGATTCGATGCAGGGCTGGTTCAACATACGAAAATCTATCAATGTAATCCATCATATAAATAATCTGAAAGAAAAAAACCATATGATCATTTCATTAGATGCGGAAAAAGCATTTGACAAAATTCAACATCCCTTTATGATAAAGGTCTTAGAGAGATTAGGAATACAAGGGTCGTTCCTAAGTATAATAAAAGCTATTTATAGCAAGCCGTCAGCTAACATCAAATTAAATGGAGAGAAACTCAAAGCTATTCCACTAAAATCAGGAACACAACAAGGTTGTCCACTCTCTCCATACCTCTTTAATATAGTGCTTGAAATTCTAGCAATAGCAATAAGACAACATAAGGGGATCAAAGGGATTCAAATTGGAAAGGAAGAAGTTAAACTTTCATTATTTGCAGACGATATGATAGTGTACATAAGCGACCCCAAAAACTCCAGCAAAGAACTCCTTCAGCTGATAAACACCTTTAGTAGCGTTGCAGGATACAAGATCAATTCCAAAAAATCAGTTGCCCTCCTATACACAAAGGATAAGGAAGCAGAGATGGAAATCAGAGAAGCATCACCCTTCACAATAGCCACATAGCATAAAATATCTTGGGGTAACTCTAACCAAGGAAGTAAAGGATCTATTTGACAAGAACTTTAAGTCTATAAAGAAAGAAATTGAGGAGGATACCAGAAAATGGAAGGATCTCCCTTGCTCTTGGATTGGGAGGATCAACATAGTAAAAATGGCAATTCTACCAAGGGCAATTTATAGATTCAATGCAATCCCCATTAAAATCCCATCAAAATTCTTCACAGATCTTGAGAGGACAATAATCAACTTTATATGGAGAAACAAAAATCCCAGGATAGCCAAAACAATCTTATATAATAAAGGATCGTCTGGAGGCATTACCATCCCTGACCTCAAACTCTATTACAGAGCCTCAGTATTGAAAACAGCTTGGTATTGGCATAAAAACAGAGAAGTCGATCAATGGAACCGAGTAGAAAACCCTGATTTTAACCCACAAACATATGAACACCTAATTTTTGATAAAGGAGCTAAATGTATTCAATGGAAAAAAGAGAGCATCTTCAACAAATGGTGCTGGCAGAACTGGTTGTCAACGTGTAGAAGAATGAAAATAGATCCATATCTATCACCACGCACAAAACTCAAGTCCAAATGGATTAAAGACCTCAATATTAGTCTGAACACACTGAACCTGATAGAAGAAAAAGTGGGAAGTACTCTACAACATATGGGTACAGGAGATCACTTCCTACGTCTATCCCCAGCAGCACAGACATTAAGGACAACATTGAATAAATGGGACCTCCTGAAACTGAGTAGCTTCTGTAAAGCAAAGGACACTGTCACTAAGACAAAAAGGCACCCCACTGACTGGGAGAAGATCTTCACCAACCCTGCAACAGACAAGGGTCTGATCTCCAAAATATATAAAGAACTCAAGAAACTAGACTTTAAAATGCTAATGAACCCAATAAAAAATGGGGCACTGATCTGAACAGAGAATTCTCAACAGAAGAAATTCAAATGGCCAAAAGACACTTAAGGTCATGCTCAACCTCCTTAGCGATAAGGGAAATGCAAATTAAAACAACTTTGAGATACCATCTTACACCTGTCAGAATGGCTAAAATCAAAAACACCAATGATAGCCTTTGCTGGAGAGGTTGTGGAGAAAGGGGCACACTCATTCATTGCTGGTGGGAATGCAAACTTGTGCAACCACTTTGGAAATCAGTGTGGCGATTTCTCAGGAAATTTGGGATCAACCTACCCCAAGATCCAGTAATACCACTATTGGAAATATACCCAAGAGATGCCCCATCAAATGACAAAAGTATCTGTTCAACTATGTTCATAGCAGCATTGTTTGTAATAGCCAAAACCTGGAAACAACCTAGATGCCCTTCAATGGAGGAATGGATGAAGAAAGTGTGGAATATATACATATTAGAGTACTACTCAGCGGTAAAAAACAATGACTTCTCAAATTTTGCATGCAAATGGATGGAAATAGAAAACACTATCCTGAGTGAGGTGAGCCAGACCCAAAAAGAGGAACATGGAATGTACTCACTCATAATCGGTTTCTAGCCATAAATAAAGGACATTGAGCATATAATTTGTGATCCTAGAGAAGCTAAATAAGAAAGTGAACCCAAAGAAAATCATATAGTCATCCGCCTGGAGAGGGGAAGTAGACAAGATTGCAGGGCAAAAACTGGGAACTTGCGGGTGAGGTAGCAAGGGGCAAAGGGGAAATGGGATGAGAAACATGAGAAGGGGAGGATGGGAGGAGCTCGGGGGATTAGGATGGTTGGGATATAGGAAGGGAGGATACGGGAGCAGCGAAGTATATATCCTAACTAAGAGAGCCATCTTAGGGTTGGCAAGAAACTTGACTCTAGAGGGGTTAGCAGGTGTCCAGGGAGATGTCCCCAGCTAGTACCTTGGGCAACTAAGGAGAGGGATCCTGAAATGACCCTATCCTATATGATGAATATCTTGCATATCACCTTAGAACCTTCATCTGGCGATGGATCGAGGTAGAGACAGAGTCTCAGTTTGGAGCAACGGTCTGAGCTCTTAAGGTCCAAATGAGGAGCAGAAGGAGGGAGAACATGAGCAAGGAAACCAGGACCACGAGGGATGCACCCACCCACTATGACAGTGGAACTGATTTATTGTGAGCCCACCAAGGCCAGCTGGTCTTGGTCTGAATAAGCATGGGTTGAAACTGGACTCTCTGAGCATGGCGGACAATGAAGGCTGATGAGAAGCCAAGGACAATGGCACTAGGTTTCGATCCTAATACATGAACTGGCTTTGTGGGTGCTTAGCCTGTTTAGACGCTCACCTTCCTGGACATAGATTGAAGACCTTGGTCTTCCCGCAGGGCAGAGAATTTGGTCTGCTCTTCAGTATCGAGAGGGAGGGGGAATGGTGTGGGGGGAGGAGAAGAGGAGTGGGGATAGGGGGAGGGGAGTGGGGGGAGGGGGCAATATTTGGGAGGAGGGGAGGGAAATGGGAAACGGGGAGCAGGTGGAAATTTTAATTAAAAAAGAATAAAAAAATAAATAAATAAAAAATAAAAAAAAATTCTACACGTAATGAGGTAGACATCTAAAATAGATGTATGCCTCTCCTAAAACCGTGTAAGCTTCTGAAAAAGAGAAGTCTTAGTCATGTGTGTAGGCACAACTCCCCAGAGGCTAAGGCAAGAGAATTGTAAGTTCAAGGCTAGCCTTGTGTATGTGGAAAAATGATGACCAAAGTAGTAATAAAATAAGAGAACACCGTGCAGAAGTCTAAGTGAAATTGTTCATGCTTAGGAAATTTGACAACTTCTAGCATGAACTGAATATCAGCCAATGGGCTAAGCAAACATCCAGAATTGTTTTTCTCAAAGAATCATGGAATAAATGCTTAATTTTTTACACACAAAAAAAAAACTCAGGATTCATAGTCAATTCTCATAGCCTTTCCATTTCCATATTTTATTTGTTGATGTTGTTGTTATGGTATTTTAGAGATAGGGTCTCACTATGTACCTCTGGCTACCCTGGAGCTCCCAATGTAGATCAAACTGGCCTCTGCCTTCCAAGTGCTGGGATTAAAGGCATGCACCACTATGTTCTGCTTTCCATTCCATATTTTAAATTCCAGATATAAAAAAAATGGTTTACTTTTTGATTCCTGGGCTCACCCCTAGGTTAATATGTATGGCTGGGAACCATGATCCCACAATATGAACATGACTACTGGTACCTAATAACTTCTACATGCCAAGACCATCCTCTGAGAAGGAAGAATTTTATACTGGGGTTCCACTCTAAGCAGGAGGTGTTAACTATGGAATACGAGTGGTTAAGAGACTAGTCAGTCAGCACTTGGCAAGCAGAAGCAGAAGGATGAAGAGTCAAAGTCCAACATTGGATACCTAAGGAGTTCAAGGCTGACCTGAACTACATGAAACACTATCTCAAAAAGGAGTTGTAATGAATGAATGAGTGAATAAATAAGAAAGATTTCTCCAACAGGAAACGTTAACACTTAAAAAAATGACTATTTTCTACTTCATAATTTCATCTTATGTCTCAATCTGTCAAATAAGAATTTTGTCTGATTCTAACAAGCTCTAGAATTACCAGGAATAAGTGTAGTGTATGAATACTACAAAAGTACTGAAAGAGCTTATGTCAAAGTATATATACACCCTTTTATAAACTTGTTTACATTTACAGAGTGTCTGTAGAGTGGCATAGGAAAGCAATAGGGAGGTGAAAGAAGCTGGAGGGGATGCTTTCTTGTATAACATCTGGTACAATAGAAAAATAAATAGAATTAAATAATAAAAAAAGAATTTTGTCTGGTAAGAATTTTGTCAGAAAGTCATTTTTATTGTCTGGGGATTTAGAAACTCAATGTATTTTTGCCACCAAATTGATATTTCTGTATTAACAGCCCTTAAGTTCTTACCATTCACATTTTAGTTGCCTTCTTCAGTGTTAATACTACAAAATTTGTGGATACCTAGCTGTAACCTTTGATGAAATGCACATATATAAGCCCAATCACTCTCTTTTCACATTTCAATTGTATATTTGTTTGTTTGGATAATTTTCTCAGCAATCACCTTGGAAAAACTGGGTATATTATATGATTCTGTAGGTGGAATACCTTTTTTCAAAAATTTACACTAGATCTGAGGACCAATAACAGAGATTGTAAAGTCTACAATGTTATATTTTGATTGCTAAGGCAAATTAAGAAATATAAACTTTTTCAACAGCCCATTTATTGATTTTGATTTCATTTTTGAGTGTTTAATTTTTGCAGTTCTTTATAAATTCTGTAAATTAGTGCCTTGTCTGTGTTGCAAGGAGGGCCTGCTTGTTCATGCCAGCTGCCCAGCTAGCTTACATCCGAAATAACCACACAATAACTGTATTTATTAAAACACTGCTTGGCCATTAATTCTAACTTCTTATTGGCTAACTCTTACATATTAGTTTAACCCATCTCCATTAATCTGTGTATCGCCATGTGGCAGTGGCTTACCAGAGATTCTAGCCAGCATCCTTCTCTAACTCTGTCCTTCTTCCTCCAAGAATTCAGTTCTGTTTTCCCCACCTACCTAAGTTCTGCCCTATCAAAATGCCAAGGCAGTTTCTTTATTCATTAACCAATGAAAGCAACACATATACAGAAGGATCTCCTACACCATGTTTGAAGTATAGCTGGTAAAGGTATTCTTCCATTCTGTATGCTGTATATCCATTCTGTTTGTAGTTTGCTTTTCTGTGCATAAACCTTTTAATTTCATGGAGTCCTATTTGTAAATTCTTAGAGCTATTTCCTGTGCTATTAAAGTTCTATTCAGGAAGTTCTTATCTACACATATTTCTCAAAGTATATTTTTTATGTTTGCTTCTAGCAGTTTTGAAAAGAATAACCAAATGGCAGTATTTTTAAAATAGTTCAAATTAAAGCTACTTTTATATATTATCTCATCCCACTCAGAATGGCTATAGTGAAAAAAACTGATGATAACAGATGCAGATTAGGGTGTGTGAGAAGAAATCCTTATTTAATGCTGGTAGTAATATAAACTAGTACCACTATTATGGAAGTGAGTATGAAGTTTCACAAAGAAATTAAACCAAAAGCTACCATTTGACCTGGCTAGGCCACTGTTGAACAAATGTCAAAAGGACTTTGTAGCCGAACCCAGTGATACTTGAACATCCGTGTTTATTGGTGCTCTATTCACAATAACTATGACTTAGAACCAACCTAAATGCCCATCGATAGACGAATGAATAATAAAAGTGTAGTTCACACACAATGGAATTTTCCTCAACTGTAAAGAAAAGCCATTTACAGAAATGTTGATGGATATGGCAAGTATTGCCAGGTGACCCATATATACAGATCTTAGCTTTTAATATATGCATGTATGCATTTAAATTAGTTTGAGTGTGGATATAGGGTATGAAACTAGAAAGAATACCTAGAAAGGGGGAAGTGATTTGAGGAAGAGTGTGAAGGACAAAAGAGATGACATAAAGCTAAAAGGAGACTTGGCTCAGGCACCAGGGTAGAAGGAGATAGTGAAGATGGGGAGAGAGGAAAATCAACAAAAATAAATGTTGTTTGAAATGCCATAAATGAGCCTAATACTTTATATTCCAATTTAAAAAGTAAAGAAGCAAAGGAAAAAAGGAAGAAAAATTAAAGCAACCTAGAATTATATGAATTAGGTTTTGTTTAATCTGTAAATTGTGAAAGATTGAAGCCATTTATTAGTTTTATAGACATAAGAATTACTTTAAAAAAGGGAACATGGAAAATATATTTCCTTTTTATTACAATATAAGGAACCACATTTACATGAAAACAGGAGTGAGAGGAAACTAAGCAGCATATATTGTATTAGAAAAGAATCTATTTTCAAGAAAAGGAAAAACATAAGAGAGAGATTGTTTTAGTCATGAAAGAACATTTTGCTTCTTGTGATAATTACCCAGAATAGGAACTGAGAGATAAGTAGCTCTTTGGATTCTTATGGAATGCTACAGGAAAAGAAAAGAAAAAAGGAGGTTTGGCTAATCGTACACTGAATTCAAACAGAGGACCAGGTGACCTGTCCAACTATTTCTATCTATTCAATAGTGCTTTCTCTCCATCAGAAGTATCAGAAAAAACCTTTTCTGGAATTCAAAACCCTTTAGGCTATTTTCCCATTTTGTACCTTATATGTATCTGTAGTCAGATGATTATAAATTTAATAAATAATGCTTACATTCATTTATTTGTATAATCCATAAAAATAGTAGTATTTTCCAAATCTGTTTTTATGTCATTGGTTTGGCTTAACTACTTTGAAGTTTGAACTAATCAAAACATTTTATAGGTTTCTATGTTAGTGGTGGCAATAATTATTAATAACAAAGAGAAATTACAAAATAGAGATACTGATTTCATAATAAATTGGAGTTATTCAAAAAAACTCAAAGAGTCCACAAAAGCCCTCGCTCTACCTCCCCACAGTTATAAAAAAGAGTCTGAATGTAATGAAATTCACATTACCCTTTGCTGGATAACAGAAATATAACTATATACAAGCCTTGGGGTTTTAGTTTTATTGCAACTCACCCAAACCAACCAACCAATCAATCAAATGTAAAATAAATCAAGACCAAATTATTGAGGAAGAAATTAAATCTTTTAAAAGATTTTATCAACCTCTGGAAACAATTCACTTGGACTCTGAGACACTATTTTGATAGTGTTTGAGGGAGATGTTTCCCCCTTTTATTGAAAATCAATTTTTTTCTCATATAACATACTGTGATTACTCCCAGTCACACCTCCCCTGCCTCTGGATCCACTCCCTTTCTTTCTCTCATTAGAAAAGAATAGGCTTATATGAGATGTCAACAAAATAGAACAAAATAAAATATAACAAACAATAAAAAGATCACATCGAAGTTGGACAAGCAAGGCAAACCAAGAGAAGGAAAGAAGTCCTAAGATGAGGCCCAAGAATCAGAGACCTACTTGTTCTCACACTCAGGAGTCCCTGTAAAAAGATTAGTCTGAAAATTATAATACATAGTCATAGGACCCAGTGCAGACCTCTGCAGGTCCTGTGCTTGCCTCTTCAGTCTCTGTGAGTTCATGTGACCTTTGCTCAGTTGACTTAGATGACCTGGTTTTGCTGGTGTCCTTTATCCCCTCTAGTTCTTACACTTTTTCTGCCTCTTTTTTCTATGCATTTCTTGAACTCTTAGTGGAGGGATATGATGGAGACGTGTCATTTAGAGTTGTGTGTTACATGGTTTCTCTCTCTATGTGTAATGTCTGGCTGTGGTTCTCTGTATTTGTTTCCATCTGGTGCAGGAGGAAGCTTCTCTGATAATGCTGAATGAAGCCCTGATCTATGAGTAGAGCAGAGTATCACTGGGAGTCATTTTATTAATACTTCTTAAAGACTGGTAGTATTTGATTTTATCTTAGGTTTCTGAATCATCTAGTCTCTGGTTCTTGGCCACCCAAACAGTGTCAGGTGTGCATTCCATCTCATGGAGTGGGCCTTAAGTCAAATCAGACAATGGTTAATTACTCTCACAAGCGTTGTGCCACCATTACCCTAGCATAATTTTCAGGCAGAACAGAATTGTAGGTCAAAGATTTTGTGGCTGAGTTGGTGTTTATGATTCTCTTTTGGAAACCTGCAGGGTACCTTCCTACACCAAAGACGATAGAACTAAGGGTGAAGAGTCTATATAAGCACCAGCTCAACCTCCCTCCCTATATCCAATGAGCTGTGTGGGTATAGAGTTCAGCAAAGGGCCCTTGCTCTCAGTCTTTGGAGAGCAACCGAAAATCTTGGTTGTTTGGGAATTTCCATAGGATTCCCTTTGGCCCACAGCTCAATGGGATGTAACCCAGTACCAGCACTGGAAGTGTTGTTTGGTCACAAGAGATGACTACTTGAGATTCCATCTCAGTTGTGGGAGCTTATTTATGGTATGGTCCTTGGTACACATCAAAGAAGATGGAAGTGATAGCTCCTAGCAAAATAGTCTCAAAGCAAGTGCCTAGAAGGCCTTTGGTAAGATAATGCTTAGCATGGCTTGGTTCCAGCGTGGAGTCTTAGTGTGGTTTCTTTACACAGAATTTTGAGAAAGTAAAATGCACAATGTTTTTATTGGATCACAAACAAAGCATAATTTGTAGGATTAGGGTATATATAAAACAAGGATTTATCTGTTTTTCAGAGGCAATGACTTCATTCATTCATTAACCAATAAGTACCCACTTTTGCCATGCAGAATGCTACTTAAGAAGTAGAGATTCAGTTATGATGCAGATAACATTCCTCTCCTAGAAAACCTCACATCCTAGGAGATGGGGTAGGGACTTGCTGGTTATGGTGACTAATTAGGTATTGTGGAATGGAAACTAAGGGGATAGTGAGGTAGAGGGCAAAGGAGTGAACATTTCTCTAAGACTAGGCAGAGCAAAACAAAAAGAAATAGAAATCTAAATAGTTGCTCTTTGCTATGCTCCATGACACAATCTGCCTGTGTTAGAATAAGTAAGACATATTGAAGGCATTTAAATTTTTTGAATGTTCAATTCTTTCTGTTTAATCTAAAATTATAGTTTGCATTGCACCATTGCCACAAAAGGCAAATTCCTCACACTTCTTTTTCAGTAGGTAATTTCCTACATGAATAAGATGGTGTCAAATGGAAAACATTTGTTCATTCAAAAGAATTAATTGTTAATGCCTGAAGGAGAATTCAAGAAAGAATTTGCCAGACAGATTTTTGGGAAATACTCCATGGAGACCCATTGAGCTGTCCTTGCCAAGGCGAAGGGCAGGTAATTTGCTGTGACTAATTGAAAAACATAAAGAACATTAATATGAAAAATGAAAGCATAATCCATGGTATAGCAGGCAGTGAAACTGTTCACATAATTGATTATTCTTCAAGATGTCATGTTCTTTTCTTCATTGTAAGAATCTCTTTTCCACCTCCAGTCTGTTTTAAAAGCCTGATAAAGTGGTATCCCTGGAAAGGTCACAGACACAGCTACTTCTGTTCCAGTGGTCCAAGGAATTATGTTCGAATGCTCCTAATTTAGGAAAAGAAGCAGTGAATGAAATACCTAGAGACTTTGGTGATAGCATTATAGTTCCCTTCTGAACATCTTGAGACATAATATTAAAGAAAAATTATATTAATGGCATTTGATTTGCCAATTAGATATAAGCTCCCAGGGAACTTGAAATTCAGTTTTAGCTCCATTGAACACTAGCTCTATAAACTTGGACAAATCACTAAGCTGTATGTGATGTTCAATTTCTTTATTTTAAAGTGGGATAGTAGCATCCCTTTACTTTGCAAGGTTGTAAAAACCAAATGAAAGGACTGTTGAAAGATTGTGAAGATAAAAGATAAGTGAATTATTAGGAAAATTCAGAATAACATCTTTGTTATTGAGTTATGACATAGCATCTTATAAAATAAATGATTTTGTGTACATTTCTATTTTTGAAGGTCAAGGTAGAATACACTTTAGAACGTGGAAGGCTTTAGTCTTCTGAAGATAGGCAGTCCCGTGGAAATGCTGAGTCTCATCTGGAAACCTCTGAAATTTTCAGACCCCTGAACCCTATGACTTTAGGTGACAAGACATAGAAATTCACACAGGGAAAAACTGGGAAGACACGGGGTCCATTGTATGACAGAACAAAGCTAGCTGTCTTTTTGTCAATATGTTGTGGAGTGTAACAACATCTTAGTAACTATCTGGTGCCTTGATGTTAGCCTTGACAACAGTAGAGAGACAAGAGGCTTAAAAATCCATAAGATTTCATTGTGATCTGGTAGGATTTTCAGGAAAACCTAACTCTAGATCCTGGTTCTGCTGTGAGATCCAGAGTTACTTAAACAATCCAAGTCTGGCTTTCTGTATCGCTTAACTGTGTGGTGATAGTATGTAGCTTGTTCTGAACTTTTCATCTTCTTTAAAGATAGAGTTATGTGTAGAGTATGAGCCATTTGGTTACTGAAAACATTAACTATTTTGAATTGGGTGTCTACAGCAGCTGGGAGGAAAGGGGCAATTGGGAGCTGTTTTATATGAGAGCCAGCAGAGACCCTGTGAAAATGGGGTGATCAACACTGACTTGCAGCCTCCAGAGTCAAGTTCCACAGTAACATAGCTCATGCTCACAGGAACGAAAAGGCTGGGTACTGCTCCTCTTCTTGCTAGCTTGACTTGAGAGAGTCGCCCAGGCACTGTACAGAATCATTCACATGCCACTAACTTAGGCAGTCAGCATCCCTCTCTGGAAGACTGTTTCCTCTAGAGTAAAAACCAGGAATTGAACTAGCTGATCTCTGAGGGTCCTTCAGCTTTGACATGTTTATTATTTTTATTTGACATTTTTTTATATTCTCAAGTTCTGTCATTCTAACTCTGCCTTACCATTGAAATGCTGCTGACATAGATTCTCTGTGTGTGTGTGTTTTAAATGTTGATTTGCAGTCTCTGGAACTCCTTTGCCTTGTTTATTTCCTGTTCAGAGCTGCCTTGCTGCTGTAAGTTTAAAATGTTATACCTCCTGAATAATTTCCCTGTTTACAATGTTGCTATTCTCCCTGGATGGTGTCATGTTTGAAAGGTGAAGCAGAGACTATTCAGTGCAGAAACGGAGCTCCAGATTCATCCCTTTCTGTCACGAAAGCAATGAATCTCTCAGCTTCCCCGTCCTCTGCCCTTCTTCCTCTTTGTTTCCTTGCTGCATTTGGGTTTTATGATTACATCTGCAATAGCAGGCACAGATGTTTCTCTCACTCAATTGTATGGTTAACAGTGAAATGGATTTTGGGAGCAGATGCTCGCATGTGGGTGCTATCCTTTTCTCTCCTGACACATTTTCTACGCAAACAGCAGATTGTGTGTCTGATGTGTTTTGAGCTTAGCAAGAGAAGAATTCAAGCTGAATAACACTGGGCTGATTTTCAAGCTTCTGAAAAAAGATAATTCGGGCACTGAACTTGACAAACCCTTCCTAGCACCCCTGCAGCCATGCTGCAGACATGAACCACCAGCTTTAGCCATCTCTATTTAAGTGAGCTGTGAGGAGGCATTTATCCTTTGAAGAGCCACTGAAGGAAACGAAAATATCATAAGATCAAATTTAAAAAGAGCTTGACTCAACTGCTGTGTCACTTTGGGTTCTGCAACCTGAGGCATGTAATTTAGCCTTGGATTCTATATCTGTGAGATTAAAGTGAGAATATAAAACTGTTAAAGATTTTTGGGATGATTACAAAATAGCCAAGGTCCCTGTGTAAATCTAATCTATGCCCTACAAGAGGCATATATAGCTAATTGGACCTGCCAGGCTAGAAATCCACATGCACAATGACTGAGAAGCTTCCAGGGAAGGAACTGAACTTGTACAAGGACAAAGATCATGGGTTTAGCACAGGACTTTTCATCTTAGAACTTTTAAAAATTTGGACCAGGTAATTTTTAGGGGTAGCTGTTCTGTTTTGTAGGATGCTTAGCAGCAGCCCCGGCCTCAGCCCACTAGATGGCAGTAGTGCACCCTCGAGGTAAAGACAACTGCAAATGCCTCCAGGTACTGCCAAAAGTGCTTTGGGGGAGATGGGGTTAAGAATGACCTTTGAAATTGGAATCAGAGGTACTAACCTTTGTCTTTAAATTTCGTTAATTACCAAAAGCTCTGCAGTGGGTGATTCTTTTTCACTTTTGTTAAATCTGTAAAATGGGAGCTTTAGGTACCTGTAGGGAGAATTGTTGAGAGAATTAACATGGAAGAGAGTCCAAACTTTGGAACACACACATTCCCTACCACCCCCAGGCCTTTGTCTATACTTTCAACCTTGTCTCAGATATACTCTTTCCTTCACTTTACAGCCTCTGTTTAGCTAAGTTCTGCGATCTTCATTCAAGAATCATTTCTTAAGGAACTCAGTTTTGACTGTACAGACTGAGAATCCAAGGCTTATCTCACTGAGTATGTACTGGTGTGGATCATTTTATTTTGCTCCCATGTTCCAATGCCAATTCACCCATCTGTCTTGAGACCAAAATGTAGCCAGTCCATAGAAAATTGTTATCAAAATATCATATCCTCTTGGGAATTAAAACAACAAAGGGGAAATTTTCAAAATCCCTTTAAGTTTGATATTCATATTCAAAGACTTTTGCAATCATATACAAATATCTCTCTGATAAACCATAAGGTTTTAAAAAGATATGTTCAGTTCTTGTTAGGTATCCATGTTGATAAGATTTCAAGGATGTAGCCTTTCTGACATTTCTAGGAGACACAATCTCACAGAAAACTTATTTCTTGGCCTCTTCAAATCTCTCTGGCCCCTCTTCTGCAATGATCCCCAAGCCTTAGGGACAGGCGGTATGTTGTAGATTCATTCATTGAGACTGGAACTGTTATCTGTAGTTTGATGAGCTGTGGTTTTCTGTAATGACGTCTATACCAATGGCCATGTTAACACGGAAGGGGAAAGCTTGTGGACCTCAACCCTAGACAAACAATTATAGGCAATAATAGAATGCCGAGAGTGGGAGAAATGGCCTTTTCCATAGAAGAGCCCCCTAGTTGGCTATCCAATACCAAGTATCCATCCATGAGATATGAGATCAAATACATATAGGTCACTTTTTATAGACTGAGAAAGTTATTTTAATATATATGTTAACCATTTTTAGACACACACACACAAACACTTTGGAGGAGATGGAGAGACAAATGAGACAGAGGAAATACTGCAATTATGATTTCAAAAATAAAAAATAGCAATAAAAAGTATACTCACTGTTTTACAGGCTCTTTTTTAAAAAGATTTTATTTATTATGTATACAGTGTTCTGCCTGCATCTACACCTGCAGGCCAGAAGGGGGAATCAGATCCCATATATGGTTGTGAGCCATCATGTGGTTGCTGGGACTTGAACTCAGGACCTCTGGAAGAACAGTCAGGGCTCTTAACCTCTGAGCCATTTCTCCAGCCCTGTTTTACAGAATCTTAAACTACCAGTCACTTCAAATGTCCAACTAAGCATGACTATTTCTGACCTGACAATCTTGTATTTAATATTTCTTCAACTACTTACAATGACCAGTTCCAATGGATTCCACTGCCATTTCTATAGAGAGCATAGAAATGCTATGGAGAGCATGCTCCCTGGAAACTCTTGCTGAGATCAATGCACTAGAGACATGCCCCTAAAGAAGCAGCATTTCAGGAGAAATTTGGGGAGGTCATCCCTCTCTTCAGTATCAAAATAACAGTACCAGAGTGATCTATATTTTGCAGGCTCTATAGTGAACATCCATCTACTAAGAAGGAT
Organism: Chionomys nivalis; assembly: GCF_950005125.1. Classification (NCBI taxonomy): domain Eukaryota; kingdom Metazoa; phylum Chordata; class Mammalia; order Rodentia; family Cricetidae; genus Chionomys; species Chionomys nivalis. Next base: position 13,089,286 of record NC_080112.1, on the reverse strand, counting down.
TTATTTCTAGAGCTCTAGTTGCTTTTGATGCAGAATTAAATCTGTTGCCATGCCCCCTCCATGGCATCACTTTCTGCCATTTTCCACTAATTATGCTTTATGTATTGTACATTAACTTTTAAAATCACTAATACATTTTGTCTCTATTCAAGTGTTTTAAAACCTTTCAGATTTTTTTCTACTAAACTATTACTCCCATATTTTATGCCCGTGCCCTATACATTTTTATCTTCACAATATATATAACAACTTAACTTAGAACATTTGTTTTGTTATCTTTTGCTGCTTAGTAGACTATAAGCTCATAATACTGCTTTTATTCTTCTGTAAATATCGTTCATGCCTGGATAGTAAATGTCAGCAGTGATAATCAATGCCGTTTGTGTTGGTAAGTGTGTATCTGTGTGAACGTGTGAGAGCATCCATGGGAAACTGTGAGTGAATGTGTCTGAAATTGTATAGGTAAGAATGCATGAAAACTTCCTTTCTTCTTTCCTCCCTCCCTCCCACTAACCCTCTCTTCCTTCTCTCTCTCTCTCTCTCTCTCTCTCTCTCTCTCTCTCTCTCTCTCTCTCTCTGTGTGTGTGTGTGTGTGTGTGAATGTGATATGAGAGGTTTCATGTTAAAAAGCATGTGAAATAATTTGCTATGAATAAATGTGTTGGAAGGTGGGAATGCATGAGAATAAATACATTGCATTGAACCTTTAGATGAAATTCCAGTACACCTGTGGTCTGTAAGTTGCTTTGAAATACTCAAAGGCAGTATTTTGACACAAGAAAGAGTACAACCAGGAAACTTTTGTGGCTGATGGAACATGAGAACACATGAACATGAGACTTAAGACTTTTCCATAGAAGCCTAAATTGCAAATTGATTTGAACTCTGAACTTCATTCTGTGTGGATTAGAGAATGTAAATGAACTCTGAGCGGGCTTTCTTTCCTTTTTAGTTTTATGAGACAATGTCTTGCTCTATAGTCTGGCTGTTTTGACACTTGCTATGTTGCCCAGGCTATATGCGAACTTGTGCAATCCTCCTATCTTAAGAAGTTGCTAAGAAGACCTGTCTCATCATGTCTGGCTTTGAGGCCCTGTCCAACACTTGAAATATTTATCATTTTTGCTCCAGTTCTAACATACTAACTCTACAAAGCATCTGTCCTTAATATAATCTTTGATATTAGCTTTGCTTGGTGTATTTATTAGTAGAGATGACATGAGTAAATGTTGCTAAAACTTCTGAAAAACTACTACTATCTGAAGAAGATGCAGCATGTCAATCAAGAAAATTCAGAGGTATTCCTTGGATTTAGTTTTTCTTCCATAGCAGTTCTGGCTTAGGATATTAGGACATTTCATATGCTTGCATCTTAGAAACTCTAGTTAGTTCATTAAATGCTCACTTGTGCTTCATTAAACCCAACTTCTGACTATAAGAACATTTCCTCCTTAATAGGAATTCAATTAGTCCATTCACACAATAAATAATTATTAAACAATAAAATAATGAATGAACTTCTATTTAGTTCTCATAAGGTACTTGGCATTCAAGAAAAAAAGTTTTTGTTAATATCATTTATGCTTCAAAATAGCCCTGTCACCATGGATAAGAAAGATGCATCCCAAAAATACTAAGTATTGATAATATGTGTATATACAAACTGTCAGCCATCACTTGCAATTTAAGCCTCCTATTTACCTATGCATTGCCTGCAGCATGTTTACAGCAATCACATGAGAACTCCCTAACATTTTCCATATTGTCTAGCAATTAGATAAGCTTTCATGATTATATATTCTTTCTTAACTTATTAAATTAATGCAGATTATTTCTTTCTCTCACTCTCAACAGATAATGTCTTGTCTTTACTGGAAATGAAAGAGGAAGAATTAAATGAAACTTTGTATTACTTCACCATCAAATCCACCCATGTTTGAACACATAGTTCCTAATTGAAAACCCGCTTGGGTTCTGTATCTCATTTACTTTTTTTCTTATCAAGGATATGCATGCATTTCCATTTATTAGTGTCTTTTTCAATTTCCTTCATTGATGTTTTGTAGTTTTCAATATATGGATTAGTTATTTTCTTGGCTAAATTTATTCCTACTTATTTTATGTATTATAGTATTGAATGTGGGGTAAATTTCTTAAGTATCTGGGTAGTTCATTCACTATGTATAGAAATACATTTAGTTGTGTATTGTGTGTGTTTATTATGGAGTTTCATTGAATTCATTTATTAGTTCTAATTTTTATATATGATATCTTTGGTGCTTGTTTTTTATAAGATCATGCCATTTATAAATAGGTACCCAAAATGGCTATTATCAGGAAGACGAAGGATAGTAAATGTTGTATGTAGATGATATTACAGAAGAAACAACTCTTGAAAATTATTGAGCATCTTCAGGGTATAATGCCAGTCCAAGCAGTAATAAGACCCACTTGGATCATGACTGTAGTTGCCTCTAAGTAGCCTGAAAATCTGAGCATGGTAAAATAAAATATATCCCAGAAAAATGCTTTCCTAGGTTACCCTTTTGTGCAAGCTGACCCTAACAAACTTTCTTTTCAAGGGATGACTTTCAAATCACTATTACCATTAATTCATTTATATTTTTAATCCATCAAGGATTTTCTACACTTTCTGAGGGCCAAACGCTTCCAGATCCAATCATCTTAAAACATATCAACTGACATCAACACACTGAACACATAAGCCTGCAGATGACATTTGTGTTCGACCATTGTGTTCAATAGATAAAATGGCATATTATTTTACTTTGAAAGATAGGACAATATATGGTGTAAAATATTCTAAGCACAAAATAAACAACACTGTATGATCTCACTTGTAGGTAGATCCCTAAAAATAATTAACTCAAAGGAGAGAGAATAGTGGTGGTCCCCAGGAAGTAGAATGTAGAAGAAAATATGGAAATATTTACCAAAAGGTATAACATTTCAACTACTAAGTATTAATAAATTTTAGAGGACTGATAACTATCAAAAACATAACTATGTTAGGAAGTGAATTCATGATGTTGACTGTAGAATATATATCCAAATATATTGCATACTAAATATCTATGATACTGGTAATTAATTCTAGGGTCTAGTGCATATGGCAAAGGCTCTACCATTGAGCCACCTAACTGTCTGCAAGTACTCCATTTTCAATTCATTTTTAAGCAAACTTTTGCTCAGTTACTTTTGCTAGTTTTGACTTTGTAATTCCCTTGTTTCATGCTCTTGAGTATCTAGGATTACAGAATCATTTTCAGAAATACATACATAAATTTTGCCAATTACATCTCAATAAAACTAGCCAAATATAAATAGGCATGTGAAATTTTAAATTTGTTAATGAAGCATCACCCCTATTATATCTCTCTAATAACTCTCTCAATTTATACGATGAAAATCCTTCACAATCCCTAATGTAGGAGGTCAAATACTTTCCGACCTCTGCCACCCGATCATGACTTCCATCATTTTGCTCATGGAACATCTCAAATTCTCTCATTTTGGCAGGAGCTTTTTTCTAGTCCAAAAATCTGTTCATCTAGATCTTTTTATAGGTAGCTTCTTCTTCCTCCTCTCCCTTTCATTTCTCTTCATCTTATTCTTTTTTCCATGCTTCTTTGTAAGTAAAATAACATTCATTTTAGGGCACTTAAAACATAAGCTGGATTCAAAATATTAAAAAAAACTCTGGGAATGTAAAACTGACCACAGACCTGTTACTCAACATTGTTGACATTTTGATGATTATCTTTTCCAGCTGTCCACAGTTAATATAATAGTCTATAATTATACATAATGAGTATGTGTAAGTTACTGATGGAATAGAAGTCTTTTAAGTTGCTGATAAAATAAAACAGATGTTGCAGAAAAACATCTTCAAGGTTATTTAGCTATTTACAAAAAATACTGCCAATAGCAAGACTGTCTCCTTGTATACAACTAGGTATGAAAGAAACTCCAATGGGTTCTGCTTACGTATTTATAAAATAGAAAAACTTGTTTGTGCCTTCTGACATGTAAGGACACAGTGAAAAGAAACCATTTAGGAGCCAAGAAATAGGCTCTCACAAGCCTCTAGTTCATCAGCACCTTGATTATAGACTTTTAGCCTTCAGTGATGTGAGAAAAAACTTGCTTTTTCCCTCATCTTATGAAAAATATTTTTTTCATGTAGTACATTCTGATCACAGTTTCCCCTCACCCAACACTTTATAGACCCTCCCCACCTCCTCACCCACCATTCTATCTCATTAGAAAACAAGCCGGTAACTAAAAAACAAATAAACAAATAAGAAAACAGAGCAGAGTAGAACAAAACAAACAAACAGGACAAAAGAACCAAAGAAGAATCACATACATGTGCAGAGAAACACACATTTGCATACACAGAAATCCCATAAAACCACAAAATTGGAAGCTATAATATATTAGTAAAATACCTATAAGGGAAAAAAATGCCCAGACAAAGCATTTTTGAGACAAATAACCTCCCAAAATACCAGAGTTCGTTATGAGTTGGCCATGGTGCCTGACCTTAAGTCTATTTGATATACTCCCTGAGACTCTGTTGGAGAAAATTTAATTTCCTTTGTGAACAGTTGTCAATTGGAGATATCTAGGGACAGGGATTGTGTCCATGTCTCCTCTAAGTGCTGGAATCCCATCTGACATAGACCTGTGTAGGCCTTGTGCATGCTGCCACAGTCTCTGTGAGTTCATATGTATGACAGTCCTGTTGGATCCAAAGGGCCTCTGTGTTCCATGAGTTGTGTAGGTAGTTTCTTCATCTATAGGGCCTTTGCTTCATTTTCTGGAGATAAAGCAATAGCCTGGGTTATTTAGGGAATCTCATGTGGCCCATTTGATCAATAATTGTATAAAATATAACCCATTCCTGGGACAGGAGGCTTCATTTGTTGATCAAAAATTTTCAGTCGATCTCTCTCCCCTGTTATTTGGCAATTTTTATTTAGATCACCTTCACACACACACACACACACACACGCACTGTGATATATACAATATCTAACTTAAACCTGTGCAGGCCCTGTATATGTTTTCACAGTTTTGTGAGTTTATATGTTCATGAAATAAATACATTCATATATATATATATGTATATATATATATATGTGTGTGTGTGTATATATATATATATATATATATATATATATATATATGAGCTTCTACTGTATTATGTTTCCATAAACCCCTCAAATGGCCCTTAGGTTTAGCTATCTTTCCCCATATTCTCTCCTATCTTACCCTCTTCCTTTTCCTTTCCATTTCATCCTTCTATTCCAGTACCCCCATCCTCTCATCCAACTTTAACTATATGTTTTATTTCCTTTTTCTCAAACTCTTCTCCTCAGTGCTCAGATAGAGAGAAGGGATGACACCAAGGAAGCAGCATCTTCCAGACACAGTAGGACTGATACACATATGAACTCATAGAAACTGTGGCAGCATGCACAGTTTCAAGCAAGAACTGAAAGGGAGGAGTGGATATGAGCTCCCATTTCTAACCAAGAAGGTATCTCCAATTGACATTCACTTCCAAAGAAGAAGTTAGTTCTCCCCAATGTAATCTCACTTGATGTACTAACCACACTTAAGGGGATGGCGTCTTGTCATGCAGATGTTGATTTATTTGTTGCCGTTCCCAAGTAGTCCTACTTGAGCACTTTGTCGTTTTGCTCTTCTATTATGTTTATACAGCTCACTTCATTTCATTCATGCTACTTTTAAATAGCTGAAATCATCTTGTTTGTTTCTCTTATAGCATACCTACTTTGATGCAAAAACGTTTTATTTCCTATTCACTCATGTTTCTCTAATGAGTGTATCAACGTCTGGTTCACAGTAGAAGGTACTATGTAAATATATGAATTATATGAATAAAATCTAAAAAATTGGTATCATGAGTATTTTTTCTGAAATATGATGGAAAAATCTTTTAGGGTATTCTAGGAAATTATTCACATAATGCAAGTTCTCTTATTTACATTATTCACTGTTTTGTATTCTTAGATTTGTTGACTAAATAGTGAGTGATATAAAGTCTTACTTGAAACTATTTGAAGACAAATTAAGATGCTAAGATGTATCACAGGCACCTAGTTCAATTTTTTTACATCTTGTGATTTTCTCTATTAACATAGAATATTTGTTCATTCAGTCACTATCTATTGATGTTGAATTTACACCAGTGGCATTGTAATATAACTGATATATCTGACCCAAAATAACTTGTTGAAGATATTGTTTGGATACAAATTGTTTAGCAGTTGAGTTCATCTTATACTTTGTAAGTTGAGCAGTGAGAAAATTGGTAGAAGATCAAAATCATACTACAATGTGGCATGTCATAGATTTTTTACTCCACATCTAAAGATTTACACATAGGGAGAGAAATAAAAGAATGAATTGGACAAAAGATCTAATAATGGCATAGAATGAACAATTTTTGTCTAGTCTGAATTCCATGATCTACTACTGGGACTTAAAGAAAATGTGTATGTGAAGTTCACAAAACTATTACCTGCCTTGCTTAAATGTGTAATGGTGTAGGAGGTCCTTCTGTTTATGTGTTGCTTTCATTGGTTAATGAATAAAGAAACTGCCTTGGTCTTTTGATAGGGCAAAACTTAGGTAGGCGGGGAAGACAGAACTGAATGGTGGGATGAAGAAAGGCAGAGTCAGAGAGAAATGCCATGGATCCACCAGAAACAGATGCTGAGAATTTTACCTGGGAAGCCACTGCCACATGGCATTACACAGATTAATAGAAATGGGTTAAATACAGATGTCAGAATTACCCAATAAGAAACTAGAGTTAATGGGCCAAGCAGTGATTTAATTAATTCAGTTTTCTGTGTGGTTATTTCGGAGATAAAGCTAGCCAGGTGGCTGGAATGAACAAGCAGCCTGGCTCTCCTTGCAACAGTGCAATTTTCTTTTTTTTCAAATGTAATGATATCATTTGTATGCCTGCTTTTGGGGTAGAAATTTAAAGGTTAGATATTGTGACAGAGATAAACAATTAGATTGTTGTAGTATGATTGGGCATCCTTTGCGTATATTACCAAGAGTGGTATAGCTAAGTCGTGTGGTAGATTGATTCCCAGTTTTCTGAGAAACTGCCATATTGATTTCCAAAGTGGTTGCCTAAGTTTGTATCTTGATTACAAATGAAAATATGCAATTTAGTGTAATTTTATTAATCTATGCACATGTTATTTCTTTAGCTCTTTCTGTCTTTAGAAATGAACGACTATATGGATGTATTGTGCCTCAATGTTAAATATTTTGGAGGGTTCTGCTTTATCACTGGAGGTAGCCACAGAGCACTTCAAAATGTTTTTCCTATACCCTATCTAATCCCATATTGTTCATAATATCTCTCAAAATAGAACCCAAACAATGGATACTGTTTTTATTTATGAATACATTACACCTTAGGGCTTTAATAATGGTCTTTTTAATACTCTTGCAGAGGACTCAGTTCAGTGTCCATCACCCAGTTTTGTTTGCCCACACCACTACAACTCCAGTTTCAGGGGTGTTGATGTTCTCTTCCATGGGCACTGTACTCATTCTAAAACACACTGATACACACACACATAGAGATAACCAAAAATAATGAAGAAGAAGGTTTAAGTGGAGAGAGGGTTGAGTGGGTAAGGCATAGGAGGGGATGGGGGAATAACTAACACTGATGGAGGAGGGTCATCTTTCTATCTGTTGCTTTCATTGGTTAATTAATAAAGAAACTGCTTGGCCTCTGATAGGGTAGAATTCAGATAGGCGGAGTAAACAGAACAAAATGCTGGGAGAAAGAAGCTGAGTCAGGCAGTCGCCATGATTCTCCCACTCCACACAGACGCAAGTTAAGATCTTTCCTGGTAAGCCAGCTCGTGGTGCTACACAGAATATTAGAAATGGGTTAGAACAATATGTAAGAGCTAGCCAACAAGAGGCTAAAACTAATGGGCCAAGCAGTGTTTAAAAGAATACAGTTTCCATGTAATTATTTCAGGTAAAGCTAGTCGGGTGGCGGGACGCAGCTCTGCCGCCATTCCCACTACAACAGAGTGGCACCCAACGTGCTAATGAACTCTACATAAAACCTGAGAGGGCTTGAAAAGGAGAGAGAGAGAATTTAAGACAGCTTTTTGCTGTTTGTGGGTTGCGTGCCGCAAAGAAATTGTCCTGACTCAGCAGCAGGAAAAAACTGGATGTTTTTAAATGCCAGCTTTCTTGGCTGTGCCGCCATTGCAATCTCTGTCTGGCTCCTGCAGGAGAGTCTTTGAATGGAGGATTTGGAGTAAAGTGCTATGATTTGTTTGATGGCAACTAGACTCACTGTGTGCCTAAAAGGAAGTCATTGCGTGCTGTGGCTCAGAGGCACAAGCAGCTCCGCCATGCTACTGGTGCAATGTGCAAGGATCAGAGGCACTAATGGTTCTGCCATGTTGGACTGGGTGGGGCAAGCAGGCAGTATCTGTTTTTGACCTAGGAATGTCATAGCTTGGATTCTTAAGTGCTTAGTGATTTAAAGGCGCAAATTAAAGTGCTCCTGGGTAGTAAAAAAATTACAGATTCACAATAGGACAGATTCAGACCACTAAATGGATCACAATGTTGGGTGAATGAACGTAGGCTTGAGAGAGAGAAAAAAAAATATAAAGAATAAAGTTAATGTCTTAAAAAAAAGGGTAAAGTCTTTAAAGAGACAGAGTACAGATAATTATAGATTAAAAGAAATAAAGAAAAATAAGCCATGGAAAAATGGAAAATTCACAGAGAGTCTGGACTCTTTGTATTATTATATTTTCTTTAAAATTTTTGACTGTAAAGGAGCTAAGCGCAGAGAGACATTTCATTATATGGGCTGCCAAGCTAAACCAGAATGGATATAAGGGTATTATGATTTCAGAATTTGGGTCTAAGGATATGATGTTTTGGAGAAGGTCTTCTTTTGTTTTCACAGAGGATGAGACTCTTTGGATTGCTTCTGTCCCAATATGGTATGATAGACCATGCCCTCCTGAAAGGTTGCTGTGTACATCTTCAAAAAATTACTTCGCTCAACTGCCAACTGAGATGAATCTAGCACACATGTTATCCCATAAAAGACCTGAATAACAGCGCCCCCATTCAGCAGGAAGCAGTTTGGAGAGAAAAAACTGTGCCCATGTTCCCAAATATTGTTTATAAATGTTCTTTTACATGTAAAGGAGGATATGATATAGATATGAATAATTTGCATTGGTGTGGATTTTAAGGTCAATTTTGTTATATGTATATGTATTTCTGATCTTGATTACTGTATTGTGATTATATAGTTCATTTAAAATGTAACGTATACTTAGGAAATATAGGTTGTTAATGGATAATCATCAATAGTAGTCAAGCTTGTAGTCATGTTAGTTAGATTTTCTAGATATATAGAGATATATTTCAGTTAGATGGGCATTCTTCATATCTTTCAAAGACTGCAGAATATGGCATTTAAAATATTTTAATAACTTAGTGCTTTTCATGACAATGAGACACTCTGCTCCTGGCAGCACCAATCTACTTCAAGAGGAAGATGGGCATTGAAGAGGCTCCTTATGGAGTTTGATAGCCATTTGGGCAAGAAACTGCACTTGCCTGGACTGTTGCATAAACTGGACACAGAGAACCCTCAGAGAGAGGACTGCTGAACTTGACAAAAGGTGAGATGGTCTTTTGGGGTTCCTGATTCATGAAAGAGTCTGTAAGACATTCTGCAGGACACAGAAGAAAATGACTGAACTGTCTTTGAAATTTCCTGCTTCACGGAAGAGTCTATGGGCCTGAAGGCCGAAGATGGATGCCCCAATGGTACAAAAAAACTTTGGGTGACTGTCCAGGCAGCGAGATGTCTCTGTCATTTCTAGAGTTTGAAGTTTCTTAATTCTTAATATTATATCCTTCTGGAGCCTTTGATGGAGTTGAAGAATGGTTAGTTATAGTTATAGTTTTCCTTAGTTATGATAAAAGATAAAATAGATATAAATATTGTAACTGTAATTCTTGCTTGATAACTTTTGTTATATGTAATCTTACTATGTTAAAATGAAAGCCTTCCTTTTTTGTTTAAACAGAAAAAGGGGAAATGATGGAGGAGGGTCATCTTTCTATCTGTTGCTTTCATTGGTTAATTAATAAAGAAACTGCTTGGCCTCTGATAGGGTAGAATTTAGATAGGCGGAGTAAACAGAACAGAATGCTGGGAGAAAGAAGCTGAGTCAGGCAGTCACCATGATTCTCCCACTCCAGACAGACACAGGTTAAGATCTTTCCTGGTAAGCCAGCTCGTGGTGCTACACATAATATTAGAAATGGGTTAGAACAATATGTAAGAGCTAGCCAATAAGAGGCTAAAACTAATGGGCCAAGCAGCGTTTAAAAGAATACAGTTTCCATGTAATTATTTCAGGTAAAGCTAGTTGGGTGGTGGGACGCAGCCCCGCCGCCACTCCCACTACAACATAACACTAAAGTTATTTGAAGAAACCATATGGAAATATATTTTTAAGTTTTAAAATGCTTTAATTGGAATTACCCCATACAAGTGATAATGCTTTCCCCAGAAGTCATAGGTCACCACAAAAAAAAAAAAAAAAAAAAAAAAAAATCCAGTGCCAGGTGATGGATTACTTCCATCAAGTGTTTGGTCATATGTGTTCCAGAGATGCCCACATAAGACACTCTGCTGCCACTGCTCTTGGTTTCCCACCAGAACTTGATGGTTAGAATTTATTGTTGAAGGCCACATGTACTTTGGTCAAAGAATATTTTTGCGGGAGGTCCTTCCGCTCCTCCAGCCAATAGCCACTGAGATACCAGCCCATTGGGGCGTGGTCTCTTTCCCTTTAAAAAAGGGGCTACTTTCCTCCTCGCTCTCTTTTACTTCCTGCTCCGGTTCCGGCAACTAGACTTCTTCCTAATTGCACAGAGGGCTGTTGTCTGGGACGGTGATCTGTAAGTTTTTTCCCCTTTAAATAAATACCACCCTATTAATCATAATTCCAAACTGGTGTGGGATTGTTTATGACTTACTCCTTCAGGATATGGAGAAATCAACTTGGCACCGACCCAAAGTTTCTTTCCTGATGGCTGACATTTATTGTACCAGAAGGGATTGTGTAAGATTTTGAAGGAGAAAGTCATCAGTAGGTTTGCTCAGCTCTGACCACTGTAGACTGTAATAATGATCATGTTGCAAAATATACACGTGGGTGCTTTGCAGTGTAAATGGTATGGGAGTAATAAACCACCTTTTGATTTGATTTCAGACCTGTTCCACATAAGGAACTATGAGGAAATGCATACAGAATACTGTAAACCTAACCAAAAACTCATATTTGGGGAGTTCACATGATATAGGAGGTCCTTCTGTCTATGTGTTGCTTTCATTGGTTAATGAATAAAGAAACTGCCTTGGTCTATTGGTAGGGCAGAAGTTAGGTAGGCAGGGAAGATGGAACGGAATGCTGGGAGAAAGAAGGGTGGAGTCAGAAGACACCATGGGGCTGCCACCACCGGAGATAGACATGATGAAATTTTGCTAGTAGGCCACAATCTTGTGGTGATATATAGATTAATAGAAATTGGTTAAATTAATATGTAAGAGTTAGCTAATAAGAAGATAGAGCTAATGGGCCAAGCAGTGAATTAGTTAATACAGTTTCTGTGTGATTATTTCCAGGCTGATCAGCTGGGAATGAAAAAGCGGCCTTCCTCCTACGACAGTCACAAGTCATAGAGGTGAACCTACCACTATTTGTGTATGTAGTATCATACAAGTATATGGGCAGATCTGATGAATGTAGTATCATGCAAGAATATGGGCAAACAAATGGATATAGCATCATACAAGTATATGGACAGACCTGGTGAATGTAGTATTATGCAAGTATATGGGCAGACAAGTTCAAACCTGTCCTAGCAGAGTAAGAAATCAATACTATCCCAGGGAGTTTTATGAGATACTGCCTCAAAATAAAAGAAAAATACAGGCTGGGGATAATATCCATAAAGAAGCTGTGACTTCAATCACCAATCAGTGTTACAAAATGAAACACACACACACACACATGCACACACACTCACACACACACACACACACAAAGCATGATTAATAAAAACTCAAACAGATACTGGGGTTCAACCTGAACACCAGAAAACCAAAGCATCCAACTAGTGGCTGTTACCTTGATATCAGTCCAAAAATTGTGATTTTGCCTCCAGAAACGCCAGAATGATACAGTGTAAATAGAGACTGCTTTTTCATTTCCTGGGAACACAGACCTGAATAATCCTACAGAAATTATATTAATTACAACACTGACCAATGTCTCAGGCATATTTCTAGCTAGTGCTTACATCTTAAAGTAACCCATTTCTATTAATCTGTGTATCGCCAAAAGGCCTTGGCCTATAGGTAAGGTTCCAGCATGTCCTCTTTCAGCAGCTACATGGCATCTCCTTGACTCCACGTACTATATGTGTATATTCCAGCCTGGCTATAGTTTGCCCTACTACACACCAAGGAAGCTTTATTCATTAACCAATAAAAGCAATACATATACAGAAAGACATTCCACTTCAAGACTGAAACTGAGAGTTGTCTCCTCCCATTTTATAATCCTCTCTAGTTCTGGGATTAAGGGCATGCACCACTACCTCCTGGTTTCTATGTGAAGCTAGTGTGGCTACTGGGATTAAAGGTGTATGTCACTGCTGCCTGGTCTGTAGCTGTTTTACTTTTCTAATTTTCAGGCAACTTTATTTATTAAAATGCAAATAAAAAGACACACACACACACACACACAGAGAGAGAGAGAGAGAGAGAGAGAGAGAGAGAGAGAGAGAAAGGCAGAGACAGAAAAGACAGAGAGAGAAGATGGTGATTTTACATGCTAGTGGAGAATTTGTGTTACCAATGGATTGTAAAATTTTTTGTGTCTTTGTACTTTCGGTAGTTTAAAAATTTCTGTGATATGTACATATAAATTCCATTACCAAAAGAGCATAAATGGCATTAATTTAGAGAATTTAAGAGAAGGTGCTTTCAGACACTGAGAAGAAGGGAGGGTCCTTCGTTTGCTTCCAAGGCCTGGCTACTAATTTACAAAATGTTAACTGTAGAGTTTTTTTTTTGTTTTGTTTTTGTTGTTTTTTTTTATTTTTTATTTATTTATTTATTTATTTTTACATAATGGCAGCTGTCTGGCATCCTGTCGTTATGTTCTAAGTTTCTGTTTGCTATCTTTGCATATCTGTGGAATGCTGGCGGTGCAGCTGTCTTCACTGCAAACTGACCCTGCCAGTGCCACCCACAGAATACATTTGAGACAAACTGTATTTGCAAAATGGCTACCTTGTTAGATATGTAGGGAAAGGAGAATGTTTGTATGCACTGCTTCCTAAGAACCTTTTCCTTCTCCTATCCATCATAGTTCAAGTTCCAAACCATCAGTCAGCTGCTGATGTAATTGCAGTTAAAGCTTATGAACCTTTCTTTGCAGGTTTTCTGGTGCTTTACTTAACTGTTTCATACAGGTATAAAGTTGGTTACAACTCTTGTTCTCTGGTGGAATTAAAGAACTTTGCATCTCATGTTTTATAGCTTTTGCCTATTCTTTCTGCAGCGGTTGTCTTTAGAGAACGTTTGCCTGTATTTGCTATTTTCTGTGCCTTAGTCAGTCTAAGGCACAGGAGCATCTTAACTCCATGGATGGATTTTTCTTAAGGTTTTGTTAACTGGGACTGATGATTTCTTTCCATTCTGGTTGGAATAGAATAGGATAAAGGAAGGTTAAAGAAACAAAGTTGGGTGGTTTATCAAAAGTCCGTTAAGTAGAATTTAGGGTTAAAATTACTATCCTTCAAACACATTGTACAAGGATATATCTCTCAAGTTACTTGATTGTATGATAATGAACCAAAATTGCTTTATGTCGTTAAGAGATTTTCATGAAATGTTAATTCCTCATACAAATGGATTTCTATATGTGGCTATGTGTCCTTGGTTTGAACAAATCAGAAACATCTATCATTTTGACATATGTTTGAGAACATAACACAATATTTTTTCCTTTCTTTACTTCCTAACAGAGATGTTGTTATTGAAAACAAACTGTTGCTTTGACAAAGCCCATAGCCTGTTACTTGGTGTTATTTATACAGAGTCTAATAAAACATTATGCTACTAATCAAAGGTGATGGAAACAAAGCATTGTTTTGTCTTCTGGCATTATGGATTATGCTAATGGCCATCTGCCTGTAATTGATATTTCATTCTTCAGTCACAAAAAATAAGCATAATCAAGTAGAAAAGAAAGACAATTGTTTTGTTGTGATAGATGCTTATGCAGTTTTCTTTTATTCTCCATTATGTTTTTATAATTTCTTAGTTAATTATTTAGAACTCTAATACTTTTATGACACTAAGAATGGCACTGCATTTCAAATGAGGATTTGAAATATTTTAGATGTCCACGGTGATGGTGATGTCATCCCTAATATCCTTACCCTCTATACCAGGAAAGGAACAAGCAAGACAGTAGCTTTAAGAAATAATGAAGATATTAGGTTTCCTTTATTTTCACACATTCTAGAGCTTAGTTCACACTCCAGTTTCCTATAACATAGGAATTGTAATGAAAATCTCGTCCAGAAAATATACCTTTTTGGGGCAACCCACTGACTGGGAGAAGATCTTCACCAACCCTGCAACAGACAAAGGTCTGATTTCCAAAATATATAAAGAACTCAAGAAACTAGACTTTAAAATGCTAATGAACCCAATAAAAAATGGGGCACTGATCTGAACAGAGAATTCTCAACAGAAGAAATTCAAATGGCCAAAAGACACTTAAGGTCATGCTCAACCTCCTTAGCGATAAGGGAAATGCAAATTAAAACAACTTTGAGATACCATCTTACACCTGTCAGAATGGCTAAAATCAAAAACACCAATGATAGCCTTTGCTGGAGAGGTTGTGGAGAAAGGGGCACACTCATTCATTGCTGGTGGGAATGCAAACTTGTGCAACCACTTTGGAAATCAGTGTGGCGATTTCTCAGGAAATTTGGGATCATCCTACCCCAAGATCCAGTAATACCACTATTGGGAATATACCCAAGAGATGCCCCATCAAATGACAAAAGTATCTGTTTAACTATGTTCATAGCAGCATTGTTTGTAATAGCCAAAACCTGGAAACAACCTAGATGCCCTTCAATGGAGGAATGGATGAAGAAAGTGTGGAATATATACATATTAGAGTACTACTCAGCGGTAAAAAACAATGACTTCTCGAATTTTGCGTGCAAATGGATGGAAATAGAAAACACTATCCTGAGTGAGGTAAGCCAGACCCAAAAAGAGGAACATGGGATGTACTCACTCATATTTGGTTTCTAGCTATAAATAAAGGACATTGAGCATATAATTTGTGATCCTAGAGAAGCTAAATAAGAAAGTGAACCCAAAGAAAATCATATAGTCATCCGCCTGGAGAGGGGAAGTAGACAAGATTGCAGGGCAAAAACTGGGAACTTGCGGGTGAGGTGGCATGGGGCAAAGGGGAAATGGGATGAGAAACATGAGAAGGGGAGGATGGGAGGAGCTCGGGGGATTGGGATGGTTGGGATATAGGAAGGGAGGATACGGGAGCAGTGAAGTATATATCCTAACTAAGGGAGCCATCTTAGGGCTGGCAAGAAACTTGACTTTAGAGGGGTTCGCAGGTGTCCAGGGAGATGTTCCCAGCTGGTACCTTGGGCAACTAAGGAGAGGGAACCTGAAATGACCCTATCCTATACTGATGAATATCTTGCATATCACCTTAGAACCTTCATCTGGCGATGGATCGAGGTAGAGACAGAGTCTCAATTTGGAGCAACGGTCTGAGCTCTTAAGGTCCAAATGAGGAGCAGAAGGAGGGAGAACAAGAGCAAAGAAACCAGGACCACGAGGGATGCACCCACCCACTCTGACAGTGGAACTGATTGATTGGGAGCCCACCAAGGCCAGCTGGTCTGGGACTGAATAAGCATGGGTTGAAACTGGACTCGCTGAGCATGGCGGACAATGAAGCCTGATGAGAAGCCAAGGACAATGGCACTAGGTTTCAATCCTAATACATGAACTGGCTTTGTGGGAGCTTAGCCTGTTTAGAAGCTCACCTTCCTGGACATAGATAGAAGACCTTGGTCTTCCCGCAGGGCAGGGAATTTGGACTGCTCTTCAGTATCGAGAGGGAGGGGAAATGGTGTGGGGGGAGGAGAAGAGGAGTGGGGATAGGGGGAGGGTAGTGGGGGGAGGGGGCAATATTTGGGAGGAGGGGAGGGAAATGGGAAACGGGGAGTAGGTGGAAATTTTAATTAAAAAAGAATAAAAATAAATTAAAAAAAAAGAAAATATACCTTTTTTGGTTACAGTTAAAAATTAATTAGCCTCAAAGTCCCATTGTATTTAGCATTTACAATACTAAAAGAGAAACTAATTTTAGAATGAATCCATCTGTAGTCCCGTATCCCTTGACAATAAATGGTTCCATTTTGCACATGTGCTTGGCAGTAAACATGGAAATATGCAGTTCTTGGTGTGTGGAGAAAATTCTGCTAAACAACATTAAATATTAGATGGAAAACAGAAGAAGTCAAAGATCTAGTAATTTTTACAGAAGAATTTACAATGCAGTTGGGAATAATATACAATCCAAGGGCACTGTTGAACAGGACATCCAGTATCAACTGGTAGAGACTTCACATGCTGGAAAGTAGGGATCAATATTACAGGATTGCTAAAAGAAATTGACCACTATTTTGGAATGTCAATATAGCAAAGAAGACAAGTTAAGTCTCTCTAGAATTTACAGGCACACAGTAGATATAAGGTTGTGGTTATGGATATTGTATGTTATGGTAATAAAAAGTCATTCATTGATGGCTAGAATAACATTATTGGTAGTTCATATATGAATTAAGTATGCTGTGATTCATGTATTAGGTAAAGATTGGTATTTTAGAAGTGCTAAGTGGTAGGGTTGGGTTGCCATCGTAGATGGGTAAAAATGTATCTGGATCCATAATTTAAAGTTGCTGCCACTATACTCATCTGAATCTTACAAAGACAGAGGAGTTATACATGAATGCTACTCATTTGTCTGTGGGTTTTATTTCAGTTCCTAATATGAAGTTATAAAGTGTATATTAAATAAAAAAATTCTTCCATGTACACAGAAGATAATTTCTCCTGTGTAATTTTTGTTATAACTGTGTTAAGGTTTATTTTATACATTTTGTATACCTAGAATGTTTCATTTTTAAAACCAGTCTTTCCCACAAATCATTCTAATCACTGCATTCTTTTCTATTACTAATTAAATTCTTACTTCACCCAAGCATTTTTATTACTTACATATTTGCCTTCTCTTCTAGCTTTTCCTTCCAGAACACTCCTTTTTAAAATTAATTCTTAATTTGCTTTCACCATTTTTTCTTTTTCTTTTGCATAGCTTTGCTTTATCCTCCTAATTTTCATAGATTCCTCTTTTTTTAAGGAACTTATTAATGTTCTCTATTGTTTTTCCTTCGAGTAAACCCAACAACTCTCTGAGTGATATTCTTAGTGCTAATGCATAATGAACACACTTCTTATTTCTCCCTTTTCTAAAAAAAAAAAAAAAAAAAAAAAAAAACGACCCAGAAACTTCTTCTACCATGTATATTAAGCTAAAAGTATGCCTGTTTCCAAATTGAAATTCCAGGCCTATTCTTGGCACATTACCCACAGTCACGGTTGAAACAGAAGCCAAATTTTCTCTTTCTTTTACTAAAATATACGCTTGAATTTATATGTCTCATAGAGTAGAAGTGTTTAGTATTAGTAACCTTCTCTGCTCCATATGATACTGCCTCTCTGAGACTTCCTATTACCCTTTCTTGATTTTTTTCTTCTGTAATACTTTTGAGCATTCTAAACTCCTATATTTTAATTTATATGACTCTCTTGGTCATGACTCTACATGTTTATTTTTCTTTTCTAGTCATGATTGTACTGCCTATAACAATACCTCAGAGATAGCACTACCTAATTTATATTTACTAAAAGTATTATTTAAATAATTGATGTCCCTTGTCACCAGGAAAATACAGAATATTGGAATATAAATTAGAGGCTTTAAATATGGGGAACTCTTCTCTATAATCCGTTACAGCCAGATAAATTTTAGCTGAATGCTCCTCCAAAACATTTCCACAAATCGACATGATTACTCTATCAGAACTCTTATTGAACCATGTTATAATTACCTGTTTTCTAGTCTTCAATAGTTGTTTGCAAACTCTGATGTGCTGATGCTAACTTATAACCGCTTCCTCAACTCTTGTATCCATTGCATATAGAGCCTTCCAACAGAGCATATTTAGTGTACTCTGCCAAACATGTGGATAAATCTGTGACCCAGAGGTTCTTGCAATTCATGGGTTTTGCCTACCCAGTGCACTGTTAATGTTGTTGTTGTCATTTTTCTTGAAGATTAGGATAACTTCTTGCCTGCTTTTCCTTCTCTTTGTGTTCTCTTCCTGGATATAAGACAAAACCAGTGAGCACTGGCAACCTTCTCCCATAAAGACTGAAGCTAAAATATCTAAGATTCCTGTCCCCAAAGACCTATAAATTCTGAAAGTAAATTGTTGTTAACTATGAAAATTTTAACTTTAGTCTCAGCAGATGTCATCATTCCCTTCACTCTGAAATATTATCTGGTCCTTTTGGGGAAAAATGGCTGTAAACAGAGACTACTCATTCATTTCCCAGTTGCCCAGACCCAAATAATCTCATAGAAATTATATTAATTACAACACTGTTTGGCCAGTGGCTCAGGCATATTACTATCTAGCTCTTACATCTTAAATTAACCCACTTCTAGTAATCTATGTATCACCACGAGGCTGTGGCTTACTGGTACGCTTCTGGCATCTTTCTCCTTGGGCAGCTATATGGTATCTGCCTGACTCTGCCTTCTTTCTCTCAGCATTCAGTTTAGTTTTCTTGTCTAGTTCTATTATGCCCTGCCATAGGCCAAGCAGCTTCTTTATTAACCAATAGTAATAAAACATATTTATAGCATACAGAGGGGAATTCCACATCAGTGACAAGATATAACTATCTTTACTTATGTACTATGAACTCTCTTAGGTATACATGATTCTAGTTTGTAACAATAGTAACAGTTTTGCTGTTCTACTAGTGTTAAAAATACCTGTCTTTATTTGAAAGTATCATTCAGGTATACCTATGAACTTTCTTGTGTAGCTGGTACTAAGAAATACAATATATTAGAGATCTGAATTAAAGTTGTGGATAATTGATGGAGGTGGGTCATCTTTCTATCTGTTGTTTCATTGGTTAAATAATAAAGAAACTACCTTGGCCCCTTTAATAGGACAGAAAATTAGGTAGGCGGAGTAAACAGAACAGAATGCTGGGAGAAAGAAGCCGAGTCAGGGAGTCGCCATGATTCTCCCACTCCAGACAGACGCAGGTTAAGATCTTTCCTGGTAAGCCAGCTCGTGGTACCTCACAGATCATTAAAAATGGGTTAATTAAAGATGTGAGAATTAGCCAATAAGAGGCTAGAACTAATGGGCCAAGCAGTGTTTAAAAGAATACAGTTTCTGTGTAATTATTTCAGGGCATAAGCTAGCCATGCAGGCGGCCGGGTCCCGGGGACGCAGCCCCGCCACTCCTATCACTACAGATAATGGTCTCTATCTGTTGCAAAGAAAAGTTTCTTTGATGAGCGATAAGGACTACACTTATCTGTGGGTATGAGGACAAATGCTTAGGTTGTTGCTGGTTCAGTACAGTGATGTTTTAACTCCTCCAAGATCCATGACTTCACTTGCTCTGAATAATTGGCTAGGTTCCCAGTATCAGGCTGGATTCCATCTTGTTGAGTGGGTCTTAAGCTTAGAAGAGAGATTTTTGTTACTGTCAGGACTTTTTGTAACACTATTGTGCCCTTAGGGTTATCATGCCATGTTGGTTGTTGTTGAAGTTCATAGGCATCATAGTTCCATAAAACCATTGATTACCTCCGTTTGTCAGATGATTGCACAGTGCCTTCTGGTACCATGAAAGCTAGTCTCAGGGAGGAGGCATTGTCTTCCATTCTAGCTCAGTGTTCTCTAGGTCTTGGTTCTGAAGTGCATGGTGTCTTCATCAATGGGGACTCACCTTCCACTTCTGGAGGGACGCCCAAGAGCAATAGCAATGGCTGTATGTTTTAGGAGTCCATTGGACAACCTTAACCAATATTTCAAAAAAGGATTCTCTAGTCTGGTATTGGGTTTCTGTTAGGTGGTATTTGTCTCTTTGAAGGATCCCTGTCAGACCAAATGTTAAAAGTTGATTAAAACTATATATGTAGTTGGGCAGTGGTGGCACGTGCCTTTAATTCCAGTACTCAGGAGGCAGATACAAGCAGATCTCTGTTAGGTTTAGGCTAGCCTGGTCTACAAAGTGAATTCCTGGATAGTCAGGGATGTTCAACAAAGGTACCCTGTCTCAAAAACAACAAAACAAAAAATGGCTATATGTGTACATTTATATAAAATTTATATGTATTATAGCCTTGTTAAATCTTTAATAGTAAGATTCCTTATGGCTTTTTCAGCTATCATTATTGTTATTTTATCTTCTTTCTTCTTTATTTTGCATTTACATTCATCCCCACTCCCTCAAGAGCCCTCACCCTTCCCCATTTCATTGACCAGATCTCTTATACCCTGCTATACAACTACAAAATACACACCTAAGTCTCAGGGATCATGAAAGAGGGAACAGAAAGATTGTAAGAGCCAGAGGATTAGAGAGCTTGCTGTGTGATTGTGTCTCCTAGTAATATGAGACAGGGAAAAGGCCACAGGCTTCAACACTGCACAAAGACTAAAGGCAATTAAAAAATGTTGAGTGTGAGAAAAATAATCTTCAGGAAAGAACACACCAACTGGTTATTCAATATTAAATAGTCAGCCCTGAAAACATACATATAGGTAATATCATACAGACTAAACAGGTTAGATCTTATTCTATTTTATTGAAGTATTTTTAAATTTATTTTTAGTTTTTCTTCAGTTTTTTAAATAATTTCATACATGTATTTACATTATTCCCTCTATCTCTCCCATTCCCCCATGTTTCCTTACCAAACTCATGGGTTCTTTAAACACACACACACACACTCACACACACACACACATGAATGTACGCATACATGCTGTAGTGATTTATAAATAGCTTTCTCCTAATTAAGGTTACTACTGCTGTAATAAAGCACCATGACCAAAAAGCAAGTCGGGGAGGAAGGGTTCATTTGACTTAATTGATTTTCACTTCTACATCATTGTTCATCACAGAAGGAAATTAGGACAGGAACTAAAAACATGGCAGTAGCCTGGAGGCATGAGGTAAAACAGACACCATACTGCTTACTGACTTGCTCCTCATGGCTTGCTCAGCCTACTTTCTTAGGCAACCCAGAATTACCAGCCCAGGAGTTGCCCCACCCTCAAAAGGCTGGGATCTCCTCCATCAATCACCAATTAAGAAAATGCTTTACAGGCTTGCCTATAGCTTGATCTTATGGCAGCATTTTCTCAATTGAGGCTCCCTCCACTCTAATGACTCTAGCTTGTATCAAATTGATATAAAACTAGATAGCACATTGTTCCTAGGTCATTTTACTGTATTTTTAAAAGATTATCTTCCTGAAATTCTGATTAATACACGTCAGTTCAACTCTTCCTCAATGGAACAGACCCGTTGTAGCTTTTTCATCATTTTGAGACAACAACAAATAGATACCCAAAGGTGTACAGCCAAATATACAATCCATATTGATAATAGTGAAATGGCTTCACTGAACAATGATATAGTCAAGTGATTTTTTTAATAAAAGAAACTATATAAGAGTCACTATGGTATCTAATAAAGCCATGTCAATAGCAAATACAGATGCTTCTGTGATAAATAAATTAGCAAACTGCAAGCCACCAGTGCTTGCAAAGCAAAAGACAAAACAATTTAATATATATGTTAACTTGAAAACATGGAAAACAAGGAATTGCGGGGCCATTAGGGAAACAATGGTCAAAGTTGGATGTTCCATAGTGTTAAATGGTGCTATGCACTTACAGGTTCCAGTGGGTTGCTTCGTTGTCAGATATTTTTTGTGGTTC
Source organism: Chionomys nivalis (assembly GCF_950005125.1). Lineage (NCBI taxonomy): Eukaryota > Metazoa > Chordata > Mammalia > Rodentia > Cricetidae > Chionomys > Chionomys nivalis. The sequence continues at coordinate 13,066,963 of NC_080112.1, read as the reverse complement.
ATTTATTTTTACTGTAGAAAGGAAGATAGAATATTTATCTAAATGCACATGTATAATGATACACATTATCTCCATGTATATATTACATGTATGCACCCAGCCATATAATTGCACACACACATACACACACACATATATACGCATGAGTGTACATGGGTGTTTATTAATTGGCAGTGACCCAAATATCCTCCATAAGATTTAAAAGCAAGTTCAGGGATACATGGACAGAAGAAATGGGTCAAATATATATGTTACATGGATATTAAATTATATGGAAATGCTAAGAGTCAGTTTATGGAATCATTGATGCAACTTGAGGTAGACTTAGAATTTAGAATGTAAATTTGCTAAAAAATTTTGTAGGATCAAAATTGGATTTGAAGTATCAGGTTTTGAGGTTGTTTTAATGGTCAGAATATGCAAAATACTTAGGAAATAAGAGTACACTTGTATTACTCCTATCTTCAATAAATTTAAACTCTATTACAGAGCTACAGTATTGAAAACAGCTTGGTATTGGCATAGAAACAGAGAAGTCGACCAATGGAATCGAATACAAGACCCTAGCTTTAACCCACAAACCTATGAACACCTGATTTTTGATAAAGGAGCTAAAAGTATACAATGGAAAAAAGAGAGCATCTTTAACAAATGGTGCTGGCAAAACTGGATGTCAGCCTGTAGAAGAATAAAAATAGATCCATATCTATCACCATGCTCAAAACTCAAGTCCAAATGGATTAAAGACCTCAATATCAGTCCGAACACACTGAACCTGATAGAAGAGAAAGTGGGAAGTACTCTACAACACATGGGCACAGGAGAACACTTCCTACGTACAACCCCAGCAGCACAGACATTAAGGGCATCATTGAATAAATGGGACCTTCTGAGACTGAGAAGCTTCTGTAAAGCAAAGGACACTGTCACTAAGACAAAAAGGCAACCCACTGACTTAGAGAAGATCTTCATCAACCCCACAACAGACAAAGATCTGATCTCCAAAATATATAGAGAACTCAAGAAAGTAGACCGTAAAGGGCTAATCAACCCAATTAAAAAATGGGGCACTGAGCTGAACAGAGAATTCTCAACAGAAGAAGTTCGAATGGCCAAAAGACATTTAAGGTCATGCTCAGCTTCCTTAGCGATCAGGGCAATGCAAATCAAGACAACTTTAAGATACCATCTTACACTTGTCAGAATGGCTAAAATAAAAAACACCAATGATAGCCTTTGTTGGAGAGGTTGTGGAGAAAGGGGTACACTCATCCATTGTTGGTGGGAATGCAAACTTGTGCAACCACTTTGGAAAGCAGTGTGGCGGTTTCTCAGGAATTTCGGGATCCACCCACCCCTAGACCCAGCAATACCACTCTTGTGAATATACCCAAGAAATGCCTTATCATACAACAAAAGTATATGCTCAACTATGTTCATAGCAGCATTGTTTGTAATAGCCAGAACCTGGAAACAACCTAGATGCCCTTCAATGGAAGAATGGATGAAAAAAGTGTGGAATATATACATATTAGAGTACTACTCAGCAGTAAAAAACAATGACTTCCTGGATTTTGCATGCAAGTGGACAGAAATAGAAAACACTATCCTGAGTGAGGTGAGCCAGACCCAAAAAGAGGAACATGGGATGTACTCACTCATATTTGGTTTCTAGCCATGAATAGGGGACGTTGAGCCTATTATGCGTGATCCTAGAGAAGCTAATTAAGAAGGTGAACCCAAAGAAAAACATTTAGGCGATGAAAGGAGACAGAGACAAAGACCCACATTGGAGCACCGGACTGAAATCTCAAGGTCCAAATCAAGAGCAGGAGACAGAGCACGAACAAGGAACTCAGGACCGCGAGGGGTGCACCCACACACTGAGACAGTGGGGATGTTCTATCAGGAACTCACCAAGGCCAGCTGGCCTGGGTCTGAAAAAGCATGGGATAAAACCGGACTTGCTGAACATAATGGACAATGAGGACTACTGAGAACTCAAGAACAATGGCAATGGGTTTTTGATCCTACTGCACGTACTGGCTTTGTGGGAGCCTATGCAGTTTGGATGCTCACCTTACTAGACCTGGATGGAGGAGGGTGGTCCTTGGACTTCCCACAGGGCAGGGAACCCGGATTAGTCTTAGGGATGATGAGGGAGGGGGACTTGATGGGGGAGGGAGAGGGAGATGGGAGGTGGTGGCGGGGAGAAGGCAGAAATCTTTAATAAATAAATAAAATAAATTTAAATTGATTAATTTCCATTTTATTCTAATAGTAATAAAGCTTTTGTTTTATTTTTTAAAAAAAGATTATCTTCCTTGGAGCTTTGGAATACTCTTCATTATTGCTTCTGTCCTAGCAATTTTATAGCTGACACAGGTGATGCATCAACATTCCAGCATCCTTTCTCAAGTGATCATTCACAGAGTCTTATCTTTCTCATGGCCATAACCATACCTTCATTTGTTCTTCTCTGCTCATTGTGTCCTGTTATCCAGATAATTACTTCGATTACATCAGTTAAAGCGATTCTTTCTATTTAATAAGGTGTGGGCATCTAACCCACCTATTTTACAATTCTTGTTACTACCTTCAACCTGCATGTCTTTTTGTCTTTCATCGGTTCAGATTTCAGGGTCAAATAATCAAGTCTCTTCTTTGCATACATTCTCTATGACTTTGGTTTTTTCTTTGTTCATGAGACATTTGTAACAACAATAAGCCTAATCAAATCAAATGTTCAACTGTCTTAACAGTTTCTATGAAAATAGATGTAACTGTTGAAATCTTACATTCATGATTACTAGAATTAATTTAAATCTATAAATAGTACACAAAAATGTAACGAGTATATGTTTCTACTCTCTAATTTCATATTTCACGGCACATCAAAATGGAATTGCAAGCTTGAAAAGTCATACTACATGCTGATCAGTTGCTATCAATGTCTATATAACACTCTGCTTGGTTGTTACACAAGTAATACATTTATGTTTATTAAATACTATGTAAAGCTATGTTTTGTTGATTCAATTGTATATGTGTTTGTTTCATTTTTAATTTAAAAAGAAGATGAAAAAGATTTATTAAAAATCTAGTAGGATTTTACAGTAGCAAATGCCAAGTGGTCATTTCCTTGTTTAATGTTCCTATCTGTGGTTATATTAGATGATATGAATTGATTCAGAATTCACACCAATTGGAGACACCAGATGAGGAATATTTGGATATTTTAAGAAACTCAAATTGTTAGATTTAATTTTTTCTTAATTTCTATATAGCATTTAGGAAACATACTATTATCTCTAAATTGATGTATATATCTATATACCACTTTTAAGTCACTGATGTTTATGTCATACATAATTAAATTATGCAACACAAATATAGATTTTTCTTTTTTCTTTTTTTTCACATTTTTTATTTATTTTTACTTCCCTCCCCTCCCCCCTTGCTCTCCCCCTCCCATTCCAGTTCAAAGAGCAGTCAGGGTTCCCTGCCCTGTGGGAAGTCCAGGGTCCTCCTCCCTCCATCTAGGTCTAGGAAGGTGAGCATCCAAACAGACTAGGCTCCAACAAAGCCAGTATGTGCAGTAGGATCAAAACCCAGTGCCATTGTCCTTGGCTTCTCAGTCAGCCCTCCTTGTCCAAAGGACATTGAGCCTATAATCCATGATCCTAGAGAAGGTAAATAAGAAGGTAAACCCAAAGAAAAATATACAGTTATCCTCCTGGATATTGGAAGGAGACAAGATTGCCAGGCAAAAATTGGAAACTTGGGGGTGGGGGTGGGGTGGGGGTAAGGGGAGATGGGGAGAGAAAAGTGAGAATGGGGGGATGGGGAGAGCTTGAGGGAATGGGATGGTTGGGATGGAGGAAGGGTGGATATGGGAGCAAGGAAGCATATATCTTAATTAAGGGAGCCATTTTAGGGTTGACAAGAGACTTGACTCTAGAAGGGCTCCCAGGTGTCCAGGGAGATGTCCCCAGTTAGTTCCTTGGGCAGCTGAGGAGAGGGAGCCTGAAATGGCCCTATCCTATAGCCATACTAATGAATATCTTGCATATCACCATAGAACCTTCATCTGGCAATGGATGAAGCTAGAGACAGAGACCCACATTGGAGCACTGGACTGAGCTCCCAAGGTCCAAATGAGGAGCAGAAGGAGGAAGGACATGAGCAAGGAAGTCAGAACCACCAGGGGTGCGCCCACCCACTGAGACAGTGGGGCTGATCTAATGGGAGCTCACCAAAGCAAGCTGGACTAGGACTGATGGAGCATGTGATCAAGCCGAAATATAGATTTTTCTAGAAATAAGAGAATTTGTCAAGTGTACTGCATTACACTATTTTAACATTGTAAGTAAATCTATGGTTCATTTATGGACCTAAATATTTCTTTGACAAGTTTATTTGCAATTTTAATAATGACTACTCTCATTGAAAAGAAAGAATACCACATAAGGACCCTTTGATAACAGACTCAATGATCTTCATGAGTAGCTGAGTTTTCAAGCTCTTCTTTCCAGGAAAATCAGTGGTATCATCCTGAGGGATTATACTTAAGTACCTGTTTGTGTGTATCCATATTTGAAAATAGTAAGATCACCATTCTTATCAGAAATAAGATGGCTTGTTTATAAATAATAAAAATTACAAGTATAGAGCTTGACATTGTGCCTCAAACTTTAAAGGCCAGGATTTATGAAGCTAAGGCAAATGCATTGCTGTGGTTTGAGGACAGGCTGAGTTACAAAATGATTCCAAAGCCAACCTGCTTTTCATAAGGGAACCCATTTCAGAGAATCAAAGCCAACCAAACAAAATAAGCACAAAGTCATCACTAGTGAGATAATATGGATGAAAATGGTACATATATTCATATTTAACAGATTTTAAAAACTAGAATTCTTGGGTGATTTAATGGAAAAGTTTTATAAGTAGTGTCCTTACTAGTACTTCTTATCAATCTATTGTCCATTCTTCTTAGGTTTTAGCACCACTTTTTAATTTAGATCTTGCCTAAATAGTTTACAAAATACTCTTAAAATGTTTCCACACCACAATGGCAGAATATTTGAAAGAAAAAATGCCGTAGCTACTTGGGCATATTTTTTTTTCTGAGATGACCAATGTAGGTTCCACCAGTCTTCAGTAGCTGTTTGAAGATTTTAAAACAGGGCAAGACACCAATGTACCTTGGTATTATCATATACCCAAGGGAATTGTGTGAGACAGGCAAGTGTGAGTATGTGCTGAATGGTATTCACTAGAGAATAGAGCAGAGTGAGTTTCAGAAAAATGACTGATTTTGACAGCTAACCTCTTGCCAACAGAAATGGTTCATTGTGGGTTACTTGAAGAAAACAGTAAGTTTTCTTATGAACAGGAAATATAAAATATAACTGTAGAGTAACTTGATAGAAAGGAGGACTTACTTTTGCATCAATAAGAAAAGTGGTAAAATGGTTCATACGAGTAATTGGTTTAGTAGTCTAATATGTCAGAATAGCTATACAATAGCTGAGATGAAGTTTCCTAAATGATTATCTTTTCTATTATTAAATATAAAATAAAATTAAGGTCAATTAAATTTAATAATTTATTAAACTAGAAAGAGGTCTTAGAACTGAGCAGTGTGTTGAAGAACATCCCCTTATTTAATGTTGTAAACTATATTTCCTTTTATATTAATTTAAAACAATCTTTTCTCATTTTACATAGCACCCCATCTCCCATCCACTCCTCAGGGAGGATAAAGTTTCCCATAGGGAGTCAACAATGTCTGGCCTTATCACTTTGAGGCAGGACCAAGGCCCTTCCCCTATACCTAGGCTTGAGCAAGGTATTCCTCCAAACAGAAAAGGCTTCAAAGACCCAGTACAAGTACTAAGGATAAGTCCTGGTTCCACTGACAGTGGTCCTACAGACTTCCCCAGCTACACAACTGTCATCTACATTCAAAGGGCCTAGTTTGATCCTATGTAGGTTTCCCTGCTATTAGTCTGGTGTCAGTGAGCTTCACTAGCTCAGGTCAGGTGTTTCTGTGAGTATCCCCATCATGGTTTTGAAACCTTTTTGCTCATATTATCACTTCTCCCTCTCTTTGTGCTTTGGGAGTTTGGCCCAGTGCTTAGGTATGTATCTGTCATGTGTTTCCATCAGTTGCTTTAAACTAAAATCAATCAAAAGAGACAGAGGAGAACACTTTATACTCATCACAGGAATAATCGATCAAGATGAAGTCTCAATCCTGAAATCTATGCCCCATACTACAAAAGAACCCATACATGTAAAACAAAGATCACTAAAGCATAAATTGCCCATCAACACCTCACTCTCTCCAATTGACAGGTCAACCAGACAGAAACCTAATAGAGAAATAAGAAAACTAACAGATATCATGACTCAAATGGAATTAACAGACATCTACAGAACTGTAGGACCTGGGTCTGCGCCTGCTCCTGGGGTTCATCTGGAGGACAGTTTCTGGTCAGCCAGCTAAAACATTCTGTTTGTTCCTGTGCTCCCTCTGCCCTGCCTAGTGATTACCTGTAGGGCATTGTTTCATCTTTGGTGTGGTAATTTCTCACCTGCCTGGGGGGAAATCCTTGTGCAGCTGGGAGGTAAGTAAGGATTTCCCCAAGGTTGAATAAAGGGCATTTGGCTGATCTCCTTTCGAATGACCCAGGTCTCTTTGTGTGTTCTTTCAATCTCCAGGCCCTTGCCTGACTCGAATACAGTACAGTCAAGCACAAACTGTACCTAGGGGGCAACACAAAATCGGGTGTTACAACCTGACTGAGAAAGTGGTTCAGAGCAGCCTATTAGATGATGAATTAAGTTTCAGATTCACAGGGGCTTCTTGCTAAGCAGTTGAGCAACCTTCACTTCATTCTGGCAGAAGGTCAGATAAAAATCACAACAGATTTCCAGCCCATAGGTCACCGAGAGAAAGACGAAAACAACACCTGAATCCCTGAACTGAAAAACAATTCTAACACAGGTTAAAAACATATTAAATTTCTACTACTAGATACTTACTGCAATGGCTACTACTAACTTCATCAAGTGTGTGAAAATGCTGCCCCTGTACTAGGCAAGCAATTCTGCAGTACTAACTGAGTGTAACAGAGAATCGGGTGTTACACAGAACATTCCACACAAACACAAAAGAATACGCCTTTTTCTCAGCACTTCATGGAACCTTCTCTAAAATTGACCACATACTCGGTAACAAAGTAAACCTCAACAGCTACAAAAAATTGGAGTAATTCCTTGTATCTTATTGGATTACCATGGTTTAAAATTAGAATTCAACAGCAATGCTAATTTCAGAAAGGCCACAAACACATGGAAATTAAACAGTGCTCTATTGAACCACTCTGTATCAAGGAAGAAATAAAGAAAGAAATTAAAGACTCCTTAGAATTCAACAACAGTGAAGACACAACATACCCAAACCTATGGGACACTAAGAAAGCAGTGCTAAGAGTAAAGTTCATAACACTAAGTGCCTACATAAAGAAAGTGGGGAAATCTCACACTAGTGACTTAACAGCACACCTGGAGGCTCTAGAACAAAAAGAAGCAGACTCACTGAAAGAAGAGTCAGCCCCAAAATAATCACACAGGAACTATATTATTAAAAATGCTTTTTGGTCTAGTAGCTCTAGCTTCTTATTGGCTAGCTCTTACATCTTAATTTACCTCATTTCTAGTAATCTTTGTATCACCACGTGGCTGTGGCTTATGGGGTGAAGTTCCCAGTGTTTGTCTCCAATGTGGCTATATGGCTTCTCACTGGCTCCTCCTCCTTTCTCCCAGTATTCGGTTTAGTTTTCCCTGCCTACCTAAGTTCTGCCCTATCAACAGGCCATGGCAGTTTCTCTATTAACCAATGGTATTCACGGCATACAGAGGGGAATCCCACATCAGAGCCATAACAACAAACACTGAGGAAATCTAGAGAATCATTCTGTCATACCACAAAATTGAAAATATAAAAGAAATAGACAGTTTTCTGGATAGGTACCACATACTATATTTAAATCAAGACCAGGTGGACAATTTAAATAGACCCCTAACTTGCAAGGAAATAAAAGCAGTCATCAAAACAATAACAACAAAAAAGCCCGGGGCTGAATGGTTTCAATACATAATTCTACCAGAAATTCAAAAAAGAGCTAATACCTACACTTCTCAAACTGTTCCACATAATAGAAACAGAAGAACATTGCCAAACTCTTTTTATGAGGCTACAGTAACCCTGATACCAAAACCACACAAAGACTCAACCAAGAAAGAGAATTACAGACCAATCTCACTCATGAACATAGATGCAAAAATACTCAGTAAAATATTGGCAAACTGAATCCAATAACACGTCAAAAAAATCATCCACCATGTTAAAATTGGCTTTATTCCATAGATGCAGTTAGGGTTCAACATACAAAAGTCTATCAATGTAACTCACCATGTAAATAAACTAAAAGAAAAAAACCATATGATCATCTCATTAGATGTTGAAAAAAAAACATTAGAAAATATCCAACACCCCTTTATGATAAAGGTCTTGGAGAGATAAGGGATACAAGCAACATATCTAAACATAATAAATGTAATATACTACAAGCCAACAGCCATCATCAAATTAAATGGAGAGAAACTCAAAGTGATCCAACTAAAATCAAGAACAAGACAAGGCTGTCCACTCTTTCCATATCTATTCAACATAGTTCTTGAAGTTCTGGCTAGAGCAATAAGACAACAAAAGGAGATCAAAGGGATTGAAATTGGAAAGGATGTAGTCAAACTTTCATTATTTGCAGATGAAAAGATCATATACATAAGTGACCCCAAAAACTCTACTAGGGAACTTCTGCAGCTGATAAATCCCTTCAGTATGTGGTAGGATAGAAGATCAACTCAAAAAAATCAGTAGCCCTCCTATATACAAATGATACAGAAGCTGAGAAAAAATCAGAGAAACATCACGCTTCATAGTAGCCACAAATAACATAAAATATCTTGAAATAACACTAATTAAAGAAGTGAAAGACCTGTTCGACAAAAACTTTAAGTATTTGAAAAAGCAACTGAAGAAGATACCAGAAAATGAAAAGATCTCCCATGCTCTTGGATAGGTAGGATCAGTATAATAAAAATAGCAGTCCTACCATAGACAATCTATAGATTCAATATAATCCCCATCAAAATCCCAACGCAATTCTTCACAGAACTTGAAAGAAAAATACTCAGCCTCATTTGGAAAAACAAAAACCCCAGGATGGCCAAAACAATCCGGTACAATAAAGGAACTCCTGAAGCTGTCACCATCCCTGACATCAAGCTCTATTACAGATCTATAGTAATGAAAACAGCTTGGTATTGGCATAAAAACAGGGAGGTTGATCAACAGAATTGAATCAAAGACCTGGATATTAACCCACACACCTTTAAACACTTGATTTTTGACAAAGAAGCTAAAATTATACAATGGAAAAAAGAAAGCATCGTCAAGAAATGGTGCTGGAATAGCTGGATGTCAGCTTGTAGAAGAATGAAAATAGATCCATATTTATCCCCATGCACAAAAATCAAGTCCAAATGAATTAAAGACCTCAATATAAATCCGACCACACTGAATCTGACAGAAGAGAAACTGTGAAGTCCCTTTAATTCATGGGCATAGGCGATGACTTCCTTAATACAAACCAGTAGCATAGACACTGAGAGCAACAATAAATAAATGGGACCTCCTGAAACTGAGAAGCTTTTGTAAAGCAAGGGAACAGACAATAAGACAAAAAGGCAGCCTACTGAATGGGAACAGTTCTTCACCAACCCCACATCAGACAAAAGACTGATCTCCAAAATATATAAAGAACTCAAGAAATTAGACACCAAAATTTCAAATAACCCATTTTTTTAAAAAAAAAAAAATAGGGTACAGAACTAAACAGAGAATTCTCAACAGAAGAATCTCAAATGGCTGAAAGACAGTTAAGGAAATGTTCAACATCCCTAGCCATTAGGGAAATGCAAATCAAAACAACTCTGAGATACCATCTTATACCAGTCAAAATGATTAAGATAAAAAAACATCAATGATAGCTTATGCTGGAGAGGATGTGGAGTGAAAGGAACACTCCTACACTGCTGGTTGGAATGCAAACTTGTATAATGACTTTGGAAATCAGTGTGGTGGTTTCTCAGAAAATTGGGAATCCACCTACCTCAGGACCCAGCAATACCACTCTTGGGCATATACGCAAAAGATGTTCAATCATATTACAATAATATTTGTTTAACTATGTTCATAGCAGCATTATTTGTAATAGCCAGAACCTGGAAACAACCTAGATGCTCCTCAACTGAAAAATGGATAAAGAAAATGTGGCACATTTACACATTAGAGTACTACTCAGTAGTAAAAAACAATGACATCTTGAAATTTGCATGCAAATGGATGGAACTAGAAAAAACCATCCAGACCTGGAAAGATGAACATAGTAATCACTCCTAAGTGATTACTAGATGTAAAGCAAAGGATACTGAGCTTATAGTTCATGATCCTAGAGAAGCTAAGTAACAAAGTGAACCCTAAGAAAATCATACATAGATCCACCTAGAAAGGAGAAATAGACAAGATCACCCGACAAAATTGGGAGCATGGGGGCGGGAAATGGGGAGGGCAGAACGGGAAGATGAGGGAAGAAGAGGAGGTGGGAGAACTTGAGGGAATGGTATATGCATGGAGGAAGTACAGAGAAGAGAGTAGGGAAAGAGATATTTTGATTGAGGGAGCCATTATGGGGCTAGCAAGAAATCTGATACTAGGGAAATTCCCAGGAACCCACAAGGATGATCCCAGCTAAGACTATAAGCAATAGAGGGAAAGGTGCCCGAACTGTCCTTTCTCTGGATTCAGACTAATGAATACCTTAAATATAACCATAGAGCATTCATCCAGCAACTGTTGGAAACAGAGGAAGAGGCCTGAATCGGAGGAGGACTGGATTGAGCTCCCAAAGTACAGGGGAAGTGTGGGAGGAGTGAGAATAAGAGCAAAGAGGTCAAGGCCATATTGGGTACACCCACTGAAATAGTTTACCTGAGCTAATGTGAGCTCACCAACTCCAGCTGGACAGGGAAGGAAACAGCATAGATCCAAACTAGTCCCTCTGAATGTGGGTGACAGTTGTATGGCTGGGGCAGACTGTGGGGCCTCTGGTAGTGACACCAGGATTTATTCCTACTGCTTATACTGGCTTTTTTGAAACCCATTCTCTTTGGATGATAACTCACTCACTCTAGATATAGTATGGAGGGCCTTGGAACCTTCCCAAAGCAATGTGCCTTACCATGTCTGAGGTGTAGATGGGGAGTGGGGTAGGGGGACTAGGTGGAGGGAATGGGAGTAAGGGAAGGAGTGCATACTGGGATTGTTATATAAAATGACAAAAGAGTTTGTTATGAGGCTGTTCCATTTTATTTTATACCTCAACAAGCAATTGTTTATTCGTATTGATAATATTCATTCTTATTGGGGGAAGGGTGATGCATATGTTGTTTTTGTATTACTATGGCAAAACACCATGATCAAGGCAACTTGTAGAATTAGTGGCTTATTTGACTTTACAGTTTCAGAGGGATAAGAGTCCATCATCTGGTAGGGAAGCAATAGCAGCAGGCAGGCATGGCATCTCAAACACATAAAAGCTCACACCTTAAACTTCATGCAGCAAGCAGAGAAAGCAAAGAAGAAATGACTCCAGGCTTTAAGTTCTCAAAGCCTGTCTCCATTGACATACTTTTTCTAATAAGAACAAACCTTCTTAATCACTCTCTAATAACACCACTAACTGGGAACTAAGTATTCAAATATCTGAGATAGTCTTATTCAAGGCACCACACGTGATACATATCATGGACTCGATTTACATTTACATGGTGATTGGTGATGCTGAACACTTTTTCTTATACTTTTTTATTTATTTACATCTCTGCTGTTGTCTTTACACCCATATCAGTGTCTTTCAAGGGTCAAAAGCTCTTGGTTTATGCTGTCTAATTTACTAATTCTATCATTTCTTTTTATTGTGTGTTTATTGTTTCAAAATTGATAACTACCTCAAACCAATACAGACTTTTCCCTTTGTTGTTAGTATACAAAATAATGGATTTCAGTATGACATTGTATGTGTTTACGTAATTACACTTTATTATTTTTCTCCTTCATTCTGGTGCCCTCCTCCATAATACCCTTTTTTCCCATCTTGTTAGTCTCCTTTCTATCCCCAAATAATCCTTCATTCTGCTTGCTGTTCATTTTTATTCTCTTACTCTTATTATTATTTTGGCTTTGTGGGGGGGCACCACCTAACTCCCAAATAATCACATTCATGGAGGCTTATTCTTACTTATAAATGCTCAGCCTTGGCTTGGCTTGTTTCTTGGCAGCTTTTCTTAACTTAAATTATCCCATGTACCTTTTGCCTCTGGGCTTTTTCCTTTTCTTCTGTAATCTTACTTTCACACTTACTCTGTGGTTGGCTGTTTGGCTGTGTGACTGGCCCCTTCTTTTCTCAGTCCTCGTCTCTCTCTTGCTTTCTTTACTTCTCTCTTTCTCTTGTCTGCCAGTCCTGTCAATCTTTTCTCCTGCCTCAAATTGGCTCTTCATCTCTTTATCCGACCATCAGATGTTTTAGACAGGCACAGTAACACAGATTCACAGAGTTAAACAAATGAGACACAAAAGAATACACTACATATTTGCATCATTAAAACACATGTTCCACAGCATAAGCAAATGTATCACATCTTAAAATTATATTCTACATCTTTCTTGTAACATAAATTATAGTAGCCTCTAACTTAAAGTACAGTATTCTGTGTCTTCTTCTTTCTTTTATGATCTACACACACACACACACACAGAGAGAGAGAGAGAGAGAGAGAGAGAGAGAGAGAGAGAGAAATAGTGAAAGAGTGATAGTAAATATTATCAGCTCAGCAGAATTTGGGGGGCTGTCTTGATTATGTTAATTGAGGTAGGAAGGTCCATCAATTGTTGGTGGCAAGGATCATAGACTGTGCAATTCCTTAAAAAGAATCTCTTCTTTCTACTTACCTTTAAGAACTTTGATTATAGTATGTAGATATTATGAAATGAAATGTGACTGGTGATTTCCTGGATAATTGTACCTGGATTTGTAGCCTCCTTTAGTTCAGAGAAGCTTTCTGTTACTCTCTCTTTGAAAAGTTGTCTGTCCCTTTAGTATCCTTAAGTCTTCTTGGATTCCATTAATGTTAATATTTTAATGCTGCCCCCAAATTCTCATAAGCTTTAGTGAAGTACCTAAAAATGGTAATCCATCCTTGCAAACCTCTCTGTGGGCTTGGGTGGAGCCTGTAAACATGTTCCCAGTTATTAGCTCATGGTCAACCACTATGGGATTCTGATAAACAGAATCAACTTGAAGGGACTTTCCCCAATTATCTTACTTTTGGACAAAAGGGGATAAAAAGTGCCTCACACCTCTAACTCCCAAGCAGGATAAGACCAGTCCAGCCTGAGAAAGGATGACAACCTACAGTGTTCTGGACCTCCTATGCTGAGCTTGATTGTGGTTAACAAGGATGGCTGGGATAAATTTATGAAATATGAGCTATTATCTTTCTGTGTCTCTAATGCCTTTTCAAAGACTCACTCTATAAACAATCCTCAAGATGTTTGGTGACTGTCAAGCTGTTTGGTGGCTTTCAGGATCTTCCCATTTTTAGGTTTTATCTGCCCAACAGTGATTGCCAAGGTAAAAACCCATGGCTACTTTCATTTTCTTTTTTTAAATATTTATTTATTTATTATATATACAATGTTCTGTCTGTGTGTATGCCTGCAAGCCAGAAGAGGGCACCAGACCTCATTACAGATGGTTGTGAGCTACCATGTGGTTGCTGGGAATTGAACTCAGGACATTTGGAAGAGCAGACAATGTTCTTAACTGTTGAGCCATCTCTCAGCCCCCGCTACTTTCATTTCTTAATCCAACTTTTGCCTCATGCTATGCTGCTGAAGCTTTTGGGTTTGTTGATGAAAGCAACCCTGCAACTATCTCCCAAGAATTATGCTAAATTATCATAGCCTTCAGGGCTTAGTGATACTCATGGTTGAAAATTGTGTCCCATCGAGCCTATAGTTCATGATCCTAGAGAAGCTAAGTTGTAACATGGAGGGGCCTGCCTGTTGTTGGGGTTTTTGTTCCGCCCGGTACCCCCACCTGTTTATCCTCAAAGAAAATCACACATAGATCTCTATAAGTTATAAAGCTGATTGGCCCATTAGCTCTAGCGTCTCACTGGCTAACTCTCACATCTTGATTAACCCATTTTTCTGATCTATGTTAGCCATGTGACTCAGTACCTTTTTTCAGTGGGGCAGCTCACATTCTGCTGCTTCGGTGGTATTCTGTCAATCATGTTATAAATAAACACTGATTGGCCAGGCAGGAAATATAGGCAGGAAAACCAGACAGGAAGTAGAAATGATGTAATGAGAACAGGAGAATTCTGGGAAGGAGGAAGTTGATTCCTCCCACTCCTGCCCAGATCATTGAAGCAGCAGGATGTGATCTGTCCCACTGAAAAAAAAGGTACTGAGTCACATGGCTAACATAGATCAGAAAAATGGGTTAATCAAGATGTGAGAGTTAGCCGGTGAGAGGCTAGAGCTAATGGACCAATCAGCTTTATAATTTATGGAAACCTATGTGTGATTTTCTTTGGGGCAAAACAGTTGTGGGGGACCTGGTGGGAGGACAGAAAATGCAAACAACAAAACAAGCCTGCCCCCCCCCCCCCACGTTACACTAAGTAATAAGGTGGACCCAAAGAAAACATATATAGACGCACCTGGGAATTGGAAACAGACAAGATCACCAGACAAAATTGGGACCATGGGGGCAGGAAGTAGAAGGAAGGGTAGAAGGAGAAGATGAGGGGAGAAGTGGAGGGTTGAGGAGAACTTGAGGAAATGTGATAGTCGAGATAGAAGAAGGACAGATATGAGAACAAGGAAAGAGATATCTCAATTGAGGGAGCCATTACAGAGTTAGCAAGAAACCTGACTCTAGAAAAATTCTCAGGAATCCACAAGGATGACCACAGCTAAGACCCTAAGCAATAGAGGAGAGGGTGCCCAAACTGGCCTTGTCCTGTAGTCAGACTAATGATTATCCTAAATATCACCATAGAACCTTCATACAACAACAGATGGAGATAGAATCAGAGACCCACATTGGAGCACTGGACTGAGCTCCCAAGATCCAGTTGAAGAGTGGAAGGAGTGAGATTATGAGCAAAGATGTGAAGACCATGAGGAGTTCACCCACTGAGACAGTTTGCCTGAGTTAATGGGAGCTCACCAACTCTAACTGGACTGGAGTGAACAAGCATGGGATCAAACTAGTCCATCTGTGGTTGACAGCTGGGGCACACTGAGGGGCCACTGACAGTGGCACTGGGATTTGTCTCTACCGCATACACTGGCTTTTTGGTATCCTATTCTCTTTGGATGTATACCTTACTCTACCTAGAAGTTAGTAAGGAGGGCCTTGGACTTTCCACAGGGCAGGGTGCCTTGCCCTCTCTTAGGATTGGAGGGGAGGGGTGGGAAGGTATGTGGAGAGAGTGGTAGGAGGGGAGGGAGTGGGAATTTGGATTGTTATTTTTTTAAAGTAACAAAATAATAAAAAAAATTAAACAAAAGAAAAGGAAAAAAAAAGAAATTGTGTCCCATGCTTACTGTGTGGCTGGCAATGATTCAAACTCAAACTCAGCCATCATCTACAGGGGCTGACCAGGAGGTCTGCCTATGTATAGGGGACTTTAATTTCTGTCTGGTTATAGGTATCACCATGATGGGCCCAATATTAATTCCTAGGATAAAGTATTGTCCTAGTTTTTCTACCCTTTCCAGAGGCATCAAGTGCTCTATAAGAAAACTCACAGAATCAACTAACCTAGGCTCATTGGGGCTCACCAAGACTGAATCAACAACCAGGAAGCCTGCATGGGACTGACCTAAAACTTCTACATATATTACAGTTGTGTAGCTTATTCTTCTTGTGGGACACCTTAACAGTGGCATTGGGGCATTCCTCTGACTCTTTTACTGGCTTTTGGAAACCTACTCCTTATACTGGGTTGCTTTTCCTAGCCTTACTATATGGGGAGGTGTTTGGTCTTACTGCAACTTCATATGACATGTTTTGTTGATAACCCATGGGAGACATGTCCTTTTCTAAACAGAAAAAGAAAAGGAATGGATTGAGAGGTGTGAACAGGGGGTTGGGTGGAGAGGGACTTGGAAGAGAGGAGGGAGGGGAAACTGTGGCTGGGATGATAAATAAATAAATTTTAACAATCTGGAAATATAAATGAAAAAAGGAGGTAAAAGGACACGATAAAATATTATGAAGGAAATGTAATCATAAATGCATTTAGAACACCAAATTTAAAGGAAAAAGTCTGAAGACATGCTCTGTACAACTATGTTACTATAAATTTAAAGATGCATAAACAGAAACTTTCCATATAAACAATACTTCTCAAAACATCATTCAAAAGAAATCCTAAAATGAATATACCTGTAATCATAAAACATAATTTAATACATAAATAAAATTACATCTGTGAAAAATATACTATTACACACAAGAGTATTTGTATATATCCAGGTAATTTTATAGTTATATGCTGTCAAACGTTTAAGGAAGACATAATATCTTCATTATC
Organism: Chionomys nivalis; assembly: GCF_950005125.1. Lineage (NCBI taxonomy): Eukaryota > Metazoa > Chordata > Mammalia > Rodentia > Cricetidae > Chionomys > Chionomys nivalis. Next base: position 13,050,157 of record NC_080112.1, on the reverse strand, counting down.
CAAAATGTTCTTGGGACTCAGTTGCTGTGTAACTGGGAAACAGCTAAGAAATCCTCAATGTGCAGCAGCTGTGTTTCAAAACCTGTTCAGCTGCCACTGCCTCCCAGGAGCCAAGGAGCCCACAGGTGTGGGAATTAGCCAGTGAAAGGAATGCATATTGTTTACAAATCCAGTTTTATTCCCTAAACTGTGGTTAGTATTTTTTGATGCTGGAAGACTTCATAAAAATCTTGCACATTTTTCTCTTTCTGAACTGTAAATTGTACAGGTTTTTTTTTCATACCTTTTCTCTGTGAATGCTTATAAATAGGGAGTGTTGTGCTTAGGAGGAGCTGATAATAAGATGCAATATGTGATGATTGAATGCCATTTCTCTTTAGAACAGTGTTCATATTGAAATCACAATGCTTAGGAGAGAAAGGTGGCAGAAAACATACCAATATGGTTGAGGAGATAGCAGTTTTTGCAACATAGAAAATGAATAAGTATTTCTTTTGAATTTTTTCCTTATAAACATAAAACAACTCAAAAATAAAGCCTATTAATTTATAAAAAGTGAAAGACAAGTATCCTCCTTCCTGTTAGGGCATTTTTATTATGGCTTGCTTACACAGAAGATTGTGTTTCAGGTTCTAGAACTTCCCTGGCATTTAAATTTCTATCTATACTCAATATTACAGTGATAGCTGTGAACGAACCTCTTATAGTGATTCTCTTATAGACAGTCAATCATGTTAGTGATTTATAGAATATCTGGTTAAATGGAAATGTTTGAGTAAATGTATCAGCAACAGTTACAAGCACAATAAACAGTGGCAAAAGAATGTATGAATAAAGGTTATGGTTCATTTTTTAAAAAGTTGACTCAGTTCTCATTCAATTGGGTAATTGCAAGCTTACTTCTGGTAGGTAACAGTCATATTGTTCAAAATAGGATTATTTGGATCTGGGGAGAAGGCTCAGCAGTTGAGAGCACAGGTTGTCTTCTCAGAGGACCTGGCTTTGATTTCGAACACTCACATGGTGACTTTCAACAATCTGCAAACAATGTTCCAAGAGATCTGATACACCCTTCTGATCCCCTCAGGCATTGATTGCATGCACATGATACACAGGCACACACACAGGCAACAGACACCCTTTTACATAAACATGAAAACAAAATGTGAACATTTTTAGAGTAGCTACAAAGTGTACTGAACAGAAAGTAATGTTGAAATTTCTGATAAATGTCTTCCATCAGATGGGCCCAACAAAAATCAGATTGGAAGGAAACAAAAACAAGAAACAAAAAACTGCTCATTGCTAACCTATATGAGGCTTCAAAAATACCCAAACCATTTATAAGTTGAATAATGTCCCAGGAAATTAACATAACAAGTACAGAGAAAGCAGTCTATTTGAATCACACTTAGATAACTACGACCATAAACATTTACTGAATGACTGTTACAAGTGAATTCCTTTTATTAGCATTACTTATTCGAAATATTTTAATAAAATAGCTTTTCAGTTTCAACAATATTATTGCTATTTTAAGGAATATTATTGCTATTTCTTAGAAAAAAGTTATAGTACAGTAGTCTGATGACTTAAATGTACTCATTATTATTCCAAATGCTCCCAACTGTTCTCTACAGTTGCCTCCTTTTGTAATTTCATCAAGTTAAAGCAAAGAGATACTTGTGAAACAATGTCTGCAATCACACAAAAGAAGAAAATAAAAGAAAAAACACCTAGGTTCGTTGTGTTCTTTTTGCAAGGAGTGAGGAGTTGTAATTTTCTTGGAAAGATTTTTAAAAATTATTTTTGTTATATATATATATATATATATTATATTTTTTACTTTACTCATATATAACCCTATTAATTTATTTTGGCTTCTGTTGGTTTATGTTTCATCTGTTTTCAAAGATACTTAGAAATATATTCATAATGAAATAAATAGTTCTCTCTCTCTACAAACGGAGAGAGAATGAGAGGGAAGGGAGAACCAATATGACTTTTTGTTTCTTTTTTCTATATTATCTATTATTGCCTTGTCCCCCTCTGTTGATACTTCTTTCTTTCCCATAGTCCCTATTTTACCTCTCTCTCTCTCTCTCTCTCTCTCTCTCTCTCTCTCTCTCTCTCTCTCTCTTTCTTTCACACACACACACATACACAGACTCTGAGTATGAGAGGAAAATTTCTGGATAATTTCGCTTAATATGCTGATCTGCAGTCCCACTATTTTCTTACAATAAAATTTCATTCTTTATAACTGAATAAAACTCCATTGTGTATGTGCGCAAGTTTTTTTGTGTATTTATTTTAATAGGCCTTTGGCACAGTTCCATATCTTTTACTGAGAATTATGTTTTAATAAACATGTATGTGCAAGTATTTCTAAGGCAGACAGACATACTCCTTCAGGCATAGATCTGGATCATATGATAGTTTCCATTTTAGTTTGTAGATGAATCTCTATATTGATGGATATACCAGCCTACACTCCCTCCACTACCTGAAGGTCCTTTTCCCCAAAGTGCTGCTCAACACTTGTGTTTTGTTTCACTGATGTTAACTATTCTGATTTAAGTGGAACTAAGCACAATTAATAAAAACTCAGAGAGAGATATTGGAGTTCAATCTGAAGATCCAAAAAGCAAAAGAGTCATCCACTGACTCTTACCTCGACCTCAGTCTGAAATGACAATTTTGCCCAGGAATATCAGAATGAGACTGTGTTTTAGAGGTGTTTCCTCCTGTTTTATAATCCTCTCTAGGGCTGAGATTAAAGGTGTGCACTCCTGTCATTAAAAGCATGCACCGCTCCTTAGGGGATCTGGGGGAAGCAAGTGGGATGATTGGGGATAAAGGAAAGTTGGATAGGGGAGCAGGGAAACTCATATCTTAGTTAAGGGAGCCACCTAAGTAAGGGTTGGCAAGAGACTTGAACTTGGAGTGGCTACCAGGTGCCCAGGGCAATGTCCCCAGTTAGTTCCTTGGGCACCTGAGAATAGGAAACCTGAAACGAACCTATCCTATAGCCATACCGAAGAATATCTTGCATATCACCATAGAACCTTCATCTAGCGATGGATGGAGATAGAGACAGAGACCCACACGGGAGCACCGGACTGAGCTCCCAAGGTCCTAATGAGGAGCAGAAGGAGGGAGAACATGAACAAGGAAGTCAGGACCACGAGGGGTGCACCCACCCACTGAGACAGTGGGGCTGATCTATTGGGAGCTCACCAAGGCCAGCTGGACTGTGACTGAAAAAGCATGGAATAAAACCGGACTCTCTGAACATGGCAGACAGGGAGAGCTGAGGAGAGGCCAAGGAGAATGGCACGGAATTTTGATCCTACTTCATGTTCTGGCTTTGTGGGAGCCTAGACAGTTTGGATGTTCACCTTCCTAGACCTGGATGGAGTGGGGAGGACCTTGGACTTTCCACAGGGCAGGGAACCCTGACTGCTCTTGGGACTGGAGAGGGAGGAGAAGAGGAGTGGGGGGAGGGGGAGAGGGGCGGGAGGAGGGAGAGGGAAATGGGAGGCGGGGAGGAAGCGGAAATTTTTTTTTCAATAAAAAAAAAAAGCGGTGGTGGCGCACGCCTTTAATCCCAGCACTCGGGAGGCAGAGGCAGGCGGATCTCTGTGAGTTCGAGACCAGCCTGGTCTACAAGAGCTAGTTCCAGGACAGGCTCCAAAACCACAGAGGCACCGCCCGGTTTCTATTGCAAACTAGTGTGTCTACTGGGAGGAAAGGTACTTGTTATTGTGACCTGGTCTGTAAGGCTGACCTGTGTGGCTGTTTCACTTTCAGATCTTCAGGCAAGCTTTATCTATCAAATTACACTTGAAATGCCACTACATGTGGTGAAATCTTGGTGTAGCTTTTATTTAGCTTTCTGTAATGACTAAAAAGTTTGAAGACTTCCTTTATGTAGTTATTGGTGATTTTTTTTGTTGTTTACTTTTGAAACTTCTCTTTGAGTTCATTGCCCATTTACTGACTGTGATCTGTAGTCTGGCTGTTTATTCTGGGAGTTTCTTTCTATATTGTAGCTATTAAGTCTCCTTTAGATATATAGCTGGAAGGATTTTTCTCACATTCTCTAGGCCATTTCTCAATCTGCAGATTGTTTCCATCACTGTCCAGAAGTTTTCACGTTTTCATTTATTTGTCAGTGCAGATATTGGCTTTGGAGTACAGAAATTCTTTCTAGAACAGGGTATGGAAAGTGTTTTAACTGTGTTTCCCTCTAGACTTTTCAAAATTTAAAGTTTCTAATTCAAGTATCTTTCCATGTTGAGCTGATTTTGGTACAGAACGAGAAATGATGATCTAGGTTCATTTTTTTTTATGTGTGAATATTCAGGTTTTCCAGAATGTAACAGAAGAGGATGCCTTCTTTAATGTATGTTTTTGGCATCATTGACAAAAACCAGGTAGCTGAGTCATATTTTGTCAGGGATTGAACTGAATCTCTGCATTTCTTTCAGCAGCGTGAATTTTTACAATATTGTCTTCTAATTTATGAAAAAAGATAGCTTCCCATTTATGTGTAAGATCTTCAATTTTCTTCATTTATGTTATATGTTTATCGGTGTATAGATATTTTGCCACCTTGGTTTGGTTTATAGGTATTTTATTATATTTGAAATTTCTTGATCCCTTAAAGCCAGATTTTTAATAGAAAATTAACATCAGTGCTCTTCTAAATATCACATAGAATAAAAAAGGAAAAAAAATTCTGAAAAACTCATTTTATGAAGCCAGTGATATGGCATTTCAATAAAGAAAGTATAGGTCAGTTTCTCCAATTAACATAGGTTAAAAAAATACTCAATGCAATACATGCAAAGCTGATTCAACAACACATTAGAAAGAGCATACACAGAGTCAGCCGGGCAGTGGTGGCTACCACCTTTAATCCCAGCAATTGACAGGCAGAGGCAGGAGGATCTCTGTGAGTTCAAGGTCAGCCTGGTCTACAAATTGAGTTTCAAGACAGCCAGACATATAACATGAAGAAACCCTGTTAGAACCACTCCACCCACCAAAATGAAGACACAGGTCTGGAGATTTGACTCAGCAGTTAAGAATAGTTCCTGCTCTTGCAGAAACACAGGTTTGATGCTCAGCACCCACCTGTAACTCCAGCTTCTGGGCATCTGATACTCTTGTGGTCTCCACAGGCATCTGCATGCACATGTCCACACACATATATGAATGTATGCACGTGTGTACATCTGCATGCACGTGTGCACATCTTCACGCACATTTGTGCACACACACACATACACAAACTTGCAAATCTAAGGTAAATCTAAATAAATCATGTTTAATTTGTGAAGAGTTGGTCCTGACCTGGGATTTTCTTTGGTGGGAGATGATTTCTGTTTCAATATTGCTGTTCATTATAAACCCGCTTGATTTATTTTATCATATTGATTAAATTTGGCAGGTCATATTTTTCTCAGAATTTATGTAGTCTAGACCTTTTTATCATTTATCATTTTGGAATGGAGGTGTCAAGGTATTTCCTATTCATCTCATTGATTTCATTCATATCTCTCTGTTAGTAGTTTTGCCATCTGCTCTTATAAATATTTTAAATCTACTGTCTTCAGGCTTTAGATCTGCTCTAATGTCCTATTTTAGATATCCGTTTTGAAATCTTCAAATTTCCTCTAAGATCCTTAGTAGATGTGGAAATATATGCCCCCATGAAAGAAACGAGACACTGAATTTCAAAATCATTTGAGTAAGTGAGAACATTCCTTCATGAGAACTCTACTGAAAGGCATTGCTAAATTAAAGAACCTTTGTCTCTGTTTTTCTAATACTCTAGTAAAGTTATAATGGTTCTGTTTTCACTGCACTGCTCTAATGGAGATAATAGATTTCACAACGAAGCAACATAAAATTTTTTCCCGAATCTCTCCATCAAGTGTGCTTTGGTAGAATGTTATGTTTCAGAGACTTAGGTGACTGAGTTCATTACTCATCCCATGAGGGGAACTTGGGGTTCTTAAAACCCTTTACTTGCCCCAATTAATTATTTAAAGTGGTTCACAGAAGTCAGAATGTACTGTTGACTTATTTTACTGGATATTATAAAGACAACAGATAAATTACATAGAGTGAAATATGTGCTTCTCCACGTGTCTGTCCAGTTTTTTTGATTAGGTTCTTTTAAGTATTTTATGGAGAATTCATTGTATCAGCTTGACTCTTGAATCATAGAAAACAATGTAATGATAGATTGGACTAGGGAATGTGATTAAACCCCAGTAGAATGAATGGGGAAACGCAGCAAGGACTCTGATAAGATTCTTGGCAGCTCCTCTGTGCATTCCTTCCTTCTGAATATGAAGCAGAACCTACTGGGCAATGAGGGTATTATTATGTTCCACAAAAACTAGATAAGAGAATTCCTTTATGGCCAGTTCTAAAGCAGAAAAGAAGTCTTTCTACATTCCAGAAAGAAAATTGTGGTTTATACAGCCTGCCTTGGGGAAGATTTGTAAGGCAAGAACTGTAGATAAGACTCAAGATAATTTCCATCCGGTTACCATCATTTCATCCTGTGTCTTATGATGGGGCAATCATCCTTTTGGAGAGTGGGAACATTTTTCTCTATCTTTCTAAGTATGAACTGGCCTTCAACATTTTATTCTTTGCATTTTCAATGTTGTAGAATTTACCAAAAGTTTTTATGAAAAAATTTTTTCCAATGTCTTTTCCTTTGAGACATCTTCATCCTTCCTATTCGAATCACTTTCCAATTTCATGTTAGACTTTCCCTCATTATTTTATTATTTGGCCATTTCCATTCAGTTTTGTGAAATAATGCATGGTTTTGCAATTAGGAGGAAAGAAAGAAATGCAATAATCTTTGTTGTGCGTGCACTGAAATTAGATGCACAATGACTAATAAGAGACTTTTCTATGATATTAAATTTATGTGATGGATCACTTTTCATAGTACATAGCTGCTATTATTATAGTTATGTGTGGATTACAGAGTTATTAGCAATATCTGATCTTTATGCAACTGTTGTTTCATGTGACATAAAGCTGGTAACTCCAGTATAATCGGGGAAGTTGATATTAGTTAGCAAAATGTATTTGTTTGTTAGAAATTCTTTAATTAAGCACCATAGATGGGGTGACTTACACAACACAAATTAATTTTCTCACTATTTTTCTGGGTAGAAGAAAAGATCAGGATGTTATCATGGCTATTCCTTCTGAAGGCTGTAAGGAAAGATGTACTCTAGACCTTTCTTTGCTTTGCAAATGGTTTCTATTTTCTTTTGTCTTCTGTGCTTCACCTATTTCTCAATCTCTTAAAAGGATGCCAGGCACAGTTGCTTTAACTCTTGCCATAGTGAATTGTATTCTAAATAAATAATGAATATAATTTCCAAATAAGTTCACATTTTTTATATGGGAAAGAACTTGAATATATAAGTGCCATGGGTATGGGGCAGAATTCAGTTTCACATGGTAGCTGAAATTTGTGCCTGTGTGATTTGAACAAAGAGAATTCCTCCTGTTTACTAAAGTTGGCTCTAAGTGAAATACAGTTAAAATGTGAACTTCAGTTGTAATTTTAAAAAATGTCTAATGTGTTATAAAGAATAGTTTCAAGGTCCTAAGAGTCCTCTGTGTTCCAGTTATTCTTCTCTCAATGACTCCAGCCTCTACCAGTGCTCTTTTTTTCCATGTCTCTTGTCTGATCTTTTGAAAGTCATTCACTTAAGACATAACTTTCTAATATTATCTTCTTTTATTTATCAATATGTAATGTGTATTCACTGTTGTCATGTCTATTATCGTTTGATGGTTTAAACTTTTACTACTTACTCCAGGTATCAGTCTGTTGGGTTTGTATGTGTATATTACATATGTGATGCATAATAGTCAGTGTTTTGTCTATTCATTTTCTTAATGCTCTTTTCTTTGAATAGCAAAATAATTTTCATTTTATGTTAGGTCTTTAATTGATCTGAAATTAATATTTGTATACCTTATAAGATAAGGTATAAGGTTCAGTTTTTCCTGTGACTATATAGTAGCTCCAGAGCAAAAAATCGATACTATCAATATCAATTTGCATTCCTAAGTATAGCATCATTTTTTTCTGTTAATTATTCTCCAGCAAAGGTAACAAGGACTCTAATGTCTACTTCTGGAGATGGGGCAGAAAAATACATGATGAGCTTTGCATATTATGTTATTTACTATTCCAGAAACAAAATTCTCAAAGAGTGAAATAGAATCTAGCTTAAAATGTTCCAACTGGGTACATCTAAAAAATTTGTGCACTGACATGAATAATGATAGTAACAGATTATAACTCATTGAAATATGAGAATTTCTAGATTCATACTACCAAAAATAAGTGGATATAAAAGGATGGAAATCTCTTCCTTAATAGAATGTAAATTCATGTTAAATATTTAATAAGGAATACAAAACTATTACTTTAACTTAGGAGTACAAACACCTGTCAGAAAATATTGCACTCATGAATCCTAGACTGGCTGAAGAGCACCTCAATTCCTGAATCCTCTTGCCTCTTCCTCCTGAGATTTGATGTTATATCTGTGCACCATCACATCTAGCCCAAAAGAGACTTTCTAAGTTACTAGACTACAGTTTTATGACAAAGAAAGCCTTAAGAATTGTTCCAGACAATAAAGAGTATAGAGTTATTCAACAAATATAAGAAACTTTTGGACTTGTGATCTGAATAGGTAGTAGCTGACATTGGTGAAAATCATGGATTATTATATGAAAATCTAAGTGTCAGACCCAAGATTGAATTCTGGAACTAAAGCTTTGATGTAGGAGTGTCTTTTATCTATCTGTTGCTTTCATTGGTTAATTAATAAAGAAAACTGCTTTGCCTGATAGATCAGAACATAGGTAGTTGGGGAAGACAGAACAGAATTCTGGGAGGAAGAAAGCAGAGTCAGGCAAGTGCCATGGAGCCAGCCGCCAGGTCAGACATTCTGAATCTTTCCCGGTAAGCCACCACTTTGTGGTGGTACACAGATTATTAGAAATGGGTTAATCAAGATATGAGAGTTAGCCAATAAGAGGCTATAGCTAATGGGCCAGGCAGTGTTTAAATGAATACAATTTGTGTGTTGTTATTTTGGGTGTAAAGCTAGTCGTGCGGGAGCCGAGCGGGACAAAAAGTAGGTCTGCCCACAGCTCCTTCTACAAAGCTTCATTTTTGGTACTTTTGGAGGCAGTTCTAAAGGGGTGAGTGGATTAAACAGTAGCATTCATCAGTGTCAATCACTATGACTTGTTACATATTTTGAGTTCTGGAGGATAGTGTAGTTTTTTGTTTTTTTGTTTTTGTTTTAGCTTAGCTTTGTTTTGTTTTAGCAAATGCACAACAAAATGATAAATAGAAATGGATTTTTATGATTGTAATTCTTGACTGGTTCAGAAAAAGGTAATTAAATTATATAGACTTTAATATGCACAAATAATGACACATAGATGAACATAAAGGAATTTATAAAATTCTTACTTATTTCTTGAAAGCTTAAATTATTTAAAATCTAGTTTAAAAGGATATGTCTTTAAAGTTAATGCATGATAATTTTACACTTCAAAATTTACAGTCCAGTTAATTTTCTTATCTGAGTCATACTTATGAGGAGGTCCTTTTAGCTACTTAAAAAAAATACAGACAAAAACCCAAGAAGTTGAGACCCAGAGATTCTCAAAACTTCCTCATGACAGAAAATGATGCAGACCTGGACCAGTGCCACATGTAGAACTGCTGTGTCATTACCAATACTTGTGTGTTCTTCTTCAAGTTTTTATCACTTTAAGAAGCATTTGAGCTTGCTTCCTACATTTTATTGATCTCCTCTGGATGTTCTAGTCTTCATTTGTCATCTTTTTCATTAGTGACATTTGTCATTGTCTTCACTATGAACTGTGTGATTACATCTCCTCTTTTCACAAACAGTGCTGCTCTGGGAAGAACTAGGAAGAGGTTAGAATGAGTCTGATGATTACTCTTATACAAACTCATCTCATTATTGCAAAGTATTCCTTCAGAGAACTCATTTTCTATGTTTCAAGTATTTCTAGTACTAACTAGTTCTTATATTTTAAGTTAACCCATATTCCTTAGTTACACTCTTACACATGGCTCACGACTTCTTGCTTCATTTTTTATATGTCTTGATTCCTTGGCGGCTGACTGGTGTCCCTTCTTCTTTTGAGAGTCCTGTGTCTGGCTGACACCTCTATAGTTCCTGCCTGGCTACTGACCTGTCAACTTTTTATTAACCAATGAGAGTAATACATATTTACAGTGCACAGAAGGATTATTTCACAGTAATTATGAGAGCAAAAGTCAAGTGACACTTTAGCATATTCTTCCAACTACCTATCCAAGAGGAAACTTTTGTATTTTAAGCTTTGTAGATAAATTTACAGATATTAGGTTAAACAAAAGAGATGAAATAACTACATAATAAAATTTAAATGCTGGTAGTAATATAGTGGCTGTAAGTCCAGTAAATCATAATAGTCCAGTGAACAATTATATGTTAGTGCACATGACACTTTGCAGTTTTCCAGACAATGTCTTGCTTTTCCTGTATCATAGTGATGGAGGTCCTGTCACTTTACATACTTATTCACGAGGTAAATGGAGGACAAAATAATAAAATGACTTGCCAAATCCATACAGTTAATAAGTAATAGCATTGGAACTTGAATTCAGAATTTTCAAAAACTATTTTCTTTACAATGCTTTTCTGAGATGCATTTGGATTTCTTGGGCTCCTTACCCAGTACAACAAGTGGAAAAGGCAGAATCTAGGTCTGTGAGAATGTGTTTCATCAATTTTATGCTCTTTCCTTATGTTTTACTTGTCAGATAAAATCACCGGGCAGAAAGAATTGTTCCTATGTCTTTGCTAACTAGCTAAAATGTTTTTCTGGACAATGGAAAACTGAGCCAGCATTGAAGCAAATAGTGAGTAATACTTAAACAACCACAAATGGTAGCAGACCACTCTCTTAATATCTGTGTCAACAGTTTGAACATTTTGCCACATATTTCCTGAAATATATTAAAATGCTAGGAACCAAGTAAGTCTGGAATCTTTTGTGTTATGCATGTGACTGATAATAAAACTGGACAATAGAAAAATAAGAGCAATAATCCTAGAGACAGCATATTCTATAATTAGAGTAATGCAGAAATATAAATCTAGTGTACAAATAAAAATTTATAACACATTAATTTCTAGAAATCTATGAATTTTATAGATTGCTTTGGTACCATAATTTTCCAGTATCCTTTGAAAGAGTAAAGAGGGTTATGGCTCCGAGGTTCTGAAGGAGGGGATATTGTCTAGTAAAAGAGAGAAGGGTGGAGGGAATGAAGCATGGTGAAAAGGTGAGAACGAGAGAGAGAGAGAGAGAGAGAGAGAGAGAGAGAGAGAGAGAATTTGACTTTTCAGTAACTCTGTCAAACTATATTATTTAGGGGAACAATGAAATGTTTATCATGTTTCCCGTTAACAAAGTTTCATTCAACTGTGAGATTATTAGCTTATTACTTTTATTTAAAAAATAAAACAGAAGTAAAAAAAAAATCCCAAACTGTTTCTGGGTGCTTTGATAAATCAGGCAAAATGAAAGACACTTTCTTACTCTTGTCTTTTGTCCAGAAGTCATTAAACCTTCCAGACTCGATTCCTAGATAAAGCAATCCTTCTGTGTGCTTGGCTAAGGAGGTGGTGACACGGTTTGGCTCTGAAGAGTGGCCAGGATCTTTGTCATCTTACAAATCTCCCTTTTAAATGGGCTTCTGCAAGTTGTCCTCTGACCTGCACACATACTGCCCCTGCCATGAACATGCATATGCTTGTGCCGAAAAGTATACAAAATTAAAAAAAAAAAAAAAAAAAGCTCTCTGACGCTACTTTTTTGTTCCTAGAGGCATATCTTAATACCACATGTGCTATTTGTGCCTCTTTGGTGACCAAGAGGTCAAGACATGTCTTTTTTCATGTTTGTTTCAAGAAAATTTACCGTCTGCCTCTTAGGTATATACTGAGGCAGAATTTGGTGCATGGAACGTGGGTAAAGGAAGAAGTTATGCATCCATTGTCCTGAGTCCTGTGTTCTTGACACATGATGTAGTTAGAGCAACCACAACGAAGTTGATGAGCCTGAGAAGAGTCATAGGGACTGCCATTGCTGTGACTCTTTCACTCAGATCTAAAAGAACATTCAAGATCACTTGATGGGGTGAAAGAGAAAGAGGAAGTCTACCTGAGCCCTGGAGCAGGGTAAAAGGGGACAGATAGTCAGATGGCTCTTGACACTGATACCTGAGCCATATGTCACCTGACAGCTGCTTAAGTGAGCATTAGCCTCTATATATGCTGTCTAATACTGATTTTGAATTTTCTTCCCCACTTCCTCAGTGAGCCATCCCCAACTGCCTGCCTCTACTGCCTGCAAACTTGGAAATATTGTTTTAAAAAGTCTTTGCTCAGCTCTGTGTATTTTTGAACAGGCCATTTCCTGCCCTCCAAGATCAAAGGGCACCCCAGAGGGAATCTTGGTGTTTGTCTTATCTGCTTTCCTTCATCCTGTGGTTGCAGGAATAGGACAAAGGTAGTCCAGGCCTTCAAAATGTTTGGCTTTTATTAAGAGACAGCCAGCCAGCAGGGAGAAAGCTTCCTGATCAGTCTTCAGTTGTTTTCTCTATGCCCTGCCTCCAAAGTGCGTGGTGTCTTCAGCTATGTATGGGCTCTTGCTATCCAGTTTTCATGGGCAACCAAGAGCACTGTCAGTAGCCTGTATTTTTTAGGGTGCCTCTGGAGCTGTTAAGGAGGTATCCAGAGCCCGGCGTTGAGATTTTCATTTAATAGCTCAGGTTTTCAGGAAGTAGCACGGTCTATCCATAATTCCATTTTTTACATATTATATTTTTTTTATTTAGCTTACAAACTAGTAGATTTCTATCATGTATCCTTATTCTTGCCTATCCCACCTATACCCTCTCCTCTCCCCAATCTTTTCATCCCCAATTAATCTTTAATCTTCAGGATTTCGAGGAGTTTCTTGTCTAGTAGGAGTGTTAGCAGCACAGGAGAAGACAAGGGCTCATACTTCCTCTACACTCTCTTTTTCAGCAGTGCTAGGCTTCCTTTTTTCTAGACTTGAGCTATGGCTCTGGTTTTCTCCTCTTTGCCAGCCTCCCCCTTCCATGGCTGACAGATCAGTTTGATTGTAAAGGATTAACTAAATAAGAGTGCTTTCAAGGGTTTGTCTTGTCATTTTTATTTCATCAGCCATCATTTTCCCAAGGAGATTGTTTTAGGATCCAAACTGGAGCTTACTGGACAATTGGAGGGTATTTCTGAGTACACTATGTAGCCACCTCTTATTTTTTCTCTCAATACCTGTGCCTCAAGACCCTTTCCTTTGCCAGACATCTGTGGAGCCCCTTCTCTGGACATGTTTGCAGGCACTGGGGATAAAGGGGCTGGCAAAGTCAAGACCCTTTGCTGCACTGACTTCCCTTTGAAAGCTGAGGCAGGTGGTGATATTTAATATGACGAATACTATGTAAATAAGTGAAGTAAGGGTCAGGGCTATGAATTGCTGATAGAGAACACACATCCAGATGAGACAGTTTGGAAAGCCCTTTCTCAAAGTAGCATAAAGATGAAGTAGGCAGGTAAAGGGGAAAAGAAGATAGGAAGAAGGACAAAGGTTGTGAGGGGAGGCCAGAACTGCGTGATATGTGTGGGGACAGGAGACCATGTGAAGAGGGCATGGAAAAGCGGGGCCCTGTATGTTATGACCAAGAGTTTGCTTATTATTCAGAACAGCAGAGGGGAAACTGCTGGAGAATCAGGGAGATCCAACTGCCATTCTAAAAGTGCTCTGAGGCTATTCCAGAAAATATGCTCCAAAAAGGGAAGAATGACAGCTAAGGGATTAGACGTGACAGAGGATGAGAGAAGGCAGGGATCAGGGTAGCAGAAGTTATTGAATTTGGAGATGTATTTTAAAAAGCACACACAATAGGTATCAACTCAAGGTTCCTGGGCCAAACTTAGTTATCAACAACTAATCACATTCAGAATAGGCAGGCAGAATAATTTTACAGCGCTCATGGCAGTGTATTAGTCAGGAGCAAAGTCACTGATAATAGGAATTTGGAAAAATTCAAAGATAGGATGCTTACAAGTGGATACCCTGTGTTGATTTTGGACATCTTTCTAATGAAATTATTATTTCACAACTGAAGAGTAGTCCTTGAATATTATTTATTTATTTAATGAAAGAGGCACCCCTTGCGTTTCTTTAAGACTCTGAACTCAAGTTACGTTCCCTGCAGTGTGGCCCTCAGAGCAGTGTTATTTCTCTGGGAGAAAATTAAACAAACAAGGAAATGTGTTAAAAAGGAATTACTCTAAAAAGTGCTGATGGTGGCAGGCCCACAAAGGAGCAGTGTGTTGGATGAACGGACTGGCTGGAGAGAAGTTTCAGCTGGCGAAGACCAGCCCTGAGTGCCGAGTTTCTTTGCCCTAAGCTCACTTAGCCCTCCACTGTGGCAAGCTTGGCTAGCCCCCCACCTCAGTCTTTCTCCTTCAGGCTGGGGGAACAGGCGGGGGCCTGAGGGCGCTGCTCCCTTGGTCACGCCCTCCTCCGCCTCTGGCCAGGTCCACTCTGGCCGCCAGTCCCACCCCGGCCACACCCCCACGCCATTCAGCACCCCCCCCCCCGCCACGCCTTCCTCACCGCACTGCGCTGGCGCGCGGGCTGCCAGAGTGACCTTGTGGGTGGGGCTTCCGCCACCAGCTAGACCCTCTCAGCGCCTGGCCCAGGGTCAGCACTCGTCTGAGGACACGCACTTCCTGCTAGGCCTCCGTGAGCAGCTCCGCACAGCCGATCCGAGCCCCAGAGCCCGAGTCCTTCCAAGCGATTCACCATGGTGGATGAACTGGTGTTGCTTCTGCACGCGCTTCTGGTGCGCCACCGCGCCCTGTGCATGGAGAACAGCCGGCTCATGACACAGCTGCGGTTGCTGGTGTGTGAGCGGGCCACTCTGCTGCGCCAGGTACGTCGGCCGAACTGTCCGGTGCCCTTCCCCTCAAGGTTTCACGGCGAGAGCGGCCGGCTCCCCGAGTTTGTTGTGCAGACGATGGCTTACATGCTTGTGAATGATGACCTCTTCTGCAACGACGGCATGAAAGTGGCATTCCTGATCAGCCTCCTCTCCGGGGAAGCAGAGGATTGGGTAGTGCCATACATACTGATGGATAGCCCGATCCTCTGTGATTATCGGGCCTTTGTCGAGGAGATGAAGCAGTATTTTGGCTGGGATGACGACGACGAGGATGATTTTGATGATGATGAAGAGGAAGAGGATGATTTCTAGGCCCTTAACCCCCTTAGGCCTAGAGGGGGAGGGCCCTGCACGCCGCCTCCTCCCTGCCCTGACCCACTCCTCCTCCTGCCACCGCGCTCCCTTTGCATTGCCATCTTCTCCCCTGCCAGTCACTTTGCTCCTACCTCCCTTTTAGTGCTTGTCTTTGTTCCAGGAACCTGCTGCAAGTGCTTGAGTTGGGCCTGGGCCTTTCTCTGAAGCTCACACTGTTCAGCTTCAACCAATCCAGGCACCCCTATCCTAATCTGAACTGTGTTTTGAGCTCCAGCCTTTGTCCAGGCCTGTGTTTGAACTGGTCAGACCACCTGCATTCCTGCCGCTGGCTTCCACTGGATCGCCATCCTCCATCTGCCCAGAAACATGTGCCTGTCACCTCACCACCACCACCCACCGCATCTCATCTGCAGCCATCCACCTTTCAAGATAAGGACCAAGAAGAAGATGACGGAGTTGGCTACACCTATTCAGACTCTGATTTGGACAGCTCACCAACCCCTGAAGGGGCCAGTCTTACAGCCTGGTTAGTTCTCTACCTACTCGCAGGTTCCTTCTCTGCCCGACCAGATTGCTGCAGGAGCCTGGTGTGCCTGTCTGACAGTTGTGATGTTGATGTTTCTTTTCTTGCGTGCATCAGTTTTACACAGCTGTCACGTTTCTTTCAGAATTGCAGCAGTCCCACAGATGTGTACATGTGGACAAGTAGTACTAAAATAAAAACAAGCGAACAGGCGTTCAGCCCAGATCCTCTCTAGTACCTGGAAAAAGCAATGGCATTCTTTTCAATAAATATCAAGCACTGCAAAACTAGAACAAAATTGTCTTTTCATGGTTAAGAGCTCTTATTTTCTTTTGCCGTTCTTATCTCCATTATTTCATTGAGATCAGGGAACTTGATTCAATTCTAGTATTCTCACTTTCATTTCTAGTCTCCAGAAGACAGATAGCATAGGGTTTTAAGCACTTTGGTGAAGGAATATTTTCTGGGGCTTCCAAGGTGGCATATGAAGGGGTGGCTGAGTATATTGTGTCATATTAGGTCACTTTGAAGAATGAAAGGGGCATTATTAGTAATTCAACTGACAGTGCAGGCATCTTCTTGGGTATAGTAAAGGTTCCTAATACAGCATGGAAGTTCTATCCATTGTCCGGACTATGCCTATTGAGCTCAGACATCCATTAACTAACTTAGTAGATGGTAAGGTGCTTAAGCTAATGTTAAATCTTACATCTTGATTAATGGGACTCTAATCGGTACAGCCTACACTTAACCTTCCGCCCTCCTTTGGCGGCAGTCCTTACAGTTTCCATTTATACATTTGCCTCAGATTGCTGCCCATGGAAGTTGGCAAGATGCTTAAATGCTTTCTGAACTAGACCCTGGGCTGGAGTTAGGGTTGCCATCTCTGGGCACAGAGGGTTCAGAGGCAGTGAAGGAGTGGGCCGAGTGGGTACTAAGAATAAAGTATGCAGCTTTGTAAGTTACCTCACTGAAATGAACTTGAAAGAGGGGCTATACATGGGGACCAGGAAACAGCAGAGAAATCTAAGGTTTCCTGTATCTACCTGAATGTCTTCATTTTATTGTTCTGA
The DNA here is from genome assembly GCF_950005125.1 of Chionomys nivalis. Taxonomy (NCBI): domain Eukaryota; kingdom Metazoa; phylum Chordata; class Mammalia; order Rodentia; family Cricetidae; genus Chionomys; species Chionomys nivalis. Next base: position 13,033,107 of record NC_080112.1, on the reverse strand, counting down.
AAGTCAATCCAGTCTTAGCACTTTTGATTGATTTAGATAATACATTACTGTTTAGCACGGTTTCAGGGATGAAATGGGATGCTGGTCATCATATGAATAACCTTACAGGTGTGGGTTGAAACAGATCCTGCCCATAAAGCATTTAAAATAATGCTTGCTCCATATTCAGTACTCCACAAACATGGGTGGTTACTTCCAAGCCATTGGAAGCATGGCTCAGCCAGCAGCTTGCTTACTATGAAATTGGCTTTAGTAGGAACATGTCAAGGTGACCAGGAACTGAGCGGAAAACTGAAAAGAACCCGTTATCTCTTTGGGGGCTGTTACGAGAAGCCAGCAGGAAAAGCATTTTGCCTGGTAAATAGACAAAGTTCAGAGCAGGAGTCATTTCTGGGATTTAGGACACTTGTTCTCTGGAGGGTGGGGACAGGTGGGGGTAAGGAGGACTTGGCAAAGAGGCCAAGGTTTGGGTAGAAATGGGACTGTTCCAGAGCTGCCGTGTCCAATGTTCCAGAGCTGCTGTGTCCAATGCTGCTGAATAAAGAGGATTGCTGGTGATTTGGAATTCAGTTGCCACGTTCTCCCTTCTCATTGGAAAATACAAAAATCCTTGGAAGAGTAACACATACACTTGGAGACATCACCAATTCTTCATCACTAGAAATAAGGGGATGTGGGATGCTGGTGGGATAAGAATTAAGGTATGCAGAGAAGAGCTCTGATATATTACTGCATGCAATGCCCTTGGATTCATAATTGATCCGTATTGCTGCTGAGAGGGTACCTGAGCCTGAGGCAGAACTATAAGGATGACTGGGGACAGTATAGGGTAAGGGAGAGAACCTGTTCTTGACTGTATCTATGATGAACCCTTTGTGCTAAAAGTTGAGGCACTTAACATCTGTCTGTTCCAAAGCCAAGCAATCTCACACTCCAGGGGAAGGGAAGGGTCTGTGCTTAGTGAGGCTGCCGTGCCAAGGCAAGGTTTAAGGTACGTTCAAGGTAGTTAGGTCTAGCAGTTCTGAGCTCTGAAATGTGCGTTTTCTGAGCGCATATAGATGCATATATGAGGATTTCACAGCTGTATGTGGGCAGACATGTAAATGTAATGTTGAAGAACAGGTTATGCTGTGAGCTACACGGAATGAAAATGTGCCATTTTGTTGTCAAGATTCCATAAAAAGTGCAGATACAGCAAGGGCTCTGCCAGTTAGGGGGGAAATTCTGAAAGATGGTTAAATCCTGAAAAGGCAAATGAAGAAACGAATAAGCATGTCTAAAGAAGAATTCCACCTAGATGAACTCCATTAGATATTAAATATTAGAAGTAACAGACAGTAGTTCCTGAATTCTTACTTGACAAACTAGTATTGAAATGGTCACTGAAATTATACTTCCAGTAAAATAAAGTAAGCATACTAATATCAATAATCATTGAATCATCAAACATACCAATATGCTCATAGGCTCCATTATTTGCATAGGTAAGCAATGTCGTCTGCTTAGTTCGTGTTACTGTCTTCTGCAGTATGGAATGCAAAGGTTGAGATTCATCATGCATATTGTGTATTTGATTATTTTCAGTGCCTGAATCAAGGAAAAGCTCGGCAGTTTAGAGGTAGACAGGCTAGATGGAGAAGTCTTGAAACTAATGCTGCATATTTGTTTGCAAAAGGAGTTTAAAACACTTTCTAGGCTCTTAAATCAACTAGGGAAACATTAATGAAGAAGATTCAAGGTTCTTAGTGCCTTTTCCTTAATGGTGGTATTTGATTACACGAAGACTATTATTACTTACTTAGAAATAGAATTTTGCTACAATAGTGTCAAAATATCAAATAGCATTTTGCATTATTGAGTAGGTCAAGTATTTTCCCAACAGTCTTAATCCTCTTAGTCTCAAAGGTTGATTACCTGTTTGGTGTCCTCGAAGTTGTTTTAACCCTTATAGTCCTGGGTGACAGTCTGATCATTCATGTTGCATTTTCCTACTTGCCTGACTCATATATTAGGATTTTTGTCTTCATATGTTCTATTGTCTAGAACCGTAAAAATAAAACAAAGAAACAAACCAACAACCCCTATCCCCCCCCAAATCACACACACATACACACAGACACCCCAAAATCACAGTCTGGGTAATAGTGAGCTTGAAAGAATTATGAACACCGGAGCAAGATTTCTTTGTGGAGCAAAAGTGCTTCCAGAAATGACTTACGGAGCAGGGTATGAGAGGGTGCGAAAGTGTAACAAAGTAGCCACCTGTAGCATTATTTGAATGTTTCATTTGGTCCACACAGAGGCTGGTGACTCAGAATAACCAATAAAAAATTCATTTTTCTTATGACTTCTTCAACAGCCTGCATATATTATCCCTCCTTTCAGGACTAATGGTTTCATCAATGGAAATACAAGAATATTGTGTTTATATTTTAGCCATGATCGTAAACAGTTTAATTGAATGGCGCAAACAGTGCAGAATTATCTAGGCAGCTAAAGACACAAAACTGTTTCACTTTAAAAGCTTTATTTTAAAATAGCGGTAAAAGAAAGCAGATGGAATTACACTTCAGTGGGAACTGAACTAAATGTCAGTAATTGATTTATCTGTTCTCTAAATATTGATAATTGTACCGATACGTAGCATTTTTAGAAACCACAAATTTTAACACACATTAAAAAAATAAAATAAAAAAAAAAAAGAGTGGTGGTGATCTGGAGAGAACCTGAGTTGTGAAAGGTACAGAGGTCCTTGTGCTCAGAGATAAGTACATTCCAGCACCCACTCACATAACAAGCGTGTGTGTTTGCATACTTATCTTTAATTCTAGTGATGGGGTCAGTGGCAGAGTCAGGGGGATCTCTGTGGTTTGCTGGCCGCCAGCTTAGCTCCAAAGTTCAGTACCAGACCTTGTCTCAAAGAAATTAAGCAGAGGGATAGAACAGGACACAATATCCTCCACACATGGAGGTAGGCAGGCACACACACACATACACACACACACACACACTCACATATACACAGACACCACCTGCACACTCACACCACACACAAACATGCATCCATCACACATCTCTGCGCACCACACACATACATGTATCCGTCATACACACACACACACCACACACCACAAACCACCACACACATGCATCCATAGCACACACAAACACACACTAGTTTTTATACAATAGTTTAATAGTGTGATAAACCTCCACAGCCTCACTTTCTGGATTCAAAAATAATCTTTACTTTTGCTTCATTTATTCATTTTCCTCTTAGGATTTTCATGAAATATTTTGAAACATCCAGATACCAAATCAATTTATTGACTACTTTAGTATGTTTTATAACAAATAAATTCTTAAAAACATAAATATCTTAACATAAATTTTTATAATTTTTTAAAATTTATTTATTAAAAATTTCTACCTCCTCCCATCCCCCATTTCCCTCCCACTGCCCCCACTCCCCCTCCATCTCCAGTCCTAAGAGAAGTCAGGGTGCCCTGCCCTGTGGGAAGTCCAAGGCCCTCCCTCCTCCATCCCAGTCTAGGAAAGTGTGCATCCAACCAGACTAGGCTCCCAAAAAGCCAGTACATGCAGTAGAATCAAAACCCGGTGTCATTATCATTGGCTTCTCAGTCCGCCCTCATTGTCAGCCACATTCAGAGTCCGGTTTGATCACATGATCGTTCAGTCCCAGTCCAGCTGGCCTTGGTGAGCTCCCATTAGATCAGTAACACCACCTTCGTGGGTGGACGCACCCCTCGCAGTTCTGACTTCCTTGCTCATGTTCTCCCTCCTTCTGCTCTTCATCTGGGCCTTGGGAGCTCAGTCTAGTGCTCCAGTGTGGGTCTCTGTCTCTATCTCCATCCATTGCCAGATGAAGGTTCTATGGTGATATGCAAGATATTCATCAGTGTGGCTATGGGATAAGGCCAGTTCAGGTACCTTTTCCTCTGCTGCCCAAGGACCTAGCTGGGGAAATCCCCTTGAACACCTGGGAACCCCTCTAGAGTCAAGTCTCTTGCCAACCCTAAAATGGCTCCCTTAGTTAAGATATCTTCTTCCCTGCTCCCATACCCACCCTTCCTCCATCTCAACCATCCCATTCCCCCGAGCTCTCCCCAATTCTCCCCTTCTCCCTTCTCTCTCCCCAACTCCCCTTCCCCCCACCCCCTCCACCCCCATGCTCCCAACTTTTGCCCAACAATCTTGTCTGCTTCCAATATCCAGGAAGATAAATGTTTTTCTTTGGGTTCACCTTCTTATTTAGCTTCTCTAGGATCACGAACTATAGGCTCAATGTTCTTTGTGGCTAGAATCCACTTATGAGTGAGTACATACCATATTCCTCTTTTTGGGTCTGGGTTATCTCACTCAGTAAAGTGTTTTCTATTTCCATCCATTTGCATGCAAAATTTAAGATGTCATTGTTTTTTAACCTCTGAGTAGAACTCTAAAGTGTATATGTGCCACACCTTCTTTATCCATTCTTCTATTGAGGGGCACCTAGGTTGTTTCCAGGTTCTGGCTATTACAACTAGTGCTGCTATGAACATATTTGAACAAATGCTCTTGTAGTATGATTGGGCATCTCTTGGGTATATTCCCAAGAGTGGAATTGCTGGATTCTCAGGTAGAACATAAATGTTTTAAAACATAATTGTTATGTCCATTTCTTCAACTTTTCTCTTTTGTTACCTTGCTCTGCTTTTGCTATTTTCATTATTTCTTAGCTACAAAAACTCCTTGTATTTGCATTCACCAATATTCAGAATGCGAATGACAAGATTACACAAAATTTGTGAATTAAATTCACTTTATTTTACAAATTTATTTTTGAACTTTTTCATGCACCAGCACATATGAAATTCAGTGTTTTGTCTTTCAAAATCTCCATAGACATTTTATAAAAGTTGTAATTTATAAAAGTATGCATTCCCAGGAACAGTGCATAAGGTTTCCTATTGTCCACATCTACCATCACTTATTATCTGTTTTCTTAGTGAGAGATATTCAGATTTTGGTAAGATAATATTTCAATGTAGCTTTCATTTACATTTTTGGTAGTTAGTGAGTTTGAACATTTTTTTCTTGTTTATCTGTCTTTTATATTTCTTCTTTTGTTGATTGTCTGGTAATTTTATTAGCCTATTGATAACTTGGCAAAGATGCTTCTCCCATTCCATGGACTGTATGATACATATTTTTCTTTCAGATATAGGTACTTTAGAAAATTTACCATCTCATCTGATCATGGTTGGCCTTATTTCCTGAGGGACTGAAGTCCTATCCAGAAAGTCTTTTTATATGCCTTTGCTTTAAGGTGTTTTCCTTATTTTTCTCCTCGGACAGCTTCAGAGTTCCATATCTGAAGTTAAAGTCTCTGATCAGTTTGGACTTACTATTTTTGCATGATGAGAAATAAAGATCTAGTTTTCTCAATATGTGCATCTCCAGTTTTCTCCGCTCTATTTTTTGAAAAGGTCATCTTGCATCTTCATCAAATGGTACTAGAAAATTGGAGATCAGCATGTAGTAGAATGAAACAAGATTATTACCTTTCATTTTGCACAAAGTCAACACCCAAATGAATCAAAGTCCTCAAAATAAGACCAGATATTTTGGATAATGCCAAAAAAATATCAAGTGTACTTCAAAACACAGGCATAGGTGGGGACTTTCTGAATAGGGCTTCAGTAGCACAGGCAATAAGACCAAACATTAATGAAAGGAATCTCAATGATCTACAAATTTCTGTATGCTAAAGTAAAACATCAATCACATGAAGAGGAAGTCTACAGAATGGGATTTTCTATTTACGAGCTATGTCTCTGAAAAATTAATCTCTGGACTACATAAAAATGAACCATTATAAAACCAAACAACTAATCAAAAATGTTCTCTTGTTCTGAACAGAGAATTCTCAAAAGAAGAAACACAAATGGCTAATTTTTTAAAAGGTTCACATTAGTAGACATCAAGGAAAGGTAAACTAAAAACACATTGAGATTCCAGCTCATCCTACACAAAATTACTTTCATCAAACTAATAAGCAAACAAATGATGACAGATGCTGGCAAGGATGTGGTGACAGAAGAACCCATGTTCACTGGTGATGGTATTATAAACTAGTGCAGACACTATGGAAATCACACACTGGTTACAAGGTATAGGGGAATCAACCTGAGACTGAGCTGGAACCTTCCTCCCAGCTGGATAGCTTTCAGAGTACTGGAAATATGCTAAAGAAGCTGCTTGAGCAGAAAAGGCAATCGTGGGGAGCCCTATTATCCATAATACCAACTTTCCAGGCAAGATGTATTCACTGGTGCAATAGTGGTGAAATTATTATGGGGATAAGCAATCATTCTCTGATTCAAATTAAGGCCCATTTCAGAGGAAAGACTGGTACTACAAATCTGGTGAAAACCCATTGCTGAGAAAGTCTTAGACCATAGAGAGAATTCATCAATTACCCTATAATTTTTTGTTTATGCCTATAGAGAAATGGTACTTCTAGCCTAAATCAGTAAAGATTCTCTTTACAACAAGTAGTGGTAAATGTAGCAGTCCTTCAAGGTGCTGAAAACAAATGACAGTTAAGTGCCCAATCCTAAGCATGAAATTAATAGTCTCTACTCTAACACTCAAGGAATATTTTGGAAGAGGGGGATAGGAAGAAAATAAGAGCCAGAGGCAGAAGAAGGGGCTCTCTCTCTCTCACACACACAAAAATACATTTATATTTAACATAAAGCAAATTTGGTCATGGTGAATAATCTTTTCTCTGTATGTCTGTATTCTGTTTTCAAATACTTTATTGAGGATTTTTGAATTTTTGTTCATCAGGAATATTAGTCCATAATTTATTTTTTGTTGTGTCTTTTCTTGGTTTTGATATTAAAGTGATACTGTCTTCATAGAAGGAATTTGAGAATGTTCCTCCTCTGTCTATTATGTAGGATAGTTTAAGAAGGATAGGCTGTACATCTTTGAAAGTCTAGAAGAATTTTTTTTGTGTGAATTCATTTGCCTGTAACTTTTGTGGTTTTTTTAAACCTGTAATGCTTTTTATTACCATTTTATTCTCATAATTTATTATGGATCTAAATTGATGAGCTATTCTATGCTTAATTTTGGTAGTTTGACTGAATCTAGAACTTCATCCACTTCTTTTTATATTTCTAAATTTAATATGAAATATAAGCTTTTAAATATGCCCTTATAATGTGAATCTCTTTGATACCTGTTATATTTCCTTCATTTCAATTTCAATCCATGTGTTCTTCTCAATCTTCTTCGTGTATTCTTTAAAATGTTTTCAAGATTCTCTACTATTGTCACAATTAAGCTTTGCCATTTCATTTTATGACAGTTTTGTTTGGTTTTTCTTTACCAAGTGATGCTAGTTCATGATTCTTCTCTGTGTACTCCTGTTTCTGAATCTTGTATGTTTGCTCTTCTCTCTTAACCAATTTCTTCATTTTTTTAAACAGTATGATATGATGACAGCAGAATAGGTTACATTTCTTTCTTGGAAACTTTTTTTTTCCTTAGGGGGTTTTATTTCCCTTTTCTCTCTTGTCCCTTCACCTGTGTGGTCACATTTCTGGAACATTTTCAATGTGGTACTATTGGCTAGTTCTGCTATTTGTGGTGGTTTGAATAAGAATGACCCCATAGGCTCATATATTTGAATACCTAGTCCCCTGGAAATGGACCCATTTAAAAAGGATTAGGAAATATAGCCTTTTTGGAGTAGGTATGGCCTTGTTGGAGGAAGTATGTTACTAATGGTGGCCTTGGAGTTTTCAAAATGCTCACAACACCCAGTGTGGATCTCTCTCCTCTGCTTGTGGATCAGAATGCAATTCTCAGCTACTTACGCAACACTACACTTGCCTGGCTCCATGCTCCTTAACATGATCATAATAAACTAAACCTCTGAAACTGTAAGTGAGGCCCCAGCTAAACGCTTCTTTTGCTAAGAGTTGCTGCGGTCCTGGTATCTCTTCACAGCAAAAGAACAGTGTCTAAGACACTACTTTCTCAGTAGGGAGAGTTATAGATCAACCTTGTATGCTTTTCAGTCCAGTCCCCAGCAGTGTTCCCTGTGGTAGAAATAACTCAAGGCTGTTGGCTGGAACTTTCATTCTTCATGTTTTGTAGAGATGAAGCAGATCTGATAACTAGTTCGCCCCTGACATTTTACAGCATTTAACAGATTATTTCAATAGCACTCTCATGTCCATGATAGACCTGGATGCATCTGAATAATACCTGACAATATTTTCCAGAGGAACAAACTGTCCTTTCTGTTTTTACCTCTGTTGGTTAGTAGTTTTGATACCTAAATAACAAAGTTATCTATGTTTCTGGGAATTGTGGATTGAAATGGATTGAAAAAGGCTCACCTCTGGGGGTGCAATAACTCAAATAATAAGCAGCAAAATATCAATATCTTAGATTGCTTCCTCATGAACAACTGTGTATATATGTTGTCAAAAGCAAAGTCAGGAGTTTTTCTATCCTATTTTTAGAAATTTGTATTCTCCTATGTAGCAAAAAGAAAAAATAGATTTTTGCTCCTCTGTGGAGAGGAAAACCTGCATATGTACAAGGCCTGATTAATGTAGAACAAAGAAATGTCCGACTTACAGGAATAAAGCATAGAGGGATTAAACAAGCATCTGAATATTGAATGGTAGAAAGGATAGACTAGGTTGGGCATAATGATGCATGTCTGGAGTTCCCGATACTGGTGAAAGAGACTGAGGTAGTAGGATGCAAGTTCGAGGTCAACTTCAATAGCACAGCAATTTTCCTGTCTTAGAAACAACAAGAAAAAAAAGGAGCTGGATAAGTTCATACAAAAAGCATGACTTGCTGTGAGCTGACAATAGATTATTCTTTACAAAATATTTTGGTTCATTAAGAGTGGCTTGATGGCCAGGCAGTGGTCACACATACCTTCTTTGATCCTATATGTCTGTAGATATATCTTGGGAATAATTATATTTCAAGACCATTTATAAGAAAAATCTACCAAATACCTTAATTGTCAGTGAACAGTAGCTTCATTTATCTTTTCTCCAGTGTACTATTGTTTAGCTAAGTGAAAATATAAAACTGATAGTGATAGACTTTAGTGTCCTGGTAGAAAGAATATATTCTCTAAATGGCAATAAGTGTGTATAGTGTCATTTGTGTATATATGTGAATTTTCTTGTTTCTCCAACTACACATGGGCTGGTACATATAAATCTATGTGTGAATGTGTGTTGGAAGTCAGAAGTTAACTTGGGTGTTATTCTCTAGGCTCTATGAGTCTAATTTTTTAAGGAGTCTTTCAGTGGCTTGGAACTTGCCAAATAGAAAAGGTTGCTGGCTAGCAAGTTCTAGTGATCTGCCTTTCTTTGCCTCCCTAGAGCTGGGATTAAAAGGGTGCATAACTATACATAGAGTATTTTTAAACATCTGTCCTCATACTTGCAAAATAAACATTTTACCAGCTAATGTATTTTCTAATCTCTCTCAAGGTTCTTCTGTATTTGTTTATGAATATGAGTTTTATAGTCCACATTTCTACCTTCAGAAAAAGTAATTTGTTGCTTTAGTTGAAATAACACTGCATTTATTCTGTCAGGCATCACTTATAGACAGTGACACGGTCTGAGAAAAACATTATTAGGCAGTATAAAAGTAATAAGTATTTCCATCAACCTAGGCAATGTAGCACATACCCTTTTGCTCTAAAGGCATGGAAAACAAAACAATGTTAGATTAAATCTAGAATTCAAAATGATATAGTAAACACAAGATGTATGAGGCTACTACTGGTGTAATAGCATACAGATTTACAGTACACATTTTTTTTTGGCTTCAATTTTCTTTTTTTTCTCATTTTTTTATTCTTTTTTAATTAAAATTTCCAACTGCTCCCCGTTTCCCATTTCCCTCCCCCTCCTCCCACATATTGCCCCCTCCCCCCACTCCCCTCCCCCTATCCCCACTCCTCTTCTCCCCCCAGTCCATTCCCCCTCCCTCTCACATTTTTTTTATGAGTAGAAGTACACTTTAAAATTAACAATCAAATCTAAGTATAGCAAATGTGTAAATCAATAAGATAGTCATTTGTTATCATGATTATTGTGCACTGTACAAGTTTGGGTTATAAGGAACACATTTTATATGTGGTGCATTTTTATAGTACCAATAGTGCAGAAGGTCTATTTATGACAACATCATCACAGACATGTGGATAATGTTTTGCCACATGATGTCTCTAACTACTTGGAATTTTTCATCACCATAATGATATTATGGGATCTTATTGTGTATTACATGTTCTGTAATTGACTGAAATGTCATTCACACATGTGAGCATATTAATTTAGGGAAAATTTGTGTCTTTATAAATTTGAATTATTCTATGTAAGAAAAATAAATGACTTTTCAATTGTTTAAATTAATTTTTTGGCCTTTTAGGAATTTGTAATGATATTACATTGAATCGTGTATTATGGAGCTACTGATTGTTCCCACTCTGTCTCTCTGACTCTCACTCTGTTTATGACATTTTTGCATGCAAACTTTATGCCAAGGCAAAATCATAATATTTGAATTTTATTAAACTTTTTGTCTATTTAATTTGGTTTTTAAGATACATATAGCAACTATTTTGCCACATTTTCTGCTTGCATTGATTTTTCTTTTATTAAATTTTAGTAACTGTAGAGAGAAACTTCCATTCTTCTTGTTCAAAATGCTTAGTTATTAACCGACACACATATATAATCAAGTACACAGGAACACACACTTGTGTTATGTCATTTTGCATTACACTGTTAAATTTTGTACAGTCCCTTTCAACATCTATTTCATAGATGTTTTACAACAGAAAATATCAAACTTTCCAATATTAAGTAAATCATTTTTACATTATGAAAAAAGTTCCATTTGGTCATAGGTCATTTCTTTATAATTTTTAATTTTAATTTTTAATGGACTCTGCTTTCTAATATAATTTCAAAAACTTTACTGGTATTAATGAGACTGATTTGTAGTTTTTTATACAATTTTCTAATTTTTAATGTGTCACAATTATATTTTTTACATTAACTAAATAAAAGTGCTCCTTAAACTATATTCTGGAGGAATTTAACTGACAGTTGGAATAGGTCATTTCATATACACTTTCAATTTTAAATGCCTATGAAGAAATACTCATTGGTTATAAAGTAAAACATAATATATTCTTTGTGAAAGTAGCTTAATACTTGAATAGATTACTAAATGTTTTGTAGTAATTAGTATTAATTAATATTTGGTAATAGCTTAATCCAATGTTTGACAACAACTTTTTATATTTCACAGTTTGATCTTCATTTCAATCTTATGATCCCATTATTATGCATATTTCATGGAAAAGAAAATCCAAGGCTCTGAAGGATTAAGAGGTTTATCCATGCCACCTAGTGAGCAGCAAATAAGGGAAAGAGTCAGAGCTAATATTCTGTACTCTGCTGCTTTTCCACCGATTTCATGAACTGTTGTTAACACGAGGTTCTCATTACTGTTAGCTTTGTTTCTAACAGAAGGAAACAATAGTCATACGTTTTCTCAAAACAGGTCTCTCATGCTTGCATTTAGACTCATAAGGTTCAGATGAATTTTTGGGATAAAAATTTCCTATAAATTGAAAGAATATTTTTGAACATATCTGATCTTTAGCTTAGTTCCCCGAATGATGGAACATTAAATTAGGCTTAATTTGTCAACCATTTTGAAACCAGATACCAAATTTCTAGGAACAAATGGAATGCATATGCTCTTGTACCTTAAATCTCGCTATTTTCAATAAGTTATAAATAAACAAGCATAGAAAGATATGGGTAATTTCCACTTCCTCCCCTCCTCCCACTTTCCTCCTGCTCCCCCACTCACCCTCCTGTCCTAAGATAGGGCAGAGTACCTTTCCCTGAGGGAAGTCCAAGGCCCTCCCCCCTACATCCAGGCTTAGAAAGGTGTGCATCCAGATAGAATAGGATCCCAAAATGCCAGTACATGCAGTAGAGACAAATCCCAGTGCCATTATCTTTGGCTTCTCAATCAACCCCCATTGTCAGCCACATTCAGAGGGACCAGTTTGATCCCATGCTCGTTCAGTCCCAGTCCAGCTGGATTTGGTGAGCTCCCATTAGATCCTGCACACTGTCTCAGCGGGTGGAACAACCTCTCCTGGTCCTGGCTTCCTTGGTCATATTCTCCCTCCTTATGCTCTTCAACTGGACCTTGGGAGCTCAGTCCAGTGCTCCCATGTGGGTCTCTGTCTCTATCTCCATCTCTCGCCAGACGAAGGTTCTATGGTGATATTCAGGAAAGTCATCAGTCTGATTACGGGACAAGGTCAGTTCAGGTACCCTCTCCTCCACTGCCCAGGGTCCTAGCTGGGGACATCCCTGTGGAAGTGGAAATTTTGTTTCCTATTATCTATAAAGTAATAAAGAATTATCAGAGAAAAAATAAAAACGAAGGTGTAGTATGTCGACATAGTAGAATTTTATTCAACTCTAAAGATATTGGAGCCCACATGTGACTCAGTTTCCATCTGGAGTCAATTCTGACTTAAAAGTCATTTGAGTTCAAGTGTGCCTGCTCTGCCTGCATCTTTGAAGGCTGTGAGAATGTTCTGATTAAGCCCATGGGAAAGAGCATTTTGCCCATGAGAAAAGAACACATTATCTACTGATACACAAACTTAGTGCATGCCAGCTGAGGGCACATCCAGATAGAAAAAAGAAACTGCTTGCTGCTCGCAGAATTCACGTGAGCGATATAAACCTCCTTGAGCTTTCTCCCAAGGACAGTGCAGGGAGGTGGGTAGCTGACTGGGCTGCTCTTTGTTCTGCCATCTGCCCTTAATCTGTAAAAAAACAGATTCTGAAATAAACTCTGGGCTGTTTGGCTGCTTTGACATGACCAAACAGACCTCTCGATTCTAAGAAAAAAAAAAAAAGAAAGAAAGAAAGAAAGAAAGAAAGAAAGAAAGAAAGAAAGAAAAGAAAAAGAAAAAAAGAAAAGAAAGAAAGATGTGGGTAAAATAGTATACCACAGTATATTTTTTTTTGTTTTATTTTTTTTGTTTTTTAAACTTTAATGATGTAAACAAAAATATACCTAAAAGCGAAGCTTCTGGAAAAACCATTTGTTCTTCCCTGTCTTGTATCGTTTCTCAAATTTGACCTTGGCTTCCCGCCTTGCCTTTCTTTTCAGGGCTGGGTCCCTAAAGACATCCTTGTTGACAACAGTTTTGTCCAGGGGGATGTCCACAGAGTACCTTGTGGGCATCAGGTGGTTGTAGTTATAAACCTTCACAAAGGACTTGATCTTGGATCTCTTGGCGACTTTTTTCTTGCCCATGGCAGCCGTCACTTTTCGGGGATAGCGGTCAATTCCAGCCACCAGGGCATGACTGTAAGGGCGGTCTGAGGTGCCATCATCAATGTTCTTCACGATGACGGCTTTGCGTCCCGAGTAGCGTCCAGCCAGGACGAGCACCACTTTCCCGGGTTTCATGAACTTGCCCATTTCGACAGCGAGCAGCCGGTTCCCAGCAGAAAGGCTACCACAGTATATTAACTGTCAGTAAAATACACAATAAATCAATATAAAATGAAGCATTTCCATTTACTTATTGTTGACTAAGTATTAAAATTCACTATGAAGAAACTAGCAAACTCATCTGCCCTTTTGTTTTGCATAGTTCTAGTAGCTGGAATGGTTTACAAAATCCTCCCGTCCTCATCCAGTTCCTTCCATTCCTCTAAGGACATCTCTATGTGAGTAGTTTTCATTCTTGAGCTCCATTATAACTAAATCTCTTTCATTTCGGAATTGCTAGCATTTTCCTCCCATGAGCTTCACATTATGTTTCTCTGTCTGGAGTAAAATTCTTAGCAAGGTACTGGGCACATCATTTAGAGTTATTCCAGAAGACTTTGGAGAGCTGTTTAAATCAGTATGATGTCTCTACACACATTTTAGGAGTTGCAAAGCAGAGAAGGAGAGAGTATTTCGTTAGTTTTATTTTGTTCTTTGTCTAATAGCATCAAAACTAGAGCAGTGAGTCTGAGAGATTCAGTTCCATGGCCAGTTAGTCTAGAAGACAAAAATATAGGACAATTTTCTGTCCTTCTTAGTCTCCATCTCAGAGATTAATATTTCAATAGCCTTTCCCATCAAGGTATCACTACGGATTTGAAAAATGTCTACAGAATCAAAATCACATTTTCAAAAACCTTTGAAAAGCCTAAAATATTTCAAATTTTCTTTTGGTCCATTCTCCTGAGACACTAAGAACATTTGACAGGAGAGAGTCTCTTCTAAAGAGGTCTCTGGAAAGCAGTCATAACATCTGTGGCCTTGGGTTTTGCTGATATAATGCTTTGACTCCCAGTGAAGATACTAGATCCTTGGGATAAATGATCTTCTTTTGCAAATTGCATCCATTTGAACAGAAGTCCAGGGCCAATATTGTTAATAGCTTAAGCAGTATAGAGTTCCTATCAAGGGTAAAAGTGCTTCTCCTTGTATCTGTCTAATGATCTTTAGAGTCTAAGGGGGAAATATTAATTTACAGAGGCTGTAGTTAAATTATATTGGAAGTTCAGAGGCTCACCTTCATAAGCTTGCCTCTGAGTTCAGTTTAGAATCTAAAAGCTCCAGGTACTAGCATTTATTAAGGAAATACTGATGAAGTGAAGTGAAGCTGAAAATGCAGTTTGCATAAAAAGTTGTATGTTGAGACTAGTGGAGGTTTAAGGTTAAGAACCTACAGCTGTCAGTCTCTTGAGCATAATTAACATAGCCATGTGTTTTTTTTTTTTTAATGATTATCCTTTTGGAACGCTTACATTATGCCAAATTCTATACTAAGTACAATATATACACTCTATCTAACTTTTATTTACAACACTGCAAAATTTTGTTATCCTTATTTAACAGAAAAATGAGCTTTAGTGACATGCAAGTGCTCGACCAAATCTGGTTCCTAATGAGTATGTGAGTCACAATTCAATGCAGTGCCTATCTGATTGCAAAGACTCCACTCTACCCTCTAGGCACTAGAAGAGAGCCTCAGCTAGATTCTTGAGGTTTATGTAAGTATCGCTTCAATCTTAGCCTCTGGGCTCACATTACTTCCTCCTTTCCTGCCCATCAAAACTCTCTCAGCCATACTCTTATAAGGACACTTGCTATTTAATTTAGGTTTTGTTTTGTGTGGTTAACCCAGGATGATAGCCTCATCTCCCAATACTTAATCACATTTGCATATACATTATTTGCAAATGAAGTACTCTTTCTTCATGGATTCCCAGGGTTAGGGCACAGACCTTGCTCAGCCTCCACTCACTTTATTCTAACAAGTACTCGATTTCCATGGTCAAACTGAACGGGACCAAAGTCTTTGTGATCTTCCTCCTGTTTGTGTGCTTTCCTTAGGTATCGGGATTGCACTGATCATTAACTTTTTACTCCACCTGTAAACTTCTACTTTGCCCTCTGAAAATAAGAATGAGTTCTCAGCAAATTCCTCTTCATCTTTAACAACTTCTTTTAGTATTCCTTTAACTTTTTTAGTTTAATTGCAGTTTAGTTCAATCATAATTCTATGGCTCCCAATCGCAGTCTTTTGAATTAGTATTATTTGTCTGCCACTCTCCAAGTACAGTTGTTCCTTGAGGTCGGGAGGTGTTCTGCAGTTGACTCGCCTTTCTTCTGCTCCCAAGCTTGGAATTTTATGTCATTAGATTACTTATACTTGTTATCCCTTGTGATTGTTACACTTACATGAAAATGCGGTTGAGCTGTGGAGTATCCAGCTGTTTGATTAAACAATGCTGTATACATTTTTAGAAAGATGTCCTAGGACAAGATTAATTTTTAACTCCAGTAGATGTAGTAAAGCAGATTACTGTCGAAAATGTGGGTGGAATCACTGAAATGAATGCAGGTCTGAATAGAACAAAAAGGTTGACTTCAGACTGAGGAGAGATTTCTCTTGTGTGACTGCCATTAGAGTCGAACATGCATTTCCCCTGCCTTTGTACTGAAATTAATATGCTATTATAAATATGCTATTTCCCGTGTGTTGATTGTGGTGCTCTTCTTCAGCTAACACACTGGCCCTTATGGATTTTCCTAACTCATACTTGAACTGGAAATACAACATCATCTCTTCCAAGTCTGCGGATTTCAGATCTCATGTGTTTTCAAAATTACATGATCTAGTTTAGCAATTTCAGAGAGAGAGATAGAGAAAGAGAGAGAGAGAGAGAGAGAGAGAGAGAGAGAGAGAGAGAGAGAGAGAGATCCTTATTCCTGTTTGTTTAGGGAAACTTCTTTAATATATTCCTTCTTAATCATCAACAGTTTTTTATTTTGTGGTGTGTTGTCTATCAATCTTGGTAGTATGATTTATTTTGAAATACTTGGTGATATAAATATCCATCCAACATCCTGTCTTTTCAGTTCCATGACCTACAAATTAGTGCTTCTTTTTCCTTCATCAGCTTTTGATGTTTGTTCCTGTGGGCATTTCTGATGTTACCATAATTATCAACCCTGGACATCCCTAATTCAAACATAAGATATGTCCACCAATTCATTCCTGCTATCCTTATACATAGCAATGATCTTTTCCCATGGTGTCCTCCAATGCTTCTCATCTCTCTTGCTCCCCCTTCTAGTATCATTTCCCTCTACTGTGGCCTTGCAGCCCATAACCCCTCATTGAATTTACTTTACCTTATTATCACCAAGTCTCTTGCCTCTCTATTGTTAATAGTATTTACCTCACAAAGTCCCATGCCTGGTTAACTCAAGCATAGCTTCAGAAAATCAGAAATCATTGTAACTGTTCTCACTTGAGATTCAAAATCACTAACATCAAATCAGTTCTGAAGGTGGCTTGGCAATTATACTAAATTTTCCAACTATATATTCACATTATTCCATGTCCTTTCACTTTTCAAAACTCAAATATGAGTGTTGCGAAGGGACACATTTGCATTCGCAGTACTGAGGAAGCAGGCAGGGCGATTATTGTGAGTTCAAGTCCAGTCTAGTCCACACTGTGAGTTCCAGCTCAGCCAGGACTATTTAGAAGAATACTTTCTTTAAAAAAAAAAGAGAGAAAGAGAATAAAAAGAAACCAGTATAAATAAAAACCCCAATATCCATTCACGCCGTTTCCATTCGTGTGAGAAAACTGAAGTAGTGCAAAGAGATTCCCTCTTCACTCAGCACTGTCTTCCTAACATTCAGCTTCTATGTCATATACTGCCCTTTCCCATTACTGCAGGTAATCGTTCACACTCGTGCTAAAGCCATTGCATTCTAGTCTATCCATAACCATATGCTTTAGATTTCCCTATTGTAATACCATTCCTCTTCTATGTAATACATGTTTCTACTTCTTTTGGGTACTTCTTAGAACTGTAATCTGCTTCTCCCACCAGTGAAATGAATTACTAACATTAATGATTTCATACCCCCATTGCTCTTGCTTTGTTTATTTTTCTTCTCGACAGGAAAAAAATTTTGAAAGACTTTTCTACAATTGGTACTTCTTCTCCATCCTTTACAAGGAACTCTAAGTAATAATTAGTTCACTCCAAACTGATTAGAAAGCACTTAACCTCAATAATTAGGAATATGACTATTTAGAAACAGGAAGCATAATTGCATATGAAACCCTTTAGGTGTATGCTCAATTCAACCTGATATGTATCCTAACAAAAATATATTTGTAAAACAGACAGGAATAAATAGCCATTTATTTAATAAGCATTGTGATCAACTTCTTCTGATTCAAGGGAAATGGGTATAAAAAGTTTCAAGTGACAGTATACAGGGCTATCCCTAAAAGTCAAACAAAACCTAAATAAAAGACATTCCTTTCTGGTATTTATCATTAGTGATACTTAGGGTCTCTATTTCAGAATCTCTGAGCCTGGACTGACCAAAGACTGTGGGTCATGTGGAAAATGTGACAGTCACATGCTTACTGCTCTGCATTTGAATTAAGTTTTATAAGGATGATACTCTAAAAACATGGCAGCCCTCTAGTGACTACAAATCAATAACCTGCATTGATGTTTGGGTTTCTACAGGATATAACACTAGCATTCTCTTTCATGTACTTTAGCGTACTTTGGCCCACCTGACTCCTCAATACTTAAAATTACGTTATGTTTAAAAATAAAAACTAGTTTTGTAGTAAATTATTTAGATATTGTGATTATTGATCATTGTTATATTTGTTTTCTGAAATAGCACTGTGTAAATCTTCCATTTCCATATGTACTTTCATATTGACTTCAATTTCTATGTGTAAAATCCTCCAAGTTAGGTTACAAGTTCAAGATGGGAGCATTTTAAGTTTTGCCACTTGTGATTAATGGCTGTAACCAAACCCGAGATCAATGTACAGTATAGATACTAAATATGAAACATCCTCTCTATCTGAATTTAGGTCACAGGATGTATTTGGATCATTAACAAACTGTATAAATTGCTGCCCATTTTCTCTAGATGCTCAGTGGGATATTATCTTGGCTCTATGAAAGCTCCTCTGACTTTTAAATAAGCTCTGATTCACCTGTGGTCATTAACTAAGCTTATTTGTAGTCACTTTCAGAGTTGCAGGGAAAGCATACATTTATATACTCCAGGAGTCCTAGAGAGGCTATGATCACTGCCCCTCTGTGAACTTAGGACTTGCTGTCTACTGGTAGACACAGCGCTGGTGTATGATACAAGGGTTGTTATAAGTTATCTTTACAGAGTCTTTGATCTTTCAGTTGGCAATGGAGATTACTAGGGCTGTGAAGTAGGCATTGTCATTTTGATGTATTTTTTTTCCTTTTTATATAGAAACATGGCCTTGTTTTTTAATTTTTGAATTATGTTCCAGTTATCAAGGGTAATTATTCATCAGTTTTACAATGCTTGTTTATCTTTAAAATTCATATAAATATATTAAATTAAGAGTCCTATTTTCTTTTTGACTGCTTAATTAAGTTTTATAAGCTGTTTTTTATGCAAGCCCCAAATTCTTTGTTAAGTTCTAAAATACACATTTATTAATAATAGTATGAATCTGCATTATAGTAGTATGAATCTACATTTATAACAGTAGAATTGGTTTGTATTTCTCTGTTTATTATTTCCATGTATGGTAGATTTTGTGTGTGGTAGAAAACTGGTAATTACCCATTTCTGATATTGCTGGTTATCTTTGGGTGGCAATATAATTTATGATCACTTTAAAAAGTGAAAGAATGTAGTAACAATGTCTAACAAAGCATCTCCATGCTGGCACTCTGGTGACTCATAGCCTAAAGTGGTAAGGCTCTGATGAAGTTTGGCCTACCCTCTTAGGGGAAACCCCCAATATCATCCCAAATAGATAGCAAAGTAGAGGCCTTATGAAGAGCTGCGTAAGGCATTTCTTATCTGCCTCTACCTTGAAAAGATTGCTAGGAGGCAATATCTCATCCTTTCCCCCTGAGTTCTTGAGCCCAGGGTGGCATGGGACTTTCCTTCTTACTACCTTGTCTTTCAGGATCAGATGGAAATTATAAAACTACTTAACAGAAAAAGATCACACTCCTCGGCAATAAAGAAGCCTGCGCCTGTGTTATCTTTCATTTGGCCTATGCAGTTTTGTCAAGTGACGTAGGAAAGTCACTCCTTACTGATCTTGTTTTTGCTGTCTCAGTATTAAGCTGCCAAAATCTATCTGTGTTCATTGTCTCCTTACAAGAAAAATTTGTCAGCCTCTTGACAAACTCTTAACAATAGTTGAGATTCAAGAACTGAAACTATAAACATCACCTGAACTAAACGACCAAATGTGCCCCATGATTCAAAGGGCCTGGATGTAGTTTTTTGAAAGTTTCATACAGTCAGCAATATCAGTTAGACCCTTTCTTAATGGATGTCTTTGTTAAATTTGAGGGCTCTCCATCGTTACACTGGTAGCTCGTAGAAAAGCCAGTTAATTGAACAAATAGTCCACTTAGACATTATCCATATGAATATTCTTTTTAGAATATTTTTCAAGGCACATAAAAAACAAGGTAATTATTGAAAACATTTTTGTTGTATATTCATGTAGCCTTTTTGCCAGATGTAATTCTTTCTATTATAATGAGTATATGTATAACGATGTATTATATACAATTCTGTATGTCCTTTTTAAATTTAACACTCACTGAAACTACTTCATAAGCGTTTTAATGACTGCATATGTATCTTTCACGTAGTTATTTTTGTTTTTGTCTTAAATTCTCTCAGTTAAGTAAATTGAAGTCCTTTTTTCTTTGCTTGCTTTTTTCATTAGCAACCAATTATTCTGCAACAAACATACTCAGCCCTTAGGATAGATTTGCAGCTGAGAAAGCCATTTTTCAGGCTCTCAATGCGTGCTGTCAAATTGCTTTTTAACAGGTCTGTAAATTGTCATTCCCACCAGCATCTGTAGTTTCTACTTTCTAACTCTCACTGTGCAAAACAAGTTCCAGAATCTCATAGCCATTCACATTATTATAATAACTTTCTGGGATATTGGAGGTAATGTGCATAAAGACCTAGCAAATAAATTGATGCACTTAATAAATGATTTGCCAAAATCAAATAATATACAGAATGGTTATGTTAATTGAACACTCTGACATATTTCTTTCTAGTTGATATAAATTTTAAAATTTTTGTTTGTGCATATTAAGTCTCTAAAATGGCACATGTACCCTAATGTGGTATCAATGTTCCACATATTACCTTAAGTGTCCAGCCAAGTTGTCTAAAATGCACACCACAAGACTATGATTGGTCATAGGAAGATATCACAACTTTTGCATCATCTTGGCCTTAATTTCACTAGTTTATTTTAGGATTCCACTAGACTAATATTTATTAACTGTGACAAAAATGTGGGATCTCTCAAGAAGTATAAGAACTTGATTCATGCCGGGCGATGGTGGCGCACGCCTTTAATCCCAGCACTCGGGAGGCAGAGGCAGGCGGATCTCTATGAGTTCGAGACCAGCCTGGTCTACAAAGCTAGTTCCAGGACAGGCTCCAAAACCACAGAGAAACCCTGTCTCGAAAAACCAAAAAAAAAAAAAAAAAAAAAAAAAAAGAACTTGATTCATATATAAAATGTACAAATAAGTGTATCTAAACATTAGCTTTTAAAATTGATTCAAGGTAATGAAAATTACTGAAGTAGACTTGTAAATCAACTATTAAGCATATCTGGTTTACACTGTGGTCAGCCCTGCTACATGTATGCCTGCAAATGGAGTGCAGTATACAAAACTTGCTCAAGTATACATCATGTATAGTAATGCTACATTTTCTGTTATCTGGAAAGAATAACTTACTATTGACCTTAGTCTTGATAGCCTGGCTGAAATGGTATTTATAAAATTCCTGCACTGTAAAGTTACTCCTTTCCTCATTCCCATAGTATGCCCTTTGGAAAGAAATCACCGTATATAACCCATACTTAATGAGTAGAGAATTATGTATAACCTTTACAATGTTATAATTAAAACCACATTCCCAAGCCTACTCATCCTTTTGCATCAGTTTGGGACACAATTTATAGCTTATATCCTGGCATGTTATACCTACATCATGTTAAACTGCCAGACCCTGGGCTATAGGAATGGACTTTTATTCAAGGCTCTTCCTTTTGTGCTTCCATGAGTAATTTGTCCACAGGCCCCTCCCCAGATCAGTACTTTCATTAGTTAGCCACTATTCCTTGGTAAATATATATAAATTATAAGCAGTGTGTCTCAAAACTTCAGTATACAAACTTACCTGGAACCAATTGTTAGCATGTAGACTCCTAGATCTCAGTTTACTTTGAACATATTCAGTCGTCTATTCTAGACATTAGACACTTAAAATATATTTTAGAACTAGTTTGTAGAAACTTGTAAAAATAGCACAGAGCTCTCCTGCTTACCATACGTGCTATTTTAGTGTTCTTATTACTAACATCTGACATTGTACAACCCAGGAACTAATGTTGATGTATTATTGCTATTATGAGCTAGAGTGATTCCTTTATTCAAATTGCTGTTTTTTCCATAATTTACTTCCTCCATTTCCTAACTCCATTCAGGATCCCCATTGCATTTGAACAGGGTGTACCCTTAGACATCTCTTGTCTATGGTAGCATCTCAGACTTTTGTTATTGTTATCACTGGAACAGACCCGAAGAGTATTTAAAACTCATCTAATTTTGTAGAAAACCCATACAATAGTTTTCTGATGTTTTCATCATAATCCCCAAAGGAATTGCATTTTAAAAGGAGGTCTTGAGAGGTAAACAAGTCATTCCCTCATATTGTAACAACTTAGCTCACATGGTTAACATGCATTTAAATTGCGCAGGTGGTAAAGTTGCACATTTTCTATGTTTTTTGCAAGGAAAGCATCTAACTTTCTATCCTTAAAGAGGAGAAATTTGTGCTTAATATATGGAATGTATATAAAAATATATATGTATTAATTACTCAGAATCTTCAAGGGGATAATTCTATTCCTCTCTTTGTATTCAATTAATTATATAAATATAGACACATCATTTCTTATTTTATAGTTAGGGTTATCGCTTAATACTATTTTTATTGAAAGTTTATTATATTGATTGATTTGTCTATCTGTCTCTCTGTGTGTGTTTGTACTTGTGTGAGTGTTTTCATGTGATTTAGAGAAATATTTTTGGAAATCAGTTCTCTCATTTGCCATGTGGATTTGGTATTTGAACTCAGGTCATCAGGCTTGGCAGCTCTTATCTATACCAGCTACAATATCTTACAATCCCACTTCCATATTTTGATACAGATTTAATTCTACTTTGTACAATTAGTAATATATTAAGTTGGTTCCTGCAACTATTTGTTTATTCCCACCATTATATTTCCCTTTTTTCCATACATGCTTACTTTAAGGCATTATACTATGATACTATGATTGAGCCTCATCTTCTGTATTTCCAATCTCAGTCCTGAAAGTTTGCATGTCTCCAGAGAATCCTACTTCCTCTTACCAGACACTAGTATTAGAAATTAAGATCTGGGCATTAGAAGTAGTGCTTTACTACTAGGGTGTCTTTGTTTTATAACAGTCTCAGCAGACAGAATTAGATATATGGGTATATACATTATCTATCTATCTATCTATCTATCTATCTATCTATCTATCTATCTATCATTTATATGCCTATCAATTATCTACATAAGTGTATATGCAAATATGATAAGACAGATAGTTATAATGATATTGAGGTATAAAAAGAAAGAACTGATAATAAACTACACACAGTATTTGATGCATGATAGAACTGCTCTTTTGCCTTTTACAGTCAAGGCAATGCACAAAACAGTTGGTACAGGCTCTTAGTCAATTATTCACTTTGCCCTAGGTTGTGATGACTCTAGTAGAATGCTCTTTGTATGTAGGAATTATTGGCTCTGTGTCATTACAAGGTCTAGTTCTAAGCAACGTCAACATGCTACACCTTATTGGATTTCATTTTTTCTTCCTTGGATATGTGTAAAATCACTTATTAGTCAGAACTGTATTCCTCATTCATTTAGTGTTTTCACGAATTACTCATGACCTTAAGCACATAACTTATTGTCTGGTTTAATCCTTTCAATTAACTCATTGATGAGTACTAGTCTTTTTTATTGGTTGAGATTTCATACATGTATATAATGTTTGCTCAAGTCTATTCCTCACCACCCCCCAAAATTTCTTCCCTATCACCACTATTACTATTACTTCTGATTTTTGTGTTTTGTCATCTTCATTTTAACCCACAGAGTTATATGCACGGGTGTAGGGCCATCTACTGGACAATTGGTGACCTCTCAGAGACCTTAACCCTGAAGAACACTGCCTCTCCCTTTCCTTACAGTTCTCTGCTAGGAGTGGAACGTCCTCACGACCTCTTCCCTCTGTGCTAGGATTTTGTTTAGACTGATTTTATTCCGGTATTATGAATGCAGACACAGCCAATGTAAGCTCATATGTGCAATTGTCCTGTGGTCTGGAAAATATTGTTCCACTGTATTCAACCATGGTCTCTGGATATTACAATCTTCCTGCCTCTCTTCCATCATGTTTTCTGAGCATTAGAAAGAGTAGATGTGGCACAGATGTCCCTTTTAAGGCTGAGCTTTCTGCAATCACTTATTCCCTGCACACTGATCAGTGGTGGGTCTCTGTGTTAATCTCCAATTTCCTACAAAAACAAGTTTCTATGATGAACATTGAGAGATGCATATGTAAGTATGGGTATAAAGAACTGGTCCCCACAGATAGCATCACCCACCTAAAGACCCTAGCTCCAGAGAATGAGGCAAAATGTAGATGTTGTGCAGGTAGCTCCACCTATCTGCTGTCCTCAGCTACTGCTACTGACCTCCCACACGGTTCAGTCTACTCTATGGATCCCAGTACAGCCACCAGAAGCTTATCTTATAAGTGCCTCTTGACTACAATTATCTTCTCAAGGTCTGCTACCCCTAACCGTGGTTTGGTCATCTCTTACTCAGCACAGAACAATTAAACTTGGAAAACCACACTGGAAGGCAGCAAAGGAGAGGGCCATAAGGAGGTGTGCTGAACCTTAGATAATATATGTTTAGACAGACTGTAGCAGACTCTCAGAAGATTGGGGATAGAAGCAATAACACTCACTACAAATTTCACAAAAGAACCCAGGGACTCAAACCTCGCACAGCCCAATCCTCTCTTGAACACAGAACACACCTATGCCGAAAGTGAAAAGTTTGCTTAAACACTAAGTAAGACAGATGTTACTCACAAGCTACTTAGGATGTGCAACTCCAGTGCAGAAACAAAATTAAGATAAAATCTAGAGCAGCATGGCTATTCTTTATTATATTTCACAGATGAGGAAGCAGATTCTAAGAAATAAAGATAATTTTATACTGGTCACAAGGGTCATAGTTGTAGATGTCTTAGCTGACCTGGAACTTTTGGGTTTCTGATTTCAAAGCTAATTATGGTCAGCACTATGACCATTTGTTTGGCACAAATGAGTGCAACAAATTGTAGAAAATTGAAAAAAAATCAAATAAGGTTTAAAAGACAGAGATTCTTTCTGAGTTATTGTCAGTAGCAGTAACTAAGATTCTTCAGAAATCTCTGTCCTTGTATCTGAGGAACTGCTTCCTTTCTTGTGTATAGTGTGACAGGCATCCGTCTCTCATGATGCTTATCCACATTAGATACATTTTCTAGGATTAAAAGCAAAAATGATCCTAGTTCATATTTTCAAAATCTGTGTAAAGAATGTCACGTACTATGTTTCACTCGTGTTTTAAACATTACAAATTTGAGATTTATATATAGTTGGTGTAAGTTTTGAAAGACTGTCATTCAATTTCATCAAAAAATCTGAATTTCAGTGTCATATGTCAATTACATATCCGGGTAAGAATTTTCTTTGTTATCTAACCTGATCTTTTAAGACATTTAAAATAGTATATTGATTTATTTGTGTGTAAGTGTGGATGGGGGCATGCATGCAATCACACATATGTGGTGGGTAGAGGACAACTTCCAGGAACCAGTCCAGTAGATGAAGCTTAGGTCCCCTGGCTTGGCACTAAGTACCTTTCTCCATTGATACAACTCACTGGATAAATACTTAGAATGTAGTTAGGGATTATTCTGATTTAGTAGAGTTGTGGTTGTAGGTTTTCCTCCAAGATTTCACTAGCCTGGGTAGTTGGCAAGGTTTCCAGTACCAGGTATAATGGCACGCTTTTTGAGTGATCCTTATGTCCAATATGAGAGCTCTTGGCTACCACTAAAGTATGCACACCACTATCACACTCTTGTTATTATGCCGTGGTGGTCATTGCTGTGATTCATAGTCATCATAGTTGAGTAGGATGATTGGTTGTTTTCCTCCTTTGTAAGCTTGTGTGATGCTTTTTGGTACCATGAAATCCAGTGCTGAGGTAGCAGGCTGAGGTCCGAGCCAGCTCAGGTCCTCTGGACCATGTGTTTGAAGTGCGCAGTGTCTTTAGCAATAGGGTCTTACCTCACACATCTGTGATGCAACTAAAGACAATAGCAATAGCCTATAGTGCTTTGGGAATCTCTTGAACAACCCCGACTGACAGTTCAAAATAGGACTTCTCATGCCTGCTGTTGGGGATTTTATTAGACTGTAGTCAGGTTTTGAGAGAACCTTGTCATCCGAAATGGAAATTTTCATTTATATTTTAGGTTTTGTCTAAGAAGAACATATTCTGTAGATCCTTACAATTTTAAGTACCTATTTAAAGATAAACAAATTTTCAAATATAAAGATTAAAGTATATTATTTATTAATTTTGAGATAATTTTCATATTTTACATGAAAACATTTATGTAAAACTGGTGCAGTGCTGTATAATAAAAAATTCAAATAAGAGTCTTGAGAGTTGTAGATATCTTGTTTGGGTAGTGTAAAAGTTGGCAGTTATCAAGGCCAAGGGACACATTTCCAGAAACGTGTTTCTAGAGTGTGATTAATCCTGATATTTTTGTTTATCACCAAATCTTCATAATGCCTCATTTTTAGCTTTTCATGGATACCATATATCTCCTTTGTGTTTGTTTGGGTATCATGAACATCTTTAGGAAGCAAAAGATATTTAAAAGGCTGTCTATAAAGTAACCTTTCCTCTTGCACTGTAACTGGACACTTGTCCTTTTCTCCTCAGTAATGAGGATTATTGATTTGACTAGTTTATGACATGTTCTCCAATGTTAGGAAACTATTCATCTACCCTTCAGGCTTTATTTTCCATCCAGATTTTCAAATCTGCCAACTCTGTACAAGTGCTTTTATGATGCATCTCTTCTGAAGGATGGAAATAGTCAGATAATATTTTGTAATGTTTGGCACAAGGAAATAGTGTTCAGAATATATTATATGAAAAATGATTATTTTCTAATAAAATAAGATTATGTAATGTAATGTATTGGAAAAAGTCTTTTGCCTGTCTTGTTTCTTGGTGCAAAAGTGAAGGATTGATAGTACAGTGAAGGAAATAAATTGTTGCTATAAATTGTTTAACAAAAGCATATTTGGGCAGCAATTGCATTTAATGTTAAACAATATTTATAGTGTAATCAGTTCTCTGTAGGCTTAATGAGAAGATGTATGTAAATATGTAGAAAACTAAGAACTGCTGTTTATGATGGATCATAATTATCATCATTAAGCTATTTATTTCTTATTCAAATTACTTTCAAATGAATTACTATGCCTCCTTTTCATCTCACTCTCTTGCCCCAAATGAATAAAAAACAGAATATGTTATTGAATTCCATTTGTTTTTTCTTAAAAATCGTTTCTTTTCATTCAAGCAGTACTCAGTTTAAGTGCTGTGTTGTCACATTCCAATTACTGTAAAAAAATCTTGACTAACTCAACCTATAAAGAGAAAAGATTTTTCTTGACACTCAAATTTCAAAATCTCAATCCGTGGTTAGTAGACCGGCTGTTCTGAGGCCTGTAGTACCGAGTACAGAGTATATGACTGAGAGAGGTGCTCATGTCATTGTGGCCAGGAAGCAGAGAGAGAGAAATGTTAAGGGTTTCAGTTTGTATATCCGTTTTAAAGGCAAGCCTGAAGTAACCTATCTTTCTTTCATAGGCTTTACCTCAAAAGTTATTTTGCCTCCCAATAGCATGGTGAGCCAGAGACCAAACTTTCAATTTATATACCTTTACAAGTTTCCTAAAGTTTGTTCATACCAATCACATGTTCCTATCAATGCTTACACTACACTAAATAGTTCTTCGGAACCAGGCCAGTTGCCAGACATTTATTTCAATTTAATGTGCTCATATTGTAATGTCAGTAGGAAATTCAAAAAACATACTTCATTTTTATACTGTCTTAGTAAGACTCTGACCTCTCGTCTAGCCTTCTACCTTAATGTGTGCAGAACATTACAGGTGTAATGTTACATTGCAGTTGTATCTCATTTTGTGATTCTCAATGTTCCAATGTGCAGCAGTCACCCATTTTTTTCCTCCTAAGAGGCAGTCATGACCAATCCTAGGTTCTCCTATTTTTTTTTTTTCCAGACAGGGTTTCTCTGTGTAGCTTTGGACCCTATCCTGGAACTCACTCTGTAGACCAGGCTGGGTTCGAACTCACACAGATCTGCTTTTGCCTCCTGAGTGTTGAGACTAAAGCTGTGCACCACCACTACCCATGGTTCTCCTTTTCTTAACCCTTGGAAACAGCTCGCTCGCATTTGGTCTGCTTGCCCTTTAAATGTCCTGCTTCCATATGGCTTCTGCTCTTCTCTAAGCTTAATTCCCATACTTCCTGTCAAACGTTTCCTCATAAAAGTATGTTATGACTTTAACTCATAGTGATGGGTCTATCTTATCTAGTAGTGGTGACGACACCTAGTCAGGGTGACCAAGACAAAACCAAAACTAGTCCTACAGAAGTGGAACTAATTCCTTGGAGTCAAATGCAAATTATTACATTTTTGATAATTTGACATTTGTTTAATTCTGTTCATTCTGTCACCTCAGAAGTTTACTTGTCTAGTGTGTCTCAGGAAAGTGAATTTGATAAATCTAGTAATAAAAATAAAAGCTGTCATAGACTGAGTACTTAATAGTTTTCCGTTGCTTTTATGTGCCTTGTGTCATTTTATCATTTTAAGAACTCTCAGAGTCACATAGGTATTTTTCAACAACAATGTGTTAATCAAACTCTCAACAAAAGTTTTATAAATAAAAAGTTGACTGAACATTCAAGAGGTGAAACAACTTTCCCAGTGTTCTTCAGATATATGGTATTGCCGTGGACCCCAAGGCTATTGGTAAAGTGTCACTGCCTAGCAGTTTTAAGGACTACCTTAAAGAATGTTACTGTTGCAAGCACTTGAATCTCTTATTAATTGCTTTATTCATATGTTTTATAAATACTAATTGTCTTAGTTCTGGTTTCTATTGTTGTGATGAAACATCATCACCAAAAAGCAAGTTGGGGAAGAAAGGGTTTTTTTGGCTTACACATCCACATCACTGTTCATCATTGAAGGAAATCAGGACAACAACTCCAACTGGGTGGGAACCTGGAAGCAGGAGCTGATGCAGAGGCTGAGGCTATGGAGGGGTCCTGCTTACTGGCTTCTCATCACGGTTTGCTCAACCTGCTTTCTTCCAGAACCCAGGACTACCAGTCCAGGGATGTCACCACCCACAGTGGCCTGTGCCCTTTGCTATTGATCACTAATTGATAAAAATGTCTTACAGCTGGATCTCATGGAGGCATTTCATCAACTGAGGCCCTTTCCTCTCTGATGACTTATGACAAGTTGGCAGAGGAAGCCAGTCAGTTCACTAATTGAATGTTTATTTTGAACCAGGCAGGTTCTAAACACTGGGCATAGGCACTAGTGGACAGCATTTCAGGATTTTATTCTGCTTAGTATATATCCTCTCAAATTTTGAGGCACATATACACAATTCCCATATGTTCTACATTATTTATTCCTCTAAATGTTCTGTATATGAACACTCAAATGCTTATTTAATGATATGATAATATAATAGTAAAAAGTGTTTGTGAGCTAAGGTCTTGCTCTTCTGTTTACTACCCTGTGAAAGTACAAAATATACTCAACTACATTAGCCTCAATTTCCTTATCCTGAATAGGAATGATAATCTTTGTTTCACCAACTCATTGACTCTTGCTATGAAGCTCAGTGAGCTGAAGGATTGTAAGTGCTTTGTTAAAGTTCTGGATGCTGCAAGTGCTTAATTTGCTTTATTGCCAGTTTGACTGAATGGATATCACCTTCACATGGAAGGCAGAAGCAGAACATTTAAAATGTGTCTGAGAAACTAGAGCTGAGATTTTAACTTTGAACCTCCTATCACTGTGGCTGATACACTTTTAATTGTCAATTTGGGACCATATTTTCAATATATTCTCCCAATAATGACTGGTACTAAAAAAAAATAAGATATTGGAATGTGATTGGAAATGTTGAAAATTATAACTCCCATAGAAAGGCACTAGTTGAGGATTTTATCTCTTGTCCTTGGGCTCCTTCAAACTACAGTGAGCTAGAAATAAGGCAAGAAGTAAATGACTTGGAGAATATAGCTAAGTGATTCAGAACTTTATATAATGTTTATTGAACACATGATGAGAGGGAAATAAAGACTCCTGGTTTCATGGTCTTTCTTCTTGTAGAAGATTCAAGCCATTTTATTTATCTCTTATTCTAGCAATTGTTCATGAAATAGTCCCTGACCTCACGTGATGAAAGGACGCAAGCATACTCTTCCAGTCTCATAAAGAACTTGGCCTGACTAACCTCAGAGGCATTAAAAAGGAAGAGGTATCATTTTAAGAATATTTTTCTCAGTGCTGTTATTTGAGAAAGTTACAGTCTGACAAATTCTCTTAACATTGTTGACAATAGCCACCAAATTTGCATAATGTATTTTACTCTAATTCCAGAGCTTGGAAGTCAGAACATTTTCTAGTGAACATTATATAATTGTTTTCATTTGAATACAGTGACTACCATGGGACATTGACGAAATAGGGACATAAAAGGAACGTAAGATACAAACAATGCAGAAAAGACAGGGAAAGAGAATCAGCAAGAACTGAAATTTACAATGCAGATTGTGGAAATTTCAGACTGTCATTTGAAATCCTTGCTGTATTATTTTTTTGCACTTAGTATTATGTAATATCTGCAGTTCTAGTCCCTTAAATCAAATTGTCTTGTTTGTACCACTCATTGATGACTGATACCTAAAGCAGTGGATTTTTGATTGCGTGTTTGCACCTTGCTAAATGTCTTCATCTATTCTTTTGTTATAGAAATCTTTTGCAAATGGGGTTTACTTCTCTGGAGTTTGAGAAAGGTTGAAGGGTACTGTGATTATAGCTACCACAAAGAACAACATGTTCTTTCCATGGAAGACAGGAAATTCCTAAATAGTGATGTTTAGGAAATGAATTCAAATAGTCTTAAAGATGTTACTCGTATATAGTTGTGTCAGACATCTTGTTTTCTTAAACACTATGTTCTTGAGCATCAGTGAATATTAGGTCTTTGTCCCTTCCCAGGGAATGAATCATAAATACACTCTTCTACTTTTACACAATAAGAAGTTGAGACATGGCTATTATATCTGCTATAGTCATGCGCCTCTCTCCAGAGAGATGGCTCAGTTGTAACAGCACCACATGAGGGCTCACAACCATCTGTAATGAAATTTGGTGCCCTCTAGGAAGAGACTTAGTCAGTCCTCCTCACCATCTTAGACCATGGAATACGATATGGACAAGTTCAACAAAACCACTATACATGGGCTGCCCATGTGTGCTTCAGCCTTGCCACGGCATAAATGAAAAAAAAAAAACAAAAGACAGAGAAGTCATACACCTCATGTGCTTAGTTCAAACCTAGAGCTAGGCCATTTTCTCCCCAAGTCCACATGTTTTGTTCCTGTGCATCTGCTCCGCAGTTTTGAACAGCTCTAGAGTTTTAATAACATGATTAGTAAAAAAACTCTATGCTTCATTTTCCTTCTTTACAAAATGTAGCAGCTCTGTCACTGATCTTTGGTATACAACAACGGCCAAATGTTTCAATCATTTGTTCAGTTTAAATATTTACCTTTAATCAAATGTATAAAATATGCAAAGTTCTTTGAAAACTCCAGTCATTGCAAATATTAAACTACAACTGTCCTTTGTGAAATATTGTTGGCTATTCTTAGGGATTTTTCTTCTCATTGGTTCTTGGGGAGGAAGAACCAATTTGTATATATTTATGATTTGTTATTTCCCATGCAGACTGTCACATTATGCAGCCCTAAGTATTTAACCCTTTCGTTAAGCTGGTCAATCATAACATTGCAATGTAGAGTGCTAATAATGACAGTATATCTCAATAAGACAATTTTTAGGTTCTGTGTTATAGGGACTATAAAAATGTGCATAAAAGAACTCATTGTTAGCTGTCATTTAGTCCTACTGAATCATCTGATCTATTAAATTCCTAATTCAAAATCCTTGCAGAGCAAGCATCCAACTAATGTCTGAACTCTGCTCCTAAGGCAGCCCACTCCATCTGTGGATATTTCTGTTGATTTTTAACAGTTTCTATTTTTATGAAAGCAGATCTTATTTCCTTTAGTTTCTAGCCACTGTCTTGAGCCTCAGAGAACAAATCTGCCTCTTCTACAAGACAGCTTTTCTGATATGTAGTGACAGTGTCTGCAATACTCCAAGTTATCTTTTCTACCTGTTAAATATTCTGGTCTCCGTAAGTGATCTTTATTTGATGTGATTTCAAGCTTGTACTTTAACCTTCATAGTCAGCTTCTACTGAACATGTCTAGTTTATGCATGCCTTTAAGAGTGTCATTGAACGCTTTAGTGTGAACTAAAAGATAATTTTAATAATTAAAATAAATGATAATTCTTTTCATAATAGAAGCTAGCATCTACTGAATCTCAGATACTGTGTCAAGCACCTTATAGGTTTTAATTCACTACATTACCTAGAGTTAGGTATTTTTAATCTTCATTTACTCAGTGAGAAACCTGAGGTATGAAAATTTAGTAACTTGCCTGAAATAGTACTGAGTGAAGTGGAAATGTACATTTTTATGATCATTCAAATTTTTTTAAACTGTTATTTGGTTTATTAAGTAAATGACCTATTCAAATCCCCAAGAATTTTTAATTTTTAAAATTTTTCTGACATTATAATTCCATCATTTACCTTTCCTCTCTTGTGAACACCACTCCCATTATTCTTTCAAATTCATGGCCACTTTTAAAAACATTGTACACCCACCCACACACACACCACATGCTTTCAGCTTAGCTATACATGGATGAGTACTTTGCTTCTTTTACTTCCTTTTATGGTTGCATGTAGAGAGCAGTTTCTGAGGATGGAAGAGAGTAGATGATGTGCTACAATTTTGTGGAGATCGTCCACTCCATTTAAATACAATTGGAAAGATAAAAATACCAGCCTCAAACCCTACAACAGTGACCTTCCTGCAAGGTATTCTGGTACAATAGTGTTTCAAATGTCATGGGAGTAGCCAGGCACATTCTTATTAGATTGAAGGCCTACTCCATGAGATGGAACTCATATCTGACACTGTTTAAGTGACCAAGAACCTGAGACTAAATGGGTGTTAGATAAAACCTACTACTATTATTCTGCTAAAGGACAATGCAATAAAATCTCTACTAATGACATTCTGCTATGCTCATAGATTAAAGTCTCAGTCAGCCCTTATCAGATAATCTTCTTTTGCAGTTTGATGGGATCTAAGATGGAGAAACATATGTGGACAATGTGCACAGAATGAGACACTTTGGAACACCAGTCCTAAATGGGATATCCTTCATCAAACCCTGATTTTGAAGGCTCAGGAATCTTTATGGAAGAGGAGGTTGAAAGACTGTAAGAGCCAGGGGTGATGGTTCACTCCAAGGAAACAATGGTTTCAGCTCCAACAGGATAGATGCACATATGAATCCACAGAGACTTTGCCAAACGTCTGCACAGGTTCAAGACAGATTGCATCCCAGAACCTGAGAGGGCAAATCAGATATAGGCTCCCACTCCTAACCAAGAAGCTATCTGAAATTTATACCCACTGGCAAAGGAAAACTCTGGTTTCCCCAGTGTGATTTCACTGGGCATATTACCCACTCTTTAGATCAGGATCCATACTCAGGAGTAGATGACCAACACAAAATGAATTCAATGAAAATTCTCTACACTTTTGGTCTAAGTTTTGCTTTATTTTGGCATTGTTTTTGTATTATTGGTCTTTTGTTTGTTTACTTTGGCTTTCATTTGTGTATTTCTGTGGGTATTTTTGTGTATGTTTCTTGTTTTTCTTTTTCTTTTTGCTGTTTGTTTTTGTTTGCTTAAAGAGAGAAAGACAGAATGTAAAACTGGACCAGTAGGGAGATGGGAAGGATCTGAAAGGAAGAAGAAAATGTGAATAAAATAAATTGCATGAATTTTTTTCAACAAAAATTTTTGCCAAGTTCATGTGCTTCATCTAACAGTCAGTATTATGTATGTTCATTGTCACATTTTTTTTCAGGGTTATGCTTAAAGAAGATACTGTACACAAATTTGTCAACATTTTTGTACACTAAAAATGTAATTGGGCATTTGAGTCCAGCAGTTAGAAAGCAGGGGGAGGTGGATCTCTATGAGTTAAAGGTCAACCTGGTCTACAGAGTGAGTTCTAGGACAGCCAGAGCTGTTCTGTGAAATGCTGTTTCCGTAAAAACAAAAACAAAACGTGTGTTTTGAAGCTAACACTTTAATCCTAGCACTGAGGAAGCAGATGCAGGCTATCTCTGTGAGTTCCTGATCCAGTGAGTTCCAGGCAAGCCTGATCTGCATAGTGAATTCCAGGACAGCTTGATTTACATACATAGTGAGCTCCAGGGCATCCAGGGCCACAGAGTAAGACCACAACTCAAACAAACAGCCAAAAAACAAACAAAAACAAATTTTTCAATTAGCTGTAAAATAAAATGGTACATATTTTATTCAGAAGATGAAATGGCTTAGATGACTTAAAAACTCCAGAACTGGTCTTTAATAAATTTTAGCTACACTTTTCGACTATATACTGAAAAGGAGATTGAGTGATATAGTTGAGATGTCAAAGGATAAAAGTTGGTGGGGTGTGGGCAGAAGACTTTGTTTCTGCTGGTAGTTTTCCCATTAATGCTGTGATTGTTAGATGCCATTTCCCTTGTCTGGGCTATAAAATAAGTAAAATGAGAAAACCGGCATGAAATGAAGTAAGGCCTTTCACAACTCAAATATTACAGTGGATTAAATGTAATTGTTATACTCGAACTCAAACTAGCAAAATATTGAAGTAAGTTTCTGTGGCTGCTTTTTAAATTTCTATTTAAGCATCATGAAAAGAAAATCTTTCAGAGCAAAAGAAACATTGCCTATTAAAATTTTAAGGACAAAATATTCTGGGCACTCCTTAGTGCTAGGTCATATAAAAATAGCAATCACAGTTGGATTTTTTTTTCATTTTTTGAAGTAGCCTCAGTCCTTTTATGGTTGACTGTAGGCAAATCAGAGAAATGCTTTGTAGTTTTGATATGACAAAGAGAATCAGAGGCTCTAGCTTAGTGGGTATACCTGACAATTAAGCCCCAGGAGTGCTTCTTTTTATTTGAATTGGTGTTTCGCCTGCGTGTATGTCTTTGTACTAAGCATGCCTCATTTCCAGGGAAGTTAGAAGAGGGTGTAGGATCTCCTAGTACTGGAGTTACAGACAATTATAAACTGCCATGTAGGTGATGGGGATCAAAACCAGGCCCTCTGGAATATCAGCCAGTGATCTTAAACATGAACATCTCCCCAGAACCCACAACCTACTTGTTAATATGTTGGTGACTTCTATTTTCTTGGAGGTTATAGGCCTATTTAAATTGTTTACCTTATCTTGATTTAACTTTGGCAAGTGAATCTATCAAGAAAATTGTCCATTTCTTTTAGATTTTCCAATTTTGTA
Organism: Chionomys nivalis; assembly: GCF_950005125.1. Taxonomy (NCBI): domain Eukaryota; kingdom Metazoa; phylum Chordata; class Mammalia; order Rodentia; family Cricetidae; genus Chionomys; species Chionomys nivalis. The sequence goes on along the minus strand of NC_080112.1, from coordinate 12,997,392 downwards.
GAGTATAGGGTTTTGAAGTATGACCTAATGATTCTGTAGATTTCCTATGTATCTGTTGTTATGCCCCCCTTTTCATTTTTGATTTGACTAATTTGGATATTCTGTGTGTTTTTGTTCAGATAAGGGTGTGTTTCTTTTTTTTTTTTTGTTCTAGAGCTTTCTGGTGTGCTGTTAAATTGCTAGTATGAGAGCTCTCTAATTTCGTTATGACGGCACTTAGTGCTATGAAATTTCCTCTTAGCACCACTTTCATTGTTTATCATAAGTTTGTGCATCCATTTTCAGTGAATTCTTGGATGTCTTTAATTTCCTTTTTATTTCTTCCTTGACCCAGTAGTGCAGATGAATTTTTCTGTAGGGTCTGCTCCCAAAAAAGTGACATGGAGTCTTATTAATTATGAAAGATCAGCCTTAGTTTAAGCCTTTTCCTAACCAGCTCTTGTAACTTAAATTAATTCATATTTTTATTATTCTGTGCTAGACTATATGGCTTTTACCTCTATCCCATTTTGTGTGTCCAACTCATTCCACATCTCGCTGAGTTTTCCACCTCTCTTCTTCTTCCTAGAGCTCTTTGTCCCTAGAAGTCCCACCTCATGAATTCCTGCCTAGTTAATTGCCACTCAACTCTTTATTAGCCAATCACAGTGACACATCTTCACACAGGGTGAAGAAATATTACACATTTCCTTTTTTTTGTCAAAATAAAAGGAAATGTTTTAACTCCAACATAATAAAACTATAAACAATAAGAACAATTATTAAATGAGATTAAATTCACAATGTCATTCAGAACTTTAAATCAATCACAGTGAAACATCTTCCTACAGTGTAAAGGAATATTATACAACATGTATATTTTGGGCCTTTGAGTAGGGATACTTCTTCTAGTCCTATTATTCTTACATTTGGTCATTTCATTGTGTCTTAGATTTCCTGGATGTCTTGTGTTAAGAATTTTTTTTTTTAGATTTAACATTTTCTTTGACTGATGAATCTATTTCCTCTATCATGCCTTCAATGCCTGAGATTCTCTCTTCCTTCTCTTATATTCTACCTAGTTTTTCATTTCCTGAATTCCCTCAGTTTGTGTTTTCTTTATTGCTTCTATTACAATTTTCATGTCATGAATAGTTTCTTTCACCTGTTTGTTTTTTTCTTGGCTTTCTTGGCATTCTTTGAAAGATTTGTTGATTTCCTCTAATTTTTTAGTTGTCTTTTTCTCAATTTCTTTAAGGTAGGTTTGCATTTCCTCTTTAAGGACATCTATCATCATCATAAAGGTGTTTTTAAGGTTGTTTTCTTGTGCTTCAGCTGTGTGGGAATGTTGAGATCTTGCTGTCACAGATAGATGTGTTGGTACCATATTGCTCCAGCTGTTTTTTTTTTTTTTTTTTTGTGTGTGTGTGTGTGTGTGTGTGTTCTTACACTGGCATTTAGACATCTGGGGTTTAGGATAATTAGTTATAGGTCCTGATTTCTGAGTTACTCTTTGTTGGATGGGGATTTGGTTTCTTGGTTTGTTTCCCCTTTGGTTTTCTAGTTTATCTGACATTGGTTTCTGGTAACTATTATAACCTTTGATCTAGTAGGAAGTTTCTGTCCATGTTGGAAGCTGGCCTTCTGGTGGTTAGCTTGGCCTTTGGTGCAGCAGGAGTCTCTGTTTTTCTTACTGGTATGGCCAACACTGATGTGGTCTGCACCTGAGTGTCTGAAGTTTGCTAGAGTTGGGGGGAAGGGATGTTCTTCTGATTGGTGTGGCCTGCACCTGAGCAGCAGGGCCAGGTGATAAACTGGGAAGGTGTGGAATGTGGGATGGGTCTTTGTGAAAAGAATCTGGGAGTGGTGTAGTTCAGTGGGCAGACAGATCATTCACCTGCTCTTCTGACTGGTGTGGCCTATGCCTGAGCAGAGGGGCTGAGAACAGGGCCTGGCAGTTAGTGTTGGTGGAAAGCATGGGGTAGGGGGAGTTTATGATGAGCTGAGTGGGAATTTTTTTTAAGGTAAAGGGAATGATTAAAATAGTGTTGAGTAAGGAAATAATAAAGTTTAGATTATTATTTATCCTGCAAAAAATACAGCTTTTATGTCACCAGATTTATACCTTCAGTAAAGTATAACTGGCATATAATATGTTAAACAAATTTTAAGTACACAATTTTACATCTTTGGTGATTGCATCCATCTTTGAACATATTGCCCTGGTCAATACAGTGATTATATCCACAAATTTCTAAAGTTTTCTTATAAACATTGCTATAAATTCTGTCTGTACATTCCTGCCCTAACAGATCTACTGTCCATCATAAGCCACCTGGGCTGCCATATATCATATACCACCTTTTGGGGGTGACTTTTGCTGTGATCCAATCATGGTGGGTTCATATGTTCCAGGGTAGGGGCGTGTGGATTAGAAACATTAGGTAGGAGGAACAGAGATACATATGAAAGAATCACAGAGACACAGGATGGTAATGGTATGGCAACTCAGTGGATACTGAATCCTAAATTCTGAGTCCACCCACCTTTATTTTCCATATACTTTTATACCCCAATACACAAGGGGGTTAAGAGGGTGAAAAAAAACTGCTTTAATATGACACAAAGGACAACCAGCACAGTTACTTGCTTCAATACTTGAGACTTTAAGCCATTCTTTCCTAAGTATGTGATGTTTGGGGCAGTGAATACACCCTACACCAAGTATCTTGTGGGAAGCCACTCCCTATGTCAAACCCCCTACTTTAAAAGAATGAACACAGGGGTATGCTTGAATTCTCTTATATTCAGTCAGGGTGGAGCAGATTCACTTCTATGGGCCATCTTTAATGTCCAAAAGCCAAGTAATCACACCCTAGGTCAGGATATCCTGTTTTGTAGCCACACCTGTTGTCAACAACGTTGAAAGAGCAAAAATAAGTTCAAACTCCTTGAACTTCAGACAAGGAGGAACAGAGGCTCACATGTACGTGTGTCCCAACAGTTGTCAGTATAATTCCAGTATGTGTTTTATAGAATTTTATGACAACGAAATAACAATGTGTATATATTTATTGTTTGTGTTATTTTTGCCTCAATATAAGTATTTAAAGAGATATCAATTTTGTCTTTATCAATATTTTTTCTTAAATTTATTAACTTTAAAATAAGCCAAGCAGAAAACTATTTTTATTTTTCATTGATGAATATTATTGTATGAATTTAAAACAGCTTATTTACTATTCCCTTATGGATGAATCATTTTCAAAAGAGATCTATTTAGACAGAACAGAGAGGTAACAGACTAAAAATGTTAAATTAAGTACTTTTTTAGTATATCATAAAGTTATGCAACTGTGATTGCATTGTGAATTCTCTTGTAAAAATGAGTAAGTCCATCATCTGGAAAACACAAGACTGTTTCACATAAGAGTGTCTGACAATCGATCAATGTAATATGTATATTAATATAATCATCTCCAAATACAACTCACATAAATTAAGAGTCACCCTCTGTTATCTCCATCTTCAAGCTCCTACCAACAAGTAATTTACTTTATCTGTAGATTTTATTATTCTGTACATTTCTTTTAAAAAATGATTTGTGCAATATTGACCTTTTGTGCTTTCGTTCCTTAACCTAAAATGGGGCTTAAAAGGTTTATTATGATGTAACATATTTGTTTATGTGTATGAGGATTTATGTTTACATATATGTGCATATGGAATCCAGATATCAACCTTGGAAGTCATTCTTCAGGCACCATCCATGTTCATGTTTTTGAGGCAGGTTCTCTTAATGACCTGAAATTTGCTGAATAGACAATGCTCCCCTGCCCTGGGTTCACAAGTGCATACCACTGGACCTGACTTTTTATGTGAATGATGAGAATTGAAAACAGATTAAAATCTATCACCATTATGATAACTATGCATATTTTGTACATAATCTTTATAGGTTGAGGGAATCTCTTCTACTATCTGCTTTAGGCTGTTTTGTCATTAAGAGTTCCTAGCTTTTGTCAAAAGCTTTCTCTATGAGTATGTTCTTTTGGCTGGAGGTATTTGTTATGTTAATATACCATAATATATTAATGGGTTGTCATCTGTGAAACAATTTTGCATTTTCCAATGTGTGGGCTTACTCATTCTCATAGCTTGATGGTTGCATTAAACAGTATTTTGTTAAGGGTTTCTACTTCGATAGTCCTGATGGTTAAGTTTCACTTTCTTGTGATATTTTGGATTTTAGAATCAGGGTATGCTCCTATTGCTAACATATTTTGGAAAAGTCTGTGAAGGGCTGTTGTTAACTTTATTTAAAAGGTTGTAAAGAATTTTTCAGTGAAGCCATATTTACTTGGAATTTTCCTTGTTGATAGATTTTTTTCATGATTCATTTAATCTTTTGCTTATTAAAGAATATTCATGTTTTAATTTTTTATTTTTTAAACATAATTATTATTGATTCTTTGGGAGTTTCACAACAAGCACCTCAATTCCAACTATTTCCAAATTCCTCTATAACCTCCCTTCACTCGTACAGTGTCACCCCAAAAAGTAAATTTAAAAATATTAATTAAAACCCCACCCACTTCACTCCTCCATATTTCCCACTCTCCAATTCCTCTTCGTTCATCTTAGTTGCATTGGAAGCTGTGGTGTGTCATGCAGTATACCCTCTTGTTCAAGCAAATGCTCATTGTAATGAGTTGCTCTGTTTCAAGACCTCTGACTTCTGCTATATCATCAATACTGGATCTTGACTGAAACTCCACTAGGATATGCTGCTATTGTCTCGGTCATGGAGATTCTGCAGCTCTGGTTTCACAGGGCCACTCCCTTCATGAGCTATAGCAGATCATAGATGGGTATATGGTGCAGTGGGCCAATGCAATGCCCAGGAGGGGCAAAACCAGCTCTCCTGTGCTCACACCATCAGTGTCAGCTTTCCTGTCCCCATTATGAGAGGAGGGGCCAGCTTTCCCAGGGTCAGAGTCATCTGCTAGCTTTCCCACTACAGCAGCCAGCAAGGGGTAAGGGCATATCTCCCAGGGCTAGCAAAGAGTGGAGCCAGCTCAGAAGAGCCCTCATATCTCAACACAAATGGTTGGCATGAAACCTGATGGTAACATAAGCTACAGACATCAATGTAGACTCCAGCTGCAGCTGGACTATGGACCCAGACATGGCCCTCAGTAGCAGTTCCCTCCAAGATGTCACTTGGTGGTTCCAGGTAGCTGCACAGGCCACTCAGATCAGTAAGAGTCTCATAACAGCATGGTCCTAGGACACTAATATGGCCCCATGAGACAGTCCATTCCCTGGGCATCCACAGGACTTTCAGAGGTAGCAGGAGCCACAGTCAACAGCACAGACTATGGCTCCTTTAGGGTCACAGATCCAGACACAGCCCTCAGCAACTTAAGCCTGGACAGTATCATGGCCCAGTGTAACTGCAGCACAGGGCACTCAGATCTGCATGGTCCCAGGGGTGGCACAGCCCTTGGACACCAACCTGGTCACATACTTGAATTATTTATGAAATCAGTTGAAGTAGTTCTAGCCTGCTATTACACCTACAAAGAATTTAAAAATATTAATTGTTATACATTTCAACTAAAGGCTATCTATGTACTTATTTTTAAAGTTTATACTTACTTCTTAACTATATTTTGTGAGTATATTATTTATCTTTCTGCCAGAGAAAGTAGCAATGCTCCATCTATCTATCTATCTATCTATCTATCTATCTATCTATCTATCTATCTATCTACTATCTATCTATCTATCTATCTATCTATCTATCATATTATACTGTCATCAACTATTGGCTGAACTATTTATTTATTTATTGTTTATGTATTTTGTTGTCATCACCATCATTTACATGTACCATTAAACTATTATTTTTGTCTGTGGATCTATATGTAGTTACAAGAAATTCAATTACTTTGTTTAGGACACTAGATAAAATTGAAATGCACCAGACAAAGCATTAAGATCAGATTGGGACTCTCAGGTATGCTGTGAGATATTTTGATTTTATTTTGACAGTAAAGTTTGTTTCGAATGAGAGGATGGAGCTAGCTATTAACTAACCAAAATCAACCATAAGAGGACTGAGAAAGGAGTAAGCCAGGGCTTAGAGAAGATCTTGACCCTTTTGGAGAGATGAAGTGACTGGTGGCATCTCCACGTCTCTGATAATACAGGTTTTAACCCTGATATCTGACTCACAACTTTTTATTGATAAAGAATAATTAGATAAACTTATCACAGATACAAATTTAGGGAAAATTTTCTTTTTCAGGGAACTATCAGGTGTATTGTTTTAACTTGTTAATCGATTGACATGCTTTTAATTTACTTGTAAAGAGTTGTTCCTTTAAATCTTGTTTTAAACGTTATTAGGCAGAATGAGATTATTAATCTATAGCTAAATTTGTCTACTGTTATCAAAATATTCTCTGAGATTCTTGCTTGATTCCATGTGAAGTACAGAATGGAATTCTAAAATTATAAAATACAGTTTAATATCTGATAGGAACTGTTGAAATAGCAAGATTCACTCTTGATGCCTGTCATCATAGGAACATTCCCCAACCTTTTACTATTGTTTGAGTCAATCTGATTAAAAAAAAATTGTTCTCCTTTTTGTTTCAATTTATGTTTACTTCTGAGTACTGATGGGGAGAGTCTTCTGTTTTGTGTTAATTTCATTGGTTAAATAAAGAGACTGCCTTGGCCCTGATAGGACATAAAATTAGGTAGGTGGAGTAGACAGACAGTATGCTGGGAGAAAGAAGCCGAGTCAGTGAGTCGCCATGATTCTCCCACTCCAGACAGACGCAGGTTAAGATCTTTCCAGGTAAGCCAGTTTGTGGTGCTACACAGAATATTAGAAATGGGTTAGATCAATATGTAAGAGCTAGCCAATAAGAGGCTGCAACTAATGGGCCAGACAGTGTTTAAAAGAATACAGTTTCTGTGTAATTATTTCGGGTAAAGCTAGCCAGGTGGTGGGACGCAGCCCGCCACAGCTCCTACAGCAGAGTGGCGCCCAACGTGGGGCTAAATCTACTTAAAAACCTGAGAGGGCTTTTAAAAAAAGGGGGGAGAGAGAGTTTAACACAGCTTGTATGTGACAGCTGCTTCTTTGCCAATGACTCTGGTGCTTTCTCTCAAAATAGGTAAGATGCATTTGTTGCCTAGTCCTCTTTTCACCTCCAGTTACTGACAGCGTTTCACACAGAGCAAAATTCTACCTTTAAAAAAGTCCTCCAATTTACTTATCAAAAACCAAAGTACTATAAGAAATTCTTTCTATTGTCTTCATATTCAGATATTCTGCAGTTTCCAAGCCTTTTCTCTATAATGAGGAATAAATTCAGCTTGCTCAATTCTTGTGTGCTTCTGGTGATTACTAGCTGCAGGTATTTGTGAAAATAATATAAAAATCCTGTGGCTTATAGTATTTTTTATTTTACTTTTTAACCGTTTATTTATTTTTACTAATAAATATTTATTGTATAAAACATGCTAATTTTAAATATGAACACACTGTAGATATGGCTAAATGGAGTTACTTAGCATACATGATATTTCATAGTCTTATTTTATTTTGCTAACAATATCTGAAATCTACTCTCAGAAAACTTCAAATACATAATTTAATTTATAGTTTTCATGCTGTAAAATGACCTCTTGAATTTGCGATTCAGGTGCATATAAAATTTTTGATAAGTCTTTTTTATCAGAACAGGCCATTTCCATTCCATTAAAATCTTTTCCTGCTTCACTATATGTAGGTCATAAAATAATGGTAGGAAGTAAGCATTAGGGATTCTGTATGCTGCAAGTGAAAGACTTTTAAGTTTTATGTGATAAGATCTAAATTTGCAGTGTTCTAGAAGTTTGGTTTGAGGGAAATTCATTAATCCAAGTTTCAGCTTCTAATGTAAAGGAAGATGCGAATTCTTACTTTACAGGGTTATTCTCAAGTGACAAAATATGCACAGAGCTTTTGGGAAAGTATACCATGCTGTTTAGGTATGAATTACTTTAAAGAAAAACAGTATCAGAGCTGGAAAGGAATGGGTTGAGTAAATACATCTTTTCTTCACTCCATTTTATCCAAGGAGAACAGAAAACACAGAGAAGAATTAGTTTACTTTAGACTATGAACAGACTTGTGAACTTGTAAATGCTGGCCTCCCCTCCCCTTCCTGTTCTATTGTTTCTTTCCATTACGAATCATTCTAGTAAATAAGCTTTGGTAGCTCACACTATCTCTCAGCAATAAACTCCATAGAGTTTTCCACAGATTCTCAACCTTAATGGTAACTGGGTATGAAAGTGTAGCTTTACTTTAAAAGTACACAGAAAAATTGACAAACTTTTTGTCTATAAACTATTGTCAAGTTATCTCTGGTTTCTCTCTTTCTCTTTCTCTCTCTTTCCTTTCTTTCCATTTCTGTTTGTTTAGCATGCTAACCCTCTTTTGTTCTCAGCAAAATGCAGTCTTATTTCATGGTGGTTTCACTCAGCTGTAATTGGGTGCTATGCAATTTTGTTTGCTTTGCCCTGCAGTAAGAGATTTAAAAAGGAAGAAAATAAACTAATCTTGGAACCTGAGGAAAGTATTCTCTTCACTGATTACAAATTGCTATCTGTTTGTTGGTCAGCTCTTTGTTCTGGTTACTTATTCTTTCTAACATGCCTGGATGCACAAATCACAAAATAGAAGGATAAAAAGATCTTTCAGAATCTGTGTTTGTTGTGTTGCAGGCTCAGTAATCATACGGAACACAAAAGCCCAAGGCTTTAACAGCATTTTGTTATTTTCCTTTATCCCTTAGAATTTTGAGTATGTCTTTTTTATCATTGCTGAAGTGAAATTTTCATTGCCAAGGGATATTGTGTGTGTGAGTGTCTGTGCATGTGTGTGTGTGTGTGTGTAAATAATTAGGGGCATCAATATTGCTTATTGGAAGCAATATCAGTATTTTATGATACAGACCAAAGATATGTAATCTAGGAGACTTTATAATATAATCTTCTTAATATTACCCAAGCATGGATCACATAAACATATGTATTCCTCTTCCTCTAACATACTGGAATTAATAAATTGCACAAAGTGTTTTGGATTATGGGAATTAACTTTGCCATAGATGAATGGTGAAACAAACAGTTAAGTATAGTTTTTATGAAATTATTCTCTTCATTCTTTGTTTGTCACACTATTTTAAGACCTATTTGACATCCTACTATGTTCTGGGAATGGTAATGCAGAGTTAGTAAATCATAGGTCTTAAAGTGAATAAAAATAGCCAGTTAGCAAATGAAATTAAAAAATGTTATTTTTATGTTACATTAATCACATTATGGCTGAGTAAGACCAATGTCATTATTTGGCACATACTGAACTAGTTATATTTGGAATGATGTCTTGAAAGTGCATTAAAACAAGGCTGGAAAAATAACTCAGTGGTTAAGAGCACTGGATATTCTTCCAGGAGACCCAGGTTTGATACCAGCACCTATAGGGTGGCACACAACCCTCTATAACTCCAGTTCTATACAATCAATGCCCTCTTCTGAGTCCTATAGTCACCAACCAAGCAAGTCCTACCTAGGCATACATGAAGGTAAGACATTCATACACATAAAAATTTAAAAAAATGAAATCTTAAAAATCTAGTTGTGGAAAAATAAGTGAATAGATAAAGTATAAGGGGTTGATTCCGGACTCTCTGAGCATGGCGGTCAATGAAGACTGATGAGAAGCCAAGGACAATGGCACTAGGTTTCAATCCTAATACATGAACTGGCTTTGTGGGAGCTTAGCCTGTTTAGAAGCTCACCTTCCTGGACGTAGATAGAAGACCTTCGTCTTCCCGCAGGGCAGAGAATTTGGACTGCTCTTCAGTATCGAGAGGGAGGGGGAATGGTGTGGGGGGAGGAGAAGAGGAGTGGGGATAGGGGGAGGGGAGTGGGGGGAGGGGGCAATATTTGGGAGGAGGGGAGGGAAATGGGAAACGGGGAGCAGGTGGAAATTTTAATTAAAAAAGAATAAAAAATAAATAAAAAAAAAGAAAAAAAATTATTAGAGAAAAGTAAAAAGAAAAATTATCTGTAGGGCTTTTTTTTTAACAAGTTTTACGGAAAATTTAAATTTAACATTTTGACTTCAGGCATGTAAAGGCAAAAATATTAAGTTATTCAGCCTAATAATTTTGGTTATCTTTCTTTTATTAAACTTATACATAAAGGAAACTCTAAAATAACAATATATCAGTACTGATAAAATAATTTCTGTAGTTAATGCAGCTGTCATTTCTGTGTGGGGTAGTAGTTTCACTACTGAAGTCTGCGAGGCGACTGTTCTTTTTTTGGAAACATCTTATTGTTGGAGATAAATTTCAATAGCAGGAGCTACTGTTCTTTATTGTGTTGTCTGCTTTACATGGATATCTCACTTAATTGTCACTGCACATCTACAAAAGGTAAATATGTAAAACTTGAGTCATTTTTCCTGGTCATAGATGAAAATGCAGAGAAATCAGTGCAGAGATCCAGAATAGAAGGCCCATGTAGAATGTTCACGCTGCGTTTTTGGAAGTGTAGTCCCTGTCCCTCGAACAAGGCTCTTCCCTCGTCAGCCTCTAGAACAAGGTACTGATAATACTAAAAATTAATGTTAAAATAATGGGAATATGGAGATTAATTGGGAACATGAAAGGTTTATTAAATAAAGACAGCATTAAAAATTGGAAAAAAAAAAGAATTTTGATAAATGTTGAAGTTTGGTAATTGTTACGTGGGAGTTTATGTTACTGTCAAAATACCAAGAAGTGTAGACTATGGTGAGAGGGAAAAAATTCAAAACTAATGTACACAGAGGTCAATTTTACTGACAATGGAACCTAAAGAGATCAAATTATGCCCAATACTAGAGTTACAGATAGCTCACTTAATTCTCCCCAAAGCTTCTTAAATTAATTACCATTCTTCTTCTTCTTTTGCAATTCAGGTAATGGTGTTTCAGGTAAGGTAAGGAATTACCTTGTCCAGGACACTCGCTTTGTGTCAGAGCCTGTAGTTTACTAGACTTAATTTGAGAATTTCAGCTTAGGACCCCATGCTTCTCTGAGTCATCAAGAATAACCACCGCCAGGTGCCTGACTTTGCTCCCCTCAGTTTTTCCCACTCTTCATTACACTGTGACCACAAACACATGTGTACTAAAAACCTACACAATGTATGAACATAGGAATGTGTGTACATAATTGTACATGTGTATGCATTTTTCCTTGCTTCTCAGAGTGTCTACCAGAATCATGATTGATAAATGACTGAAATCAGAGAGCAGAGAGAATTATTATGGTTTATGATAAGCCAGAAAAAAAAAATGCTTCCTTCAGGCATGCTAAGCATAAGGCAAGAAGAACAGGGTGCTAATTAGCTCGAGCTCTATAGGCCTGCTGTCCTGTGTTGGAGGCCAAGAATGAAAGAGGTTAGACTGTGCATAACAATATGGTCCACTGGCCTGATTACAAGGCACCATGAGGGTTTGTGCAGCATGAGCATATGGACATTTTGCAACATTTACAGGAGTAAATATACGCTGCTTCCAATGGCTTCCTGTTGAAAGCTTTTCTGTTTCTTCCCACAAGAATTACTGCTTACTGTACACACACACACACACACTCCTAAGGAAGCAATATTTCATTTAAATATCATGGCTTTTCTAGAAAAAAAATATGACAAATTGATCTCGTGATCAAAAATCTTTATGTTGAGGACTCTTTTCCTCCATGCATTAATTACCCCCTATTCATAGCAGAAGAAAACCAGACCATCAGGCACCCATCCTGGTTTCAGTTTAAATTAAAGTGAATTTTACTTTAAACTAATGCAAATTAGATCTCCATACTCTGTGGAATTCTAGCTATTTCTGTAGAGCAAGTTCACTTTTATACCCTCTCAGACTTCATTTTTTCTTCTCTCCATAAACATTACCCACCCACCTACCTTATCTCCTTATTCCCAGTCACGTACTTCACTGAGAAAGTGGGAAGAAAAGGAAATTACTCTAACTTTTGTCTGTGAAACCTTCAAGCCTCTCTTTTGCAATTGATAATGTGGCACACTTTGTGTCAATGGGCAGCCAGTCCCTATCTCTTTCATCTAGCTCAGTATCTTGCCCTTTCAGTTATACCATATTTCCCTTACATCAGTTTCTCCTCCTTTGAATCGTTTCTTCCAGAACCCAGGCACAGTGCAATATTTTAGGTTTTAAATATATTGGAAAATGCTTCCTGCACACTATCTTTGTCACCATCTATGATATAGTTATTTGCTTTCTTCACTAGAAAATTGATTGTAAGATTTGTGACTACTTAAAATTTTGCTTTCCAGTTTTCTCACTGCCTCTGGAAACACTCCAGATTTTTTCTTTTTAAAAATATGTTTTTAATAGGAATAGAATTACATCAATTTCCACCTTCCTTTTCTCTGTCCAGTCCCTCCCAGCTATCCTCTTTCCAACCTTTCTAATGTGTCCTTAATCTCAGGTTGATAATCACTTTTTCTTTGATTATTTCCTATATGTGTATGCATATATATATATGTATATGTTATGTACAAATATATATTGCTACAACCTGCTGAGTCTGTTTTTGTTGTTTGTATGTATTTAGTTTCAGGGCTGACCATGCTGCACTGGATTGTCAATATGAAGTTCATCCCTAAGAGAGGTTAATTATCTTCTTCTTAGCTCTTCTGAGGATGGGACTTCATAAAATTTCCCCTTCCATATTAGCATCTCTGTTGATATTGTTATAGTTCTGCTCTTATTTATGCAGTTATTTCTAGAAGGAACTTTTACAGTAGACTTCCTGGTATTTTCATGTTTATAGTCTTCCCACTTTCCTCTTCTGAGATGTTCCCTAAGCCATTGATTGAAGACCATGATGTACATATATTAATTATGACTAGGATCACCACAGTCTGTTGATCTCTGCATTGTGTCCAGTTGTGGTTTTCTATGATGATCTCTATTTACTTTAAAGAGAGGCTTCTTTGATGATGGATGGTGGCTACACTTATCTGTGGATAAAAATATAAGATGTAGAATGTAGTAATGAATTATGCTGGTCTACTAAAGTGGTCATAGTAGATTCATTCCTAAGGTCCATGTCCTCCCTAGACCTGGGAAACTGGCTAAGTTTCTATTATAGGCATGATTACTGCCCTGTTGAATATCTGCTTATGTAGCTGTTGTTTGCCACCTACATGTGAGTGCCACTTATTGGACGGTTACACATATCTTGCCATGTTAGTAATTAATTATGATTCACTGATATGGCAGCTGAGTAGGAACCATCAATTGTTTTCTTTCCTTGGCAACTTGTGTAGTATTTTCTAGAACCATGGATGCTAGACCACAGGAAAGAGGCTTTCAATTCAGACCTAGCTCAAGTCATCTCAATAATGTATCCTAAGTGTATGGTGTCTTCAGCAATAAATAACCAACCCCATGTTTTGAAGGGTATCTTTGTTTGATATCTCCTTCTCCCCTCTGTGAATATCCCCAGCAGAAACTCTGATTCCTTGCTATAATTAAACAGAGCCACTCCTAAGCACATTCTGTTGAGCCTGACATTAATGCCTTGAACAAAAGATGCCAAATTTTTTTACCCCAAACTTTATCCTAGGTTTTGTTTTTCCTCCATGCTCAATTCTCATTCCCTTCATACACAGTGTTATCGAGTTGTTCAAAAATAGTTTTTGAAGAAATGTAGAGGTGAAGTAGATTTGAAAGGCTATATTTGTTTGGTGTTTATAGGCCTTGAACCCTCAGGTTTATGGACTCTATCTTGTAGGCCTCAAGTGCCAAACTTTTAAGACTGTTCAGTCTAGTGAAAACAGAATAGAATATGGAAGACAGTGGAAGCCTATTGCATCAGTTAAGTGCTTGAATGTTGTAAAATCTTAGCAGTATAAACAGAACCTGAATTAGAAATCTTGTGGGAGTTTAAACATAAAAAAGTAATAGACAATGAGAGACTTGACAGGAGCTGGTGAAAGAGTGACTGTGAGGGATGACAAACAGAATTATACTCCTTATGTTTCATAATCCAAATGACTTACAAGATAAAGTGTTAATATTAATAATGAACACATTTCTCTCCAGGGACAGACTGACTGCAAAATTGGAGCTAAATTTGCTTTTGTAACTAGACTTAAATTGACTTTATGATATTTTGTCTGATTGCTTTTATGAAATAAGCACTGAAAAAATAAGTGTTCTTGTATTCAGACTTACTGTCGTTTCTGTTTTGATCTTTGAATTGTACCAAAAGTCCTCATTTTGCCTTTTCTTTGTTTTTGTTTACTGCAAGAACAATGAAAGTGTGTCCTAGTTCTGTGGGCAGAAAGAGAATGGTCTAGTGGGAAAACTGTCTTGAAGCAATAGATATGGTTTAAGACATGTTAGATTTGAGATGGTGTCAAGCTATCTCAGTGGAAATGGCAGTTGCACGGGTATGGTTCAAGGTCACAGAAGACATTGAATGGTAAACACAGGCTGGATATTCATTCCTTCAACAAGCTTCAATCTGTTGTAGAATTATAGCGAGGAGCAAATAATTGAACTGAGTATTATTTTTCACAGACAGCATAAGAAATAAAGCCAATCAAAGAGACAGCTAATGTATAGGCAAAATACAGGAGGAAACAGGAGAATGAATGACCAGGAGACACATTTTCATAACTAAAATGCAGTTGTACTGTGTTGAATGATGAGAAAATTTGTCAGAATAAATGAAGACTGGATTTTGTAGTGACAATGCTCTATCTTAATTTCAGTGGAGTGGTAAACACAGAATTACTATTTGAGAAGATGTGTTGATGTTGAGCATACTAGAGAATCAAAAAAGAAAGATACAATAGTTCTTTGTATAGTATTATCAAGGAAAATTATTTTTTAATTAGATTACAGTTTCACTTTGTGAACAAAATGACACATGCTTATAATAGTTTAAAAATACCCCAAAATTACAAAGAATGAAGTTTAAAAAACACAATAATTGCAACAATATAGAGATAGAAAATAATTATCATTCTTGTTTGGGTAAATATTATCAGATTTTTTTATGAAGATACTGGGAAAATTGGGGTCCCATGTTGAGATTCGTAGTTTCACTAACAAAATAATTTAGTAATAGACCCAAAAGGAAAATAAAGAACAATTAGAGTTCAAAAGAAATTTTCCAGGGCAGGCAAGCTGTAAAACTCCAGGAGCTGCCCATAGAGAATAAAGGTGGAGAGAAGGAACAAAGGTCATGCCATTTCTGTTGGTGTGGAGGTCAGAGACATTGCAGACAAGCAGTCACATGGTGGGGACTTGGTGTGGGATTCCTCTGAATGCTGTGAATGTGTTTTGTTAATGAGTAAAGCTGCTTTGGTCCTATAGCTGGGTGTAATAGAGCTAGGCAGAAAAGCTAAGCTGAATGATGAGAGAAAGTAGGCAGAGTGAGGGAGACAGATTGCTGGAACCTTAATAAAATGATCAAATATATAATAATAGAAATGGGTTAATTTAAGGTATAAGAGCTAGTTAGCAATACGCCTAAGTGATTGGCCAAACATTGTTTTAATTAATATAATTTCTGTGTGATTATTTTGGGCCTGGGCAGCTGGGAATGAACAAACAGTCTCCACCAACAGGGATGAAGGCATTAGGGAAAGAATAAAGAGACCCCATTTGGGGGGTGTTAAGGAAACATTGCTTAGAGAAGAGAGAGAAGAAAGAATGATTAGCTTTTCTTAATAATTAAAAAAAACATGGGAAGACTTATGACCCTACTTGGTTATTGTTTGTAAACTACTACACAGGGGGGAAAGGAATTCTGGGACGGAAAAAGTACAGTACATCATTAAATAAGTAATTGTTCTACTTGTCTATTTAGTATGGATAAAGGTGAGCACATCTTCCTATAGGTGTCCTCTTGGCCAAATGAATGACCTGATCCAACCTCAATGTTAAATTTCCCACCCAGGTCAGAGATTCTGTTCTCTCAAACTGGTATGTTTTACTTTAACTCTGGTATTTCTAATTTTATTTTACCCCTCAAAATATAATCTATATTGTCCACATCTTATCACCAAACATGAGGAAATATACTACTGTTATATGTATATCAAAAAATGATATCAACCACCCAAGATTACAAACTCTCTCTCCTACGTTGTTAGCATATGACATAAGGTTTATGTATTGAAAGTCTTTGGAAGGAAAATTCTCTGTGGTCAACTCAAAGCAATTGCAACCCCTTTTAATCATGCCTCCATTTTAAGGATCTCCATCACCTGCATGATGTGGGATTCCGCTCTGTATGCTGTGAATACCATTGATTAAAAAAGAAACTGTTTTTGGCCTGTGCAGAGCAGAGCACAGGTGGGCATGGAAAATTAAACTGAATACTTGGAGAAAGAAGGCAGAGTCAGACACGCTATGTAGCCATTGCTGGGAGCAGACATGCCGGAACCTTGCTGAGAAGCCACAACAATGTGGCGATACACAAAATAATAGAAACGGGTTAAATTAAGATGTAATAGTTAACCAATAAGGAGCTAGAGCTAATGGGTCAAGCAGTGATTTAATTAATATAACTTCTGGGTGATTATTTTGAGTCTGAGCAGTTGGGAACGAAAGAGCAGGCTCCTACAACACCTGCCCTTAAATTTTCCTTTCTGAGGGTGATCAAGAACAGTTTCCTTGGGTTTCAACTTGTCATTTAAAGTTTATGGATGTCTTCTGAGCTTCAAGTTGTATTCATAACTCAGAATATTTACAACAGCCATCCTAGAGGTTGGATCATATTTATTTAGTTATGTAGTGGAAGAGTAAAACTAGTAAAAGAGGCATCAATTTAACCTATGAAAAATGCTGGTGGGGTGAGGGAGACTGCAAAGTCCTCCCTACCAGTGTTATGCTTATAAAAGCAGAACAAGCTTATGAAAAGCTCTGTGATCTTTGAATTCCAGAGAAGGCAGGTGCTATGTAAATAATTTTGATGTTGAGGCCTCTGAGATTTTTGACTCTCAATTCTGCTCTAACTCATAGCTGACTTTCATTCTATGCAGTACCTTTCTTTTTCATATTATGTTTCTAGTCACTGTTTATGTTACCTTGATTCAGTTTCATAGTATAGGAAATGAGAGCCTCAATGGATGCCCTATTGACTCACATTTATACCTATAACAGTAGGTTCAAATCTCTGCCTGAAACTCTCAGCTGAAAGCATCTATATTGAGCTCTATCTTAAGTATGACTTGTCAGAATTTAAGCCTTCATGTAAGTTCATTGCCTCCTAAGGGCCAAGCAGAGGGAAAATAAATAGATCAACAATATTATTATGCTCAAAGAGTTGAGGTTAACAAATCAAAACTATTTTCTGTCAAAGTCCTCTTGACCATGTACATTACAGTATTTTGAGTCACACTATACAATGAGATGCTCACAAAATTCTTGCCTTTGACTATGTTAGACTGAACAATAAGATGAAAAAAATTCTTCAAAGGGTAGCTTGCATTCAGGCTAGATTCCAGTGCAAGTATAGCTTTAGTTCATTCATCAAGGTCAGATAGTAATGGAACTTAAGAGCTTTAAACAATACTACTTACGTAATTTTGAAAGAGGTGTGTATATGTGTGTGTATATGCACTACTACATGGAAAACCATATTGTATATTATTTAATACCTTGTTTATTTTTCTTAATTGTATGATCTACATGCAACTATATATTGATTTTCATAATTATTTTAATGGTAATATAATGTCCCTTAATTGTTTTTGCAGTTTTACTAAGATTTTGCCTGTATAAGGAACTTGGTAGAAATTTTTTTCGTTAAATGAGTATTTCTTATAAAATTTTCATTAATTTTCTTTTAAGCCAACAATGAATAAAATATTTTTATTTATTTTTTGTTTGTTTTATATCAGGATTCAGAACATTATAGTGTACAATTTGAATATCAATTGCCAACTTTTTTTGCGAATAGTTTTACAGGAATAATACCCTTTCATTTTTTGTGATGTCTTTAAGTGCTTTCACTTGGAAACACCTGAAATGAATTACTAATGAGCGAGCCTATATGGACCATGTGTACTGGACCTGTGTAGAAAAGGTTTGTTGACTTTTTTTTTCAGGGACGAGTTTCCAGACAATTTTTTTTCTTTTCTTCCTTCCTTCCTTCCTTCCTTCCTTCCTTCCTTCCTTCCTTCCTTCCTTCCTTCCTTCCTTCCTTCCTTTCCTTCCTTCCTTCTTTCTATCTTTCTTTCTTTCTTTTTTTTTTTTTGTATAACAGTCCTGGCTGTCCTGGAACTCTTTATGTAGACAAGACTGTCCTCAAACTCACAGAGATTTACCTGCCTCTGCTTCCCAGGAGCTGGGATCAAAGGCATGTGCCACTATACCTGGCCAGTTTACTGATTCTTGATACAATAAAATTTGCTTATGTTTAAATTTAATATGAAGAGTATTGTGGCAGAGTGCTAGTGGCACATGCCTTTAATCCCAGCACGTGGGAGGCAGAGGAAGGTGGGTGGATCTCTGTGAGTTCGAGGCCAGCCTGGTCTACAAGAGCTTGCTCCAGGATAGTGTTGGAGGAGGCTGATTGTTAGATTCCAGCCATCCAGCCAGCTTAGACCCAAAATAATCACACAGAAACTGTATTAGTTAAATCACTGCTTGGCCCATTAGCTCTAGCTTCTTATTGGCCTACTCTTACATATTAATTTAACTCATTTCTATTAATCTGTGTATCTCCATGATACAGTGGTTTACTGGCTAAAGTTCCCAGCATCTGACTCTGGGAACTCCATGGCTTCTCTCTGACTCCACCTCCCTTCTCCCATTCTATAGGCCAAGCCAGTTCTTTACATTCCCCAATGAAAACAACATATAGACCGAAGGACCTCCCACACCAGGATAAAGAGTTGTTGCAGTAAACCATCATAGTAAAGTTGATGGGGATTAAGAATAGCTAGTAGCTGGGCAATGGTGGCACACACCTTTAATCCCAGCACTCAGGGGCAGAGGCAGGTGAATCTCTGTGAGTTCAAGGCCAGCCTGGTCTACAAGAGCTAGTTCCAGGACAGGCCCCCAAACTACAGAGAAACCCTGTCTCAAAAACCAAAAAACAAAATAAAACAATAGCTACTGAAGCTATGGAACACATCTCTTGGTGAACATGAAATGAAGCCCACCAAAGTGGCAAGTAACACCATACTGTAGGATGTTGTCCTGTGCTCCGTAAAATGAAAAAGTAAGCTGTGCACCAGCATTTATTGTTCTTTGCTTCCTAACTAAAGATGCAAGACATGGTGGTTTGAATGAGATGTCCCTCATATGCTCAGACATCTGAATATTTGATCCCCAGTATGGTGATTGATCCTTTTAGGAATGACTTAACTGTGGCTTTGACAAAAGGAGTATGTTACTTTGGGAAGGCTTTGATGTATCAAAAGCCTTATGCCCTCTGTCTCTGTCTGTTGCTTCTGTTTCTCAAGCTGTTCCTGCCACTATGCCTGATGCTTGCTGCCATGCTTTATTGTCTTGATGGTGATGGGCTCTTATTCCTCTAGAACTGTAAACCCCAAATAAACCCTTCCTTCTTTAAGTTGCTTTGGTATGGTGTTTTATCAAAGCAACAGAAAAGTAACTAATATACAGTGTGACTAACTGCCTCATGCTCCTGCCTCACTAGCTTCCTCCCCATCATAGACTGTACCCTCAATATGTGAGTCTAAATCCATATTAGTTACTCGCATTGTTGCTGTGACAAAATATCTGACAAAAGCAATTTTAGGAAGTTAGTCATGGTGACATCAGTTTGAGGTAGCTGTTTACTTTGCATCCCTAATAAAGAAGCAGAGTGATGCATGATGCTGCCCAGTCCCCTCTCTCATTTTTATTTAATCCAGGACCCCACATGATAGAATGGTACTGTATATATTTATGGTGGGTCTTCCTCCCTCAAATAACATAGTCTAAAAAAATCCCTCACAAACATGTTCAGAGTTTTTTCTATAGTAAGTCTGAATTCTCTCCAGTTGACAGTCAAAACAAGACATTCAAACTTTACTTTGACTAAGTTGCTTCTTGTCATTTATTTTTATAGCAAGAAAAGTAACCAAAAGCAGTATCATCAAGTATGAGAATTTTGTGACTTGATTTTCTTCCTTACATCTCTTGATTCACTTACAACCAAGTACTATTTTTGCAATGGGAGCTTTTAAAATTATTATTTCTATTTGCATCCTGACTGCAGTTTCCTGCTCCCTCCTCTCCTCTCAGTCCCTCCTACCACCTCATCTATGCCCACTCCCCCACCCACTCCTCCACCATTCTATTCAGAAAGATAGGCCTCCCATGAATAACAGTCAAACATTGCATGTCAAGTTGCAGTAAGAGTAAGCACCTCCCCTCATATTAACAAAGTCCAATTTTTTTAATGCTTACATATCCTCTTATGAACCA
This sequence comes from Chionomys nivalis, assembly GCF_950005125.1. NCBI lineage: Eukaryota > Metazoa > Chordata > Mammalia > Rodentia > Cricetidae > Chionomys > Chionomys nivalis. Next base: position 12,976,856 of record NC_080112.1, on the reverse strand, counting down.
CCTCATTATTAGTCTCAGAAATACATATATACATAATACTTTTATTTTCAATTTACCATAATAATTACATTTTGGTTGAGTTAGCATTTCAATTAATAACAGTATATACCTTATTGTAAATAATATATTAATTTGAGCAAGATAATTTATAAATAAAGTAAATTAAATGCATTTCTTCATGATTTATGTGGAGCTTTTTCTTCCCTTTGTTCGCTGTTATAAACAGTTATTTGAAATTGTTGGAATGATGCATTTCTAATTTTCAATTCTATTTTGAATTTTTTGTTTTTGTTTTTGCAATTCAAAATGCCAAAGAGAAGTTTTTCTTGTGAATAAGGATACATGATTTGAAGGAAACTTAAAAATTATCTTTTCTTGCAATTTCTGTCTATTCTTTGATTGCTGTGTATCACAGTTCTAATTACATAGTTGATAACCACCAGTTATTCACTTTTCTTAAAAACAAAGCATCAGAAACCACCTTGCTTATAAAGGATTTTCTAACTAGTTATTGTAATTGTTCACTTACAATGTTGTGGGATTGTACTGTTTTGCTCTGCTAGACTGGTGGTTGGAACATCTTTTTCCTTCCTCAGTACTTTAATTTGCAATTAGAGTACTTTCTTAAACTAATGCCCAAAGTTACATATGTTTCTTTTATACGAATTAAACGCTAGTACTATCAACACTGGCTTTCAAAAGGATGTTTTTACATAAGTATATAAAATTGTTAAAGCATATTTCCCCATAACACTCTACACTCCCATTTCTCACCCCTTTCTTTCTTGTTGATTAATTCTCCTGGATAATTGTTTCTACTTTCATGCTATACATACACACAAATGTTTTGAATCTATAAAAAAAATCTAAGTTTGCTAAATAGAAAATATTTATGATCATTTTTGTGAGTGTGGGGTGCTTCCTTCTCTCTCTTGTCTTTTTACCTGTATTTAAAAATGGAACTCATAGGAAGTACACAAACAGGTTGCATACTATTGTTGAAGTGTGAGTTGCAGGGCTGTGTCCCCGGCACCCAGCTAGCTTTACCTGAAATAATTACATAGAAACTGTATTCTTTTGAACACTGCCTAGCCCATTAGTTCCAGCCTCTTATTGGCTAGCTCTTACATATTGATCTAACCCATTTCTAATATTCTGTGTAGCACCACAAGCTGGTTTACCAGGGAAGATCTTAACCTGAATCTGTATGGAGTGGGAGAATCATGGCGACTCACTGACTTGGCTTCTTTCTCCCAGCATTCTGTTCTGTTTACTCCACCCACTTAAGGGTTGGCCTATAAAATGGGCCTAGGCAGTTTCTTTATTAATTAACCAATGAAAGCAACAGATTATACAAGACCAACCTCCATCATTTCCCCTTTTTCTGTTTAAACAAAAAAGAAAGGCTTTCACTTCAACATAGTAGGATTACATATAGCAAAACAGTTATCAAGCAAGAATTACAGTTACAATATTTATATCTATTTTATCTTTTATCATAACTAAGGAAAACTATAACTATAACTAACCATTCTTCAACTCCATCAAAGACTCCAGAAGAATATAATATTACCTAAGCAAACAAGAGATCCAAAACTCTAGAAATGACAGAGACATCTCACTGCCTGGACAGTCACCCAAAGTTCTTTTGTACTGTTAGGGCATCCATCTTTAGCCTTCAGGCCCATAGTATCCAGCAGACATTTTTATCAAGCAGGAAATTTCAAAGACAGTTCAGTCACTTTCTGCTGTGTCCTGCAGAATGTCTCATAGACTCTTTCATGAATCAGGAACCCCGAAAGACCATCTCACCTTTAGGCAAGTTCAGCAGTTCTTTTTCTGCGGGTTCTTTGTGTCCAGTTTATGCAACAGTCCAGGCATGAGCAGTTTCATGCCCAAATGGCTATCAAACTCGATAAGGAGCCTCTTCGATGCCCATCTTCCTCTTGAAGTAGCTTGGTGCTGCCATGAGCAGACGTGTTTCATTGTCATGAAAAGCTCTAAGTTATTAAAACATTAAATGCCATGTTCTGTAGTCTTTGAAAGATATGAAGAATGCCTAATTAAAATATATCTCTATATATCCAGAAAATCTAACTAACATGACTACAAGCTTAACTATTATTTATGATTATCCATTAACAACCTATATTTCCTAATTATACATTACATTTTTAAATGAACTACACAATCACAATACCTTAATCAGGATCAGAAATACATATGCATATGACAAAATTGACCTTAAAATCCACACCAATGCAAATTATTTATATCTATATCATATCCCCCTTTAAATGTAAAAGAACATTCATAAACAATATTTGGGAATATGGGTGCAGTTTTTTTCTCTCCAAACTGCTTCCTGCTGAATGGGGGCGCTGTATTTAGATCTTTCATGGTGTAACCTGTGTGTCAGCGTCATCTTAGTCGGCAGTTGAATGAAGTAATTTTCTGAAGTGTTCACAGCAACCTTTCAGGAGGGCGTGGTCTATCATACCATATTGGGATGGACGTAATCCACAGAGTCACATCCTCTGTGAAAACAAAAGGAGACCCTCTCCAAAGCATCATATCCTTAGACCCATATTCTGAAATCATAATACCCTTATATCCATTCTGGTTTAGCTTGGCAGCCCATATAATGAAATGTCTCTCTGTACTTAGCTCCTTTACAGTCAAAAATTTCAAAGAAAACACAATAATACAAAGAATCCAGACTCTCTGTGAATTTTCCATTTCTACGTGGCTTATTTTTCTTTATTTCTTTTAATCTATAACTATCTATACTCTGTCTCTTTAAAGACTTTACCCTTTTTTAAAGGCATTAACTTTATTCTTTATATATATATTTTTCTCTCTCTCAAGCCTACGTACATTCATCCAACAGTGTCTGAATCAGTTCTATTGTGAATCTGTAATTTTTTTACTATCCAGGAGCATTTCTTAAAATGTTAAGCACTTCTTAAAAACTTAAGTTGCACCATGTACAGATAATACGGTACCGCCTGTGTCCTGCTCAGTCCAAACCTTAACTGCGCTGTTATTATGGTAATTATGGTAGTTCCTGCCTGAGACCAGCACAGTTCAGCATGGCAGAGCTGAGCCACTCCTGCCTCAGAGCCATTTGGTGCCCCTGAGCCACACACAGTTCCAGGCACACAGCAGTCCACATTGCCATCAAGCAAGCCATAGCACTTTACTCCAAATGCTCCATTCAAAGACTCTGTCTCCCGCAGGAGCCAGACAGAGATCATGATGGCGGCACAGTACAGAAAGCCGGCATTTTAAAACAGCCAGTTTTTTTCCTGCTGCTGAGTCAGGACAATTTCTTTGCGGCACGCAACCCACAAACAGCAAAAAGCTGTCTTAAATTCTCTCTCTGTCCTTTTTAATCCCTCTCAGGTTTTACGTGGAGTTCATAAGCACGTTGGGTGCCACTCTGTTGTAATATGAGCGGCAGGGCTGCGTCCCCGGCACCCAGCCACCCGCATGGCTAGCTTATGCCCTGAAATAATTACACGGAAACTGTATTCTTTTGAACACTGCCTATCCCATTAGTTCCAGCCTCTTATTGGCTAGCTCTTACATATTGATCTAACCCATTTCTAATATTCTGTGTAGCACCATGAGCTGGCTTACCAGGAAAGATCTTAACCTGCATCTGTATGGAGTGGGAGAATCATGGCGACTCACTGACTCAGCTTCTTTCTCCCAGCATTCTGTTCTGTTTACTCCACCCACCTAAGGGTTGGCCTATCAAATGGGCCTAGGCAGTTTCTTTATTAATTAACCAATGAAAGCAACAGATTAATACAAGACGCACCTCCATCATACTATAGAATATTGCCACCCAATCTTAAATTCTCCTGTATTGTTCTTTTCCATCCCCACATCCATCTCCCTCTAACTAACTCAAATGAGACATCTGTCTGTGATTAAGTGGTCAATGGAGAAATCAAGACCAAAATCAGATGGAGAAAAGAAAAAAAAAATGGCAAAGAAAGGTCTGGAAGAAGGTTGAAGGAGATAGAATTAGATAAATCCTACCATTGCCAGCTATTAGACCTGAAACTAGAAGCTTATCTTTAATCCACTTAGAGAGAAAAGACAGGAAAAACACGTTTGACCAATGTTTGAAGCAATGTTTTATAAGCCCTATTAATTAGCGATACTGCAGATTGAGAAGAAAACAAGCTGTACTCAGACTCTCCTGCTAGATACATAGATACACATTCTCTCTCTCTCTCTCTCTCTCTCTCTCTCTCTCCCTCTAAAGCAGGTGATGAGATCATAGGTCTGAGTAAGAGCTGTTTAGAGGAGGGTGGATTTGTGCACAGAAAGAGTGTGAATAGGATTTTTTGAAGTTACAGAAAAGAAAGCCCCAAGGAATCAACACATTTTCTTTGTGAGACTGTGGTATTTTGTTTTGTAAGCTGAGCTTGGAATACGACTGTCATACATCACAGTGAATCTTATTGATTCCATTTTTAAAATTGCACCTGCTATGGAGTCGTTCCAAAACACACATACCAAATTAAAGCACAAAAACCAATAAAAACATAACAAGAGCTGAATGCTGCAAACTCAATTGCTTATTAAAAAACCATTAGCCTTAAAATGTTAGCATGTCAGAAAACAATTCCTTTCTACTAATGTCAGCTTTGAAGGTCAGCTAATTGGAAATACATAGAATTAGGACAGGCAGGAAATTGAATAAAGCAGACCCTGCCATAGAAGAATCATAGCTCTAGGCCCCACTGGTGGAATTAGAAAGGCATTATCAAGCACATGCCCACAGATCAGAGCTCACATTAATCCAATAATAATTTTTATATTTAAAGTTCACCTGTAATGACTTAGGTCCCCCTTTAAAACAAACAGTGTAACATGATATTTTAATGTCTTTTAAAAAGAATATATTCAAAGGATATGTCTGTCTCTCATCTCTCTGTCTCTCTGTCTCTTGTCTCTGACTTTCTCTCTCACACACATATATGTGTATACATTTATGTTTTTTTGAAGCACTTCACAACAGCTAAAAAATAAAACGAGGTAGGTGCTGAGAAGTTCCATCTGGACGGAACCTTCATCTGGCGATGGATCGAGGTAGAGACAGAGACTCAATTTGGAGCAACGGTCTGAGCTCTTAAGGTCCAATTGAGGAGCAGAAGGAGGGAGAACATGAGCAAGGAAATCAGGACCACGAGGGATGCACCCACCCACGGTGACAGTGGAACTGATTTATTGGGAGCCCACCAAGGCCAGCTGGTGTGGGACTGAATAAGCATGGGTTGAAACTGGACTCTCTGAGCATGGCGGACAATGAAGGCTGATGAGAAGCCAAGGACAATGGCACTAGGTTTCGATCCTAGTACATGAACTGGCTTTGTGGGAGCTTAGCCTGTTTAGACGCTCACCTTCCTGGACATAGTTAGAAGACCTTCGTCTTCCCGCAGGGCAGAGAATTTGGACTGCTCTTCAGTATCGAGAGGGAGGGGGAATGGTGTGGGGGGAGGAGAAGAGGAGTGGGGATGGGGGAGGGGAGTGGGGGGAGGGGGCAATATTTGGGAGGAGGGGAGGGAAATGGGAAACGGGGAGCAGGTGGAAATTTTAATTAAAAAAGAAAAAAAAACGAGTCTAGATTTCCTTCAGTAGATGAAAGATAAAAAGATGTGCACCAGGATTTATCTCTACTGTATGTACTGACTTTTTGGGATCCTGTTCTTTTTGGATGGATACCTTGCTCAACCTAGATATAATAGGGAGGGCCTTGGACCTTCCACAAAACAATGTGCCTTACCCTCACTGAATAGTGTATGGGGGTGGAGTGGGAGGGTATGTGGAGGGAATGGGAGGAGGGGAGAGAGTGGGAACTTGGATTGGTTTGTATAATGAAAAAAGATAGTTTGTTTTCTTTTAAAAAAATAACAAAGGAAAAAAGATGTGGTATGTGATACAGAGAGTGGAATTTCTCAGCCAGAAAGAAAAATGAAACCTTGGTATTTTCAAGAAAGGGAATCAAATTGAAATATTTATATTAATCAAAGTAACTCTGATTCAGATTGACAAAAACCTTTTACTTTCTCTCTTATACAGATCTTAGATTTGTGTTTGTGTGTGTGTTCCTGAAAGCAGAAAGAAGAGGAGAAAGAGATTTGAATGGGAGGGAGGAGAAACTATAGAGTAAATGGAATACATAAGGCACAAAAATAGAAAGCGAAATTCTTTGCAGGGAGGACAGGGAGGATGAAAATGGCTGGTGGGATATGGTTATGACTAGGAAACAAGTATCCATGATGTACACAATGAACAATAATGAAGCCCATTATTTAGTATTCTAGCTTAAGATAATAGAGTATTACAATGATCATGCTACTTGAATACTTGAGAAATAAAATATCTGTATTTGGTAAGCAGTGAGTTTTTTAATGTTTACTTTTCAGCAATGAATCTTTTTCTTTCAGTTCTTTCCTTCTGTTTTCTGCAAACTAAACTGTGTTTTTGAGCTTGAACTTTGATGGAGGAAGGTCATTGGTTAAAAAATAAAGAAACTGCTTGGCCCTCATAGGTTAGAACATAAGTGGGTGGAGTAAACAGAACAGAATGCTGGGAGGAAGAGGAAGTGAGCTCAGACTCGATAGCTCTCCTCTCTGGGGCAGACGCGATGAAGCTCCGACCCAGTATGGACATAGGCTAGAGTCTTCCCGGTAAGCGCACCTTGGGGTGATACACAGATTATTAGAAATGGGCTAAATTAATACGTGAGAATTAGCCAAGAAGAGGTTAGATATAATGGGTCAGGCAGTGTTTAAAAGAATACAGTTTGTGTGTTGTTATTTTGGGGCATAAGCTAGCCAGGCGACCAGGAGCTGGGGCAGCAGGAACACAGCCCGCAGCTCCTTCTACAGAACTTACATTAAGTGGAGTGTGATTACTGAGGTCTTAACATTCATGTTGACAGAAAAGAGCCAAACCTGCTGGTATTTTTGTGCTGAAAGAATTGTTTGTTATAAATGCTTTAAGATCTCTGAAGACTCAGAAGAAGAGGCCTTTGACACTGATGCCAGTGGCAGAGTTTGGTTTTAGATCCCTATGGCTAGGAGAGCTACAAAGTCAACTTTTGGGGAATTATCTAAAAGATCATTCAATAGAACATGAAAAGGAAAACATTTTACTTCAGATATACTCTTTGTTGCTACCAACCAAATCATAGAACTTGACTTAGATGCCATCCAGTCTGCTGCTTTCTTACCACCACTATTCAGACAGGAGACTGAGGATCTTTTCACTAAGCCATGGCATAATCGGGAACAAAAAACAGTATAAACAATTTCTTATGAAGGTTCATTATTTTTTATTTCTTGTAATTCTATTATATTCTTCGTACATTTTTTTGTCCTAGAATACTTTTGTCTTTGAGTTTCTATAGTGTTATTCTTAAAATGACTTTGGTTGAATCAACTACAGTAGTCATAAATCTTGTTGAATTTGAAGCAGGGCTGGAGAGATGAGATTAGGATGAAAGCAGCATCGAGCTCAATAACAAGAGTTTGAGTCTCCTGAACAATTCTTTGTTTGCAGCATACTATATCTTGCTTCCCTATAAACTCCACAGTGTCCTTCTCCTCTGACTAGAAAATGGTTTTGAGCCCTTTCTTTAAACCAACTATATAAGGTGCAGATGAACTGGAGGCACTACAAACTATCATCCTTTTCATGTACAATTCTATCTTCCTTTGTATCAGCTTGGTATGTGCATGTGCCCCAAATTGTTCCATCTCTACAACAAAGTAGAACATTTTATGTTTTGTACATGCTTCTTAATTCTTTGCTCCAGTAAACACACTGAGTCATTTCCTCTAGTGGCGTCTCACAAACTTTTCAATTCATATAACTTTGGTTTTGTCCTCACTTCTTTGAAATCTCTTTCATCAAAGACAGTAATATGATCTGACTTACAAAAAGCAATGGCTACTTAATCATTTTCATTAGTATCAACAAATTAGTGCCACATTTCTTCAGGGATAGAGATATACTAACTATCCAAAGCCCTGGGGTCATTTATTTCCCCAGTCCTCAATGTATGCTATTTCCAATAGGTCCATCAGTCTTTTAAAATATGGCTAAGAGATTTGCTTAGCACCCAACACAACTAGCTCTATACATCATCCCAATAATTACTGCTTTCTATTGCTCTCTTTAAGCATCCCAGAGGTTCCATCACAGTAATTATTCCTGTTGAACTGTTTTTGCTTTACACATATATATTACCTACCTTTCATAACACATGACTCTTTATATGGTAGAGGTCAATACTCCATTTGTTGCTATACCTCCAGAATCTAGCATGGTGTTTGACAGGTTATTGTTATTTAATTGACTTATTGAATGACTTGGCAGATGGGTGAATGCTCATACTCTCACAATCTTTTTTTGTAGTCTTGTTCAAAAACCCATACCAGTTCTCTGTCTTGAAATGATTCCAACCTGTTTCTTCCTTTCAGTCATTGCCTCCATTTTCCTTGCCCTACTAACAATCTCCTTTTGCTTTAACCATTTAATAAAATTGAACACGCATCTGGTATCTTCTCTGTCTGTTCTGCAGTTCATCTTTTTATTGATTTTATAAACTTTCTAATTTATGCTTTGTGAGTTATAACATCATAAGCTTCTTTTTGTTCTGAGCTTGTCATCTTGCCTGTGTCCTTCAGTCCTGCTTGTGGGTCTGTTGTATAGCAGTTTTCTGAATTCAAACTTTTCCTTTATGAATGAAGTTCATGAGACTCAGGATACAAACAATAGGTCACATGCCTGCGGAGGTGGAAAATTTCAAGAAACTTGAAGGCCTCTTGCCAGCTTTATAAAAGGAGTGAAGGACTACCAGGGTAAGACACTGAGCAGCAGAGCTGCAGACAGGACATTTCCTGGACCTGTGGAGCTGCCTGAAAGTTGAGCTAGCCTGAAAGAGCTAATGGTTGTCATGTGTTGTTGTCCATGTTGAAGATGGCTTTTTGGTTACACAACTTATTTTTAGAATCATCCCTGGTATGGTAAGTGATCCCTCACTCGTACTTTGGTTAGAAACCCTAATACAAATGCATTGCTTCTTCACATTGGATTCTTGTGCAATTGTTAATTTGGTCTGGCCTGAGTTCTCTTTCTTTGGTGTGTAGGTAGGTGTGTGTGTGTTGCATTCCCTAGAACTGTCTGTCATATAACCTCATCTTGATATTGACCTCCAAGTATATCACTCTTCTCGTCATCATTTCCATTGCCAATTATAGAACTTTTTCCTAGCTTTGCAAAGGAATTCAAATGGCCAGACATATTTTTATTTTTAAAACTATTTTTAAATTTCATAGTCCTTGAAGAAAATTAGAGAGTATCAACTAGTATAGCTTAATTTCCTTAAATTTAGCAGTTTTTTTATTAGATTTTTTTTAAAAAAAAAATCCAAATTCCTATTTCCTCTCCTCCTTCCCATTTTCTCCACACACCCTCCTATTCCACTCCCTCCAATCCTAAGTGAGGGCAAGGCACCTTGCCCTATGGAAGGTTCAAGGCCCTTCCCACTACATTTAGTCTGAGCAAGGTATACATCCAAAGAAAATAGGATCTCAAAAAGCCAGTACATGCAGCAGAGACAAAGTCCGGTGCCACTGCCAGTGGCCCCTCAGTCTTCCCCAACCATATAATTATCAACCACATTCAGAGAGACTAACTTGGTCCTATGCTTGTTCCTTCCCTGTCTCGCTGGAGTTGGTGAGCTCCCATTAGCTCAGGTAAACTGCTTTAGTGGATTAACCCCTCATGGCTTTGACTTCTTTGCTCATATTCTCATTTATTTTTCAATCCTGACTTCACATTAAGACTGTCTGTGGTATTTTCAAACTTCAACTGCTTGAGTTCCATGTTCCTTCATATATTCTGATTTTGTTGGTCTGGAGGAACTCAGGTATATTGTGATTTTTGAAAATTCCCTGTGGTGGTTAATCTTTCTTGTCAACGTGACTTGACTTGATTTAGAATTATCATGGAAACAAACTTCTGGATCTGTCTGTGAGGCAGTTTCTTGCTTGAGCCAATTGAGGTGAAATTAGCTCCATGTTAAATGTACACCGTCCATGAGCTGGGGCTGTGGTGAGTAAAAAGAAGTGAATTTAGTGTGCATGTTTATTGTTTCCTGCTTTTTGGCCTTGGATGCAATGTGACCAGCTGCCTCAAGCTTCCACTGCTGTACCTGTGCCATCAAGATGGGCTATATCTTGTAGCTGTGAGCTAAAATAAGCCTTCCTTCTTTAAGGTGCCTTTGACAGGTATCTTGCCCAAGCAGCAAGGAAGATAATTAATAAAAGTACCATGGGAATCTTGTTTGCTGTGAGTTTTGAGAATTAATTCTGCACATTTAAGATTTCTGTTTAAGGTCATTTTAAGTTGTTTAGAAGCAGAATAATTAATATGACCGTTCAAGAGCTTTGATTTTATTCTAGCATTATTTGTTTTTCTCTCTCATGAAGATATAAACTTAGCATGTGAGCTCAACCCCCACAGTGAATGCCAGCAAATCTCCACACTCACAGAATATCAATTAGTATTCCACTGGGTACTAACTCCTCGAGTTATATTTTTAACAGTTGGAGAGCATTGGCATGCCATGTGTAATCTCTATCAATCATGGTCTAATCTCTGAGTAAACAAAATGCATGACTGACATTTAGACACTTCATGCTTTATCCCTTATGATCTTTTTATCTTCTACTTTCATCTTCTACCAAACCCTATTCTCCTTCTAGCTTATGTAGCAGTCACACTGAATTATGACACAATCCTCCTAAGGGGAATACTACTCAGGCTTTTATGTTCCCAGCACATGCTATTTCATCTTTTTGGGCTTTCCTTCCCTTATCTGCCTAAAATTTGACAATAATTTTCCCATATCAATTGATAATATTTGTGCATACTCTGTGCAGTCATGTTATATGATTTTTTTGTTGCAAAAAGCATAGTTTTTTATATCTTCAAAGGCCTCTGGCACTGGATGCAGATGAAGATCCAATTTCTGCACTTGTGATCAAATGTGACACAATGGAAGCATACTGAGACTTCAATAGCTCCAACTACACCATCCAAATTCACTGTCATACATGTCCTATCTTTCTAAGTTTTCATAATATTTTCATACCCCTCTCCAAATAATTTGACATTTGTTTCCCTGTGGCCTAAAATCTCGGTGAATGCAGGACAATATCTTTTTCATCTTTTATCCACAAAATCCACAAAATTATTCAATTGTAGTTAGCTGGGGGAAATTTTTGAATCTCAGACGAATTTGCCTATAGTGCAAAAGTTAGGATATACTGAAGCTTAATAAGCAACAGTGCTTGCTTGTGTCTTCCAAATTGGGCTCATATGCTTCAACATTTTACCAGTCATTTCCTTTAGGGGAGTGGGGAGCAGTGTGAACATTAATAATTACAAAAAGAAAGTGAGGCACGATGCCTCATCCCTATAATATGGAAGTTGGGAGGGTAATGCAGGTGTACTTCCATGATCCCTGGGCAAACTTGAGTTGTGTAGTGAGACTTAGGCTACAGGATGATAACCTGTGTCAAAAACAATTTGATTTGTGCCAACAAAATGCCAAAAATTTTAGAAGTTGAGCTGTGATAGATTGAATCTGAACCTGTGTATTGTATACACACATAACCACTGTTAGTGAGGCTCTATCTTCTTTCCCAAGATTTTCTTCAATATTTTAGATGAATACAAATAATTTTAAAGCATAGCAGAGCTTAAAGAAGCTTATGTTTAGATGACAAGGGTAGCACTCAGCAAAACACATAAAATACTTTAATACGACACTGAAATTTCTGAGCACTGAGAAGAGAAAATTGTACTTTCCAGACAAAAAGAGAAAATACACTAGCTGCAAAGATTGCAGAATCATATGGCTTAATGATTTTTAATATCATCAGGATAAACCAGATGGCAACTGAATGATGTTTTGGAAATTATGAAGGAAAGTGTTCTTTTGTTTTCAAGTATCTGTGTGTATTTATCTGTCTATGTATGTATGTATTGTATTTATGTAAGTATAAATTTATAAATACAACCTGCTGAGTTCATTTAGAATTGCTCATATATGTTTAAGACTGACCACTTTAGACCCCAGGAGAAGACTTATTCTGCCCCTTTCAGCAACCATTAAGTACCTGTAGATCGTCATCTAAAGGTGGAGCCTTCTGAGAAATCCACCATCCACATGGACACGTCAATTAGAGTTGCCATTTTTAAGATCTCATTTAGGAAGCCATACTGTTGAGATTTCATTAGGTCAGCCTCCCTATCATATATAGAAAACACTATCGTGCAACAGAAGTTCTGGTGCTCTGGTTGTTGTAACCTTTTCACCTCTTCTTGCACAATTTTCCTTGAACTTTAGTTTTGGTGGTTTTCTTATAGATATATCATTTGGGGTAATACACCTCACAGTTTTTTTTTTTTATCTTTTTCCATTGTTGATTGTTGTAATGTTATCTGCTATGAAAATAAGCTTTTGTACAAAGGATAAGGGCCACACTTATCTGTAGATATAAGGATAACTAATTCAAATGCAGGTAGAAATTATACTGGTTTTCGAAAATTGGAAAAGTATGTTTTCCTCCAGGACCCACTGCTTCATTAACCATGGATAGTGGGTTAGATTTGCAGTGTCATATAAGAATTCTCTTCTATTTAGTAAGCCTTAAATCAAATTATCTGGCTGGTGGTTACTCTAGGACATAAACACCACTATTGCATATTTCCAGGAATCTTGCTATTATGGTCATTGTTGTGGTTCATAAGTGTTACAGCGAGTAGAACAATTGATTGCTTTCCTTCCTTTGTAGCATGTTAGCTCCCTCTGGATCTATGAAAGGCAGTCTTCAGGAAGGATGCTTTCTGTTATTAGATTTCTCTGTATCATTTAAATTGTGATTACTTTCCATTGAAAGACTCTTTTTCTTCTATCTCTTTTATACAATCTTTATTTTTTTACTTTTTTGTTTTTGTGTCTTATAAATGAAACCCTCCCAACCATCACCCTACTATCTTTTTATCTCTCACCTCCCATCTGATTTCTAATAGAATTCATATTGTACTAAAACCAACATGCATCTCTAGTATTTCTTCCTTTCTACTATCCAAAATAGTATCTTTCAGCATATCATATTGTCCTGTTTAGGGTTTCTACTGCTGTTATGAAATACCATGATCAAAGAACTTGGGGAGAAAAGGGCTTATTTGGCTCATTATCTTTCTGTGTTTTCACTATTCATCATTGAAGGGAGTCAGGACAGGAACACAAGCAGGGAAGGAACCTGGGAGCAGGAGCTGATGCAGAGGCCATGGAGGTGTGCTGCTTACTGACTTGCTCCCTATGGCTTGCTTAGCCTGCTTTGTTATAAAACCCAGGACCACCGACCCAGGGATGGACCCACCCACAATGGCTGGGCACTCTGCTATTAATCAATAATTATGAAAGTGAATTTTAGCTGGATATTTTTGTTTTGGTTTTTCAAGACAGGGTTTCTCTGTGTAACAGCTCTGGCTGTCCTGGAACTAACGTTTTAGACCAGGCTGGCCTTGAACTCACTGAGATCTGCTTGTCTCTGCCTTCCAAGTGCTGGGATTAAAGGCATTCCCCACCACCGCCCAGCTACAGCTGAATTTTATGAAGGCATTTTCTCAATTGAGGTTCCCTTTTTGCAGATGACTCTAGCTTGTATCACATTGACACACACTAGCCAGCAATACATATTCACCAACATTGACACAAACAAATTCATTGTTTCCTCAGCCTCCTCTATTCTGTCTCTGGTCTCAAGCCTCATTATCTTCCTGTGTTTTCTATTTTGATCAATGGCAAACTCTAGGCAATTAAGTTAGCTGTTCAGAGTTGAATTTCAGTCCCTATTTATCCTTCCTAATCTTAATTATTTAGCCACTGTTTAATTTGGTATTGCTACTATAACAAATTAATGTAGACTTACCAGTTTTAAATAATTTAAATAATGTATATTTTTCACCTTGGAATCTTGATTATTAGAAATAAATATTAGGATCACAGGGTCAAAATTAAGACATCAGGATGATAGTGTTTCTTTCTGAAGACTCTATGATGGAGCATATTTTCTTGGCATTTCCACTTTCTAGATGCTATCCATATTTCTTGACTTGTATTCAAAACATGTGATGGATGGAAGAGCCTTTGTCATATACACAATTTTCACAACAATCTTCCATAGTCACCTGTTTCCCTGGCTCTTGTCCACTCTCTAGTACTCTTGTGATTATACTGAGCCACATACAGATAATTCAAAAATTGTCTTTCTATTTTAAGTCAGCTCATCTGAAATTTTAATGTAATCTTCTATCTAAATTCACTTGCAATACTTAAGACAGTATATCTTTACTGATTCTGAAACTCAGACTGTAGACTAATTTAGGGAATTATTATTCTGTCTATCTTAGTCACCAGGTCCTATTCCAGTAACAATGTCTTGAATGTTTTCTACTTAGTTATTGCTATTGTGGCACTAATATAAATTCTGAAATTTGTCTTCCATATTAATGCAGTTCATTGCAAATTAACTCATTTAAACACCTTTGATAGCTCTCTCTTTTACTTTTTCCTTCTGTGAAGCTTCAAAGATTTACATAATAGAATCAAAGGTTAGGTCATGCTCAAACCTACTTGAAAACTTTAGCAGAACATGTAAAACCATTTATGCCACAACATCTTCTGTCTTCATTCCCCATCAGTCATATAAAAATACTTGAATATACTATGCTCTGACATGTCCTTCACTTTATCACTATACTTCCTGAAATCCTATATCTGAATTTCCCATAACCTTAATCTGCCAGTGTTTTCTCTTATCTCCCATAGTTACTTTTGTATTTGCTCCTCCCTACTTCACTAATGCAGAAGGCATGCCACCATAGGGAATAGGCTATCAAGAACCAGTTCATGCATCAGGGACAGGTCCTGGTCCCACTGCCATGTGACCCACAAAATATCAAGCTACACCACTGTTACCCAGATGCAGAGTATCTAAGTTGGGCCCATGTTGGCTCCCCAGCTCTCTGTTCAGAGTCTCAGAAGCTCAGGTCAGCTGTCTCTGTGGGTTACTTCCTCATGATCTTGACCCCCCCTTGCTCATATAATCCCTCCATCCTCTCCTCAATTGAACTCCCAGAGCTCTGCTCTCATTGAGCCATTTTTAATGTCTATATTAATTACCATACAACCTTGAAGGTAAATGTTTAAGCAGATATACACTCACAAACACAGACACAAACACAATCAATAAACAAATAAAGGAATGAAGTCAATTTAAAACATTAAAAAGACTAATCAGAAGACAGATTTCTATTTTTTATGTGAAGTGATGAAATATTTGCAGTCACTAAGAAAATTTTCAAAATTGTGAATCTTAAAGACACTGCAAATAGATCAAGTTGAAATTGTAGGAGAAGGTCAAATAATCTACATAGAATGAGCAAAAAAGAAAGAAATAATACATAGTAAACTGAAATGTTTGAGCCTATGAATTAATTCCTTATATCTAAGTTATTTAGATACAAAATTAAAATGCAAACATACAAAACATAGACTAAAAGCTCCGATTAAGCTACTTGTGATAAACTCACTCCATATTCATTTCATTTCTTTTGTTTATTTCTCCATCAGTGGGGTTACTAGTTTTCATTTTTGCATAACCTCCATTCTGTTTTTCATCTACTAATGTACATGTTCATCCTAATGGTCAGAAGTTCTTATTTTCAAAATCTGCAGCACTTGATTCCTTTTGACTTTTAAATTTTAAATTACATATAATTACCTCACTTTTCCCTTCCTGTTCCTCTTTCAAATCTCTGTAGTGGTCTTTCTCTTGTTCCCTTAGGAAATAGTAGACTCATTTTCTTTAATTGTTATTGTTACACATATAAATATATACTTTTATGTAAATGCATGACTTGTTAATAATAGTTATTAGGCATTTTACTGAGCTCAGGGGTAAGTTATATTATACTATCTTGATAATTAGTGATGTTGAGAACATTTTCATGTGCCTGCAAATGATTTGCTTATCTTATTCTGAGAAGCATCTATTTAGGTTTGTTGCTATATTGAAATAAAATTATTTGAATTTTTTGCTATTGAATCTTCAGAATTCTTATGATTCTATATCTCAATTACTTATATATACTTTTCATGCCTTTTCTTCCATTGTATAGGTTCTTTGTCTTTACCTTGTGGCTTCTTTTTTAAAAATATCTTTATAAACTTTATTATTTAAAAATGTCCAAATAAATACAAATATTACACTCCTAAATTAACAAGACTCCCAAGTTTACACAAATCAATAAACTTTCAGACATTTGGAATAAGAATTTAGAACAGAAACTGCGGCACTTCACATTAAGCATTATACTTTCAGCATAGAGTATATTTTATATAATTATTTATCACTCAAAACCATGATCTGAATGGGAGTGGAGGTGGGGAGGATGGAGGAGTAGTTGGGGGAAGAGATGCTGTAAAAAGAATATATTGTATGAAAAAAACACACAGAGAAAAAAAGTATTGTGGAAAAAATACACAATAGAATTAGAACTAAAAAACAAATGCTTTTCTTTCTTTCACAATTATGTTCACTTCCTGTATTTAGTACTTTGCTTTTAAGTTTGATGTAATCCTAATGTTAATTTTTGCTTTTGTTTCCCTTACTTTTGTGGTCTTCTTTAAAAAAGAGAGAGAGAAGTGGCGCCCAGACATGGGGCACTGAATCTACAGAAAGCCTGAGAAAGCTTGGGAAAGAATAAAGCATGTTTTCTTGGTAGCAGCAATTTCTCGGGTCTGCTCTGCTTGCTAGAGGCAAGCAAGCGCTCTCATCTAAGAGAGGCCTCCTGACTCAGCTTCAGCTGTAGAACCCTGCAGCTCATTAAGAGGTCCTGCCACGAAACACTTAAAAGGTATTGATAAAAGCTGACTGCATGCTTGTTTGTTTTCAGCCATAGCAGGAAAAAAGTTGTGCTGTTTTAAAACTCTGGCATTCTGGTCCGTCCTGCCAGGGCAAACTCTGACTCTTTGAGGCAGGAGGTCAGCTACAGAGAGAGCATTTGAGTGTTGTAGCTTGTTTGCTGGCAAGGACCTTGAAACGCCACAGAGTTGTGGTGATAAACGTGGCTACAGCCGGTACCTCAGCCATGAGGCTGGAAAGCTAAGGAATGGCTGGATCCAGCCGTCAAAGCCACGGCTTTCATCCTACTGATATTGCTTGGTAAATTAAAGGCTCGTGTGGTCAGAAAAAGAGAAAGATGATACAGTAAAGAGAGATTCAAAGACAAAGAAAACTTTAAATGATTTACAGTGTGTTTAAAAATATATGCAGGCTGAAAGATAAAGTTCTTAAAAGTAAAAAAACAAAAATAAGGAAGTAGTTGGGTGTGGTAGTACACACCTTTAATCCCAACACTTAGGAGACAGAGGGAGATTGACCTCTGTGACTTCAAGGTGTGGTAGCACATGCCTTTAATCCAAATGCCTGGAAGGCAGAGACAGAAGGATCTCTGAGAGTTCAAGGACAGTCTGGTCTATAGAGTTATTCCAGGAGGAAGATATACAGAAAATATAAAATAAAAGTAAAAGTAAACGAAATAGAGGTTAAAATAAAGCTACACGAAGATGGAAAATACAATGAGAATCTTGATACTATATGCTATTATGCTCTGTTTGAATTGTTTGAATGCTGAGGAAGGAGCAACAGCTGCTAAAAGATATTTGTTTATACATGTTGCTGAACTAATCCAAGATAGATATTTTCAAAATACCTTGACTTCAGAATTTGGATCTAAGGATATGATACTTTGGAAAAGAGTTTCTTATTTTGTTTTCACAGAGGATGAGACACTGTGGATTGCTTCTTCGATCCCAATATGGTATGATAGACCATGCCCTCCTGAAGGGTTGCTGTGAACACCCTTAAAAAATTGCTTTGCTCAACTGCCCACTGAGATGAACCTAGCAGACAGGTTATCCCATAAAAGACCCGAATAACAGCATCCCCATTCAGCAGGAAGTAGTTTGTAGAGAAATAACTACGTCCTTATTCCCAAATATTGTTTATAAATGTTTTTTTACATTTAAAGGGGGCTATGATATAGGTATGAATAATTTGCATTGATATGGATTTTGCTTTAGTGATTTAGATTTAAGGTCAATTTTGTTATATGTATATGTATTTCTGCTCTTGATTAAGGTATTGTGATTGTGTAGTTCACTTAAAAATGTAATGTATATAGGTTGTTAATGGATAATTATCAATAATAGTCAAGCTTGTAGTCATGTTAGATTTTCTAGACGTACATAGATATATTTTAGATAGGCATTCTTCATATCTTTCAAAGATTATAGAATATGGCATTTTAAATGTTTTAATAACTTAGGTTTTTCATGACAATGAGACATGTCTGCTCCTGGCAGCACCAGTCTACTTCAAGAAGAAAGAAGATGGGCATCGAAGAGGATCCTTATGGAGTTTGATAGCCATTTGGGCAAGAAACTGCTCTTGCCTGGACTGTTGCATAAACTGGACACAAAGAACCCACAGAGAGAGGACTACTGAACTTGCCTAAAGGTGAGATGATCTTTCGGGGTTCCTGATTCATGAAGGAGTCTGCGAGACATTCTGCAGGACACAGCAGATAGTGACTGAACTGACTTTGAAATTTCCTGCTTCATGGAAATGTCTCTGGATACTATGGGCCTGTGGGCCGAAGATGGATGCCCCAACAGTACAGAGGAACTTTCGGTGACTGTCCAGGCAGCGAGATGTCTCTGTCATTTCTAGAGTTTTGAAAATTGCTTATTTCTTGTTTGCTTAGGTAATATTGTATCTTTCTGGAGTCTTTGATGGAGTTAAAGAATAGTTAGTTATAGTTTTCCTTTGTTATAAAAGATAAAATAGATGTAAATATTGTAACTGTAATTCTTACTTGATAACTGTTTTGTTATATGTAATTTTGCTATGTTAAAGTTAAAGCCTTCCTTTTTTTGTTTAAACAGAAAAAGGGGAAGTGATGTGGGAGTGTCATATATCAATCTGTTGATTTCATTGGTTAAGTAATAAAGAAACTGCTTGGCCCTCATAGGTTAAAACATAGGTGGGTGGAGTAAACAGAACAGAATGCTGGGAGGAAGAGGAAGTGAGCTCAGACTCGACAGCTCTGCTCTCTAGAGCAGACACCATGCTCTCCTCTCCAGAGCAGACACAATAAAGCTCCGACCCAGGATGGGCGTAGGCTAGAATCTTCCCGGTAAGCACACCTTGGGGTGCTACACACATGAATAGAAATGGGCCAAGCAGTGTTTAAAAGAACAATGTGTGTGTTGTTATTTCGGGTATAAAGCTAACCATGAGGGAGCCGGGCAGGACGAAAAACAGGCCCGCAGCTCCTACTACAGAGAAGCAAACAGAACTCCCTTCTGTTTTCATTGTCTTGAAGCATTTAGTATGTGTTTTCTTCTATTATTTAATTGATTAAGATCTCATATTTAAGTCTGTTTTGTTTATAAAGTTGTCTTTTCTTCACTTCTTCATGCTATTTCTGCAGCTAAAGAATTAAAGACTATATGACTGGTCCTGATCCTGCAGGCATAAAATTCGAGCTTTCTGGGAGTCTAAGGCAAATGGATTGTGTGTTCAAAGACTGCCATGGCTAGACAGTGAGTACATAGAAATCCTGAATGACATAGTGAGGCCATGTCTTGAAATAAAAAATAAAACATTAAAAAAATGGTTAAGCTCAGCGATAGAGTATGTCCTGGATTTGACCTCTCCCCAACCACAAGAAAAAAATGTGGTATGTATGGTGATGTATTTTTCTGAAAAACACCTCTTGCCTTCAAAGAGACTAAATTTCTTCCATATCTTGCCAACAAATTAATGATATACCTTGAGTTCATTTAATATTATGTACTTAACCTACTATTCTATGGTGTTATCATTCTGTTCAAATTTAACCCATCTTTAAAAGAAGGATGTGCCCGACCTTACTATGCCTTTGATTTCCCAAATTATCAGCTTTTACAGCTTAAGCTATTTGCATAGCTTTAATTTTAATTTAATTTTAAGTTATATGTTCTTTCTTGCCCTGATCCATAAAAATGTGTGTGTGTGTGTTTGTGTGTGTGTGTGGTACTAATCATTAGTTCAAAGCAATCAATTGGTTAAAAGAAACCATAAATAAAAAATGTTGGAGGAAATATGTGGATAGGGGTTGATGATAACTGTGTGAGGTTTTGAGTGTTATTCTGGGTCAGTTTTGGGTTAGTAAAAGTAACTTCTTCCGTTGTATTAGTACTCTGTGGTAGGCTGAATAATAATGTCCTCCCATAGGTTCATGTATTTTTGTGCTTATTCCCCAGTTGACAAATTGTTTGGGATGGATTAGGAGGTATGACTGTAGTGACCCCGTTAGAGGAAGTGTGACACTGGAGGTGGGATTTTAGGTTTCAAAAGCACATACCAGGCCCAGTCTCTCTCTCTCTCTCTCTCTCTCTCTCTCTCTCTCTCTCTCTCTCTTCTTGCTACCTGCAGATTAGCATGTGGCTCTCAGCTCCCATCATGATGACTAAACTTTTGAAGTTGTAAGCAAGCCCTCAATTAAATATTTTCTTTAGTAGGAGTTGCTTTGGTCATGGTGTCTCTTCACAGTAGTAGACTAGTAACTATGACACACTCTGCTAAAGATATTGGTAGATAAGTATGCCCATGCCATGTTTTTCATGCTGTTCAAAGCAAATACATAACAGAGCCCCTTGTTAGGAATAGGTGCAACAGACAGACAATAGTGACAGATAGATCCCAAACGCACATCAGGCTGGAACCACAGACTACAGACAGGTAGAAGAGATATTGAGAGAAATAGAAAATTCAAATTTAGGCTCACCCTTGGTTAAACTACTCTAAGAGAAAATTTATATTTCCATTACTTAATATAACAGATACATACTAGAGAATGCTATTTAATCATACAAAGAATGAAATCCTACCATTTATGACCATATTATATTCTGCTAATCAAAATAAGCCAAACATAGAAAGAAAAGAACGACATTATTGTTTTATATGTAGAATATTAAAGAAATATTCTTATAGAAACTGAAAGTGGTACAGTATTTTTTGACAATTTCATATATACATGTAGTACATTTTGAACAGATTCATACCATATTTTTATGTCCACTTTCTTCTCCTGATAAACTTCTTTTCCTTTCTAACTAGACCTTCAGCTACTTTCAGGAGAATTTTTATTTATTCATCCATTTACTTATTGCATTTTTAGTGATTCCTGTGTTTAATTACAATTCCATGTGTGAATGTGGGTGTTGGTTTATTGACTTGAGCGTATATAATTGACTGCTGGCTACACCACTGAAGAAAACTGATTCGTCTTTTCCCCAGTTGTCACAACTTTCAGTAGCTCCTTATGCTGGTTTGTTTTAATTGATTGGTTGACACAATCTAGAGTTACCTGAAAAGAGGGAACCTCAATTGAGACATTGCCCAGAGTAGACTGGTCTCTGGCCATGTCGGTGAGAGATCATCTTGACTGATAATTGATGCTCACTGTGGGCATAGCTTCCCTGCACAGATAAGTCTGTGATGTATAAGAAAGTTTGGTGAGAATGGAACATATGGTCTCATAGTAACTATGACAGTATCCACAAGATCTCACAAATTCAATCCAGACAAAACCCCAGTGTGGAGAAGGAAGGTAGACACAAATGTCTATCACTAACCAAAAAACTATTTGCAATTGATACATGCCAGGGAAGAGAAAATCGGTTTTCTCTAATAGAGTGATATTGGAAATATCAACCATACTGCAGGGCTGGCCACATGCTCAGTAGTTGACCAACACAAAACAGACTCTAATTTGTGTGTGTGTGTGTGTGTGTGTGTGTATGGGTGTGTGTTGAAGTGAGGAGCGGCAGGGCTGCCTCCTCTGCACCCAGCCGCCCGCATGGCTTTACCCGAAATAATTACACGGAAACTGTATTCTTTTAAACGTTGCCTGGCCCATTAGTTCCAGCCTCTTATTGGCTAGCTCTTACATATTGATCTAACCCATTTCTAATATTCTGTGTAGCACCACGAACTGGCTTACCAGGAAAGATCTTAACCTGCGTCTGTCTGAAGTGAGAGAATCATGGCGACTGCCTGACTCGGCTTCTTTCTCCCAGCATTCTGTTCTGTTTACTCCACCCACCTAAGGGTTGACCTATCAAATGGGCCTAGGCAGTTTCTTTATTATTTAACCAATGACCTTCCTCCATCAGGTGTGCATGTGTGTGCATGCATATTTGTGCTTTTCCTGTGGCTATTTTGTATTTTTTTAAATCTTTTTGATTTTTTGTGGGGTTTGTTTGATATTTTCGAAAAGAGAGAAAGAACGTGAAGTTGAATGGGTAGGGAGGTGGAGGAGTCTGGAAAGAGTTGGGGGAGTAGAAAGATTATGATCAAAATATATTCTATGAAACCAAGACAATAACATGTTAATTAAACTAATAAAGTTATGCAAGCATGAGTCAGTCAACAAGCCAGTGAATTACTGAGCCAGTGTATAGTATTCTTCCACAGGTTTTGCTTCATGCTCCTGCCTAAGTATTTGCCTTGACTTTCGTTGCTGATCTGGAAGTGAAGGTCAAATCAACCCTTCTTTCTCTAAGGGTTTCTTTTCACTTTTGGTCAGATTGGTTTAGCATGGCAACAGAAACTAAATGAAAGCATGCTCTAAGACAGGGTAAAACCTCATGAGGCCCTTCTTCCTCTATGATGAACGAATTGAGGGTCCCCATTTTGTGTTGGTAACCAAAACTATGGTGGGTTCAATATTATAACGGCCATATTTTATTCAGAAGGTAGTACTTCACAGTAGTCTGAGTAGGCGGTATACTTAGAACACATTTTAATTTTTGAAGCTATAAGGGTTAAGAAAATATGATGATTTTTATCTGTCATTTGTCTAACAAAATGACATCCAGATATTTCTCATAAACTAACTAATAGAGTACCAGACAGTCTGGGCTAATAGATTTTATCATAATTGAGTATTATATTACTTGGCTAAGACATACAACCCAACTTATCTTGGTTTCCTTATTCTCTGTCACATGGGGTTGAATTTGATTTTTAAAAGTTAGAATAGCCCAAATTTATTCCTAAATATATATGCATTCTATTCAAGATCATATACATTGATATTAAAATTGCTGAGATGTTGTTTTTAACATATAGCCCCTCCCTCATTTTGAAATATGTTGAGTACATTTTAACAGGAACACTAAAGCCTACCCGTTTTCCACATTTGCTAAAGAAAATTTGGTTTAAATAAGTCTCACATTCACTAACAGCAGGTAATGGAAACATCAAAATCTCCCAGAGACCTCAAGCCTCATTTCCCCCTGACTTCTCTAGCTGGATCGGCAGTTACTGTTGTACTTGTGCTGTCTAAGGCTAATAACCCTAGACCGGAGGATAGAAAAATACCTTCTTATTTAATGGCAGTCACTATCTGATAGTCACAAAATGGTTTCTGGGTCAGTTATGTGTCCTCAAGGCAAGACCAAAATGCCAGTTCAAATAACATGGCAATTGGAGTGCCTTGATAAAGTTATTTCTATAAGATGCTCAGAGCCAACTGTCTGAAAATTGCAACAAATTTTGTCTTAGCTCCCACCTAATCTAAGTGCCTTATGTCATGTATTAATTTAAGAATTTCAACTGAGTTCTGAGAGTTTTGTGGTAAGTATAAAACTTGATAGCCCCCATTAAGATAAGTACTGTTAAACAACTGCCTTATGACGATGTGTGCAAAGACTAGTGATATGCTAAATAGGGATTTATCTCTAGGAAATTCAGTTTAAATTCATGCACCCATGCAGCTCTAGTACCAGAAAGTCTCAGTTAGAAATCTCATCCTAGAATTAAAGAATCAAATAGATGGTCATATTTTAGTTCCTTTTAATCAGTACTTAATGCTGATACTTATGGTTTAATGAGGATTCTTCCTTCACATGCATTTCTACAATTCACTGATTTAAAGTCTATATTATCTGACAATCAACTCTGAGTTTATAGAGAAAACAGCACAGTCAGCTCATGGCAAGCATCTGAGGACTCTGATTACCCCACATTAGATATGGAGGGATATTGGCTGAGGAAATCTTCATAAGAAAAACTTCACAAAACTATGGGATATCTAAATATTCTAATCTAAATATATAAATATTTTAATATCAGTGTTGAAACTGGTAACCTTTATGTGTGTCAAATATGTCATGTAAAATCTATCAGTATACCTCATATACTTACTTCTAGTTCAGGGAGAGTTTATAGGACTGTGACACATGTAGAATAAGCAAAATTGGTAATCAAAAATATCTTTTTTTTTCTATTAAAAAGCTGTAAGCAAGGTGCAGTGAAAGCACTGAAATGGACCACCCCACTGAATAGAAAGAAAAGTTTATTTGGAGCTACTGAGCTGTCTCTCAGGAGGTGCAGAGAATAGCAGATGGTAGGAAAAAGCCCTTGCCAGGGAAATGTAGGTAGTGAGGTGTGGACCAGAATAGTCTGGGATTTAGCAAGAGGGCTTGAATCTGTAGCAGGCTGGAAGGGGTTAGATGCCTTTGCCGGAAGTAGTTTGTAGTTTGTCTCCCCACCTTTTCCCCACTACCTACTCCCTCCCTTCTCTCATCTCCTCTCTTATTTTCTGAGATAGGGTCTTATTTTGTAGCCTAAACTGGTCACAAATTTACAGCAGCCCTCCCCCCCCATTTTTGAAGTGCTGGAATTGGAACACAGTAGCTTTTGCAAGTTAAACAAATACTTTACCGCTGACCTATGCCCTTAACTCTGGATTTTACTATGAGTGATATTCAAATTCACTAGTGAGTTCAAACCATGAAAGCAAATGTAAAAGTAAAGGGCTGGATCAATCCTTTATAGAAGTGACAAAAGCAAAAGAAATGATATTTTGAGTCATAATGATGCCCCTGAATGTTGTGGAGAACCTGTCATTTTCTGCATACAATTTGAATCTAGAATCATTGGGATTTATTGATGAACTATGTCATGTGGAAGAGTCAAAGTTAATCATAGCGATTTTTTCTAAGCTTTGAATTTGTCATGTTTTGATATACAGAATCGTCTAGAGGAATAAGATTGGTTTTAGGGTGTTGCATGAACAGTGGACTGCATCCCGCCACCGGCTAGCTTTTCACCTGAAATATTTACATGGAAACTGTATTCTTTTAAACACTGCTTGGCCCATTAGCTCTAGCCTCTTACTGTCTAACTCTCACATCTTGATTAACCCATATCTAATAATCTGTGTAGCACCACGAGGTGGTGACTTACCGGTAAGATCTTAACCTGCATCCATCTTGGAGAGGAGAGCTATGGTGACTGCCTGGAGAGGAGAAGCATGGCGTCTCGCTCACTGCCTTCTTCCTCCCAGAATTCTGTTCTGTCTACTCTGCCTATCTAAGCTGCTGTCCTATCAAAGGCCAAGCAGTTTCTTTGTTAATTAACCAATGAAAGCAAAAGATAGAGAGTAGACCCACCTACATCATTAGGGGAGCACAGAAACTCTGTTTCGGACATAATTTAGAAATATCTATTTATTATTGATAATGATGGTGTACAAACACATGCATATATCTGTGGTCAGGAGAATTATGCCTGAATTCTCATGCTACCACTCAGCAACTACATGACCTTGAGTGAATTAGTCTATCTGTGTTCTATCTCTGTTTCCTCATCTTACTTCTTGGGGTTAGTGAAAATGATTAAGTAAATTAGTGTATGGAAAACTGATTAGAAAGAAAAAACCTGACAAGCGACAAATGCCTATCTTAGATCAGGACATTATAATACATCACCATAGACAGGAATTTATGTCTCATATTTATGCAAGCTGAAATTCCAAAAATCACCGTAGACAAGAATTTATGTCTCATATTTATGCAAGCTGAAATTCCAAAGCAGAGTTGTAGCATGATCAATTTCTGGTTAGGGTCCTTTTTCAGGTTTCGGAATTCGAGTTTCTGATTGAATACTTACTTGATTAAGATGAGAAGCAGGTGCATGTCTGTGGATGGACCAGAGAGAGATCATTCTTTCGTGAAATCTTTTCAGAAGGGCACTAATCCAATGTATCAGACACTCATGTGGCATACTTTCTCATCTGATTGTGTCTTTGTCATAGTTTATTTCTCTAAACAATCATCCAGTATTATTAGTATTAAAGTAAGTCTAGAACAAGGAAGGTTACTGGTAATCTAGAAGTTAGAGTGTTATAAAGATGCAAGTACATATCTAGTACAACTCTTTTATTAGGCATGTGCTGCTAATTTTTTATCAAAAATTCTTTTATCTAGCTCTTTTTCTTTCCTATTGATTTCTATAGTAATTAATTAAACAATAACCTGGTTATATAATAATAATAATCATAAATAATCCAAAATCCTTATTATGGGCAAATGACCCATACACTCAGAATTCTAGCCTAACACTCAGAATCATCTATTACAAATGATTGTAAGATGTACCTACTTTTCTGGTGCTATTAAAACATGCCAAGTTGTTTCTTAGCTTATAGTCATTCTATGTTGCTTTCCACATGTCTGGAACCTCCTGCCCTTATCTTAGATTTCCACTAGAATTTACCACACATATTTTTAGGATATTTGCTAAAATTTAAGCTTCTCATAGATGACCATCCTTTTCAATGTCACAAACAGGTATCATGCTATGAATGTATTAGCATATCTTATTTTATTTTTCAAGAACTGAATTATGTGTATCTGTGTGCCCATGTTTGGCATGGGCATGCAAGTATAGGTGCCCTTGGAGGCCAGAGGCATCTGATTCTCTGGAGCTAGAGTTCTAGGCAGCTGTGAGCTGTCCAATGTGGGTGCTGGGAACTAGGATGCTATGGAAGAGAAATAATCAGAGTTCTTATAAGCTGAGCCATTGCTAGCTCCCAAGAGCTTGGATTGTTTTTGTTTTTATTTTAGACAGAGTCTCTATAGGCCTGGCCAGACTGGAACTTGCTTTGTTAGGTCAACCTGGTTTCAAACTCACAAACATCACCAGCTTCTGCCTTCACATTGCTAGGGTTAAAGTTGTGTGCCACTACAATCATTTTACTTTATTATGCATACTGCATGATTAAAAGAAAATTAGAGTGAACACCAACCACTAACATTTTAATGTGTATCATTTTATTAATATATTCATGATTGTGCTCATTGTTTTATGCTCCTGTGATTGCAATTTTAAAACATCTGTTTTAGGCACTACTAACAATAACACTTGCTATTTAGCTGTTGTAGATCAAATTGCTGGTATCATTAATTCAACCATGTCCAACTGAATTATATATGTGTGTATCTTCTATGGACTTTTTTAGATGGATTATTTGATGATTAACTTTATGCATCAAGCTCACTGAGTATTGCATACCAAGATAATTTGACTAAGCATCTTTTCAGTGAAATTAGCAGATGAATCAATATACATAATAATGAAGATTATCCTTCCCAGTGTGGGTGGACATTATTCAGTCCTTTGAGGACCTTAAGAGGAAGTATTAAAAAGAGCTGAGGAAGGAGGAGTTCACTGTCTGATTGCTTTAGTTGAGACTTTTGTCTTTTCTTTGGACTGTGACTTACACTGTCAATGATCCTGATAAACAAGACTTTTGTCTCAGACAGGAATTTTTCTGTGTCTCCATTTTGTACAAGGTAGCATATGGGACTCCTTAGCTTCCATAATCATTAGAACCCCCCTCTCTGTGTGTGTGGTGTAAATACTGTTGAAACTGTTGATATTTTTTTCCTCCTGGAGAATCCTGATTAATAAAGATGAATTACTTCTTCATCCCTTTGGTTAATGCTAAAGTTCTTTCGTCATTGAAATTATCAAGCTAAAGTTGTCCTTTGCAACTGACTGAAGGACATGGACACAGGTAGTTGCTTTCCCAACAGCCTATATACCCCAATGTAATACGTTTTGAAGTGTACACTCAAGGTCACCCTGCAGCCTAAACAGTTCCCTGCCAGATGACTTTCCAGACCTGTGTGCAAGCAAATAACAAATGTTTTTATTGGACTCTGAGAGATGGTTGTTTTTCATGAAACACTATTGTAGCAATGATGAATTTAGTTTTTCCGTCTTTAGCAAGTATTATTAAATGAATACATGTGCATGTTTTGTTGTGTGATTAAAAGGCATTTTTGGTTAAAATATTTTATATTTTTCTTAGGGTTCATTATGTTTCTGTATAGAATATATAATTAGAGGAAGATTTAGAATGTTGGAGAAAGTCAGTTCTTGATGCCTTTATGAATGTCATAGTTTTCAATTTTTAGATGAATAGAATGCTTAGAATGTCCAGGAAATGATAGTTCTGATTTAAAGACTGGGACTTGAAAAGATCTCTGGTTAGGGTTGCTAGCTAGTAGAATTAATTAAAAGTCAATAGGCTAAAAACCTAATGAATTTCCTTGTGTTAGGTGGCCAAAGACACAGAAATCTTATCCAAGAACACCAATGTCTTGTTATATAGGTTTGTATTAATAGTAAGGAAAGTCATATGTCAGTGATAAACCTGGAAGAAAAATCTGGACAATGACCATCACATATTTTCTTTGTAGGAAAATTCATAAAGAAAATTTTCTAAGAATAGAAATAGCAGCAGCCAGCTTGGAAAATAAGTGAAACAAATTTACACAAAGTGCAGAAATGCCACTCTATTCCAGATAACCAAGAATGATATATTATTCAAAACAATTAATATTTTATTTTATGTCATTCTTGCTTTCTAAAGCTAAGTTGTTTTATTGCATTTATCCTATTTACCATCTATCATGCTATATAAGCATGGTTGGAATAAATTATGATACAATATATTACATGATATAGAGTTCTTGTACTTGGAGTTTAATGCATTAGTCAGATAAAATTTGGGGGAGCCTCCCTTTAGGGAGATGGGAGGGCACTTCGAGTGCTATGAATGTTTCTGGAAATGTATGTATTGAGGGTGGTCAAAGCATAGGTGGTGGTAGCTCTTGAACATCCATTCCTCCTTTCTTTCTTCTTAAGAACTACACTCTTCTTTAGGCAGTGTGTGTGTGTGTGTGTGTGTGTGTGTGTGTGTGTGTGTGTAGCTTACATAGTTCAGAAAAGTGTCTGGGTATGCTGAGGAAAATTTTCAAGAAACATAGTATCTTGAACTTAGAGTAGCTAGATTCATATTTATTGTCTCTTATATGTCCCTCAAATTTCCACAGGCTGGTGCTTTTAATTTCTGG
This sequence comes from Chionomys nivalis, assembly GCF_950005125.1. Taxonomy (NCBI): domain Eukaryota; kingdom Metazoa; phylum Chordata; class Mammalia; order Rodentia; family Cricetidae; genus Chionomys; species Chionomys nivalis. The sequence continues at coordinate 12,947,422 of NC_080112.1, read as the reverse complement.
AATCCAAAATTATGCAAGAATATATATGTCTATTATATGAAATGCATATGTCTATTAAAATTAACATTTAGAATCAACAAACACTTTTCTTAACCATTACAATCCAGTACTGCAAAAATTGTTTAATATCATAATGCTATTTAACTCTTATTAATTTTCATGCATCTGATAATATACTTTAATAAGGCATGAGAGATGACTCAGCAGTTAAAAGCAGGAAAACAGTTTTCTCAGGATAGAAATGGCAGTCACTGACTTGAATGATAAGGGAAACAAATTTACTAAAAGGACGGGGCGTTCACTCTATTACTGATAACCAATAGAATAACATTGATGCATTATGATGCACTTTTTTTTAAGGGCACAGTGCCTTATGCCTTATGTATGAGGTCGTGTTTTTGCAAGGAATCTGAGTTTAGTTTCTAACACCTATGTCAGGCAGCTCACCATCATTTGTAACTCCACCTTCATGGATCCAGTACCCTCATTTGGATTACTTGGGTATCAATCAGTACTCACATGTACATACCAACTCAGAGATGATCATACTACAATTAAAAAATTAAGATATATCCTTAAATATAGTTTAACAAATAATAAGTTAGTATGAGTTAGAGATAAAGAAATACATTACCCAAATTTGGTTATATGTCAGATAATATAGCATTAAAGACTTAATTTACAGGCATGAGATAAAGAGAATTATATGCAAAAATGATAAAACTTTATATCTTAGCTTCATTGGTAAAATGCTAAAGAATTAGTTAGCTACTTATTAGTCCAATTAATAGACATAGTAATGACAGTTGAATTGAGTAATCGATAGTGACTTCCATCACCATTGTAGGATTTCCAATTTGATTTTTAAAATAATTAATAAGGCATTAATTCATTCTGAATCATTGTCCTTGTTTTGTGAAACACTTAAAATGAAAAAGATGTTAATTTTCTTTCAGAATGATGTTATGAGATTAACTATGACCTTGTTCAAATAGATGGCATAAGACCATTACAAAAGGATTAGGAATTATCTATTTAAAAGAAAACAACTATACATTGGAGTACTACACAGTGGTAAAAATAGTGACATTTTGAAATTTGCAGGCAAATGGATGGATCTAAGAAATAAGCCATATTGATTGAGGTAATCCAGAACCAGAAAGACAAATATAATATGTATTTACTCATAAATGACTTTTAGACACAAAGCAAAGAAAAACCAGCCTACAGACAACAACCTCAGAGAAACTAGACAACAAAGAGGACCCTAAGAGAGACATACATGAGTCTATATAGGAAGGAGAAAAAGACATGATCTCCTGAGTAAATTGGGAGTGTGGGGGTCACAGGAGAGGGTAGGAGGGGAGAGCGAAGGGAGAGGAGTGGAGAAAATTATATAGGTCAATAAAACTATAAAAAGAAAGAAATTTCTGTCATATGGAACTTGTGATGCAATTTAAATTAATTAACTATATCTTTGTGTCTTTAACTTTTTTCATTACAAAGTCAAGTGCTACATGTCTTGCCTCTACTATTGAAAACTGTATGTTTGGTGCTGTTACAGACACCTGAAACAGGAGAAAACAACCCTGCACTTTGCAAATAAGGACATTTTTAAAAAGTTCTTATATAAGTAAAATGCAAAATGATGACGAGCATTAGTATAGCATGATGTGTTTTTTAAGAGCATCGTGTCTTGGGAATTCTGGGTGTTTAATAAAATAGCAAATGTCCGTAAGGTTTTTGCATAGGGATCTCTGTAGTACAAGAGGCCCTCCTGTAAGTGAGACTGTTTGGGGTTTTTGTAATTATAAGAATATTTTAATGTAGCCACTATTTCTCCATGGGGACAAATTTATTCTTAAGTAAATATTTTGAAACTTGTAGAATTTGGGGGTGAGTTCATAATAATGTAAATTTATTCCTTGGGTTTATATGTTTGTATAGTGACAATTGTTCAATTAAATAATTCTCAGAGATGAATTAGTTTAACTCTTTTTCTATGCATAAGAGGAAATGTAGTCTGTTCAGGGAAGGAACTTTAAAATTGCAGTATATATTGGGAGATTTCTCTGTAGAAACATATGTATTATCTATATAAATTTATAATTATATTTAGACTTGTCCAGCTCACAGTGAGATATTTAGCAGATCCAGGTCAGTAGTCTATTTTTTCCCATTGTAAAAATGGTACTGTATTTTCTGGTAAAAACAGTATTCTGATGGGAACAATATATTTTATTATTTAAATTAAAATTTTTAATCTTAAGGATTTAAATTAACTGTCCTGAATTATTTTCATCTGAATTATTTATATGTTTATGAGTGTTTAATTTTTTGTATTTCAGCTCATTTAAGTGAATTATATTCCTAGATAAATTCTGCTTATATTAGTTTTATAATCAGAAATTGGAAATTAGCCATGACACCATTATTAAAAATAGAAATTGAACTAGTTCTTCCCTTCCCCCATGGTACTTTTAATTCCTCTGAACCCCAGTGGGAATTTTACATTGTGCTCTTCGAAAAAAGTGGCCTAATTAAGAACTGCCCTAAGAAATACCTTAATTTTATGACATGCTTTGTTTTACATTTGAATATATTTTTGATAAACCATATTTTTCTCAGATTACCAAAGTCATAGATATTAATTATTCTAAGGGTAGCAAATACACAACACAACAAAGAAGAGATATAAATATTCTGATTCATATGTAGATCAAGTCTATGTATAAGCTGGTGTCCATTTTTGTAGATTTTTTAATTATACACCAGTTATTGCTACAATTTAATAGAATCTAATTCTGTGATGGTATTTAGTGACTGTATTTGGTTATAAAGTGGCAAAAGTTCTTTCTGTAATAATTCAGTATTTCTCCATTAGTTCCAAAAAGCTTCATATCAGGATACTTTAATTTCTAATTGAAAAAGATAAAGACAGAAGGACAAATATGCATAAGAAACAGCTGAATGTTGTCCTTATGTTCATTTGGAGGACATGCTCAAGTTGAAGATAGATGCAAGAATTTGCTTTACCTGTTATACCACGAATACAAGAGTGTCTAGGCTCTTATCTTTAAGTCTACTAACTAGAAAGGTCAGATAAGTGCTAAAATCATTGTATTTAACCTCAAAGAGAATATTAGTAATCAAAAGCATAATTATGAAGACTTATTTTTTAAAATGCCAAGTCCTAAAGTAATGTCTGCAATTATGACATTTCTTTTGTCTGGACTTACACATTGCAACGTACTTTTAAAGAAGAATTATTTCTTTCTAGTAGTATTTTATTAATTCTTTAATAATTTTGTGCAATGTATTTTTATTATAGTCACACTTTTCCTAATTCTTTTGAAATATAACCCCACTTCCTCACCCACCTAACTTTGTGTCCTCTTTTGTTCTATAACCCACTGAGTCCAATTTGCATTACTCATATGCTCCTAGGTGTGGATCCATCCCCTGGAATGCAGTGGATCTATCATTAGCCATATCCTTAGGACAACTGACTATTCCTTCCTCTGAAGCTATTAAGTATCTATAGCCCCTAGTCATGGAAGAGACTTGTGAATCTCTCACTCTATCCTATAATGTTGAGCTGTCTTGAACTTATGCAGATATTATGTGTCATGAGCTTTGAGTACAGTGATCTGTCATGTGCAGAAGGCACGCTTTCATTTCAGTCCTTCCTGACCTCTGACTGTCACAATCTTTCTACTTATGCAAGGGACCCTGAGCCTTGGTGAAGATGGAGAGTGATATAGATGTCCCATTTGTGGTAGAACCACTCTACTGACACACTTCTGCATGTTAATCAGCTCTAAGAGTCTATGTTAATCACATTCCACTATACAAAGAAACTTTAACCTCTCTGTCTACTGCATAAATACTTCATTTAAAGTTTGAGAAAAGCATTTATTTGTGGTATAGGTATATAAATTTAGAATGAAATTTTATACTATGTTGGTGTAGGAGGTCCTTTTGTCTGTGTTCCTTTCATTAATGAATAAAGAAACTGCTTGTTCATAGGTCAGAACTTAGGTAGGCAGGGAAGACAGAACTAAATTCTGGGAGGAAGAAATCAGAGTGAGAGAGATGCCAAGGAGCCACCCGAAACAGATGCTGGGTTTTACCTAGTATGCCTCTGCCACGTGGAAATATACAGATTAGTAGAAATGCATTAAATTAATATAAGAGTTAGACAATAAGAAGCTAGAGCTAATGGGACAAACAGTGTTTTAATGAATATAGTTTCTGTGTGATTATTTCAGTTCTGAGCAGCTGGGATAAACAAGCAGCTCCCTGCAACAATTGGGGCCCACATGAACAGCTAAATCCACATAAAACATGAGAGGACTTGAAAGGGAATTATAGACAAAAAAGTATACAGAGTTTAACATAGTTTCTTGTTGTTTGCTGGCAGCTTGCTGCATCTCCTTTAAGAGAGATTCTCCTGATTCAGCTGTAGCAGGAAAAAAGCTGCTGCCCTTTTAAAATGCTGGCTTTCTGGGCTATGCTGCCAGTTCTCAACCTCTGACTCTTTTCGGAGATGGAGGAGCATTTTAATGGGGTTTGTGAGCAGAGTGCTGCAGCTTGCTTGGTGGCAACTTGGACTGGCCGTGTGCCTGGAAGTGGGGCACTGTGTGAGGCTCTGAGTTGTAAGCACCTCTGATATGCTGGACTGTGCAGAGCAAGCATAACGTATCATATATATCATAGTAATAGCGCAGCTTAAGTTTTAGACTGCAGAGTGAGCAAGCAGTGCTACATTTAACCTAGTAATGTTGCAGCTTAGATTTTTAAGTGCTTAGCATTTTAAGAAGTGCTTCTGGCCAGAAAATAAAATAATTACAGATACTGCAATAAAGACAAATCCATATTAAAAAGACTTATAAATGGGTCACAGTATTGGATAAATGTATGTAGGCTTGGGAGAGAGAAGAAAAAGAATATAGAGTTGAAAAAATAAATAAATCATTAAAAAAGGTAAAATCTTTAAAGAGACAGAGTACAGAAAGAAAAATAAGCCACATAAAGATGGAAAATTCACAGAAAGTCTGGATTATGCATTTTATTGTGTTATCTTTGAATTTTTTGGACTGCTAAATTAAACCAACATAAAGGTATCTCGACTTCCAGATTTGAGTCTTAGGATAAGTTGCTTTGGAAAAGAGGTTCTTCTTTTGTTTCCACAGAAGATGAGAACCTGTGGATTGCTTCCACACCAATATGGTTTTATGGAACAAGATCCCCTGAAGGGTTGCCTTGTATACCCCTCAAATTTGCCCATCTGCTGATTGAGATGAACCTAGCACACAGGATACACCATGAAAGACCTGATTAACAGTGTCCTCCTCCTACACTATGTCTATTATCAACATGTCTATTGGAACTATTGATTTTTGATTTTATGACCATGAAAGATTATTGACTGAGAACAACTACATGTGCATTAAGAATGGTTTGTCAAACCAATGATGTATTTTGCAATAGGAGCTTAATATCAATATGTTTCTAACACTGAGCAATACTACGACGAAAATTCTGTTAAAGCAGAGTAATGCATATTAAAAAATAATTGTGTATATTTTAAAGTAATATAAATAAAATAATAATAATGTATTTAAATTTCTGTTAAACCATAACATTTATGATTATTTATTTTAAATGATCAGATGATAAAATGTTGAGTTAAGTGTATTATGTAATTTTAACGTGTTAAATACACACTGGAAAGCTGTATAATAGATTCTTTGTATGCTAGAAAATAAAACTTTATTTTTTGCTAAATGACTATTTTAAATTTAAACAAATATGTGTTTTCTTGTGCCCATTTACATTTCGTTTCCCTAAATTACTAGTCTGAGAGGAGTGTACTAAAATTCCTGAGTAATTTCTTAATTTACTTATTTATACATTGTTTTTACTTAATTCATGTCAAAACTATGCTACTGAATGTATTTATGCCTTTATATATTTCTTTTATTTTCTTGACTATTTCTTAGTGCCCATTTGCAGTTAAAATTGAAGAGTTTTACTTTTGCTTTCCACCAATTCACCTTTTCTCAGATTACCTTTTATTGTCTTATTTATTTTCAATAACCCTATTTTTTTCTTTTATATGTGTTTGTCTAAGCAATGTCTTGTTGCATATTTGTTTATTTTTAAGTTAATCCAACCACAAAGACACTTTTAAGTGTTTGTAGAGCAGATGTTTCATGCCATTTCTATACAGGGCCAGATAGTAGATATTTTCTCTGTGAGCCATATGATTCTTTTCCCTCAATTCTGCCATTGTAGGGTATGAACGTTCATGAACAAAATGTAAATAGCAATGTGTCTATAAGACTTACTTTCAATATTGGTCTGCATGCTTGTTGAAACTGTTTCTGGAGTTTTATCTGTTTATATTTATTGTAGTTAGTATCACATTGATACTTATTTCCATCACTATATTCTGCTTTTTTCCTGTCTGCTCTGCTATTGTTTCCCTCTTTCCTTCCTTTGCTTTCTTTCATCTAGTTTGATAACTGGATTGTACTCCTATTACATCATTGTCTCAATATTTTGAGATTGTAGTTTATTATTACTATCTCTTGTAGTACATCTTTTATCTTTGCAATGCTTCATTTGTATGTATACTACACAACTACACATTCATAGTCATTCTAACATATTCCATTTCATGTATATTGACACCTCCATTTCATTTTTTATCCAAATTTCCTCCTGTGATGGCTTGAATGAGAAATATCACTTATAGTCTCAGGCTTTTGAATACCTGCTCCCCAGTTGATAGCACTGTTTAGGAAGGCTTAGGAGGTATGGCTTTGTTGGAGAAGGTATGCCACTTGGAGGCAGGCTTTGAATGATTAAATCCCATGTCACTTTGCATTTATGCTCTCTGCTTCTTGTTGGCAGTTCAAGACATATGAGCCCTCACTATATCCTGCTTCTGTCACTTTGCTAGTATGTCTCCTCACCATGAAAAATTCTTTCCCTTTTGGAACAGCAAAACTAAATAATTTCTTCAATTAATTGCCTTGGCAATTTTTTCACAACAGACATGTAACTAATACAGCAGCAGTCTTTGAGAGCAAAGGCGTTATCCCATTCCAGTTCACTCTCTCTGTGTCAAGCTTGTAGTTCACGATGTGAACCTCCAGATACTCATTAGTGCTCCATGACTTCTGGTTTATGCTACATGTCTCTGCCATGAGGGACTTTTAATCCTCTGGAAACAAGAACCCAGATAAATCCACTCTTACATAAATTACCTTTGTCAAGGTGTTTTATAATGACAAGAGAAAAGTATCTGATACAGAAATTGTTGCCAGGAAGCGGGCTATCAATATTGAGAATATTACCATACTCTTTTAGACTAGTAATCCATTCCACTAGTCTTTTAGACTAGTAATCTATGAAAAACCTAACATCAATAGAAAAGTTTAGAGCAATAAAGAAAATTTCCAGTGTCAATGGCTGACCTCTGTATGCATTTACACACAAGTACATGTACCCTTGCATATACATATTTACACAAACACATGCAAATGTGTATAGAATTGCCTATACCACACACATGCAAGCAAAAGCAACCTGTCAGGGGCCATGAGAGACATAGCAGGTGATAACTAGTGTTCAACAGACTGGCTTACCAGATGAGTGATTCTCTGATAGGGAGATCCACCTAGAAAAGCCATTGAGAAAAAAAAAAGCTGGGGAAACATGAGTTACTTCATTTCTTCCCTAAAAATATCTATGGGTGTCTTTCCAAGGCTTGTGTGTTTATCTCATGAAAATATTCCATCTAGTTGGCACATAAATTTGTGGGTGGTCAGGAAGATGACTTTTCATTTGGTAGTATAAATTTGATATATAAATTATATACTGGGACATACCTTATAACTAGATGTATTTGTCACACAAGGACTGTGGAGACTTAAAAGCCTGCTTTGTTATTTTGCTCAGACAAACTACTCATATTTTGCTTACTTTCACCTCAGAGTAAGTTCAAACTGGACTAAAGGCTTTTTGAAAATAGATCATAAGTTTAAACCTTACAGCTTGCAAAAGATCAGAGTCACAGATATCTGTCAATTTTCTATGCTGAACACCCTAGGAAGGGCATCCCAGTTCTTCATTTACCATTCTGTTAACAATGGATCTGTTTCTCATAGTTTTCATTGAGAACTATTTCCCTAGTCTTGTTCCTATGCCTTGGTACCTTATGCTGCCATGGTAATGGCTCAACACCTTAATAGCTTACCCTAGAAATGTGATTTTTGATCAATGAGAAGATAACATTTATAGTTTCTTCATCACTTCCAGGCTCCTGAAGGAGAATTTTTTAAATGGAAGAAGCTAGAAGTTCAAAGTAGGATAGGAGAATTAGGATAAAAGCAGAACAATAAAGAAACTGGCACAAAAAAATATAGAGTGAGAGACTCATTTTCCACCCTCAGGTCCCAAGTCCCTCACTTCCTATAGTGTAAGCTCTGAACACTGAGAGGAATTGAGGCTTGTAAACAGAGACTGCTTATTCATTCCATGGTCACCCAGACCCAAATAATCACACAAAACTATATTAATTACAACACCGTTTGACTGATGACTCAGGCATATTTCTAGCTAGCTCTTATATCTTAAATTAATCAATTTTTATTAATCTATTATTGCCAGGGGGCTGTGGCCTACAAGTAAAGTTCCAGCATCTTTCTCTTTTGGCAGATACATGGCATCTTCCTGATTCTGCCTTTTTTTTTTTGCTGCATTCAGTTAAGTTTTCTTACTTAGCTCTATTCTACCCTGCCATAGACCAAAACAGCTTCATTATTAACCAATGGTAATAAAACATATTCACAGCATACAGAGAGGAACCCCACATCATGATACTCAACAGTCCCTGTTAGAAACCCATAGAATACAAACAAAAATAGAAGTAAATAATAGTTTCAAAATCTAAAGAATACTCAGTGTGGTAGTACACATCTAAGATCTTATCAGGTTGGAGGTTGACTCAGGGAGATTTGAAGTTAGAACCAGCTTAGACGATGTAATGCCATCTGTTTTGGGGGTTGGATATCAAAAAGAGGAAAAAGAAGTAATCATTGGATAAATAATTTTAAAGTTTTCAGTTTACATGCTGGAAAAAAAAGGCAGGAATTTCCAGAAAAAGATCATATAGCTAGGAATATTCTAACTTTTGAAACACCCAGAACTCTAAATATAAATAGAAAAAATAATTCTAACAAAAAAGTAATGATTTTAAAAATTAAGACTAATATTGAAAATATCTTTAATCCATAAAACCAAAAGTAGTAGATAGAAAAGAGATAACCAAAGAGAAGTAAATATGATCCTGAAATACATGCAAGCTATGTCACCTATAAGATATTCACAATCATTTCTGAGTAATTATTTCAAGAGATTAAATATCAATAAACATCTACTGAGTTATAACAAAATTCTCAAAGAAAGAGTTATTTTTTTAAAAAAAACCTAAATATTTGGGCAGGAGAGAAGGAACAGCAGTTAAAAGCAATTATGACCCTGTAGAGATCAGCACTCAATTCCCAGGGCCCATGTGTTGGCTCACAACTATCTGTCGCTCCATTTCCAGGCAATCTAAGTCCTTTTCTGGTACCCATGGGCACCAAGCTTGTCCATACTACAGACACACATGCAGGCCAACTACCCACAAACATAAACTAACATATTTTTAAATATGTATTATTTGCTTTTCTATCTCTTTGATAAAACAGCATTATTAAGGTGACTTATGGAAGAAAGAGTTTATTTGGTCTTTCAGTTCCAGATGGTTAAGAGACCATCATGATTGTAAAACATGGCAACAAGCAGCAGGCATGGTGGCAGGAGTAGGAAGATGAGGCTTTCATCTTGACTTGCAAGCATCAAGCAGAGAGAGTAAACCCAAAGTAGGATAAGAACTTAAACTCTCAAAGCCCACCTCCAGTGTTGTATTTCAACATCAAAGGCACATCTCTAAAGCCTTCACAAACAGCAGCACAAACTTGGGAACAAGCATCCAAATGCTCCAAACTATAATGCATGAATCTCGAATCTCATTCAAATCACCACATTCCACTAGTAATCCCCCTTTCTCTAGTCTAGTTAGCCTGTTTGCTCTAAGAATCTCTTTCTGTGTTTGAATTGTAGGCAAGCTGCCAAATCCAGCCCACATTTGTGTGGGTGTTTGGGATTTGACTGTGGTCTCAGGTTTGAGCAGCAAGGACTTTTTCTCCTGAGTCATCTCCCCAGTATCTTATGACCTATTTTAAAAGAATTTTCTTTGATTTGATCATTCCAACATTTCATTTAATTAAAAAAATAATGTTTTTATTTTGTATGTATGGGTATTTTGCCTACATGTATGTCTGCGTATCATGTATATGCCTGTTGCTTATGGATGGTAGAAATAGGGCAGTGGATACTTGGACCTGGAGTTTCAGATAGTTGTGAGTCATTATTTGGGTACAGGGAATCAAACCCAGGTCCTCTGCAAGAGCATCAACTCTTAACTTCTAAGTCATTTGTCCAGGACAAATATCTAATTTAATATATATTAATTTATGTTCAAATATATATTTAAACATCTAATTTTTTTAGATAGTTGTGTGAGTCAATTTCTAGATAGGGTGTGAATCACCCTAGTATGTGCACTGGGAACCAAAACTGGGTCTTCTAGAAGAATGGTATTGCTCTTAACCACTGAGTCATCTCTCGAATCCCACATTTGATTTAAATAGTCTCATTTTCTCCATCATTTCTTCAATTGATTTTAAAATTTTATTTATTAGGATTATATACACATATATAAACTATTCTGATCATCTGCACTCATACTGTTTTCAGATACCATTACCTCAGTTCTCTCCAGTCCCTTCTTATTTTTTTTAACTCATTTAGTCCAACCTCTGTATATATAAGTTTAGATTTGTCTACTCTCTAAAGTTAGAGCCTGTGAAACCAATCAGATGTTTCATCCTTGAAACAAACTGACCTTCCAGACACCAACAGACATTAACTATCAATATCTCCTCAGCTTAGGGTGTGCCCCATTGAGCACTTTCCCACCCATGTTGGAAAATTTATTTAGCTTGGTATTGTGCAGCTTTTTTCTTTTTTTTTGATTTTCGAGACAAGGTTTCTCCGAAAATGTGTAGCCCAGGCTGGCCTCGAACTCGTGATCCTCCTGCCTCTGCCTCCTTCAGCAAATCCTACCGGCTTTTATGTAGATATCCTTGCGAGTTCATGAGTGCAGTAATCCTGTCATATTTGGAAGACACTTATACCACAGGCCTCCCAGAACTGTGGGTCTTTTTTTTTTTTTTTCTTTTTGGTTTTTCGAGACAGGGTTTCTCCACGTGCCCTAGAACTAGCTCTGTAGACCAGGCTGGCCTCTAACTCACAGAGATCTGCCTGCTTCTGCCTCCCAAGTGCTGGGATTAAAGGCATGCACCAGCACAGCTTGGGTAAACTGTGGGTCTGACAAACTTTTCACTCCCTCTTCTGTGATGGTCGGTCACTGAACTTTGAGAACGGGGTGATGTAGATGTTCCATTTGGGTTGAGTGTTCCACTTATATTTATTCTGTGCACTTTAACTAGTGATCTAATGAACTGTTACATTAAAAAGTAATTATTTTTGTTTCATAGTCATTTCATGCTACAATGGAAAGAATTAAGAGGTTTTTTAACTATTAAGAAATTTGAAACCAACACTTTGTCTTTCATCTCCTATAGCTAGTAATCTAGCAGTTTACTAGAACTAGTAATCTCTTTCTTTGTTCTATTAGTACTGGGTAGCCAATAGTTAATTTTACAAAATCATTTTTTTCTTTGCTTAAATATAGACCAATTTATTCTCAGAGATTATATAAAGTTACATGAATTACTTTTAGCACTATAAATCTGTTAAGTATCAGAGGGTATATTACCTCCCTTTCACAGGCCATCAGTCCTTGTGCTAGCAGTATACTTCCTTATGTGTAAAGACTCAAAATTCCTTATAAACTCATAGAGCAAAGTGTTAGATCAAGGATCTACTTCATCACCTTGTGTAGGAAGATTCACAGATATCTTCAGGCGTGTCTTTCCAGTAAATATCTCTCTGAGATCTGTAATTGATCATCAAAATCCAGTCTGACTAAGAGAACAACAAAATCAGATTTTAACCTGGTAAAAATTTCCAGCACACCTAGGGTTTAGGTTTTATTCCTTGGGCTCCATGAGAATTTCTGGTATATTAGCAGTATGATAAGAAAGTTAGATTTGTAGGTGTATTCAAACTTGGTAATGAGACATAAAGAGGTATACATTAAAGCTGCCATCTCCCTACAGGATTTTTCTTACTTCATTCAACCATTCCTTACCTAAATGCTTCATTTTATACATGCCCACAGGTGAAAGTCAGATGTGCAGTAGGCTACAAAATCAATGGTAAGTTTGTTTTGAAAAACTTCCAAGAGTATAATTGTTTTCATTTCTTTTGAATATATATGTTTTAACACACTGTAACCATAAAGGCACATAAAGTTTTGTTACTGGTGTTCCTTTAAATTAGAACAGGAAAATTAAAAATTTCGGGGATATGGAAATGAAATAAAGAAGATTACAAATGTTTGGGAAAAGAAAAAATGCCTTCTTTTAAGTAGTATCATATTTATAAAATATAGGAAAACCACAATATATAATAATAAATAAAATATTTTATTGTAACAACAAATAATGTGTAATACTATATAACATGTAATAGACATTATATTATAATTATATAATATAATAATCAATATTCATATGGCATCTTCCACCATAATACTTTTTTTATATGTGTAGGAAAGTTTTCAAAGAATGACCTTTAACAATTTTCTCAAAAGTAATTTTCCTAGTGTCTATTGTGATAACATCTTCTTGTGCTCCAAAATATGTTGTAATAGTTAACTGATTTATAGTTATGGTAACCATAACTTTTAGGTTTTCTGGAAAAACTTTCTGTGATATTGCTCATGTTCTTCAGGACTGGGCTGAGAAATATGAATTGTATGGCACATTTGAGTTTCATGGCTGGATTTGTCCAAGGTTAAAGAGAATGACATCTATTAACTAGGTGATGAACAGGTGACAGATTTCAAACCTTTGGAGTGCTTATTAATTCCTATCATGTAAAATGGTCTACTTTCTATGAAAAACTAGTCTTGACATCAATCTAAAGAAACTCATTTGAATAAGCAGTTTAGTTTCTAATATCTTACCAGAAAACAGATTCCCTTTTTGGTGCTATCTGTTCTGACTTGCCACTGTGAAAACAATGTTTAATTCAAGTTATAAAGGCCTTGAATAAGTGAAGGCCAGAAACTATTAAAAAACTTATTGCATTTAACATAACATTTGGTTTTAATGCTCTTTTGAATCTTTTCATTTAACCTTTTTGGTGACCTAATGTTCTTGGGCATGACAGAATAACCAAGGGAAAAAGAATACTTAATTGAAGCTTATAGAAATGTATATGAAAAATAAATTTTCAAATTTTATAATCTATTAATTATTAAATAAAACATGTTTTGGTTTCATTTAATTACTTTTGTAGAAATATGTTAAGGCCAGATTTTTCTAATATATTGTAAGGACTGTGATCTTCACTACAGCAGTAAACAGATACATGTAGCTATTATACACTTGATATGTAGTTATTTCAAATAGAAATGTGTAGGACTATTATGTAGCTCAGTAGTACAGCACTTGCTTGCTATATGTAATGCCTGAGTTTCTTGATCAGTACTAAAACAGAAGTGTACTGCAAGTGTAGAAGCTATACCAGAATTTGAAGACTGAAAATAAATAATATGTAATCTGTTATTAATAATTTTATATCATTTTTATTGACATGATAATATTTCTTATATTGGATAAATTAAAGTATATAGACAGCATTAATACTGATTGTTTTTATCATATTGTAAAAATTTAAATAATTACAAATTATATAATTAGATTATATAATTATTCTACTAACCAGTGCTTATACAGATAATAGGGATGGACTCAGAGGAGAAGTTCATCAAAGGCCTTTGCTATTATTACCCTGTTGGATGGACTTCAAGTAGACCTTTCGTACAGTCCAACAAACTAGTCATCTGCTGGTCCTCCATGAGGAAAATGAGCTTTGGTATGCAGTAGTCAAACCCAAATCATATTTTGCTGTTCATGGATTACTGTATCTGACAAATATTTAATGGCCCATAAATATTCATTAGCCTAAAGTCGAGGAATTTTGTCTTCCATCCCCAGACCTACAGAAACTAGCTCTATGATGCAAACTTATGCAAACCATTTCCCCTTTTTGTATCTGAGTTTTTCTTTTGTAAAATTCAATTTACTATGGTAAGTGAAGAATTTTCAACTCTTTGTCTTATTGATTCTTTGTATTCTCTTCTTTGTTTCTATTTTGCTTATTTCAATTCTCAATTTGACTATTTCCTGCCACCTAGTTCTCCTGGGTGAGTTTGCTTCTTTTTGTTCTAGAGTTTTCAGGTGTTCTGTTAATTTGTGGAATTTTTCAGCTTTTTTATGTAGTCATTTTGTGCTTTGAACTTTCCTCTTAACACTGCTCTCATTGTGTCCCATAAATTTGGGTATGTAGTGTGGTCATTTTCATTTGAATTTTAGGAAGTTTTTAATTTTTTCCTTTATTTTTTCCTTGACCCATTGATGATTCAGGTGAGCATTGTTTAATTTCCATGTGTCTTTGGGCTTTCTGGAATTAGTGTTGCTGTTGAATTCTAATTTTAAGCCATGGTGATCCAATAAGATACATGCTGCTATTCCAACTTTTCTGTATCTGTTGAGGTTTGCTTTGTTACCTAGTATGTGGTCAATTTTGAGAAGGTTCCATGAGGTGCTGAGAAGAAGTTATATTCTTTTATGTTTAGGTGGAATGTTCTATAGATGTCTGTTAAGTTCATTTGAGCCATAACATTTGTTAGTTCCCTTATTTCTCTGTCAATTTTCTTTTTTTTTTTTTTTTTTTTTTTTTTGGGTTTTCGAGACAGGGTTTCTCTGTGGTTTTGGAGCCTATCCTGGAACTAGCTCTGTAGACCAGGCTGGTCTCGAACTCACAGAGATCCGCCTGCCTCTGCCTCCCAAGTGCTGGGATTAAAGGCGTGCGCCACCACCGCCCGGCTCTCTGTCAATTTTCTATATGACAGACCTGTCCAGTGGTAAGAGTGGTGTGTTGAAGTCTCCCACTATTAGTGTATAGAGTTTAATGTGTGATTTAAGCTTTAGTAATGTTTCTTTCACTTATGAGGGTGCCCTTTTATTTGGGGTATAGATGTTCAGTATTGAGATTTCCTTTTGGTGGATTTGTTCTGTAGTAATATAAAATGTCTTTCTTTGTCTCTTTTGATTGATTTTAGTTTGAAGTCTATTTTGTTAGATATTAGGATAGCTGCACCAGCTTCTTAGGTGCATTTGATTGGAAAATTTTTTTCCAACCCTTTACCCTGAGGTGATGTCTGTCTTTGAGCTTGAGGTGTGTTTCTTGTATGCAGCAAAAGGATGGATTCTGTCTTTGTATCCAATCTGTTAGCCTGCATCTTTTTATAGGTAAGTTGATTGATTCCATTTACATTAAGGGATATAAATGACCAGTGATTGCTCATTCCTGTTATTTTAGTTTTCATTGTTGGTGATGTTATTGTGTGTTTTTCCCTTCTTTGGGATATGCTGTTGTGAGATCATGTATTGTCTGTATTTTTGTGGATGTAGCCAACTTCCTTGGGTTGGAGTTATCCTTCTAGTACTGTGTGTAGGACTGGGCTTGTGGCTGAGTATTGATTTAATCTGGTTTTGTCATGGAATATCTCGCTTTGTCCATCTATGGTGATTGCAACATTTTCTGGTTATACAAATTTGGGTTGGCATCCCTCTTCTCTTAATGTCTGCATGACACTTGACCTGGACCTTCTGGCTTTCATTGTTTTCATTGAGAAGTCAGGTGTATTTCTGATAGGTCTGCCTTTATATAGTACTTGGCCTTTTTCCTTTGCAGCTCTTAATTGTCCTTCTTTATTCTGTATGTTTAGTTGTTTTGATTATTATGTGGTGACGGGACTTTTTGGATCCAGTCTTTTTGGTGTTCTGTATGCTTCTTGTATCTTTATACGCATATCCTTCTTTAGTTTGGGAAAATTTTTTTTTCTATAATTTTGTTGAATATATTTTCTGTGCTTTTAAGCTGGACTTCTTCTTTTATTCCTATTATTCTTAGATTTGGTGTTTTCGTGGTGTTCCATATTTCCTGGTTATTTTGTGTTAAGCTTTTGTTGAATTTGATGTTTTCTTTGATCAATGAGTCTATTTCATCTATTGTTTCTTCAGTGCTTGAGATTCTCTCTTCCATCTCTTGTACTCTATTGTTTATGCTTAAATTTGTGTTTCCTGAACATTTTCTTATAATTTCCATTTCTATAATTCTCTTGGTGTGTATTTTTTTATTGTCTCTATTTTGGTTTTCTAGTCTTGAGTAGTTCCTGTTTGATTGATATGTCTTGGTTTTCTTTAAGGGATTTGTTGATTTCTTCCATTTTTTTCTTTGTCTTTTCCTCCATTTCTTTGAGGGAAGTTTTTGTTTCCTCTTTAAGGGCCTTGAACATTTTCCTAAAGTTATTTTTTAGGTCATTTTCTTGTGCTTTATCTATAATTGGTTGTTCATGTCTTGCTGTTATAGGGACACTAGTTTTTGTTGGTGTTGTGTTCTTCTTTGTGGTGTTGAGTGTGTTCTTACCTTGTCTACCCATCTTTTCCTCTGATTGGTGTAGTTGAGACTGTGTCTCTGGTGCTCAATCCCCCAGATGCCAGTGGATCCAAGGCTCATAGGGTTGCTCCTCATAGTTTAATCAGGGCCATGGTTCTAGTTACCTTGGAGGTCACATGGTGTCCTCAGATGTGAGTCAGCACTCCTGTTGGTTACTCTGCAATCCTGGGGTTCATTCAGGTCTATCCCAATGAAGTTTCCTTGCTTGGGCCTGCTCCAGCTGTGGTCATTAGCTCAAGTCTGCTCCAGCAGAGGTCACTGGCTCAGGCCTGTTCCCACAGATGGCTCTGGCTTGGGCCAGCGCCTCTGAGGTCCCTGGCTTCAGATGTCTCTTGCTCGAGCCTTCTCCCTCAGTAGTCACTCCCTTGTTCCTGCTCCTGTGGAGGTAACTGACTCAGGCCTTCTCTCTCTGAGTTCACTGGCTCAGGCCTCCTTCATCAGTGGTTGCTGACTTAGGTCTGTTCCCACAGATGTTCCTGGCTTGGACCTGTTTCTGCAAGGTCTCTGGCTTGGGCCTGCTCCCTTAGTGACTTAGAGGTTGCTTCCTTGCACCTGTTACTGTAGATGTTGCTGCCCCAGGCCTGCTCTGGTGGTAGTCACTGGCCAATATAATACACTCCTATCCTGGCTCACATTCTACTTCCCTCAATGAAAATATAATATAAATTACCTCTATAATTCTCTTGTGGGAGTTTAATTCCTATAAAACAGCAATATGATGGTCAGATTTTTTTCTAGAGAAATGACTATTAGTTATGTATTTTCAGAATGGTGCCCTGTAACAACTATAAAGCTAACGTTATAAAAGAATAAATACCTCCTACCTCAGCATTAGCATCTCTGCTGCGTCCTGCTCCCAACTCAGACAGAATTTCATTGCTCTGATGCAGGCCACACCAATAAATTCAATAAAGAATTAAAAAAAAAACAGAAGGGAATCAATTATTCAAGACATGAAATAGAAGCAGAAAAAAGTACAAACTAAGGGAAATCTGGGCAAGTGAACAGGAACTACAGACATAAGCATCACCAAACAGAATACAAGAGATGGAAGAAAGAATCTCAGGTATTGAAGATATAATAGAAGAAAAAGACTCATTGGGCAATGAAAATGCTGCATCAAAAAAAAAAAAGCCTCCTAATACAAAATATCCAGGAAATCTGGGACATCATGAAAAGACCAAAGCTAAGAATAATAAGAATAGAAGAAGGAGAAGAATCCTAGCTCAAAAACCCAGTAAATATATTTAATAATTTATAGGGAAAATTTTTTCTACCCTAACAAAGGACATGTTTATAAAGGTCCAAGAAGTTTACAGAATACCACATAGATTTTCCATGCCATATCATAATCAAAACACTAAACACATAGAACAAAGAAAGAATGTTAAACCTGAAAGGGAAAAAGGCTACATACATAACATACAAAGGCACACCTATTAAAGTCCCAGCTGATTTCTCAATGGATATCCTAAGAGCTGCAAGGGCCTGGACTGATGTCTTGCAGACTCTAAGAGACCATGGATGTCAGCACACACTACTGTTCGTACTCACAGCAGAACTTCATTCAACATAGATGGAGAAAACAAGATATTTCATGACAAAGTCAAATTTATAGAATATCTGTTCATAATCCAGCCCTACAGAAGGTTCTACAAGGAAAACTTCAACCCAAGAAACTTAAATACACCCATGAAAACTTAGGCAATAGATAATATCACACCAACAAAATCCAAAGAAGGGAAACACACACACACACACACAACTACCATCACCGCCACCACCAAAAATGACAGAAAATAATAATCACTGGTCAATAATAATCCTCCAGATCAATGAACTATATTCACCAATAAGAGACACAGGTTAACAGAATTGCTATGAAAATAGCATTCATTATTATGATCCATACAAGAAACATTTCTCAACGTCAAAGGTAGATATTACCTCAGAGAAATCAGCTGGAAAAAGGCTTCACAATGAAATAGACATTTAAAAAAAGCTGGTGTAGCTACCCCAATATCTAACAAAATAGGCTTCAAGTCAAAATTAGTGAAAAGAGATGGAGATGAGGGAGGAAAAATTGTGGATGGGGTGTAAAATAATTGAATAAATTAAAAAAACAGTAAATAACCATTTCATATACATACATGTATATTACATGTTTACTGATCTTGTCAAGTATTTTCTGGGCTCCCCCATGTAACTGAAGACTTGTTTTGATCATATATCTCCTTTCTTTGTCAACAGTGCCTGAGGCTTAACATGTTTCCAAGGAAACAGTGCAGGGCAACAAAAGCAAACTCTTGCACTCAATCAATTCTGAAACCTAAGTTTGTAATTGGCATGCTGCCAGTTTCATTATATTCTTCTTTCCACAGCAAGGCAAAGGGTCACAGTTCAAGTGATAAAGAAACACACTTTGACTCTGTAATGAAAAGTATTACAAAGTCATATGTAAAAGAGTAGATTCACAAAGGACTAAAGTATTATAGCCACTATCGCTATGTATCATAAAAGGATACAATTTTGATTCATAGTGACTAGTATCCTGCAACTTGTCTAAAAGGATAGAAAAATTGGTAGGAAGAAAAGTATAGGCTAAATGTATTGTTCATATATATATATATGTATACATACATATAGTCATTATTGATGTTTTTAATCTCTGCTTTGTGATATATTTAAATATATTCATAATTTATTGATAATTGATTGTGGAAATGATTAGAATGGTTTCCAACACTAGTGAATGCCACATCTTTTCCATAATAATCTTACTTCAAACAGTAACAAAATACTAATATAGGTTTATTGGCATTTTTATTTATCAGAGTAATGCTAGGCTGTGGACAATCAGCAACAAAATTAAGTGTTAATAGCATAACAAAGGTTTGTTTTTTTCACAAATCAATGTTCAATTTAGGTGTGCAGAGACTCCTCTCTGCAATGCCTGAATATCTTGTTTTCTTCTTTATTAAACAGGGATTTCAAGGTCATTGAAGTAGAAGAGAAGGAAGATAAGCTGTAAGAAAGCATAGCTGTTTCAGACTGGTAGTGACATATGTCTTTTTTGCTCCCATTTCATTGCCCAGAGCTAGTCATAGTTTTGAGCTTATCCCAATCTAATTATAAAAAAGCTATAAAATGTAGAGAAATACATAGAATCTTGGTGAGCACTCCCTATGACGCATCTTTGAATCTGCATATTCTAGGGTGATTACCTTTATTGGTTATACTATAATAACAATTTCTTCTCATTAATCTTTTGGCAAATGTTCCTGGATAGCATTAATATGAAAAAGTATTTTCAAAGGTATTAAGAACTACTATTTTCAATAAACTTTTACAATTTTTCGATTTTCTTTTAACTATTTAATATACTTTATGATAACCTATCATTAGATATATTAGTCAAATATTTTGCAGCTCTGCCCTTGAAATTGTATCTATAAAAAGTATACAATCACCTACATTATCTTTACATACTTCGATTTTAATTATTTAATTACTTAATTGTTGTTTCTATTTTTGGTAACATGTAATAAGTCTATATTTGATATAGGTGGTATTCTAAATTACTCAGTGTTCCATGAATCAGCTCATAAAAACTACTTCATATCTTTTTCTTTCTTTTTTGATTTTATTGATTCATTTTTCAGGGATCATTTCTATAGTTCATTAATTAATTAATTTTTAAAACAATTCTTTCTCATTTTACATACCAATTCCAGTTCCCACTCTTTTCCCTCCTCCAACTTCCCCAATCTTCCTCCAACCCACTCTCATCTACTCCTCAGAGATGGTAAGGCTTCCCATGGGGAGTCAACAAAGTCTGGCACATCACTTTGAGGCAGGACCAAGGCCTTCGCCACTATATCTAGACTGAGCAAGGTATCCCTCCAAAGAGAATGGGCTCCAAAAACCCAGTTCAAGCACTAGAGATAAGACCTGGTCCCACTGCCAGCGGCCCCACAGACTGCCCCAGTCATGCAACTGTCACGTACATTCAGAGGGCCTAGTTTGGTCCTATGCAGGTTCTCCCACTCTTAGTCTGGTGTCAGTGAGCTTCCACTTGCTCAGGTCAGGTGTTTCTGTGAGTTTCCCCATCATGGTCTTGGCCCTTTTGCTCATTTCATTGCTTCTCACTCTTTTCGATTGGACTCATGGAGCTCAGCCCAGTGCTTAGCTGTGTATCTCTTATCTGCTTCCATCAGTTGCTGGATGAAGGTTCTATGATGGCAATTATGGTAGTCTTCAATCTGATTACAGGGGAAGGGCAGTTCAGGTACTCTCTCCACAACTGCTTAGGGTCTTAGCTGGGGTCATCCTTGTGGATTCCTGGTAATTTCCCTAGTGCCAGATTTCTTGCTAGCCCCATAATGGCTCTCAATGTATCTCTTTCCTTATTGTCTCTCTCTGCCCTTCTCCCATCTCAGCCATCCCATTCCCTCAGTATAAGCAAGTGCAATGGCAAAAAACAGAACATACTGCTTACTGCCTAATCTTGGAACTAACATTCAACCAGCCTTCCCTTGTATTACTTATTAGAAAGAAATATATTCTGTCCACAGAAAAAGAGAAGCATTTGACAGAGTTCTCCAGAGATAAATGCATACATATATAAATACACACATAAATGTATATATACATACATAATTACAGATGGACATAAATAAATAGGAATATGAAAGATTTTTATAGAAATTGGCTCATGTGGATTTGGAGATCAAAAAATACTATTAACTTCCATTGTTAAGTTTGAGAGTCAAGAAATCAAGTGGTGAAATTTAATATGTTCCTATGACCTGGGAATGAAGATAGGTGATGGTTTAATCCTAGTCCAAAGCCAAAAAATCAAAAATTAAGAGTTCTGAAGTTCAAAGGCAGGAGATAGTGGTGTCTGAGTTCAACAAGAAATAAATATAGCTTTTCTCTGCCTTTTTCATTATGTGTAGATCCTTAACAGATTTAACACTGGCAATGTATATTGGTAAAGGAAGATCTATACTCCATATACTGATTCAAGTATGAGTGTCTCAATAAAGACTCCCATATATGCACTCAGAATTAATACTTCACCAGTTATATGGATGTCTCTGAGACCAGTCAGACTGACATATAAAATGACACATAAAACATCACAGGAGGTGATCACACTAAGATGTGGTTACCAAGAGTTAAAGAACAATAAAAAGTATTTTAGAATAAAATTAATGCAACTTTTAAATATAAAGCTGTTATATGTGATCAAATATTGCATAGTCATAATAAATTATTTACAACATGTGTCTGACTTTAATTTGAATATCTTTTATTTATACGTGAGAAAGTTGCTTTTTAAAATGTAAAGAAATACATCTTTAAATATATTAAGTAAATGTATGAAATTAAAAATTAAGAAATTATCTAGTCCATAAAAATAATTTTATACTGGAAGATCTTGTTAGAATAAACCTTTTTAGAACTTTAGAGACCAATAAATTCAGACACTGTGAAAGGTTTCATTATTAATCTTTGAGTAATTACATCCTTATTTCTGCCCCATGAGAGAGAAAAGTCAAGTATCAACCATGAACACAAGGGCTTTTTAGAAGGAGAGCTGCAATTAAGGATATACTTAAGGCTTCTAATCCATGCCTCGTCTCACCTCACTTTACTAACCTCTTAAGAGTGTGAATGAGGTTATAGAAACAGTCCTCCAAACCAGAGAATTAACTATTAGCTAACATATTATGTGTAATGTGTCACTTAAGATCACTCAGTGAAAACAAAAACTAACCATTAGAAATAGTAATGCTTAGAATATAAAGAGCAGACTTTTAAAAAAGCTGTGCAGATGCAAACGTTACTGTCAAATGCGACCTTAGTTCACACTAGCTATCTGACCTTAGCTAGCTAACTGACTTCTATAAGCTTCAGTTTTCTTATTTGTGAATTAGGCATAGAAGAACAGTCCTTAATAGTTTGGTTGACACATAATGAACTGTTGAGAAATGGTAGTCTGTTGTGTTGACTTGGTATTTCAACAGCTTAAGACAAATTTTTATGCAGCTTGTTTCTTCTTACTTTCTATCCTTTTTCATTTTTCCAAACATATCTTTAGCCACAGTACACTAAAGAATATGGAGTAAACATTTGTAAAATATTTAATGGATAAGATTCTAATCAAATATTACTTTAAATTTAATTTTAATTGGCACATATTTGTTTTTGTTTAAAGGATCAACTATAAAAATTTGATGTATGCAATGTGCAAAAATTAAATAAAAGTAACTAGAATTTTCTTCTCCTAAAATATTCATCATTTCAATGTGTTGCCCACAGTAGGCCTTCTTTTAACATTTTTTTACATTTTTCTTTAACATTTTCTGAAAATCTAACTTTTTACTTGAATTTTAATTATGAACTGTAGTAAGTGATGACAGAAATCCATAAGGAGTAGCATTTTTTAAACATTATCAGCTGAATTATATTTGTGATTTGGGCTTCCAAAGCATCTTCATATTAAATGTTTTTGTTTTTCTTTTCTTTTCTTTCTATAGTGAGAAAGAATCATGTATTCTCCACTAATTAAAAGTACTAGCTTTCAATTTTTTTTCATTTTAGCAGATTTATTTATTTTTATTTTTCCATTCAAAAATTTACACTTCCTCCCTTCCTCCCATTCCCCTCCGGCCTCCCCACTCACCCTTCTCCCTTCCCCTCCCTCCCTAAGAGAGGGAAGGAAACCCTGCCCTGTGGGAAGTCCAAGGCCTCCCCCCTACATCCAGGCCTAGGAAGCTGTGCATCCAAATAGACTAGTGTCCCAAAAAGCCAGTACATGCAGTAGAAACACGTCCCCGTGCCTTTTTCAGTGGCTTCTTAGTCAGCCCCCATTGTCAGCCTCATTCAGAGAGTCCGGTTTGATCACATGCTCGTTCAGTCCTGGTCCAGCTGGATTTGGTGAGCTCCCATTAGAACAGGCACACCGTCTTAGTCAGGATCAACACCTCACGGTCCTGACTTCCTTGGTCATCTTCTCCCTCCTTCTGCTCTTCAACTGGACCTTACGAGCACAGTCCGTTGCTCTGATGAGAATCTCTGTCTTTATCTCCATCTGTCACCGGATGAAGATTCTATCTTCTTATCCCATCCCAGCCCCTCCCCATCCAACACCCCTTTCTAGCTTTCATTTTATTAAGCATGCCACGTGAGGAACTTAGGTACAACAGAGGAGAAATTGGCAAGAGTGACAAAAAATCTGTAAGTCTTTATTCAGGCTGTTTATATTCCCAAGTGGAAAGCTGTGGAGTAGTGTGAATCTCTAGAAATACATTTTTACAATCAGATATTTTGAAAGTTTTTGCTTTTGTTGTTCCTCTTCTTTATTTAATCAGTACCACCTAAAAGTACCTGTAGCTCATTGCACAATCATCAGCACCATGCTGTAATTAGGGTTTTAAGAAATGGAATGCATGGAGCAACTAAAACACAATCCTCTACTATAAGCTATCATCAAAATCATTTGAAATTAGAGATAAAGATCAAGTGTTGTGCTTAATTGTATAGTTTAAAAATTATTTATGACAAAAGTATTTTGATAAAATATAAAGTAAATCTACAACATTAGAAAAATGTAACCATAGTTACAAAAATTTAACTTTAAAGTTAATTATATTACCAAGAATAAATTGGAAATCTCAGAATATCATTGATTTTTTTCTCCAGTACAGAAATATGAGAATTTAAGTGAACAATGCTTGGCAGACAATAAAATATTAACAGACTAATGGAACATAAGGTACAAAGGTAAAAATATATGGACAATTATATGTATATACAGGAAACAAATATTAATAATAAGTACATTTTGTCTCTATATAGCATATTGATTAATGCATATGTTAGTTAATCCATTTCATAAAAGTAAACATAATTTCATCCACTAAAGCACTTCTACTTTTACCCATAAAGAAGTAACCAATACAGAACTTTCTCCTCTAATAAAGTCACAAGAAAGGTAGAAAAATATTGGAAACATTTTGATTACTTGGGACAATGGCTAGAGCAAGACTATGCAAGTAAAGATGATGTTGACCAAGAGATAGACAAAACAGGAGATAAGTTTTACAGCCATCCTAGCTTTGCTACCAGGAAGCAATTTTTACATTGTAACCTAGTAGGAACAAACATCAACTAAAGTACATTGTTATTTCATTTTGCTGATGAAACTATACATGTATTCTATCATGCACAGTTTACGTGCTACTGGGGACCAAACTCAGGACTTTGTACTACCAATTGCACAATATCCCCCGTACTGTAACTTTAGTTTAATAACCAAAATAGCATCAAGCACTTGTCAGTTGAAGGATGTTTTATAAAACATCACATCCATACCACTCATAGCTATCAAAGTCTGCAAAAACATGTACACTAATATGGCTTAAAGGAATTAAGGGGGTACGGCTATTATAATAGGCATCCTCATAAGATGTTATCACATAAAAATGAATATCAAGTAAAGTATAGGAACTGTTGAAGAATGTATGAACTATATTGTTATTGACTTTTATTGTCAAACTTTATCATTCCAGTGCAGGATGTTAACAGAAGGGAAAAGTAGTGTCGGGTATTTCTTTTAATCTGAGCCCTTACTGTACTATATTCATATCTTTTCAGGATATCTAATCTTTAAAAATATTCATTAAAATCAAGTAAGCATCAATGATCATTAGGACAATATTGCACAACATAATAAATGCCCAAAATGTAGAAAGAAAAGTAATGGGAGTAAAAAAAATATGGAGGAAAGATGAATAATATTTATGATGAATAATCTTTTTCTTTTTTTTTGGTTTTCAAGACAGGGTTTCTCTATGTAGTTTAGCAGCCTGTCCTGAAAGTCTATCTGTATACCAGGTTGGTCTCAAAATCACAGAGATCCACCTGCCTCTGCCTCCTGAGTGTTGACTAATATCCTATAAAATTAATTAAATCTGAAATTCCTAAAATCAAGGTTTTCCAATAAAATCAAACATGTTATCATGAAATGAAAAACAGGTGAGGAAAAATAAAGTCAAAAGAAGTAGAACAAAAATATGTATATAATAATAAAAGGAAGCATTTTCACATATTTCTTGTGAAGGACTATGAAAGCAAGACATTTCAAGCAAAAAAAAAAAAAAAAAACCAGAAAGTGCTAAAGCAAGCAGATAAAATTTAAATGTACAGTTATGTTTAGTAAAAAGGTCACTTTGCTTTTGACATACAAGCAATTTTCTGAGACAAAAATCAAAACCATGGTAAGTATTTGAACTGGCAATCCTGAACTGTAAGAAGAAATACTATACAGATTTTTTTCATACTGAAGGAAAAGGATATATTTCTCACAGAATTTCAGATCTACACAAAGTGAAGGTGCATGAAGTGACAAATGTGTGTGTTAAGTTTTGAAGACTGTTCTATGGCAAGAAAACAGTAAGACATGAAAATATTGTGGATGAAAGGGCAAATGTCACTATATCTCCTATAACCTTCAAAATATATAATTTCAAACATCTCATGAGAAACATTTATAAGACATTTGTTATTTATTTATTAAAAAGAAAACAAGCAATCTTTTTCATTTTACATACCAATTCCAGTTCCCACTCCCTCCCTTACTTTCCTTCCCTCCACCTAACTCCCCCACCCTACCACCCATCCACTCCTCAGAGATGGTAAGGCACATTACTTTGGGTAAGTTCCAAAGCCCTCCCTACTATATCCAGGCTGAGCAAGGTATCCATCCAAAGATACCTTGGTTCTAAAAAAGCCAGTAAAAGCAGTACAGATAAATCCTGGTGGTGTAGGAGGTCCTTCTGTCTATGTGTTGCTTTCATTAGGTAATAAAGAAACTGCCTTGGCCTGTTGATAGGCCAAAACTTAGGTAGGTAAGGATGAACGAACTGAATGTTGGGAGAAAGAAGGGCAAAGCCAGGGAGAAGCCACGGAGCCGCCAAAAGCAAACGCTGGGAATTTTATCTGATAAGCTACTGCCATATGGCAATGCACGTTTAATAGAAATGGGTTAAATTAAGATGTAAGAATTAACCAATAAGACGATAGAGCTAATGGGCCAAGCAGTGATTTAATTAATACAGTCTCTAAGCGATTATTTTGGTTCTGGGTGGCCGGGACAAACAAGTGGCTCCTTGCAACATCATGGTGACACTGCCAGTGGCCCCTCAGTCTGCCCCAACCATGTAACTTTCACCCCCATTCAGAAGGACTAGTTTGGACCTATGCTGTTTCCTTCCCTGTCCAACTGGATTTGGTGAGCTCCTATTAGATCAGGTAAACTGTTTCAGTGGGTGTACCTATCATAGTCTTGACCTCTTTACTCAAATTCTCACTTATCCAACTCTTCAACTGGACTTTGGGAGCTCAGTCCAGTGCTTCAATTGCAGATTTCTCCCTCTGTTTCCATCTGTTGCTGGATGAAGTTTCTATGATGAAAATTAAAATATTCATCAGTCTAACTACAGGAGAAGGCCAGTTTGTGCAACCTCTCCTCTATTGCTTAGAGTCTTAACTGGGGTCATCCTTGCAGATTTCTGGGAATTTCTCTAGAGCCAGGTTTCTTGCTAGCCCCATAATGGCTCCCTCAATCAAGGTATCTTTTTCCTTGCTCTAATCTCGGTTCCTCCTCCATATTGACTATCCCATTTCCTCAAATTCTCCTCCCCCCTTTTTCTTCTCCTATTCCCTTTCCAACTTCCCTATTCCCTCCACCCCCATACTCCCAATTTTGTCAGGCAATCTTGTTTATTTCCCCTTTCCAGGTGAATTTATGTATGCTTTTCGTAGAGTTCACCTTGTTTCTTAGCTTCTTTAGGATCATGTACTATAGGCTCAACATCCTTTATTTTTCAGCTAGTATCCACTTATGAGTGAGTGCATACCATGTTCATCTTTCTGGGTCTGGGTTACTTCACTCAGGATGGTTTTTCCTAGTTCTTGCCATTTGCCTGCAAATTTCAAGACGTCATTGTTTCTTACTGCTGAGTGGTATTCTAATGTGTAAATGTGACACGTTTTCTTTATCCATTCTTTGGTTGAGGGGCATCTAGGTTGTTTCCAGGTTCTGGCTATTATGAGTAATGCTGCTATGAACATAGTTGAACAAATGTCCTTACGTTATGATTGAGCATCATTTGGGTATTTGCCCAAGAGTGGTATTGCTGGGTGGGTTAATTCCCAATTTTTTGAAAAACGACCATAATGATTTCCAAAGTGGTTGTACAAGTTTGCATTCCCACCAGCAATGGAGGGGTGCTCCTTTACTCCACATCCTCTCCAGCATAAGCTATCAGTGGTAGTTTTGATCTCAGTCATTCTGACTGGTGAAAGATGGTATCTCAGAGTTCTTTTGATTTGCATTTCCCTAATGGCTAAGGAGGTTGAACATTTCCTAAGTGTCTTTCGGTCATTCGAGAGTTTTCCATTGAGAATTCTGTTTAGTTCTGTAACTATTTTTTTAATTGGGTTATTTGGAATTTTGGTGTCTAATTTCTTGAGTTCTTTATATATTTTGGAGGTCAGACCTCTGTCTGATTCATATAGAAAAAAAAAAAACCCAGAATAGCCAAAATAATCATGTACATTAAAGGACTTTCCAGAGGTATCACCATCCTTGACATCAAGCTCTATTATAGTTACAGTAATGAAAACAGCTTGGTATTGGCATAAAAACGGAGAGGATGTTCTGGAATTAAACCAAAGACCTGGATATTAATCCACACACCAATGAACACCTGATTTTTTTTTACAAAGAAGCTAAAAATATACAATGGGAAAAAAAGCATCTTCAACAAATGGTGCTGACATAACTGTATGTCAACATGTAAAGAAGTGAAATAGATCCATATATTTCTCCATGCACAAAACTTAAGTCCAAAAGGATTATAGACCTTAATATAAATTCAACCACACTGAACCTGATAGAAGAGAAAGTGGAAAGTAGCCTTCAATGTATGGGAACAGGAGACTACTTTCTAAATATAACACCAGTATCACAGATACTAAGAGCAACAATAAATAAATGGGACCTCCTGAAACTGAGAAGCTTCTGTAAGACAAAGGACATAGTCAATAAGACAAAAAGGCAGCCTACTGAATGGGAAAAGTTCTTCAACCACCCCACCTCAAACAGAGGACTGATCTCTAACACATTATTAATATGCCATATTTTGTTGATATCCACGGAAGATCTGCCCTTTCTTGAACAGGCAGAGTAGGAGGCATTTGGGGGATGGAGACGGGGTAGAGTAGGAGGAGGGACTGAGAGGAAAAGGGCATGGAGACCATCCGGGATGTTAAATAAATTGATTTATTTTTTTAAAAAAGCCCCGTTCTAAAAGACAATCTGTCTTTGATTTTCACACATATAGATGGACTGATTAATTATTATTAAATGAACAATTTTGCAAACAAATAGCATTAAATTAGTAAACTCTGATATGACTCATTTGTATGTATACAAGCATATTTTAACCTGGTTTAAAAATTTGTCTTGTGAGAAAAGAAATTCTGGGCCAAAATAGCTTTATTGGTGATTTTGAAAACCAATATTAAAGGAAAAATAATGAAAAATTTTATGCTCATGTCCTAAGAAGTGTGCAATTGTGCAATTCATTTCACAAAGATAGACTTCTGGAGAGTAATAGGAATGGTGCTACTTCCAAAGATCCTAAAATTTAGGATCTATGACCATGTTGTCATTTATGGCACAAAGAACTCAAACATGTGATTTAAGTATCTTGAGACGGGAAATTGTCCTGGACTACAAGCCCAAGGTTGTCACAAAGGGATAGAAGCAAGTAAGAGTAGGCAATGTGACAACTACAACAGAACTCAAATTGATGTAGTTTTTGTAAAAAAGAAAGTTATGAATCAAGAAAGGCAGGCAACCTCTGTATGTGTGAAAGTCAAGGACAGATTGTCTTTCACAATAGGGCTTTAAAAAAATAATTTATTTTACATCCTGGCTGCAGTATCCGTGCCCTTTTCCTCCCAGTCCACCTTGTTTCCATCCCCAGTCTCCTACTGCTCTGCCTGTTCAGGAAAGAGCAGGTCTTTCATGGATCTCAACAAAACATGGCATATCAAGTTGCAGTAAGACTAAGCACATCCCGTTAAAGCAAGGCTGGGTAAGGCACCCAATATAAAGAATAGGATCCTAAATCCAGCCAAAGCATTATGGACAGCCCCTATTCCCACAGTTAGTAATCCCACAAGAGGACCAAGATACACATCTGTAACATATATGCAGAGGGCCTAGGCCAATCCCATGCAGGTTCCCTAGTTGTCGGTTCAATCCCTGTGAGCCCCATGATTCTGTGGATTTTCTTGTGATGTCCTTGAACCCTCTAGCTCCTACAATCCTTATCTCCTCTCTTCTGCAGGATTCCCCAAACTCCCACCTAATGTTTGACTGTGGATCACCATTTGTTTCCATCAGTTGGTAGAGGAAGCCTCTTTGATGACAATTCAGCTACACACCAAACTATGAGTATAGCAGAATGTCATTAGGCATCACTACATTGACATTTTCCCCCTCCAATTGTGTTTGGTTCTATCCTAAGTCTCTGGGTCATTCAGCCTGTGGGTTCTTGTGCTCCACACAGTGTCAGGGGTGTGTTTACTCTCTTGGCATGGGTTTTAGGCTATACCAGTCATTTATTGGCCTCTCCCTCAATCTCAAGGCCACCCTTTACCCCAGCATATCCCATATACAGGACAAACTGTAAGGTTATGTGGCCAGACAACAGAGCTTTTTAAACTTTTAAACTCATAGCGCCCTATTCCACCAAAGACTTTCTTTGTGACTGTGGGTACCTAGGAGTATAAAAGGGGCATACAAATCAACAATTATTGATAATAAACCATATATAATTTTATTTTAGAGCTTGATTTCTGGAGTCCACATTAAACAATAATAACAAAACCAGAATGTGGTGCCATGTGCTTGTAATTACAACACTGACAAAGAGGACAAAAGCAAATCATGGAGCTCATTGACTAACCAATCTAGCCTACTTGGTAAGCTCCAGGTCAGTAAGGGATTTTTGTCTCAAAAAAAGAAAGAAGAGAAAGGCAGAGAGAGAGAGACAGAGTGAGGGAAGAAAAGAGGGAGGAAAAGAGAGAGAGAGAGAGAGAGAGAGAGAGAGAGAAGGAAAGAAAGAAAGAAAGAAAGAAAGAAAGAAAGAAAGAAAGAAAGAAAGAAAGAAAGAAAGAAAGAAAGATGGGCAACCACTGGAAAGCAATTGAATTTGTCCTCTGACACTTCACATGCATGCTCACTTGGAAAAACATTCACATTCATACAGAAGGAAATTTTTGTTTAAAGAACTCTCAGATATACATAAGACTTTACCATTATTAAAGATTAAGAAAAATTGCATACTAATGAGATGCATTGTCTGTGTTGGAAAAAGTATTGAATATTTTCTCAATATTTGATAGTGCCTTCAGTATTGAGTGGATAGAATATTCAATATTTTTTCAAATGTGATTAATGCTTTGATTTTATCACCAATGCCAAGAATATCATTTCAAATAAATACATAGCCGCAAATGTCAGAAGCATGTTTCAGGTCATTTCAGAAGTTATTAAAAATTCTGTCTTAATCTCAACCAAAATTCATTAAAGTATTATTAAATGAAACTCAAACTTTGAAAAATCTGTTAAGTGAAACTCAATTTGTAACTTGAAACTTAAAACCAATTTTTAAACTCAAACATTAAAACACAATCTACTACAAAGGTGGGTATACTAATGACATACTTACAAGCTGAAGAATGACATCTGGAAAGGGCACTTTTTTCCCTAGCCATATGATATTCACTACTAAGAGATACATTAAATGACGTTATGGTAATCAAAAGAGTGTGTTGTTTATAGATAAAAAGCACTGCGGTATTCAACATTTGGGCAGTAGTAAACAGATGATAAGTAAAAGCAGCTAGAAGGCATAGCCCTATTTAAGATACCCTGGAAAGTAAAAATAATCTGTTAAATTAAAATAGATCAATGATTACCTCTGGGTGAGAGGATGGGGATTTTGTTGCAAAGAAACATGAGAAAGATTTCGGATAAGGAAAATAATCTAAAGTTTGGTTGTCACTGTGAACACATGATTGATAATTGTTAAAATGTCAATATGTATGCACCTTTTAAATGACAACAACAAGTTCATTCAGTTTTCTGTTGCTTTGGGCAATACTAAGTGGCCCAAGCCTTTTCATGTTGGAATTTCATTACACTTATGGGTGCTATAATCTCCCCAAGGCCCACTGCACCAAATCCTGCCTGCTGTGAACACTTAGGTAAAATCACCTCTCTCATCACACATGAAATGTGGGGGTGAGACCTGGGAGATAATGTTTAAATGCAGGAGGTAACATCTAGGACTCATTCTCTTCCACTTCTCTCATTCACTATGTCTGTGAAATTTGAAAACACACTTTAGCTTATGTAGTCTCAATCATCACTAAAATAATTTGGGCATCAGTCACTACTTGGTAATTATTCTGAAAATCTGGCTTAGCACACAGCTTGGACTATAATAGATAAATAGGTATTAAATAATTTTGCTAGATAAAGTCTTCTGATTACTATCATATCCTACCCTAGTCTGTCTTTGTTAATGCTGTCCCAGACCTAGATGTATATTGCTTGTTTTATGGCAGAAAGTTAGTTGATATAAATTACATTTTATGAAATAAGATTAACTACTACCCAATGTTGAAGACTTCTTATTCTAAGACTAGACTCAAAATTTTTCCTTAGCCAGTACAAATGGGTGATGGGTGACTTATTCAATATATTCTCTTAGTTTGAGTTATAAAATATATATGTTTGGGGAGTAAGTTGTAAAAGTTTTCTCTGCAAGATTATGCCATGAGATAGTGGTGTGCCTGATGTTAAAATATTCTAAGCATGACCCCACACCCTTTTGATTGCAAAGATAATTTTTATTTACATCATTGCTGTCATGATACTGAGAAAGGAGTATTATGATGAACTAGGCATACGTTTTGTTGGGAATATATGTTGGCTACATCTTTGATTCAACTTTTTACTTCCTCTATGACTACTGCATTCTCATTTAAAAGATGGAAAACTTATAAATTACACTTTTCTACCTGTTAGATTAGAATGAAGGGGTAATACAAAATATGTAAATATGATGTGCCAAATTAAGATCACTATAAGTTGTTCTCTCTCTCTCTCTCTGTGTTTGTTTTTTTGAGACAGAGTTTCTCTGTAGCTTTGGAGCCTGTCCTGGAACTAGCTCTTGTAGACCAGGCTGGCCTCGAACTCACAGAGATCTGCCTGCCTCTGCTTCCCAAATCCTTTTAAGAATTTATTTTGGCTGACATTTAAATTAAGCTGTATTTTAATTCAAATACAAAGAAGAAAACCCACATTACTAAGTAACTTTGCCAATCTTAACAAGATAAAATCGCCTCTCTACAATTTTTATACTCCAGGCAAGGCATGAAGCCGTTGCCATGAAAGAAAAATGGCCTGAAGTACTGACAGTTCAACTCTCCTTAGTACAACTGCCCCTGGCTGGGTAGCAGTCTCCTGCTAAAAACAGGTCAACTGCTTGGGAGCCAGTAATGACTCCACCCGACGTAGTTCAACCATACAGAATTTCAATGGCTCCATTCACCACAGTGCAACTACCCATGGTATGCTAACAGTTTCATTTGCTAAATATAGTCCAAACTGCCTCGGACCCACCAACTGTTCCACCTGGCTAGTAGTTTCTTACTCAAAGCAGTTCAACTGTCTGGGACCCACCAACTGTTCCACCTGCTATAGCTCAACAACCATATAGAATTTCAGTGGTTCCATTTACCATAGTTCAACTTCCCATGGTCTGCTAACAGTTTCACTTGCTAAATATAGTCCAAACTGCCTAGAACCCACCAACTGTTCTTCCTGCCATAACTTGACCACCATATAAACTGCCAATAGCTGAATTCATCATAGTTTAACTGTCATTGGTCTTCTAATAGTTCCATTTGCTAAATATAGTTCAACCCTCTGGGACTAACAGTCCACTAACTGTTCCATCCGCATGGCCCAAACACCAGATACTGCTCTTAATGGTACCAATTACCATGCTTTAACTGCTTCATGGCTGGCTTTTATCTGTTATCGTTCAACTTACCTAAATCCTGCTGCCTTTTTAACCTATTATAGTCCTGGGCTTCTTCCACCTTTCAGAATCACAAATACATTTCCCCTTGTTTTCCATAGTAGGCATAGCCTCATTCAAGTGGGACAGAGCATCATCCCCAAGATCCAGGTCTCTGCAATTCTCTACCCATAAATGGTAGTAGAGCTTTCCTACAAGACCCACTTTCTCCAGCCATTGAAGCCCTTATTGCTATTACCTTGAGAGGATGTCATTCCTCTTCCTATGCCATGTACTCTCCATCACACACAGAAAACACATTCTCAAAAAAACTGACCAGCAATAAAACATTATTACATTCTTATGAGTGGGTAACCCATGTCATATCTAGAGCCTGAGTTAAATGTCATTTCATCCTGTAAATGGTAGGAGTAGATTGAAGATAGGATGAGCAAACCTTCCAATTCAATGTAAGGTCTCAGGAGAAAGGATATTAAAATATTTTTATCAGTTTATTCATGAACTCAATACATATGTAGTACACATACAATGGCGTGTCTTACAAAAGTTTTCACTATTTTTAGTTCACTTGATTGAGTGACCAGTTTCTTGTCACTATGGAGGAAATTGCTGTTCTGGTTCCCTGCTGAGATGACCTACAATTTACTCTATGGAGTGGCTTTCCAAAAGTTTTTAGCACTGTGAACATGGCCATCTTACCCTGTGGGAGTACCTTATGTAGGGGACAATCTGACTGTTCAGATGATATGCGTAGCCCTTTCATCTCTTCTGCAAAGTCATGTTACCTAATTTTATGAACAGGTTTTATTTTCACCCACTATGTCAATTATTTCTTTCTTGCACTTAAAAAATACAGTGTTTTTATTTTCATTTTGATCAAAAAGTACCTAGAGAGTACTTTACCCAGAAGGAAGGGTCATAGGAAGCTTTCTAAGGGAATAAAAAGTTTATTGCTTAAACTGGCCTTTTGTGGATCATTAGCTGGAGAGATAATATTCGCAGTATATGCATAAGGACATAGAAACGAGAAATGAAAAGAAAGTATTTTTAAGCACCACAGACCTCTTTATTCACATATATTTGAGTGTAAGGTAGCAAGAACTTAGCTAGGGCTAGGCCTTGGAACATCTTGAAACCAAATTCCTGCCTAAAGTTTTTAAATTAATCTGAAAGGTTATAGAAAAGCCTTTAAAGATTTTTAATAGAAAGGTATCATGAACACTTTTTTTGAAAGATGGGTCAGGGGATATATGAGGAAAGAGAAAGAGGTTGTTATAAGTAAGTTTTATCCTTTAAAGTAAAGCCTTTCAAGATAAAAAGGACTGTTTCAAAGTCAAATGAATGAAAGTTTGAATCTTATGTTACAAAATGAATACTTGAGTAGTGACAGAATATACATGCTTTAAACTGGACAGAGGCTTCTGATTTTCTTTTTTTGACAGTTATATTTTATATTTAAAGTGCTCACCACTTTCTCATAATTTATTTTGCCTTTTAAAGAGTAATATAACTTTTATAAACTGCATATTCTCCCTCACAATTTGGTTTTCATTAGCTCCTTTTTGTTATAGTTTGAATCTAAACACTAGTAGTATATTTACCTTTACCCTATATTCTCTAACCAATCTTATTCCCAGTTATTTAAGAATAAGTTACATTATATGTAATTAAATAAAGAAATGATTTTGAAAATAATAACCTGAGAGGTCAGGATTTTTAAATAACAGAATTCAAATAATTTGTTCCTGACAAGAATGACCAAATGCTTTTAAATATGAAATAGTCCTTAAGGACATTTTATATAAAAAGACTAGTAAATACAGTTCTTCATATAATGTATAATATTAACTAACTCTTTGATCGTTTGAGTACATTCTTGTACCCTTCTCCAATAGGCAGATATTTGTAACCAGAACTAGACATTTTCTTGAGGGAGACATTTCATTATTCAAATTAAAGTGATTTAATGATGAGATCAAGATTTGTAGCATACTAATTTAATTTTATTGCAATGTTATAATATAGCCTAGTGTTTCAGTATATTTTTCATAAAGTAAATTGTCATCAAGTTCAATACTGATACTCCATGTAAGTATAGAAGTTATTTAAAATATGAAATCACGTTGGGTTAGGAATACATTTCTGGATATATCCCTTGTGGTTATGAGAGTATAAAAATCATACATCTTTGAGTATATTTTTCTATTTATGTTTTAGTCTTTTGACATTATTTATTATCAGCTCTCCAGTATTCATTATGCTAAAATGGTTCATACAATGTTACACAAAAACAAACATAGATCTCAAGAATCTTTTCTTCCATTTAACAGGTAAATAACCATTAACAAAACAATTTCAATAGAAAGTATGTAATTTCAACCTAGGATTAACTTTATCAAGATAAAGAACATGGTTCCATTGTGTATATTAGAAAGAAGCCCAATCAAATCTGTGGCAGAATGCTGGTTCAGGAAAGTTTGGTGGAGGAATGTTATGTTAACTCAGGTCTACAATATTAGTAGGCTTTAATTTGGTGGCGTGGGGGAGGAAGCAGAGACATATGAGAACATTGAAGAGTAAAGAATCAGTGTACACAGTATTCTCATGGCAAGAAAGAATGAAGCTGTAATCAAATCGAAATGATTGGAGTACAGAAGAGAATTTATAAAAGGAATCTGGAAAAGAACAAGTCATACCATGTGAGGATCATGTGAAGAACTTTCATCTGTCCAAGATTGATGAGCCACTGAGGACTTTTAAGCAACTGTAGACATATAGTTAATTACCTTGCCCAATGTTATATTTCAAAGTACTGTTGGGAAAATTGGATTAAATGATTCCCAGAAGTCAGGAGATCTGTAAGGAGGGTGTTTAAAATGTCTCATGGGGCCATTGAAAGTTAAGCAAGCCTCTTGATAGTGTTGGTTTAGAGAAGGAGGCAGATTCAAAGGAACAACACTGACAGGACTTGAGAATGAACTGTAAATATATGAAAAGTGTCCATATTGACTCTGAAACTTTATGAAGTATTACAGTATAGGTACTCTAAAGGTTTCTGATGAAAAAGGAACCCAGTTTATTTGAAAACAGGGGTTGCAATACAAGGACATCAAAACTGCTCCAAATTTTTGCAAATGATTTATAGGTTATAAGTCACTCCACATATTAAATATAAACTAGAACTTCCAGATCCATGCATATACACATGAATGGCTGACTTAGAAGGCATAGATATCTTGATTGTGAGAGAACTAGTGTAGCCACTTTCCTATTGTGTTTCTTTCATGGCCAGTGAATTTATATAAAAGCTTCATGAGTGGAGTTGTATAGTACAACACCTTGTTCTGATTTCTGTTGTTACACCTAAATACTACCAAGTGGATGACTTATAAATCAAACTATGTATTTTATAATTCTGGATGGGAGGGAGCTAAGAGTCAGTCAGTATTTAGTGAGGTCAGTTTTGCTTGTAGTGTCCAGAGTCTGGAGCTAGGGAATATCATCAGATAGAAAGAAGTTTATTCCCAATAGATACATCCAGAGTGACATTTTGATCAGGCTCATTCATTTTTATTTTTATGGTGATTGAGATTGGAGCTAGGGCTAGAGCCAGCACATGTATCTTACTTTTTTCGATTGTTGGGATAAGAAACCATCATCACCAAGGAAGCTTATAGAAAACCCCTCTGAAGGATCAGTATTTTAGAAGGGTAGAGTCCATGCCTATCATGGTAGGGAGAAGAATATCAGGTCAG
Organism: Chionomys nivalis; assembly: GCF_950005125.1. Lineage (NCBI taxonomy): Eukaryota > Metazoa > Chordata > Mammalia > Rodentia > Cricetidae > Chionomys > Chionomys nivalis. The sequence continues at coordinate 12,909,633 of NC_080112.1, read as the reverse complement.
TTGCAATGGCACTAGAAAAGTAACAGAGAGCTTACTTATTGAGACAACTATGAGGGAAAGAGGGAGAGAGAGAGAGAGAGAGAGAGAGAGAGAGAGAGAGAGAGAGAGAGAGGGTGGTAAATGGTTTGAGCATTTCAAACTTCAAAACCCACACTCAATGACACAATTCCTTAAAGAAGACCACACTTCTTAACCCGTCAACCAATTTGGGACCAAGCATTCAAGCATATGATCCTATGGGGCCCATTATCATTCAAACTACCACACTAGGAGAGTATTCTACCTCCTGTATCTCTAGCCAATAGATCTACCTTGAGATAAAACACTAACCTCTCAATATATGAACAGATTAATATATAAATTAAAGCTAATATATAACCCATTCACATATGAAAATTGATATTCAGTATCAGCATAAACTTTTATAAGGAGAAATCATATCCAAACCATAATAGTGGCCAACAAGAGGCCCATTTGATGTCTCAATCCCATCTTTACCAGCTCATACAGCTGCCCATGCCCTGACTGCATTCTATATTTTACCTTCCAACTCCCCAAATAATTTCTTTTTTCACCATAAATTGCTAACCCATCTCTGTTTCTTTAACATCTTTTAATCCCTGAGCCTGCAACCTATTGTCTACTCATTCTTGCTGACTTTAAGCATGTCTTCTGCTTTGCCTGCCTAGTTTCTACTGGATTAGGCCTATTGGAAGACAAGATTCTAACCACTTCAAGGAAAATGAGGGACCCAATTCTTAAAACGAAGGCAAGGAGATAGAAAAATAATTATAATTATTTTATGTATTATGGCTTTGATTAAAGTACTGTTTTTTTCTTTGAATATAGTCTACTTTGAAATGGAATTACATTCAAATGGGTTTGGTTTCATGTTCTCTGAAGAAGGACCACAATATATTAACAAAAAATTTTTGGTCATTTGATGCTATAAATCTTACTGCTACAACTCAGAATCATTTTTCCTGTCCATTGACACAGTTACCCTTAAAGCAGTTTGAGGAAAATGTAATAATGATCCCAGGTAAATAGCTTGCATCAGATGCCAAGGAAAGGAAGCACTCCTGGGAAGAGTGCCACTGCTTCTGTATTGCTCATCTGTTCTTTTCTAACTGCAGTTCTTTTTAAGTTGTGCATTTGTAACTTTGTGTGTGTCTTTTTTGAATAGCATTACAGAACTTAATGACCTTTGTTGAACTTTACAATTGTGCTTATAACATCCTTCAAATGACAAGTCTATGTTCTTTATGCAGAGACAGAAATATTTTCTTCACAAAGCTAACTTATTTTTTAAGACATTAAAACACCTATTAACTTTCCAGAAAATACAGTCGATTCTTCAAATTGAAATGCAATATTTGACTGTAGAAATATGGATGGCAAGGACAAAACTGAGTGAGATGGGAGCAGGGGTGAAAATGGCAATCAAGCTTTTCTAAGCATGCTAAGAAGATGCTTCTTCAACATCGAGTATATTGGATCTTGGAACTACATGTTCATGGAGTTCAAAAGTTCTCAGTATTGCAAATTTTCTTCCTCTCTTTTCTCTCAGAATACTGTGGATTTCATAGTTTTTCGTTACTTTCTGTTGTTGCTTCTGTTCCTATATTTCTGCAGTAGCATTTAGGTCAGCTTTTTGTATGTTAGAAGGTCCTAGCAGGCCTGCTGGCTAGCACAGCACTGGGTCCTGCGACAAGATTTCTTTTTTAGGGATGGCTATGCCCCCTCTTTCTCTTCTCATGATTGTATCCAGAAGGCCTACAAGACCACAGATTCAGACTTCAGCTCAGTCAGTTAGCATACACTATTATTTGCCTTTTAAATTTAACTCAATGTAAAATTACTACCAACAATTTTACATTCTACAAAATAACATTTTTTTAATTTACCAACCTAATCAAAAAAATCCCAGTTCAATCAGAGTTTCTCAGAGCTGAGCTATGAAATGTCCCCCTATTCTTAATTTTAATCTCCACTTTGAGAGAAATATGCAGAAAGGCTCTATGAGCAGTTAATCTGGCAGTGATTTTTGCATAAAAGTTAGTTTCTAAAACTTATTGCTAAATTTCAAAATTAACCCAAAATACAACTGTAGATAAGCTTCTGCATAGGGAAAGATTTTCCATATAACATTTTGACTTAAGAAAGAAGGAAGGGGAGAAAAGAAACTAACATGTGCCAAACACTTTCTTCATGCAAGTTATGGGTTGGGTATTTTCACTGACCCTTGTAACCTGGTCTTCTTTAGCTTTGATAACAAACCCTTGTAATAGTTATTATGCCCCATTTTCACAGATAAGAGCGTGGACTCTTAAAAAGTTCAGTGACTTCTCTAAAATTACACAAGTTGAGAATGGCTAGGTTTTAAAACGACATCTGCCTGTTTACAGAGACTATATTCTTTCCACAGTGTGTCAATTCCTCTTAGTTTCTTGGGACTGGTGTATTCTACCCCATAGTTAACTTTATAGCTTTGTTAAAAGTTAAGCCTTTCAGACTCATGTTGTTCCTCAAGTTGTTATTGTAATGTTCAATTTCTATCTGATTTTATTTAAGCAATGAAGATGGATTAAGACCATAATACTAGGTGCATATATCTTCAATGTTCACCTCTTCTGCAATTCTCTACAGCTTATACTCTTTTTTCTTAGCCTAATATACAACTCTAATCATGTTAATTATACTGAAAAATCTTTTTCTGGCCCCCAATTTAGAAAACATTTCTATTAGGAAAAATGAACTAATAAAATTAGAGGGGAGGATAGATTCTTACCAATTTATTCTTTATTGTTTAAATACCGATCTGGTTGTGTAAATCCAACCTAATCCCACATTCCTAGCTCAAGCAATTCTGCTTTAGTCTTCCAAGTGTCTGGTGTTAAAGTTATTGGTCGTAGGCCTGGATATGTATATTTTCTACATTACTAGGTCTGGATTGATTGCATCAGACAATCACAGAAATATAAGTTCGTGGAATGAAGTAATTTACGCCATCATTTCTAAAGATGTGGTTTTCTGGGTGAACACACTCATGATTATTAATTGGGTAAAGAAAAATATTCCTGAAGTACATTCCACAATGTACACTTCAAAAAGTTGCCTGTTATAGTCAATTAAGGAAGTGAGATAACTCACAACTCTTCTGTGAATGAAATGTAAGTTTAGAAGGCTGTAGGTCGAGTTCCAACATGCTAGAAATTTGCTAAGACTATAAAAAGCAGTATTATCAAACAGTGAATGGGGTGACTATGGAGAATCACTTAGCAGCATTTACTCTACCATATGGAGATGGAGGAAGGTTAAAGATCACTCTGAAGCCTACATGGGAACGACCTAGGTCCTCTGCATGTGCACGACAGTTGTGTGGCTTGGTCTATTTGTGGGGTTCCTAGCAGTGTCCCTGCCACTTGAGTTAGCTTTTGTGAACCAATTTCCCATGCTGGGTTGCCACGCCCAACCCTGATGTGGGGCGGGGGGGGGGGGAGCGGGGGAGGAGCTTGGTCTTGCTTCAACTTGATGCATCATGCTTTGTTGACGCCCATGGGAGGCCTGCCCATTTCTGAATGGAGATGGAGGATGAGTGGACAACGGAATAGGAGGGGAGGGAGGGAAAAGGGGGAGAGAACGTAGGGGAAACTATGGTTGGTATGAAAAATAAATTTAAAAATTAATTTAAAAAGATCAATCTGAAATAATTTTAAAGTGAATTATGTAAGATCCCTTCATCCAACTAGAACAATTCAACTCTTCTTCATTGAAATTGCCCCCTCCCCATTCACGGGATTTGTAGGAGACATAGCATTGTGACAACCAAGTCATGTCAGACTTACCATTGAGTGGAGGAGGCTTTTGCTAACCAATCAGAACTGAAGGGCCTGGCTACTCATTGTCCTGAGGGGCTATAATATGAGAGGTCAGGCCTCCTGAAATTTACTGTAGCCGGTAGAACTCAACATGTCGGACCTTAGTGAAGATCAAGACGATAGTAGTTCAGAGAGTTTCTCTGAACTCGACTCTGACGATGAATCAGTCACCAGTTCTGAAGAAGAAACCACTCTAAGCCTGAAGAGAAGGGTTTGCTGTCTGTTGAAGATCTTTGGAAGGAGGAAGGTCAGATAATCTCTCTTACGTTTCTCCTCTTTCCCCCCTTTCAGCTCCTCACCTATCATTCCTTCCCTGTTATTATCTGCTACAAAATTCTTCTTCAGTCCGTAGCCATCATTATAAATATAAACCGTATGCTTTGCTTGAAACAGAGTTTTAACCTGTGCCGTTCTCTTACCAGTTCCCCCACATGATGAATAAAGTGGTACCTGTGAACGAACCGAGTCCAGAAGACAAGAAGAAAGGAGAAAAAATCACCATCTTTATCTTTGACTATTGCCTGAAGGAGCAAAAGAAAGAAAATCAAGAAAAGAAGGAAGAAGCAGTACCGGAGGAAACTCATCCTTCAGAGAATACCGACGCTCAATCAAAGCCATCCCAGGAGTCAGAGCCCTCTCCACCTCGTTCACCAAAATGAATGAGGAAATGTTTCTTTCGTTAGAGACAAAATATTACACCCATACATAAGAATGTTTGGGCACGGCTGATTAAAACACAATAAAAATACCTGATGAGAACTTGTTTGGTTTCAGTGTGTGGTGTATTTGGTTTGAGGGGAAGGAGGAAAAGGGAAAAGGAAATCATTTGAGGCAGGAGAGACATGGAATCACTTTGGGATGTGGGATGGGCCTACTGGGTGACAGTTAAAAGAACAGGAGAAAGGCTGGACTCTGAAGAGGACGTTCGTCAACACTTTCTTCCACAAGGGTGGAAAAGGGAAAGAAGAAATGGTGCTTCAGTGGGATTGTGTTGGAATATGAGCGGCAGGGCTGCGTCCCCGGCACCCAGCTGCTTGAATGGCTAGCTTATGCCCCAAAATAATTACACGGAAACTGTATTTTTTTTTTTTTTTGGTTTTTCGAAACAGGGTTTCTCTGTGGTTTTGGAGCCTGTCCTGGAACTAGCTCTTGTAGACCGGGCTGGTCTCGAACTCACAGAGATCCGCCTGCCTCTGCCTCCCGGGTGCTGGGATTAAAGGCGTGCGCCACCGGAAACTGTATTCTTTTAAACACTGCCTGACCCATTAGTTCCAGCCTCTTATTGGCTAGCTCTTACATATTGATCTAACCCATTGCTAATATTTTGTGTAGCACCATGAGCTGGCTTTCCAGAAAAGATCTTAACCTGCGTCTGTCTGGAGTGGGAAAATCATGGCGACTCACTGACTTGGCTTCTTTCTCCCAGCCTTCTGTTCTGTTTACTCCACCCACCTAATGGTTGGCCTATCAAATGGGCCTAGACAGTTTCTTTATTAATTAACCGATAAAAACAACAGATTAATACAAGACCCACCTCCATCAGGATTGGGCCGCAAGTATAAAAGGGGAGAGATATGATATTTATGGAAAGGGGGCATGTAAGAATTGCTCGTATTTTTCATTTATTTGTCACTTTAACCTATTTTCTACTGATATACCTCAACAGCAGAAATTGTTTAAAGGTACAAAGATATATTAGAATAAAAGACCCTGAGGCATGGAGGTCAGGGGTTCAGATTTGATGGTCATCTTGTTGCTGGTGTGGACACTGCCAGAGTCCAGTGGGGAGCAATGTATCAAACAGTGAGAGGAGCCTGTAAGACGGACAGCAACAGACATGCTGTTCTAATAGATAACCCATCACCCATTAATCTATGATTTATTTATTCAGGAACTAATCACCAATTAAAATTTCTACTTGAACTCAACCATTAATACCACAATGTAGTGAAAATTTTCAACATGTGTTTTGGAAGAGATTTTCTGAGTGTCACAAATGCTAACAGCTCTTAATCTTCATTATTGCCCTTTCCTCTCCTGGCCATATCTGGGAAGGCTGATATAAATAGAGTTCCTCATCATAAGATAGAGAGAAGCAAATATGATTGGTTTTTAACACAGGATCAAATTAATTTCCCTAAGTTCTTTGTATGCAGAGTAGTTATTATTTTGAAATATCTCCTGTGGATTGAGAGTAATATGACCCAGAAAATCATAAAATTAATATCAAATAATTATAGAATAAATTTTAAAGCATGGTTCCCTATGAGATAGAATATTTTTTCTGTTTAAGAACTAACATTTTTGTCTTTTTCCTAGTGGAAATAAAGCAGGACCTTCAAGGACTAAAGCCCCTTATATGAGACTTAAATAGACAAAGAGTTGTTGACAGAGTTCTACTGTACTGTACACATTTCTATAAATTTTGCATTCTGTTTTTCCTGTTTCAGTGCTGACCCCTGATCTACTGGGTGCTGGTCTGAATGGAATAACATCCATATATAATTATTTTCTGAATATTGTGAAGCAGTGCCACAAAATCTTATCACAACAGACACATTTCTAGCAGTTTTGCCGACTACCAACAGTTGTAAAAATAGGTTTGCTGTCAATATATTTAGGAGTACCAGTAATTTGTTAGCACAGGCACAAATATTTTGAAAGCACTTTTGCTTAATAAGTAATACCTTGGGTACACAGTTTAACAAAGGCTATAGTAGCACTAACATGTCTCCAGGGGCCTATCATTTCTTCAGCACTGTTTCTTTCCTAGCTTAAAATAACAAACATGTATTTGCTCCTGTGAAGTAGGCTTCAAGTAAAATAAGAAAGATGATTGCACATGTAACAATTGTGCCACTATGTAATCAGTGAACACACATTGCCTATAATGCTGATGGCCTTAACATACAGGGCCCATAGCTGGGTAGGATTATTAATCATTCTCCGCAGAAGCCTTCAAACCACCTTCTAGTAACACAAATGTACTCTGTCAGGTAAGAGGCCTTGAGTTAGGGCCTGCTTGATATCTCTAGATCCTGAAGCCAGAATATATGGACTCTTCTGTGGTAATGATTTACCATTGAGTCAGACCTACAGCAATAATCAATATTCTGTATGGAAGTCTTAGAGAGAGTACCTGGACAACAACTCACAATTAGGATTGATATCTTCGTCCAGTAACCTTATTTCTTCAGTGGATCACCTTTTCTACTAATGTAGGGTATCTCCTGCATTTATCTGCCATTTTTACATATGTATAGGCATAGGATGTTGCATGATTTTCATAATCATGTCACAGAGAATCTTCTGTTTATTCAAGCATAAAATTGTCAAGAATGCCACAGTTGTACCTCACATCTTCATCCTGTGTAGACTGATTTCTCATCCTTGTTCCTTTAAGTGCATTATGTATCTTTTTATATATTTGGTTGTGAACCTAGCCTTTAATGGCTGAGCCATCTCTCCAGCCTGCATTATACATCTTTTTAATGGATTTTTAAAAATGTTTTCAGGGTACTTAAAAGGGTTGCATTATATAATAAAGTCCTTTAAAGAGGCTCAACAACAACTCTGAACATCCATTCCTGGAAAGTAATAGTTGCTCTTGGGGTTCAGCAGCCATGTGGAAAGTAAACATACCAATAAGGCCCAATAAGGCTGAAATGGTCTTACAATTATATCATTTGTTTCATCAAAAATGTAGTTCTGGATACAGATGTATGGATTGGGGGCACTAAGTTATTTGTCAGTCTATAATTAGCTGTCATTCTCCATTAGATATCTCGTCTCTTTCCCAGACAAACCTGGCTATTAACATGGTCCAGAGCTGGAACAACTATCTCCAATCCCACAAGCTCCCCCTTTCTTCAACCACACAAACTTGAGTTTATGGTTCACACCTTCAGATACAGCTTATCAACACTGCTATGTAGAGCACGTCCTAGCAGAATATCCATGTCCTGTACACCTCTGTAAGTGTGAAAGGTGCATAGTATATTTTGAAGGGGATAATTTCCCACCCCTAGTGCAAGCTTAATCATTCTCCTTCTCACATAAACTTTTCTATCTCTATGTTTAGCCTCTCATACCCTTTGCCCACGATGCTTTTGGGATACTCTAGAAATCAAGGCAAACTTGGCCTCAGCAATATAACAAACCCAAACATGTTTTGTGTGTTGGTAGGGGGATGAATAAAATCTACATTCAGTGTTAGGATTCTGGTAACACTGCATGATTCTAATCTTCAAACCACCTTGGTCACCCTGTTACGAAATGAGCTTGGACATTTCCTATTTATGAAACCTGCTTCCTACATAGGAGTGAAAATGTATGGTGGTCGTTAGTTAGTTGCCCTGCTATAATAGTTACTAATCTGAAAACTGTTGGACAGGCTTTGAAAACTCCCAGATGCTCCATAGTACAAAATTATGCTTCTGAAATTTATTTTAATCTGTTTTGAAAATCTTGCTCAATGCAAATGTCAGCACATTTATACTTTTTGTTTTTTTGTTTACACAAGATCTTGCTATGTGTATCAGACTCATCTGGTACTAATTATGGATCCTAGACTGACCTCAGACTTATGAAAATCAACCTGCCTTAGCCTCCTCAGTACTATGACTATAGGCATGCACCATGGTACCCAGATACAAAATTACTTTCAAGTGTCATGAAAAGATTCCTTCTTCTGCTTTCTTTTGTGTTCTTTTTGCTATAAGAAATAATAAGCTAATTCATTTTTTTTCATCCTCCCACTTTTTCTACCTATACTGCTAAATCATAGGTAAATGTGGAAGATGCCGGTCTATTTGCTATTAAAATTCCTTCCTTCTTCTTATAAGTTATCTCCATGTAGACAACAGTTCGGCTTAGTTTTGGTCTTATCACCCACCCAGAAATTATTACAGTCCTGTTTCATGATTTACTTTCAGAGCTTTAAATATGCCCTCTGCTGTTCAGCTGTTTCAGTGATCATCCACATAATAATGTGGTGGGACCCAGTTCATTAGGTATGTGTGTTATCTCATTACAAATAGAAGAAAACAACCCCATGAGGATTTCCTCTCTAGATATTTCACCCTGACTTTGCTTCTGGGAAAATAATTCTACCTTATATACATATTTGACCACTCATAACAGGGAACACACAACTCTAGCCATAGAAAAGTGATATTCTCATGTTCCTCTTTTTTTGGACAATGAGGACTACTGAGAACTCAAGAACAATGGCAATGGGTTTTTGATCCTACTGCACGTACTGGCTTTGTGGGAGCCTAGGCAGTTTGGATGCTCACCTTACTAGACCTGGATGGAGGTGGGTGGTCCTTGGACTTCCCACAGGGCAGGGAACCCGGATTACTCTTAGGGATGATGAGGGAGTGATGGAGGAAGGTCATTGGCTAATAAAGAAACTGCCTTGGCCCATCTGATAAGGCAGAATTTAGATAGGTGGAGTAAACAGAATAGAATGCTGGGAGGAAGAGGAAGTGAGCTCAGACTCGACAGCTCTGCTCTCTGGAGCAGACGCCATGCTCCACTCTCCCCGGCAGACGCGATAAAGCTCCGACCCAGGATGGACGTAGGCTAGAATCTTCCCGGTAAGCGCTCCTTGGGGTGCTACACACATGAATAGAAATGGGCCAAGCAGTGTTTAAAAGAATACAGTTTGTGTGTCATTATTTTGGGGCATAAGCTAGCTAGGCAGCCATGAGCCGGGCTGTGGGAAGAGGCCCGCAGCCCCTACTACAGATGGCGCCCAGACATGGGGCACTGAATCTACAGAAAGCCTGAGAAAGCTTGGGAAAGAATAGAGTAAAGCATGTTTTCTTGGTAGCAATAATTTCTCGGGTCTGCTCTGCCTGCTAGAGGCAAGAAAGCGCTCTCATCTAAGAGAGGCTTCCTGACTCAGCTTCAGCTGCATAACCTTGCAGCTCATTTAAGAGGTCCTGCCACAAAATACTTAAAATGGTGTTTGTGAAAAGTTGAAGGCATGCTTTTTGGTTTTCAGCCGTAGCAGGAAAAAAGTTGTGCTGTTTTAAAATGCTGGCTTTGTGGGCTGTCCTGCCAGGGCAAACTCTGATTCTGTGGCATGAGGTCAGCTACAGAGAGAGTATTTGAGTGTTGTAGCTTGTTTGCTGGCAAGGACCTTGAAACGCCACAGAGTTGTGGTGATAAACATGACTACAGCCGGTACCTCTGCCATGAGGCTGGAAAGCTAAGTAATGGGCTGAATTGAGCCGGCAAAGCCACGGCTTTAATCCTAGCCATATTGCTCAGTAATTTAAAGGCTCATGTGGTCAGAAAAAGAGAGAGATACAGTAAAGAGAGATTCAAAGACAAAGAAAACCTTTAAATGATTTACAGTGTACTTAAAAATATAAGCAGACTAAATGTTAAAGTTCTTAAAAAAAAAAAAAAAACCAAAAAATAAAAATAAGGAAGAAAGAAAGTAGTTGGGTGTGGTAGTACACACCTTTAATCCCCAACACTTTGGAGGCAGAGGGAGATTGACCTCTGTGACTTCAAGGTGTGGTAGCACACGCCTTTAATCCCAATGCCTAGGAGGCAGAGACAGAAGGATCTCTGAGAGTTCAAGGACAGCCTGGTCTAAAGAGTTATTCCAGGACAAAGATATACAGAAAATATAAAAGTAAAAGTAAACGAAATAGAGGTTAAAATAAAGCCACACAAAGATGGAAAATACAATGAGAATCTTGATACTATATGCTATTATGCTCTCTTTGAATTGTTTTAATGCTGAGGAAGGAGCAACAGATGCTAAAAGATATTTGTTTATAAATGTTGCTGAACTAATCCAAGATAGATATTTTCAAAATACCTTGACTTCAGAATTTGGATCTAAGGATATGATACTTTGGAAAAGAGTTTCTTCTTTTGTTTTCACAGACGATGAGATCCTGTGTATTGCTTCTATCCCAATATGGTATGATAGACCACGTCCTCCTGAAAGGTTGCTGTGAACACCCTCAAAAAATTACTTTGCTCAACTGCCGACTGAGAGGAACCTAGCACACAGGTTATACCATGAAAGACCTGATTAACAGCGCCCCCATTCAGCAGGAAGCAGTTTGGAGAGAAAAAACTGCGCCCATGTTCCCATATATTGTTTATAAATGTTCTTTTACATTTAAAGGGGGAGATAATATAGATGTGAATAATTTGCATTGATATGAATCTTGGTTTACTGATATTAATTTAAGGTCAATTTTATTATATGTATATGTATTTCTGATATTGATTAAGGTATTGTGATTGTGTAGTTCACTTAAAAATGTAATGTATATAGGTTGTTAATGGATAATTATCAATAATAGTCAAGTTTGTAGTCATGTTAGATTTTCTAGATGTGCATGCTTATATTTTAGATAGACATTCTTCATATCTTTCAAAGATTATAAAATATGGCATTTTAAGTGCTTTAATAACTTAGGGTTTTTCATGACAATGAGACACTCTACTCCTGGCAGCACCAATCTACTTCAAGAAGAAAGAAGACGGGCATCGAAGAGGCACCTTATGGAGTTTGATAGCTATTTGGGCAAGAAACTGCTCTTGCCTGGACTATTGTATAAACTGGACACAAAGAACCCGCAGAGAGAGGACTGCTGAACTTGCCTAAAGGTGAGATGATCTTTTGGGGTTCCTGATTCATGAAAGAGACATGAATTCATGTGAGACATTCTGCAGGACACAGCAGATAGTGACTGAACTGCCTTTGAAATTTCCTGCTTCATGGAAATGTGTGCTGGAAACTATGGGCCTTTAGGCCGAAGATGGATGCCCCAACGGTACAGAGAAACTTTGGGTGACTGTCAAGGTAGCGAGATGTCTCTGTCATTTCTAGAGTTTAGAAGTTGCTTATTTCTTGTTTGCTTAGGTAATATTATATCCTTCTGGAGTTTTTGATAGAGTTGAAGAATAGATAGATAGTTATAGTTTTCTTTAGTTATGATAAAGATAAAATAGATGTAAATATTGTAACTGTAATTCTTACTTGATAACTGTTTTGCTATATGTAATTTTGCTATGTTAGAGCCTTTCCTTTTTGTTTAAACAGAAAAAGGGGAAATGATGGAGGAAGGTCATTGGCTAATAAAGAAACTGCCTTGGCCCATCTGATAGGGCAGAATTTAGATAGGTGGAGTAAACAGAATAGAATGCTGGGAGGAAGAGGAAGTGAGCTCAGACTCGACAGCTCTGCTCTCTGGAGCAGACGCCATGCTCCACTCTCCCCGGCAGACGCGATAAAGCTCCGACCCAGGATGGACGTAGGCTAGAATCTTCCCGGTAAGCGCTCCTTGGGGTGCTACACACATGAATAGAAATGGGCCAAGCAGTGTTTAAAAGAATACAGTTTGTGTGTCATTATTTTGGGGCATAAGCTAGCTAGGCAGCCATGAGCCGGGCTGTGGGAAGAGGCCTGCAGCCCCTACTACAAGGGAGGGGGACTTGATGGGGGAGGGGGAGGGAAATGGGAGGTGGTGGTGGGGAGAAAGCAGAAATCTTTAATAAATAAATAAACAAAAAAAAAACAAAAAAAGAAAAGTGATATTCTATACATACCACATGGAGAAGGATAGTCATATTGATATTTCCCCTGTGAATATTACTACTTCAAATGTCTAAGCCTCAGTTGTATGTCTTATTATTCATAGCAAGGAGCATGGAACTGTTCCTCCCAAAGTTTCTTTGTGTGGTGTATATAATCTACGTGTGATTCCTACCTTAATCATACTCATAATATTCATTTTGTAGTGTAAGGTAGTTTAAGGTAAAATACTTACTGATTTTGGTAACTGATAAGGGTATTTTACTTTGTCTACTATAGTGAATAACTAGGGGTTAAAATACTGTATTTATGACATCATATGACTATATCCCAACACTGAAAAAAACTTGTTGTCTAGCCATAGTGTATTTTAGGATTGGCATTAAATTTCAAGCAATGTTATTATGTTAAAGTTAAAATCTTCCTTTTTATTTAGACAGAAAAGGGAAGATGATATTAGATTACCCTCTGTATGCTGTGAATATGTTGTATTACAACTGGTTAATAAAGAAGCTGCTTTAACCTGTGGCAAGACAGAATAAAACAATGTGGGGAATCCAAGCAGAGTTAGAGGAAAGAAGGCAGGGTCAGGGAGCTGCCATGTAGCTACCCAAAAAGCAAGAGGTAACAAACCACGAACATCATGGTAAAATATAAAATAATAGAAATGTTTTAATTTAAGATGTGTTAATAAGAATGTTGACCTAATAGTCCGTTGAGGAATATGCTCGTTCATAGTCAGATGGGGACTATCCATATTCACATTCATAGTCTCCTATCTCTGTCTCTATCTCTGTCTCTCTCTTCCCAGAATTTTCGTATCTTCCTCACGTTTTTTTTCATTGTTATGCTTTCTCTCATAAACGACACAGCCAAGAGATTTAGTTTTCATCAGGTCTGTTTCACTGTTTAGATTTTCAGATTCAAAAACTATGGACTAAATAGACTTATTTCTTTGTAAAGTTACCCAGCTGGAGATACTTCACAATACATATTAAGAAACAAGTTAATACAATTTCATTGACAGAGTGATCTGTTTTAGAGTCTGGTAGATAAATGATATCAATGTTGTTACTGGATACTTGGTAAAATAGTATATGGCAAAACCAAGTTGTAATGACAATTGCATAATATTAAATTGTTTTCCTTTCTAAACTAAAGTCAGGTGTGTTTGAAGGGTCACAAATTACTTTATCTCACAAAACAATCATCTTTCTGGTGCCTTATGGTGAGATTTATACAAAGCATTTCTAGATAATCCTTTTATCTTCTAGAAGAGTTCTATTAGCTGTACATCTTTTTTTTTTCCATTCAAAAATTTACACTTCCTACCCTCCTCCCATTCCCTTCCTGCTCCCCCACTCCCCCTTTTCCCTCCCCCTCTCTTGTTAAGAGAGGGCAGGGTACCGCGCCCTGTGGGAAGTCCAAGGCCCTTCCCCCCTTCATCCAGGCCTAGGAAGCTGTGCATCCAAATAGATTCGTGTCCCAAGAAGCCAGTACATCCGGTAGAAACAAGTACCAGTGCCATTATCGATGGCTTCTCAATCTGCCCCCATTGGCAGCCACATTCAGAGTCTGGTTTGATCACATCCTCGTTCAGTCCCGGTCCAGCTGGATTTGGTGAGATTCCATTATGTCAGGCACACTGTCTCAGTGGGTGGAACAACCCCTCACGGTCCTGACTTCCTTGGTCATCTCCTCCCTCCTTCTGCTCTTAAACTGGACCTTGGGAGCTCAGTCGATTGCTCTGATGAGGGTCTCTGTCTCTATCTCCATCTGTTGCTGGATGAAGGTTCTATGGTGATATTTGAGATAATCATCAGGGTGATAGTGGGGCAAGGACAGTTCAGGCACCCTCTCCTCTGCTGCCCAAGGACCTAGCTGTGGGCATTCCATGGACACTTGGGATCCTCGCTAGAGCCAAGTCTCTTGCCAACCCTAAAATGGCTCCCTTAATGTTGATATCTTCTTCCCTGCTCCTATATCTGCCCTTCCTCCGTCTCCAACCTGCCACTCCCCCAAGCTCTCCCCAGTCTTTCCTTTCTTCCTTTCCTCTCCCCCTCTCCCCTTCCCCCATCCTCACCTCCACCCCTACTCCATCCCCATGCTCCTAACTTTTGCCCAGCAATCTTGTTTGCTTCCAATTTCTAGGAGGATCAATATATGTTTTTCTTTGGGTTCACCTTGTTATTGGGCTTCTCTAGGCTTGTGAACTATACAGTCAATGTCCTTTGTTTATTGCTAGAGTCCACTAATGAGTGAGTACATACCATATTCATCTTTTTGGGTCTGAGTTATCTCACTCAGGATAGTGTTTTCTATTTCCATCCATTTGCAAACAAAATTCAAGATGTCATTGTGTTTTACTGCTGAGTAGTACTCTAATATGTATATATTCCACGTTTTTTTTTTTAATCCATTCTTCCATTGAGGGGCATCTAGGTTGTTTCCAGGTTCTGGCTATTAAAAATAATGCTGCTATGAACATAGCTGAACAAATGCTTTTGCAATATGATTGGGCATTTCTTGAGTATATTCCCAGGAGTGGTATTGCTGGATCCTGAGGTAGGTTGATTCTCAATTTCCTGAGAAACTACCACACTGATTTTCAAAGTGGTTGTACAAGTTTGCAGTCCCACCAGAAATGGATGAGTGTTCCCCTTACTCCACGTCCTCTTCAGCATAGGCTATCATTGGCGTTTTTGATTTTAGCCATTCTGACAGGTGTAAGATGATATCTCAAAGTTGTTTTGATTTGCATTTCCCTGATTGCTAAGGAAGTTGAACATGACCTTAAGTGTCTTTTGGCTTTTTTGAACTTCTTCTGTTGAGAATTCTTTGTTCAATTCTATACCCCATTTTTTAATTGGGTGAATTAGAATTTTAATGTCTAGTTTCTCGAGTTCTTTAAATATTTTGGAGATCAGACCTTTGATGCAAGTTTAGTGAACATCTTTTCCCATTCAGTAGAATGCCTCTTTGTCTTAATGACAGTGTCCTTTGCTTTACAGAAGTTTCTCAGTTTCAGTAGGTCCCATTTATTCATTGTTGCTCTCATTGTCTGTGCTACTGGGGTTATACATAGGAAGTGGTCTCCTGTGCCCATGTGTTGCAATCTATTTCCCATTTTCTCTTCTATCAGGTTCAGTGTGGTCAGATTTATATTAAGGTCTTTAATCCATTTGAACTTGAGTTTTTTACATGGTGATACATATGGATCTATTTTCATTCTTCTACAGGTTGACATCCAGTTATGCCAGCACCATTTGTTGAAGATGCTTTCTCTCTTCCATTTTATACTTTTAGCTTCTTTGTTGAAAATCAGGTATTCATAGGTTTGTGAGTTAATATCTGGGTCTTCTATTCGATTCCAATGGTTAACATCTCTGTTTTTATACCAATACCAAGCTGTTTTCATTACTGTAGCTCTGTAATAGAGTTTGAAGTCAGGGATGGTAATGCCTCTGGAAGTTCCTTTATTGTATAAGATTGTTTTGGCTATCCTGGGTCTTTTGTTTTTCCATACAAAGTTGATTTTTGTTTTCTCAAGGTTTATGAAAAATTTTGTTGGGATTTTGATGGGGATTGCTTTGAATTTATAGATTGCGTTTGGTAGAATTGCCATTTTTACTACGTTGATTCTACCCATCCAAGAGCATGGGAGATCCTTCCATTTTCTGGTGTCCTCTTCAATTTCTTTCTTCAAAGCCTTAAAGTTCTTGTCAAATAGATCTTTCACTTCCTTGGTTAGTGTTACCCCGAGATACTTTATGCTATTTGTGGCAATCGTGAAAGGTGAAGTTTCTCTGATTTCCCTCTCTGCTTCTCTATCCTTTGTGTATAGGAGGGCTACTGACTTTTTTTTAATTGATCTTGTATCCTGCTACATCACTGAAGGTATTTATCAGCTGTGGGAGTTGAGTTCTTTGGTAGAGTATTTGGGGTCACTGATGTACACTATCATATCATCTGAAAATAACGAAAGTTTAACTTCTTCCTTTCCAATTCGAATCCCCTTGATCCCCTTATGTTGCCTTATTACTATTGCTAGAACTTCAAGCACTATGTTGAAGAGATATGGTGACAGAGGACAACCTTGTCTTGTTCCTGATTTTAGTGGAATGTTTTTGAGTTTCTTTCCATTTAATTTGATATTTGCTGTTGGTTTGCTGTATACTTCTTTTATTATATTTAGATATAGTCCTTGTATCCCTAACCTCTCCAAGACCTTTATCATAAAGGGGTGTTGAATTTTGTCAAATGCCTTTTCAGCATCTAATGAAATGATTATATTTTTTTTCTTTCAGTTTATTTATATGATGGATTACATTGATAGATTTTCATATGTTGAACCAGCCCTGCATCTCTGGGATGAAGCCTACTTGATCATAATGGATATTTTTTTTGATGTGTTCTTGGATTCGTTTTGCCAGTATTTTATTGAGGATTTTTGCATCGATTTTCATGAGCAAGATTGGCTTTTAATTCACTTTCTTGGTTGAGTCTTTGTGTGGTTTCGGTATCAGGGTAAGTGTAGCTTCATAAAAAGAGTTTGGCAATGACTCTTCTGTTTCTATTATGTGAAACACATTAAGGAGTATAGGTATCAGGTCTTCTTGGAAGTTCTGGTAAAATTCTTCATTAAACCCATCTGGTCCTGGGATTTTTTTTTTTTTTTTTGGTTGGGAGATTTTTTTTTTTTATAACAGCTTCTATTTCCTCACGACTTATAGGTATATTTAGATTATTCACCTAGTCAATTTTGGTATATGGTATTTATCTAAAAGCAAGTCCATTTCTTTTACATTTTCCAACTTTGTGGAATACAGGCTTTTGTAGTAAGACCTAATGATTCTCTGAATTTCCTCAGTGTCGGTTGTTATGTCCCCGTTTTCATTTTTGATCTTGTTAATTTTCATTTTCTCTCCCTGCCTTTTGATTAGTTTGGATAGGGGTTTGTCAAAATTGTTGATTTTCTCAAAGAACCAGCTCTTTGTTTTATTGATTCTTTGGATTGCTTTCTGTGTTTATATTTTGTTGATTTCAGCCCTCAGTTTGATTATTTCCAGTCTTCTACTCCTCCTGGGTGAGTCTGCTTCTTTTTATTTTCTAGAGCTTTCAGCTGTGCTGTTAAGTCTCTAATGTGAGCTTTCTCTCTCTCTCTCTTTTTTAAATGTGGGCACTTAGAGCTATGAACTTTCCTCTTAGCACTGCTTTTATTGTGTCCCATAGGTTTGGGTATGTTGTGTCTTTATTTTCATTGAGTTCAAGGAAGGCTTTAATTTCTTTCTTTATTTCTTCCCTGACCCAGGGGTGGTTCATTAGATGACTGTTCAGTTTTCATGAGTTTGTAGGCTTTCTGGGGGTACAATTGTTGTCAAATTCTAACTTTATTCCATGGTGATCTGATAAGACACAGGTGGTTACTAAATTTTTTTTTGTATCTGTGAAAGTTTGCTTTGTTACCGAGTATGTGATCAATTTTTGAGAAGGTTCCATGAGATGCTGAGAAGAAGGTATATTCTTTCCTATTTGGTTGAAATGTTCTATAGATGTCTGTTAAGTCCATTTGATTCATTACCTCTATCAGTTCTTTTATTTCTCTGTTAGGTTTCTGTCTGGTTGACCTGTCCATTGGTGAGAGAGGAGTGTTGAAGTCTCCTACTATTAGTGTGTGGGTTTGATGTGTGCTTTGAGGTCTAGTAATGTTTCTCTTACATATGTTGGTGCTTTTATATTAGGGGCATAGATATTCAGGATTTAAACTTCATCCTAATGAATTGTTTCTGCTATGAGTATAAAGTGTCCATCTCCATCTGTTCTGATTGATTTTAGTTTGAAGTCAATTTTGTTAGATATTAGTATAGTCACACCTGCTTGTATCTTAGGTCTGTTTGATTGAAAAACCTCTTCCCAAGCCTTTACTCTGAGGTAATTTCTTTCTTTGTGGTTGAGGTGTGTTTCCTGTAAACAGAAAAATGTTGGATCCTGGTTCGTATCCATTTTCTTAGCCTGTGCCATTTTATAGGTGAATTGAGTGTATTGGTATTAAGTGATATTAATGACCAGTGGTTTTTAACTCTGGTTATAATGTTTTTTGTGGTAGAATTTGTGCGTTTTCTTTCTTTGAGTTGTGCTGGTGGAGCGTTGTTAAATTTCTCAGTTATTGTGGGTGTTGTTGGCTTCCTTGGGTCGTGATTTTTCTTCTATTACTTACTTTCTGTAAGGCTGGGTTTGTGGCTACATATTGTTTAAACTTGTTTTTATCCTGGAATATCTTGTTTTCTCCATTGATGGTGAAAGAAAGCTTGGCTGGGTATAGTAGTCTGGGCTTGCATCCATGGTCTCTTAGTTTCTGCAGTACATCTAAGACCCATGGTTTCCATAGAGAAGTCATGTCTAATTCTGATAGGTTTACCTTTATATGTTACTTGACCTTTTCCCTTTGCTGCTCTTAATATTCTTTCTTTATTCTGTATGTTTTGTGTTTTGATTATTATATGGCGAGGGGATTTTTTTTTTTTTGATCCAGTCTATTCAGTGTTCTGTATGCTTCTTGTACCTTCATAGGAATATCCTTCTTTTGGTTGGGAAAGTTTTCTTCTATAATTTTGTTGAATATATATTCTGGGCCTTTGAGCTGTAATTCTCCTTCTTCTACTCCTATTATTCTTATGTTTGGTCTTTTCATGGTGTCCCAGATTTCCTGGATGTTTTGTGTTAAGAATTTATTGGATTTGCTGTTTTCTTTGATCAGTGCGTTTATTTTCTCTATTGTACTTTCAGTGTGTGAGATTCTTTCTTCTATCTCTTACATTCTGTTGGTTATACTTGTCTCTGTGGTTTCTGTTCATTTACCCAGAATTCCATATCCCACCATCTCTTGCTTTGTGTTTTCTTCATTGCCTCCATTCCAGTTTTCAAGTCTTGAACTGCTTCCATGATCTGTTTGGTTGCTTTTTCTTGGTTTTCTTGGATATCTTTGAGGGATTTATACATTTCTTTTAACTTTTTGTTATTCTTCGCATCCATTTTTTAAAGGAGTCTTTCACATCTTGTTTAATGGTCTCTATCACTTTCATAATGTTACATTTAAAGTCTATTTCTTCTACTTTTTCTGGATTAGGGTGTTCAAGTCTTCCTGTTGTATGTTCGCTGAATTCTGGAGTTATCATGTTGTTTTTCAGATTGTTGGAGGAATTCTTGCATTGGCATCTGCCCATCTCTTCCTTCAAATGCTGTTAGGGGAGCCTTGGTGGCTTGGTCTGATCTTTGCTGTGGTTAACTGTGTACTTGGGGGTTTTTCTTGGTCTGCCCTCTCTTAGGTCCCCTCAGCACTGGAGTTGGCTCTTAGATCCTCTCCACCCTGAAGTAGGCTGTGGTGGTGGATCCCTCCAGATGGATCTACTGGTACTGGATCTGGGCCACTTTTTGGCCAAGGACCTTGCAGACAAAAGGGCAGGATTGGTAGATGCTCGGTGGAACAAAGAAACCCCTGAAGCCTTGCACTCACCACTGTATCCCCAGACCCTCAGCCCTGAAGCAGGCTGAGATGGGGGACCCTAGGACCCTGCAGATGGAAAAGGGTGCTTGGGGGCAAGCTGTGGTGGGATATGTAGAGAAAGCCAGTAGCGGGGGTGGGGGGAGCCCCACTGAATGGCCAGAGAGTTTAGGGGATTGGAGGGTGCCTGTGCCCCCTTCATTGGGCGTTTATGTAAGATGAGCCCCATTCTAATTTTTCATGTTCTTATAGAAAGAATCTCAAGTGAAAAAAGAAAGACATACAAAGATGAAATTCGATATAAGGAAACATATCTTTCAACTCTCAATCTGATATGTATGGTCACATTCAGTCTAGGGTACCTATAAAAACAGTGACCAAGGAGATGGTCATGAGATAAAAAATGAAATAGTATTAAAATAATGTTTATTATTTGGATTATATTTGACTATCTTAATGATATATGATCATGTGAACAGGACAAGGAAATTACAGAAAGAGGTTGAAAATCTATGGGTCATAGGTTGTTTTTGTATTGCAATTGAACTCAGAGTACATTTTTAAAAAGTCTTTAATGTATTGTAAACAAGAATGTGGAAGAGGAGGTACAGGAAGAGAAAGATATGGAGGACAATGAAGAGAATAAATAAAAGAAAAAGAAGGAAGGTCAGAGGGTGAGGAAAAGAAAAGGTAAGATAAGACAAAGATCGGAAAGGTAGAGTGAAAAATATCCCATCATTTTTAGAGATAAACTATTTAAATTCCTGGATGGAAATAATGTTTTAACCTTAGAAATAATTTAAGTAGAAGACCAAGAACTGGTTAAGTTAACTCTATTAAGTGAAAATGTATTTGGAGAAACTTTGCAAGTAGGGTATTTACCACAGATATCAGGACCAAAATTTGAGTTGTATACACAAGTATTCACTTAAGTGTGCCGGTTATAAAGGCAGATTCTAACTCCTGTGGATCACATTTCTCTTCTAATTTGAACTTAAGTTTACAGTGACATAGAAATTTTTTGGTTTGAAATAAATTTTAGTTTATCTACTTCATCTTTTGACATCAAGTCCCTCTAAGGATCTTTGAAGTGAAGAGAGACAGAAATAGACTCTTAGTGCCTTGTATAAATTGTATGTAATCAGTATAATCTTGGAAATCTGCACTTGACATCTTCTTTTTTAAAATTTATTTATTCATTTATTTTAAATCCCAGGTGTAGTTTCCTCTCTCTCCTCTCCCCCCAGTCCCTCCACCTACCCTCTATGTTCCCACTCCCCAATCCACTCCTCCTCCATTTCTCTACAGAGAAGGGCAAGCATCCCATAGATATCAACAAATCATGCCATATCAAGTTGCAGTAGGACTAAATACCTCCCCATATATTACATTTTGGCAAGGTGTCCCGGTATGAGGAATAGGATTCTAAAAGTCAGGAAAAGAGTTAGAGACAGCACCTGTTCCCACTGTCAGTTATGCAAGAAGACCAAGTTACACAACTGTAACATATATACAGAGTGCCTACATCAGTCCCATTCAGGTTCCCTGGTTGTTGGTTCAGTCTCTGTGAATACTTATGTGGTGTGGGAAGTCTTTCTGTATATGTGTTGCTTTTATTGGTTAATGAATAAAGAGGCTGCTTTGGCCTGAAGCAGGGCAGAATAGAGCTAGGTGGGGAAACTAAACTGAATGCTGGAAAAAAGAAGGTGGAGTCAATGGGAAGCAATGTAGCCACCAGAGAAGACAGACACTGGAACTTTGCCTAGTAAGCCACAGCTAGAAAGATCCTTAAGCTATTGGCCAAAGAGTATTGCAAATAATATTGTCTTGTAATTATTTTTGGTCTGGACAATCAGGAACAAACAAGCAGCCCCAGCCAACAATTTGACACCCAATGTGGCAACTATGTCCACATAAAACCCGAGGGAGCCTCTGCCAGCACTAGTGAGCCTTTATGACAGTAAAATTCGTTTGTTATCATTATCTTCATTATCTTTGCTATTATTGAATGCATGTGGCTTAAAACTCTAAGACTCTTAAAACTTTCCTATATGCAGTCCTAGATAAAATCAAATAGTAAATGACAAGAAAAATATATGATTTTTAAAGGAAAATTCATTCACCAACCCTTGAAGATCATTTAGAAAACAATCTAAAATATAAATATCCAAATAAGGAAATGAGCCAGGGACTGAGACATTCAAAAGGATATGTGGAGGGATAATATTAGAAGAATGTTCTAATTTTACAAAGATTAAATACAGATTATTTGGATTCATTGTATTTGACTCTAATGAAATAAAAATATCAATGCACTAAACACATGCAGGATACCTACTTTATATGAGATATTGTACAGAAATAATCCATAATTATTTTACCCGACTTTGTAATATTTGTACTTGTACTTCATGAAGGACATTTTAACTGCAATTAAATGATTCAACCACTTTTCATCCTACAAAAAAGAAACAAATAGAAGTCCCAGGTGATTTAGAGTCAACTTTGTAAGGGGTTTTGGTCACAAATTCAATGTCATAGGCTCTAATACCTGTAAAGGTCATGCCAGTTGTCTAAGGAGATAGAGTAGGCGAGTGGTTACCCAAAATATGAATGACTTATCTGAGGTAAGTTTCTGTCTCCAATGATTTTTGCCATAGAAACAAGGTGTTCAAATGTTGTCAGATCCTTTGAAGTGGGGGTAAAAAAGTACATGTACTTTAAAAGAAACGAAAACAAAAGTAAACAACAAAACCTTTAATTTAGCTCATCAAAATTTAATATATTAAAACAACAATGGTAATATCTTTCATAAGAGCATCTTTCTATATCTTCTAGAGCTTATGATATCCCTGTACTCCTGCATTTATTCTGTGGAAGAAAAATTTGAAGTTAATACTCTGAAGTTAATAAGAAATGAAGATGACCTGACTAACACTTAGGGTGGTAATTTGGAGGTTGTATGGTTTGAAGAGCTCTAAAAACTATATTTTGATCAATAACATTGAAGCATCCCAAGCTTTCCATCAAGATAGTAAAATCCTTGGATGGAGGAAGCAGGCACATAGTAGTGTAGTTTAGAGAACAATGATGGTAGAGCTATAACACTTGAGCTCCTGATAACTGGTACTGGAAATACATTTAAAAAGATAAGCATGTCCAACAAAAGACTCTTTTTGTTGAAGACAGCATAGAAAATTCAAACTGGAACTGAATTCAACGACTTACATCCTGATAGCTAGCTTTCACAGTGCTGGAAGATGCTATATAGGATGCTGAGGGGTAAAATCAATGATTTTACTCAGCTGTGAACACAATGAACTACACTGTCAACCTATTAAGACAAGATGTGCCTTCTGGTACAATAGTGTCACGACTGTTACAGAAATTAGCAGACTCTTCTCCTTTGGTTTGAAGCCTGTCCCATAGGATGGAATCCACATCTGATACTGGCAACCTGACTGAAATCACGAGGCTGAGGAGGTGATAGGGCCTAGTGGTGAAGCTACTACTGCTTGTTTGTTTCTAAACTGACAGGCAGAGTTGATAAAATGACTTACAAATATTTATATTTATGTCAAGATATTATTGCTGCTATCACATTTGGTCAGAGAAGATTCTTATGACAGTCAGCAGCAATTATTGCATAGATCTCACTTGGCAAAATGTGGAGAGTAAGTTCAATGCTAAGTTCTAAATATCACCCTTTTGAATGAACATCAGGAAACATTGTAGAAAAAGAATCAGAAAACAATTTAAGAACCAGAGGAAGAAGGAACATCATGTGGAATCTGAACTTCCAGGCGTGGCCTGGCCACTGAACATATGAATTCATTGCAGTTGTGATTTCCTGCACATGGTAAAACCTATCAACATTCCATCATGGGGGCGGTGCTCATAAATTCCTGCCTCTGCAGTTAACTGTTGCAAGGAGAGATCGATATATAGGCAGTTAGTTAATGATTGCTGGGGCAAGATTGACATTTTATTTTGTAGTTTAGCTGTTGATAAGTTGACCATACTCCTATAAATAACCCAAATTAAACTCATTGGTTCATTAAACAAACTAAAAAGGGAAGAAAGTAGAAGTACTAGTTGGCAAGAGCAAGAGGGTCTGTTGGAGTGGGAGAGGAATAATAGAGGGTAGCAGAAAGTAGATATGACCTATATGTATTACATACATATAAGAAAATGTCATAAAAGCAATTACTACATAGAATTAAATAATACTAATAAAATAAGCAAAATATGTTAATAAAAAGAGTCAACCATATCCAAAATTCTAAAAAGTCAAATTTACTAGTGCCTCTGGGGAAATACTATGCTATTTAGACAGATCATCCTCATTGTCTAATAACCACTCTTGTTTTTCCTGAATAATAAATTCATAGAATTCTGATTTAATGTTATTTTTAAATGTCATGTCAAAACAAATACATGTAATATAGCATTCATTTGCACCTAGTGTTCAGAAACATTCGGTATCCTCAGTACTAAAAATCAAGAAATAAAAGTTGTTTTTCAATATAAAATTTAGCAAAAAATATAACAATCAGAGAGGCAATATTGCATAGTGATACTTTCTTTGTGTTTTAATTAATAAACCTTGCCTGAAGATTGGAGTGCAAAGTTAACCACACTAGTCAGTCATACAGGCCAGGCAGTGGTGACACATACTTTTAATACTAGCAGCTACACTAGCTAGCCATAGAGGCCAGATAGTGGTGGTGCAAACCTTTAATCCCAGCTCTAGAAAGGAATATAAGACAGGAGGAGACAAGAGCTCAGAAGTCAGTCAGCAGTCTGAGGTTTGGTGGAGAGCATTGTAGTCTGCAGTCACGCTGAGGATAGAGGTAAGAACTCTTTAGAGGTTTGGCTGCTTTCTTTACTGATCTTCAGTTTGAACCCCAATATCGGTTTCTGGGTATTTTATTATTTGTGCTACAATATTGTACACCATTTTAGGTTATAAATTCTTCCAGAAATACCAACTCCAATGCCACCACCAACATTTGCATCTGTTGACAAGTCATATAGGTTCTCTGAACCTCAGTTTCCTTATTAATAGTTTAGAACTAAAAAAAAAAAATTCTACATCTAAGTGTTATTGGGAGAATCAGTGATGGTAATGCATGTTAGGCAATTAGGCCCTGTTATATATGTCTTTAATACTAAATCATATGGAGTAAGGATGATGGCATGGTGGTAGGGAAATATTAGGTGGCCTTGAGACTTCTGAGAGAGAAGTTACCAGCATGGCAATAGCATGGCCGAGGAAAGGAACAGAAAACAGTCATGTCAGAGGCAGCACAGCTGAAGAAAGTAAGGTGGATGTGAGCCCATGACTGAGTCCTGTTGAATAAAATGAGAACCAGGACAGATTTAATGTTAACAAGACAAAATGATTATTAAAAGACTCTCAGGCCACTTGTTCTCAGAAGCAGCAGCACGACACTTATGCTGAGGATTAAAATCTTTTCACTGGCCTGTCTCAAAGTCACACCTTGGAAAGGGAAGCAATGTGCTTGACATGGATCATTGCCTGTGTAGAGACTTACTGTTAGACACAGTTTTCTTGAAACACATTGCTTTTCTTAATGTTTCTGTTAAGTTAGTTTAAAACATTTAATATTCCAGAGCTAAAGCATAGTTTTGGAAGCTATATTTGAATTCTGAGGCTTTTTATAGCCAATTCCTATGCTAAATTTCTGAATAAAGTGGTAAGGTATAAAAATTCATTTTATTCCACTGTAGAATAACTTAGGCTTGATTATAAAAGCACATATGGTTATCTTTAAATTCAGTGAATGGATTCCTAGTTTATAGAGTGCTAGGTTTCAAAGATTTGAAAAAAAAAATCACACATCTGGATGGATGATATATAGCTGTGACAAAATTACTTTTCTCTCCGGCCCCTGCAGCGAAGAACATGATTTGTTCCAGCAGAGATTTTTGTGGCATTTTAATCTTCATTTTTCTGTATTAAAAGCAACTCTATATTGATTTCCAAGCACATCTTGACATGTTTCTTAACATCTCATTTTATTGTTTCTTTAGTTAATTTAAAGTTGCAGTTTTGAAATAAGCCTGAAAAGGAAAGTCTTGGTAATAGAAGGCATTGCAATGGAATATTCTTAAATTAGTTAGTAGCTATTTCCACTTTAATGTTGGCAGGCAAAGTCATTAAATCATATTTATTCTATTGACTATTTTTGCAAATGTTTTATTGGTGTATATCAGATTGCAAGGTAAAGGTTATCATTGTGACTTTTCCATATGTGTGTAAGATATGATGATCATATGCACTGCTTTGTGATTATCAAATAAGGGCTTTCATTTTGCTAGCTAAAAGAAGCAGCAATGATTGACTTGTAACTGGTTATACTGAGGAAAAACTATCTGAAGTTTTTTTAAATTTATTTTTATTTTTTTTACAGTGATTTGTATTCGTCAACAATCTTCCTATTGGAATGATGGGAACAAAAAGAAGTCCATTTTGGAATAATTGTTCTTTTGGCAGGTGGCAATAGTTAAGCAGAGGAACATTGCTGAAAGGAAATCACAGAAGTTTTATGCATAAAGTGAAAATTATTAATCTGTAGAAAATGAAAAATCTTTTGGTAGAATTAAAATATATGGGAAGTTGTATCAAGGTAGGATAAACTAAACTTGTGGGTGACTGTGTTCTTTCACACACTTAATGTCATTTTTTACTAGTAATAATCAAGTGGGCTGCTGCTATTATTACCTCTGTTTTACAGATGAAAATAAGACTGTAAGATTAAGCTCGTGTGTTAGTGATTGTATATCCATGATCTGTTTCTGTATGTTTCCATAATTTAAGAACCCAGTTCTCCAATAACAATTCAATTAGATCTTCCTGTCCTTTGCCCTGGTGATCATATATATTGTGAGCATTTCATGAATAAAATCGAATCTTAGGATTGCATTGATTTTGCCTGTATTCCACCTTCAGACAGTCTAGTGGGTAACAGTGATAGCAAAACAACTTTGGCAATACTACTAACATTCATCCTTTAGGAAGTGTGCTGATTCCCAGAAAGAAGGTGTAAGTTACAAAGCCCCTGGGGTAGGTTCAATTGATGCTCTGAGTCAGGATTTACAAGCATGGAGAAATAGTTCCTTTAAAAGACAATGACAAAGAGAAACCATTTTAATGTGATCTAGATACAGTTATGATTTTGATTAATCTTTGCTAGTAACCATACTTACATGGGAACATCTGCCCACTGATGAGCTCCCTGGAGTTTTAGCAGGTGAATTTATTTAAAAAACACAACTCCAAATGCTCTCTGAGGAGAAAAGTTTGGGAGGAAAACATCTCACTTATATTTCTTCCATTTTTAACACACTTAGAGGGTCTAAATAAATGTTTACCAGTCAGACAAAACTGTTTCCTTACCCAACTCCAGAGCATTGACTTTGTATGTGCTCAGTGTGTGCTGATGTCTGCATCTAAGTCATGTGTGTGCCTCATGCTGAAATGTTCAAGATAAGTGCGTAGCTCCAAATGTCTATAATAGTAACTCACTGCTATTTTTCTAAATACACACACATACATGCACACACACACACATACACACACATTCATTTCTTCCTTTCACAACTGCCCTCTAAGATACCTTTTTATTGACATTTATATATTCTTCTGGACTCTAAATCAGAAAAACTGTAGTCACTTCCTAGTGTACCATATAATTACAAGAAACTGGAAAAAATCCTAAGTAGTTTTCAGAATCCAGATGGGTACTCTGGGATGTTGTTTGAACGGGTTAACTGTCTTTTGAGTGTACCAGGATTCTTCCCATCTTGTTTCATCACCTATACTGAAGTCACCATGGTAGAGATTATCCAGCATTACTTGGATTTTATTCCAATATTGCCCTGTATATTGCTAAATTAGATTAATTTATCCATGAAACACCATAAGCCCTTTTATGATCTTTCTAACTAAGAGACTCATTGAAAAACTCCATGTAACTTCAAATTTATTTCTTAATGTTTCATTTATCTCACTTTTCTAATTCTAAACTGGGAGCACCCTGAGGGGATCAACTCCCTCACTACATTTTCTAAGTGAGATATAGTTTTCTATACATACTGAAGAGGCTAGAAGTATGGTGGGTGGCTGTCCTGATCTTCACTGACACTCAAATCATTTCTCTTACATTATATTTTATGATACAGGCATCCTCTTTGGTTCCTAACATTGGAGATAATTACTGCCATGTGCTCACTCTTCCCATACCTTTCATCTTCTGTCTTTCCAGTCACTCTTCCTCATTAAGTAAACCTCTTTAGATAATGAATCACTGCTCTTTTCCGTTACTTCTGACACCATTTTGGCAACTTCAACCATTTGTATATGTTCATTTAATGCTTATCAGTCTTTAGACCCCTTTAGCAGTGATATTTTTCTGTGTCACACATAAACCACTGACTTTAATGGTCATGACCTAGACACCAAATTGACTATGTTACATCTGTCAGTAGCCATATTGTCATGAATTTATTCTCTGCAATTAATCTATAACATCATCTATTCTCAGATAAAGTTATTCATTCTATGTTTGCTATAGATCTCATTTGTATTGCTTTGACTACTCCTCAAGGGTTTTTTCATTTGCAACTGTCTTCTTGCTCATTAATGTAATCAGTTTCATAAAATTATTCACATTAGCACGCAAATGTGCTATAAGAATATCTCCCTTAAAAATGATTTTTTCAAGCCAGATGCAACTCTAGCTATTGTGCCATATTTTTCCTTCTAGAAACAAACATCTAACAAATTCTGTATCAACCCCTCACTTCATATTTTTTTCCTAAACAGTCACTATTCAAGTTTACATTAAATAATCTCTATTCTTTTATTTTACTTTTTTCATACTACCAGTTTTAATAGTCATTTATAGACATCCACTTCACTTTTGCAAAACTTACCAAGTTTAACTTCTTGTAACATTATCTTCACCTTTTGGGATGTTTGATTCCACTGTACTTTTTGGCTTCAGCTCTATTGGCTATATGCTTAGAGGTCAAAATGTTGCATCACTTGGAAAAAAAAGACAAACTCTGTTTCCACCATAGCTGTATAAGAGTTTCATTTTTCCCATAGTCTTCCAAAAATGTAGTATTTTATGTTTGAAAATATTTAAGACTATAGCCATTCTAGTGGCTTCCTTGGCTTTTTTAGCTTGGGCCTGTGGTGATGCAAAATGTTATGGAAGGTGGCATGTGGCAACGCAGAGTTGCTTACTTTGTGGTGATTATAAATTAGAGGAGGGAGAGAAAGAAGAACATGGATCCAACACACCCTTCAAATCCACCTCTTTCCCTTAACTTATATCTTTGAATTAGGTCCTCCCTCTCTCCGAGTGTCCATCATTTCCCAATAGCATCTTTAGCTGGAGACTAAAATTTCAAAATTTGTAGAGTCACATAAATTTCAAACTCCAACAAACCTTTTGGTTATCATATTAAAAATTTGGTTATTATATTGTTACTATATAGCAAATGTATTTTATATTTATATTTTTCAATCCACTGGAGAATAAGCAACCTATCCAGGGGCTAACTCCCTGAAGAGAACTGATGTTTCCCTCCCCCAATAACTATCAACTGCCAATAGCTCCTTAGTTAGAAGACAGTTTAGTAACATGTACTCAAGTAGTAGGTTCTCCCCTAGGGTCTATGGTCGACCAGCCTTGGAGATTTTTGACTCAGTTAACAACGCCAGCTATGACTTCAGTCTTTTGAAGTAGGCCTTAAATCTCGTTATAAAGCAGCTTGTTACTCCTAAGTATTCCTGCCACTGTTCAACCAATGAACTTATATTTCTAGGTCAGTCATCTTTGTAGCTCACAAGGTTAAAAGCTGGGTAAAATTGGTAATTACTTTTATCTACCAGTAACATTCACAGCATCTTCCCGCACTAAAAATTAACTAGATAAATATCAACTTAATGTCTTCATATACTGGAACCAAAATGCATTATTTCTTCTGCAATATGGTCTTACCAGAATAGTTTGTTTGAGCACCAAGAACAATAGCAATGCCCTGTATTGTTTTTGAGGCCTCTGGGACCACTTTGATCAACAACTCAAACGTGGTTGATCTCGCACTGTTATTTATTTAACTTTTTAATTAATTAATTGTTTTTATTTTAAATTTTAAAATTTCCCGTTTTGATTTTTTAATGTTAATACAATATATTTCAGTCATATTCTTTTACCTCTCAAAAGCCTCCCAAATCTCCTCTCCTTAACCACCTACCTTCATGTTATTTCTCTTTCTTAAAACATGCACATACACATACACACACACATAAACAAACACACATTGAGACAAACAACAAAAAAGCATGTATACAAACAAGCAAATGAACCAAACAAAAATACATTGAAGTCATTTTACATTGGTCAACTATTCCTATAGCCAGTGTCACCCCACTGAAGAAAACCATTTTCTCACTTGCCAAACAAGTATTGATTCCAAATAGCTACTAGTGTAGAGATGGAATTTTGCTTATACTTCAGCCTTCTCAGTTCTGAGATTTTATCTGATCTGAACCTGTGGAAATCTTCTGTATACTGTTTCAGTCACTCATATGTCTATCAGTCCTTTTGTATTTGGAAGATACTTCCCTTTGGAGGCATCAAACACCTATGACTCTTGCAACCATTCTGCCTCCTCTTATACATTGATTTATAAACCTTGAGGTAAGGACTGTGATACGGACATTCAATTTAGGGCTGAGTACTCCAAATATTCTCACCCTCTGTATGTTATATGGTACTGTGTTTCTATATTAATTGTTATCTACTGAAATAAGAAGCTTCTGTGATAAGAGTTGAGGAATGTACTATTCTATGGAAATAGCACTAAATTTGTACAAGTCATTTTATTGCTATGTTTACTCAGCAGAATCATTTTAGGAGGCTGCCCCATAAAGCCCATGAATGAAGTAATCTCAGGTTCTTGGCCTCATTAACAGTGTAGAATATGGATTCCATCTTCTAGAGTAAGTCTTGAATCTAATCAAAAGTTTGGTGGTTGGTCCCATTACATTTCTGTCACTATTGTCCCAGTTGGTGTATTTTGCCGTCAGCTTGCTATTGTAGCTCACAGGGTGATATTGACAATTGTTTTTCTCTTCTGGCAGCATATATAGTACCTTCCAGTGTAATGAACACTAGTCAGTGGGCTGAAGCTCTAGTTGACCAACACCTTTTTTTCCTCCATGTTTGATGGATTAATATATGATATCTTTGGCAATAGGTTTTACTTTTGGATTGTGGAAAGTAATCAGATATCATTAGCAATAACTTTGAATGTTTGACAGGGTCTAAAGTACCCTTTTTACCAGTGAGTGTAAAAGATATAACCCATTGCTGGTACTGTGAATTTTATTTGGAAATATACAATGTATAGTTTGAAAATGGGCTAGCAGAATGATATTTAGTTTTCAGTCTTGGGGCCATTTTTGGTTTTATAATTTAGGCTCTGGTCCCAGATTTGAAATTCAGATTACAGGCAGTCCTGTATCAGTGTAGTGGATGGGATGGGTCACAAATTAGCATGTTCCAACAGCCTGTACATATAGTCTTACTCCAAAGACAGCAGAGCCAGAGAGAGGAAGACTCTGGGTCTAGCCACAAATGGTAGCAAATCCCAAGGGGATGGAGATGGTCTAGAGAAGGGGGTTGAGTGTTCAGCACCAAAAGGTCTAAGAGTACTCTAGAGAGACTAGAATATGAGAGGGGAAAGAGTACACAGAAATCCTACTTGAGTTTGGCCATCTGTGACTGCTGTGGGGTCCCTGAAGAGAGTGGCTCTGCAATTAGCACAAAGTCAGAAAGGAAAAGCACTGGGCTTGGAGAAGTAACTGAGGAGAGTGGTGAGGAAGAATTGGAGGCGTCCTGCTTCTGCATCTAGAATGGTGGTTGAGTTTTGAGAATGGGGTTGGGTTGCTTGGTACTGCAGCTTTTAAAATACGCATTGATGAATTAGTTGGTGATGGTGGCTCACACCTTTAATCCCAGCACTGGAAAGGCAAAAGCAGGTGGATCTCTCTGAGTTCAAGCCAGCCTGGTCTAGAGTGCAAATTCAGGACATGCTCCAACGCTATAGAGAGAAACTTAAACAAACAGACAAAAAATGAATTGTGTATACTTATTGATTGTTGGTTGTGCTTCGTGGGCTGTCTACAATACATTGCCACGTTTAATATCTTACTGTTCTATATAACTTAGGGCAAAAATCAAACACATACATTCAACAGATATGAATATTTATCATAAAAAACAAATCAGTAATTCAGAGGTTGCCAGACAATCTCTAACATTAAAGCTATCTTCTTCTACATAGACTTCTTTTTTCTTGGAGTTTTGCGTGGCTATTTAAGGTTTTTTTTTCATTTTTCTAAAATTTTACATGCATATGTGCATGCACATATGTGTTTTAGTATACTCATTTATGAATGTCCATGTAAATGAGTGTGGCCAATGTTGCTCATCTGTGTCTATTACTTTCACCATTATTTTTCTGAGACAGGTTCTCTCATGAAACCTATAGTTCACTGTCTTCAGCGTTTGGCCCCAGGGTTCTAGTGTCTCTGCCATACTCCAGGCACTGGAATTACAGGCATGCCATCATGCTTAGCTTCTTATTTGGGTACTAAATTTAGTCCCTGTTACTTGTATGGAAATCACTTTGCCAACTGAACCATTTTCTAAAGACCTCAAGGTTTTGCCATTAAAATGTGAGTGGGAGTGACTACTCTCCCTTTTGAGTACTGCATCATCTTGTAGACCTGTTTCCTTTTTCCTGAAAAACTTAATGCATATTTACAATGGCTCTACTCCAAAAGCATAAGGGAACTTAAGGTTTAATTCATTTACTAAACTACGTCATCTCTATCCAATATACTGATTTGTTATATAATATTATTTTAAGGTGTGGTACATTTGTTTATACTGTGGAACTTTGTTTAATGATGCAAAGATGTGTTGCATTTTTTTTCTGCTGTTGCACTTGTTTGTCTCTGTGAAGTTGTGATACTTGCCTGTCTAAAACACCTGATTGGTCTAGGAAAGAGCTGAATGAGCAATAGTGAGGCAAGAAGAAGGTTAGGCAGGGCTGTGAGGCAGAGAAAATAAATAGGAGAAATCTGGAAAGAAATTTTGAGGAACAAGCTAGAACAAGGGGAGACGGACATCAGGGGCCAGCCATCCAGCTACACAGCAAGTCATGGAGAAAGAAGTAAAGAAATGTATACAGAAAGAGAGAGAGATAAATGCCCAGAGGCAAAAGTTGGATGGAATAATTTAAGAAAAGTTGGCAAGAAATAAGCCAATCTAAGATTGGGCATTCATAAGAAAGAATAAGTCTCCATGTGTGATTTTGGGAGTGTTACTATAGAACCAGCCTGGCTTTAAACTGTCTCTCAAAAGAGCAAAGAGAGTAAAAAGAGTAAAAAAAGTGATTAAACAGTCTAAAACTAGGTTTGTTCTATAGTAACACTCAACTGCACCATAATATACTAAGTACAAACTCTTTACATTATTTTTTAATTGAATTTAATATCATTTTTGACAATTGTGATTATATTAACTGGCTTGCCTTCTTTTATACTCTTCACTGCTATTGTTCCCCTTCTTCTTCCAAAACGGTCTGCTTCCTACTTTTATTTATTTTGTGATTGTGTTTAATTAGGGATGAGATCATGGGCTATTTATTAGATAGAGCAAGAACAACTTACCAGTAACTGTACCACTAAAGATAATGACACCCCCTTTCATTAACCGTTAACTGCCAATAGCTATCCAGGGAGGAGTTAAGTCTCATGAGCCTTTCCACCATGCATGATGGAATGTTGAAGGACCCAGGCTTGCTTGTTTCCAGCTGCATGGTCATGATTGCAGTAACAGTGCAATATCCACAAATAGTTTTTCGTGGCTTCTCTGATTAAGGCTGGGAGCCATTTTGTGTATAGGTATAGCCTTAATTTAAAAGGCATTGTTTCATTAGGTAAGTTTAGATATGTACCAGAAATATATTCCCTGCGTGGTTTTCAGGTAAGTGGGTGAAACTGTTTTAAAAAGTCTAAAAGGAGTAATCCAGGCCTCAAGGGACAAATAGTGCATATTCTATTTCATATGAGAATCCTAGCTTCAACTCTTTTAATATGGTGTGTCTATAATGGAGTACCTTTGCAAGTCAGGAAACAAGAATGACAATAAGGGAAAAGAGTTACCTCAAGGAAGAGGGATTAGTAGAGCATAAGAAAAAAGAAAGGGAATATTGCTGGTGCAAAGTTTTACAGAGGGAGGACAAAGAGGGAATGGGGAGTGTATAGGATGCGGGAAACTTAATTGAGACAGAATATAAAGAAACCAAGGTAACCATACCACACAAAAGTGACATGGCTATTGAGGGAGTAAACAACTGCTCTCTGAAAGGATATAGGACCCTCCTCACTGGGGCAGGGGATTACTGCAAGCCTGGCTAACAATATTTGATTTAAATACATCTAAACTCTAAAATGTGTGTTTTGGCCTGAACCTATGTTTAATTGGGGTTTAAATAGCTGTGAAGAGACACCATGATGAAGGAACTCTTATAAAAGAACATATTTAATGTGGGGCTTGCTTACAGTTTCAGAGATTTAGTCCATCATCATTACTGTTGGTAGCATGGCAACATGGAGGCAGGCATGGTGCTAGGAAAGTAGCTGAGAGCTTGACATCCTGATCCACAGGCAGCAGACAGAGGAGCCTTCTTGTGCTTTTTTATGGAATAGAGATAGAGAAATCTCTCTGTGGTCTCTCATAAAGATACTAACATTAAAAGACTGGAATGTTTATCATTAATGATGTTTTAAAGTCTTATCTGCAAATACAACACATAGGCATTAGGGCTCAGAATAAGAATATTCTGAAGCAGACTATTAAAAACATGCACATGTGTTTGCGTGCACACACACACACACACACACACACACAAACAGTACAGGTCAATAAAAATGAAAGGCCAAAATATTTTCAGACAATGTCTAAAAATGTACAAACATGAAGGTTATTCTCATTTCTAATCTGTGAAATTAGAACATTTTTCTCATTCATATTTCCAAGCATAAATAATTCTCATACAAATATTAATAATAGTAATAAGCAAGTCCTTTGGTTTATTTAATGATAGTTTAAAAAGTACTTTACCAGAATTATTTAGTGCTATTATAAAACAACATTGTGATATATTTCCATCATTATCTTCAACTCACATATGGGCCACTTGGGACCCAATGAGGAAATAGGCTTTCTCAAGGTCATGTTGGTTTCAAATTATAAAGCAAAACCAGAACCTTAATCCTGAAATCTCATTTTTGTGGTTTCTTATTAATGGGAGCAATAGCAAGCTGTCTTCCAAGGCAATAGGCATTGTTCTAAATCCTTGGCATAAATTAATACATTTAATTCTACAACAACCTTATAAGATATGTAAAATATGACTGTTACCTCCATTTTGCTCATGAGAAAATAGATACAGTTAAAGGATCTGTAACCAGTAGTCTTCAGAAGAAAATTCACTACCCGATAGATACCACAATTCTAAATAATTCTAAATACCATAACATTAATCCAACTATTATTGCAAATTACAAAACTCTAATACCTCTGAAGGTTTTAAACTATATTAAAATTTTACCACTAAACATATTTATAAGCAGGTATGTCAGTCTGCAGCTTCATAAAATGATGTGTTGTTATGTGTCAAAACTTTCCAAGGGATGCAGCCGGAAATTCTGTTCACCCCAGATAGCAAACCCATGACAGACCTGATGCCAACAAAGTCCAGCTTGGTGAAACAAACAGTTTTATTGGGGTTACTTACAGGAATATGGGTGAGGGATCATTTACAGGAGCAGAACTGATTCAAAGACAGCTGCGTCACCAAAGCCCACCCCATGCTGGGAACCTGAACACACTGCATACCTTACAGACAATGCAGCATGCTTGAGAGTGTCCTGTCCAAGTGCAGGTCCAAGTGCCTCAGTTGGTCTAAACCTTCTACAGGCAGATCAGCTGCTTTCCAGTTCTTCCAGGGAGATGGTTTGCTCTCAGAGTCTTCTTTGCAGCTCAGTTACCTTCTGTCAGGGAAAGAACTCTCAGTTTCTATTGCTTATTCTGGCAGGAAGGGGCATAGTGAATCTGGTCAGGTTCAGGGACTTCCTGAAGCTATTTTGAGTTGTTTACCATCCTGCTTAAGGACCTTTTTGCAGGGTGGAATATTTCAATTTGAAAGGATATACAACAGATATGTTATCAGTGAGATAAAACGAAGGTACTCAAGATTAAAAAATGAATAATCCTTCTGTAACAAAATGTCAGCAACTAAATGGTTTTCATTTATCCAGAACTCAGCTGAAGCAATGAAAAGTTTCATCATTTGTATTTGAGCTCTAAAGCATTATTAGAGAGCTCCTGGAAACTCTCCGCATTAACTCAGTAACAGGAAAGAGTGAGCCAGCTATAGACCAACATTATTAATAAATTATTCTGCATCTGGAGAAACAAATATCTCACTGACATATGACATGGAAATGACAGCAACAGACTAAAACTATAATCTCAGTGTTCCTAATCAGTAGTGAAGGAGGTTAATTTGAGACCTTTAGGGAGAAGAGTCCTATTTTGTTTTGTTTTGTTTTTTTCCAAGCAACAATCACAACAAGCATTACCCTTTAGCTGCTGACAGGAAAGTTCAAAAATTCCATCATGTCCTAGTTTCTTGTACTTGATAAAGGTTAATAAAACACAATTTCAGGAAAACAACATTTCTCCATTTCTTAATCCTCTGAAAAAGACAATAGGTTTTTCTTATTTTTATTTATTTATTTATTTAGGTTTTAGGTTTTTCTTATATTTATTTATTTAGATTTTGAATTTGGTTTTTCTAGAAAGGGTTTCTGTATGTAGCAACACAGGCTGTCCTGGAATTCACTTTGTAGACCAGGCTAAACTCAAACTCACAGACCTACTTGCCCCTGCCTCCCAAGTGCTGAGATAAAAGGTACGGACCACCGACGCCCGGCTTGATAGATCTTATAGATCTGAAGGTTGATGAGACAATTCCCTTTAATACATTTCCTTGAGCTGGTGATTGTTAGAGGAAGTGCCATCAGGGGAAGATCTTTTGGGTTCCGGACACACATCATGATTCTTCTCTCGTCAGGATTGGTTTTGAGTGTCAATCACTTTTTGTAGCTGTTCTACTCCTTGACCCGACTAATCAGAATCCATATTTTTGTAGTCTGCTCCAAAATGTCTCCACTAGAAACCATAAACTGGGCCCAGGTACTCTTCCTGTCGTGTAGAGAATCCCATGCTGTCCAGAAAATCTCGGGACCCATTGGCATCCCAGATTCTCACTCCTTTGGAGGCCAGTTCTTTAGCATTTGTGCATCCTTTGACAAACCACAGCAACTCCTTCAAAACCCCCTTCTAGAACACTCGTTTGGTTGTGAGCAGAGAAAGTTCATCTCTCAGGTTGTATGGTGCCTGCATACCTAACACCGACAGGGTGCCTGTGCCCGTCCGGTGCCCGTGTGTTCCTCCTTGAAATCACAGCACATAATGTGTTCCACCTGCCCCAGATACTGCAGCTTCCCTGCGTTGGTGTCTCCAGGCCCTGCTGCTGAGCGGTGGACTGCAGCTCCAACTCGGAGCCGGCGACCGCCCCACACCAGATGATAGTAACTAGCAGGGTTTACATTGTAGTCCTGTGGGAAGAGAATATCTGCGAATTGGCAATAGATTACCCATCAGAATTGCCACAGTAGCTGGTCAGTGAATAGTTTACGGCATCTTAGAGATGACGTAATATTTCATCCAGGACCAAATAATTCCATGAGCTTCTGAAATCTTCAGATGTTTATCCTTTGACTCTTTAATCACTTGATCATTTAAAAAATTCTTTCTTTTATTTTTGAGATTATAATATATTCATATCATTCCTCATAGTACAAGCCACATTCTGGTTACCAGTACTTTCAGAAATTTGTAGAAAACATATTAGTATCAGTTCATCTATAACTCAAAGGTTAGGGGAGAACAAGTTGATGGAGGTGGGTCTTGTATTAATCTGTTGCTTTCATTGGTTAATTAATAAAGAAACTGCCTAGGCCCATTTGATAGGCCAACCCTTAGGTGGGTGGAGTAAACAGAACAGAATGCTGGGAGAAAGAAGCCGAGTCAGGGGTCGCCATGATTCTCCCACTCTAGACAGACGCAGGTTAAGATCTTTCCTGGTAAGCCAGCTCATGGTGCTACACAGAATATTAGAAATGGGTTAGATCAATATGTAAGAACTAGCCAATAAGAGGCTGGAACTAATGGGCCAGGCAGTGTTTAAAAGAATACAGTTTCCGTGTAATTATTTTGGGGCATAAGCCATGCGGGCGGCCGGGTGCTAGGAACTTAGCCCTGCTGCTCTTATTACAACAACAAGTAGTGTAGATGATTGAATAAGAATCCAAATACATATTGATAGGCATAAATGGGCAAAACACATCAAATTGACTTTTAATGAGATTGACTTAATTTTATACCTTCAGGATCAAAAAACCTAATTCACATAACCATATTGGGTAGACTCATTTAGCAATAGCACTTGTAGAAGATATCTGGTTTAATGTCAATGGTAGTATGTATGAGTCACATATGTTTATATAATTTGTGTCAATTCCCCAAAGAACAAATACTGTCTTTGGCTGCATGTATAAGTGTTTAGTGACTAAAATGGGAGCAAGGGTAATAAGCATTTCAGAACAGTAATTAATAGTCTACTAATTTGGGGGTGTATTTAAGAAGGATGAACAATGAAAATCTACTTAGAATAGGATTATTTTCCAAGATGATAAGAGAACCAGGGCTGTCTTACTTGTAGAGAGTAGACAGAAAGGAACCAGGGCACCTTCCTTTGACACTTGGTGAGGTATAAAGCTGTTAGATGATTATATTAAAAGAATGATATTCTGTCTTTCTTTTAATTGCCACAGAATAGGAAAATAGAAGAGAAAAGAAGTAAATATTTAAACCAAATAGGGCAGGAGACATTGCTTAATGATGTTTAAGACTACTGGCTGCTCTTGATACCACCTGGTTTCAATTTCTGGCACCCACAAGGCAGCTAACAGTCATCCATAGCTCCAGTTCCAGGGGATCTAATGCCCTCTTCTTGCTTTCACGGGCACTGCATGTTTGAGGTACATGCAAACAAAGCACTCATATACATACATACATACATACATACATGAATGCATGCATTGCAAAATCCCAATATAAGTGCCAGGAAAGAAACAAACTAAAAGAGAATGTGTGACAGTAAGTGGTGTGTTACTTTAGTTTAGTGTTGTCAGAAAAGGGCTTGAAAGGTAGAGAT
Organism: Chionomys nivalis; assembly: GCF_950005125.1. Taxonomy (NCBI): domain Eukaryota; kingdom Metazoa; phylum Chordata; class Mammalia; order Rodentia; family Cricetidae; genus Chionomys; species Chionomys nivalis. Next base: position 12,870,218 of record NC_080112.1, on the reverse strand, counting down.
GAGTTTTGAGTGAAGAACTGTATCGGTACAACAAGCAAAGCCCACAGGAATAACAAATAATTTTACACCGGTTTATTTAGAGTCTAAAATATGTACCAATCTGAATGATGCTTATGGAGAAGGAAGAGAAGTATTATATGTGAAGGTGCACATGCACATAAACTTATTATATATACAGTCAGTTCTTATTTCTACAAATTATACATTTGTACATTCAGCTAACTTTGTACAAGTCACTTAAAACTAAATCTATACTAAGAACATTATTCTATGAACAATATGATATAATGCTTTTTAGCCAGCTTTCAGGTTTTAAACATTTTGCATATTAAGCATTATGAGTAATCAAAAGGTGATTTAGCATATATGAGAGGATGTATATAGTCTGCAAATAAACAAAAAATCATTTTGTAGTATATGGAACTTCATTCATAAACTACTTGATATTTGTATCCATGTTTTTTAACTTTAATTTTCTTAGTCACTTTCCTATTCGATTTTTGCTCTTCTGCTCAAAATTTCTGCCCAATTACTTCCGTTAACTTATTTGCTGTGTACCTATGGGTTTAATGGACACTTATTTTATATCCTGGATATTAATCCTTGATCTAATGTGTACACTACAAATGTTTTCTATCAGATAGTCACTTTTCTCTCTGTTTTCTATATGATGTCTTTCAATATAAAGAGGTACCTAAATGTGAGGAAGGTAAATTATTGTGACTTTCTTTAAGAAATTACTTAATTTTATTGAATGGAATTTGTCTTTACAGACAAGGTCATATTGGCTTAGAATAAAGTAAAGAAAGGGAATCTAAGAACAAGTCTTGCAATATTCATATTATAATATTTGTAAGTAATAGTATAAACCAATAGAGGAATCAGAGAAGCAATCAGCATTAATAACCTTTATAATATAGAATTTTGGAGAGGTTTCCCACTTCCTTGGTTAGGTTGGGTCCTAGATATTTTAGGTTTTTTGAAGCTATTTTGAACGGGAGTGTGTTGCTTATCTCCTCTGTATGCTTGTGGTGTAGGCTGGGCAAGTTGGCTCTGTATTCTGCCACAGTGCTGAATTTGTCTATAATTTCCAGTTCTCTGGTAGAGTTTTTGGGATTTCAAATGCATTGTATCAATATCATCTGAAAATAGAGTTTGATTTCTTCTTTCCCTATTTATATTCTTTTAATTTTCATTTCTGTGTATTAGTGTGATTTAGAATTTTAGATGCAAGTCATTATTAATGAACAGGTGATTACAAAAATAAGTTAGAAAAATAAAATGTTTTTCCTTATGTATTACTTTACCATTTCTTATTTTTGCTTCTTATTGTTCCTTTTTGCCATCAGTGAAAGTATTTTATCTGCTAAATTTTATTCCTTTGTGCTTTCTGGATTTTAATGGATTATATACTTTCAAAACACTAGCAGATATTGCCTTTACTCTTTTCAAAACCTCTACTTCATTGTTTTCCGTATATATTAAACTCCAAAGTGAGCCCATATCTTTCTTATTTCAATAGAGAAATTGAGACACATTTAAATCACTCTCCTTTCATTAAATTGGTCCCTATTTTTTAATGTAGTTCATAACTGAATTCAAATTATTGTGCCACTATTTACAGTTTATCTACTTGTTAAGAATATTGAAATAATTTGACTTTATTTGTGATTAATTTTAGAAGCTACAAAGACTTATTAATTATTCAATATTAGTTTGGTCCTATCTTTCCCATTTCTGCATATGCTATCTTTGCTAAACATATCAGTCAATGTAAATATTATTCAAATAACTTTTGAGTATACTGGAGGACACTGTAGTCTGTTTTTTACACTTATAGCTGTGTATGCAAGTCTTGGATTGCAGTATTTTGATGTATCTAAAATATTACACTATCCTTTTTCTCTATTTTGTGTTTCAGTTAAGACATGTGAGAAAGGTTTCACTTATTTCATTTTTAATTTAACTTACATTATTATTCAGCTGATTGTAGGTATTCTTATGTCTTTAACAAAGAAAAGCAGAAAGATCAAAGAAGTTGCTTATGTATGTTTATATGTGATTCTCTTCACAATGATTTTTACACAGGTTCAGATCTTCCGAAATACTTTAGCAGTTCAAAAAAGGTTACTTTTGATTAGATTCTTTAAACGTCATTACTTCCTGCATTTTCTGGGACAACACTTGCCTGTATTTTTCGGTATTTAATATTCTTATCTTTTTGATATCATATGCTATACTTTTCTATATTGTAATATAGTTTTTAAGTCTGTCAAGCACATTATTGCTTCAACTAAAGAATTCTGTTGTAGCATTTAAAGTTGTTTTTTTTTTTTGAAAAACATCTATTTGCCTGTTTTACTCAAGTGCTTAAATTTTCATTGCTTCTGTTTTTATTTTCCACATGTCTTTACTTTTATTTCATTGATTTTAAAATCTGTGTTAAGAATAAAAAATTCCTCCTGGTTTCTATAATATTGTGATGTTCTGGGTACAAAATATGTGAAGAATTTTTAATTGAAGTATTTTCATACAATATATTTTGATCATCCTCTTTGCCCTTCCCCAACTCCTCCATATCCTTTCTATTCCTTTACCTACCCATCTTCTCTCCTGAAAAAAAAAAGACCCAAGAAAAATAAACAAAAATAAAAATGAACAACCTAACTTAAAAACTGAAAATAGATAAAAAAAAACCAAATCAAATAGCACAGAAAAAAGCAAATCAATCAAACAAACAAACAAACAAAAACCAAAACAAAACTGGAGTCCCTTTTCTGGGTCTGGTACCTACCTTCATGTGCGGATGAAATACCTATTGAAACTCCACTGGAGAGAACTGATTTCCAATTTCCCATCAGGTATTTATTGCAAATATCTTCAAGGCTATGAATGGGGCTTTGTACTTCCCTTTCTCAGTGCTTGGAAATTGCCTGACTTGAATCTGTGCATGTCTTGTGTGTGCTGCTCCAGTCTTTGGAATTCAAGAATGCTAATGCAGTCTCATTACTGGTATTTGGGGGTTTATTTTTATATTTTTACTACAATTACAAGTTCCCTAGTAATGGATATAGACCGATTCAAGCTAAATTAATATCCAAAGATTAAAACTTTAGCTAAAACACTTCCAGTCTAAATAATGTTTCTTTAATATGGGAAGCAATATAGTTTTGTAATATGTGAAATTTTTTGAATATTTATTTTTTGTTTGCTTCTTTTACTCCTCATACAAGTTAATTTTGTTTTATGGTGTAGAATATAATGAACTTGCATGCAAAGATACACTATTAGCCTTGATTCTTGATGGTCTACTCGTGCTCAGTAGATAGAAAGAGTGTGAAGAAGATAAGTTAAAATGATGTAACTTTGTGGCTTAAGGGATAGTTAAGCAATCAGTAAAGATATAAAATTTCCTCATAGGGAGAATTATTAAATGTAAAATTGGCTATCTTCCAGTTTCAGAATGGATCACACAGAGTAGAGAGTCTAGAAAATCTACATTACCTTTATTTAAAGATTTGGTCATCTCACAAATAATTAGTTTGGTGGGCCTGAAAGTATCTGTTAATCTGCCTTGATATAGCATGTGACATGTGCTCAATAAATCCTCTTTTCCCAGTAGTGACCATGGTGCAGAAAAGAAGAAATAGCACCAAGTGACAAATTAAATTGTTAGCTACCCAGTTGACATCCATTACCACTGATTGAACACATGCTGAATTCCAAATTCTCCTCAGTATCACAAAATGTAATGCTTATTTAAAAATCTTCATGTAATAAAACCTCACAAAAGACTTCCTTGACTCCCTTCCATTTTCTGTTTTTGATATCTTCATATTATTCTTCTTTCCTTTCAAGGTAGAGAAAAAGGAAACGTGAGATATATGGGAGATAGAGAACATTTCTAATGTTTACCAGCGAAAACAGTGGTATATAAACAATAGTTTTTTGCGCAAAGCTGCATGCTGCCTGTTGTATTAAGAGACTTTTTGTGTATATGTGTTTGTATGTGTCGGTGTATGCTTGTGTGTCCATGTGTGTATGACAGTGGAAGCTTTCAGTCGAAGTCATGTTTTCCTTATCTGTTCTCTCCACTATGTTTTCAAGATAGGGTATCTCACTGCACTTGGAGCTCACTGATTTGGCTTAACTGGTTGTCTCCTGATCTACCATTATCTTCCTGTCTCTTCCCCTACCAAACACTGTGATTCCAAGCATTCATCATAACACATGGGCTTTGGTGTGCATTCTAGAAATAGGAACTTAGGTCTTTGTAACCCGCCCAGCAGGTTCAGTTATTCCAGGGTCTGAAGGGGCACTCCCTGAAAGAACATGGGCGAAAAAAGGGAAAGAAGACCAAGCAGGCAAAACAGAACTCTGTTCTCAATTTGTCAAGGTCTTCGTTTATTGAAGCAAGCTTTTTGTCTTATATACGCTTCAGTGAGGAACTCAGGCAGGGGGAACTGGGGAAGAGGGAAGGGGGAAGGGATTCGGCAGCTCGCAGCTAATCGGGGTAGTTGCAAGGTCAGTGGCTAGAACATCGGCCCACTGTGGTTTCGGCACATTAAAGTATTACCCCTCTTTTAGTTTGCCAATCATGTTCATGCTTTGGAAGTGGATACTTTGTGTTTTCTGGGATAATTTCACTGCCTTTGTTCATCACTGTCTTCTACTTGTGTCACACAGACAGACTTATTCAGTCACCTACTGTACAATATTATCCTTTTTTGTAAATTCATTCTCATTTTATTTATTTATTTATTTATTTATTTATTTATTTATTTATTTATTTATTTATTTGGTTTTTCGAGACAGGGTTTCTCTGTAGCTTTGGTGCTCGTCCCGGAACTAGCTCTTGTAGACCAGGCTGGCCTCAGACTCCCGAGTGCTGGGATTAAAGGCGTGTGCCAACACCGCCCGGCTCATTCTCATTTTAATGTGATAATTTTTATTCATTATTCTGACATAATTGATTTCCTTTACAGAAGTGTTGGCATCATGAGAATATTTCACTATGATTGTTATTATAATATTACTGCATATCACAGTTTCAGTAGCATAGTATGTATTCAACTAATATTTACAGAGTCAATGAATAATGGATCTAGGAGATACATTGGAGAAAGGCTGTTTTGGAAATCAGTGGTAGGGCTTTAGAATGGTAATGTGCAAGAGCCTGGGTTCTGGGTTCTAAACTTAGTAGTGCAAAAACAAAACATGGACACCTTTAAGAAAATTGGACAATTTGTTTACATAGTTAGATAAATATAGTAAATATAATTTCAGTAAATATAAGTTCAGTAAACTTGAACTAATTGCCTCCTTTACAAACTTGGGTTTATCATCTGCAAACTGAATAATTAATAACACATATCCTATAACTTGATACATTGATTAAAGTGCATATAAAAGTTTGATCAACTTCAAGTGTGTAAAGAAAATTTTCACTTTGGATTTTGTCCTAACTGCTTAGAACCAAAGCACTGAAAACTTGATTCTAGCTATAAAGTAAATGCATTTCCATTATAAATCAGATTATGTAGATAACAAATGCTATTATTATTACAAATGGAATCCTTTTAAGTAGGAATACTAAGTGACTGTTGTCAATATATATGAGTATATTAATATATGTACATATGTATATCTATACAATATATAAAAATATGTTTGGAGAAAAAGAAGGGGAGAAGTTATACTTTGTCTGATCTACAACTGTTTCTTTTTGCAACCTCTTTTCATATTTTCTTTCGAAATTGTAAGTGGTCTCTAAACAAAGGTCTTGACAGGAACCAACATGGACCACTCTTTCCCAGTATTTATGAAATGTTGAACACCCAAAGAATGAATATGAACATTTTAGCTTCTTGAAGTTTTGTTCTGGTCTAATTTCAATACATGTCATTTTTTCACCTTAATATAGTTTTATAGTTTGCATGTTTGATGTATTACATTATTAGAGTGACTAAACGTTCTACTTTTCTCAGGACTGAAGGAGTTACTGAGACAGCAATCAACCCTGGATAGAGTGATAATGCTGCCTTTGCATAATGTTTATGTAGTCATATGTGTAGATATATTAATGTAAGTGCAATATTTAAGCTAGAATCATGAGGTAAATCTGATGATATATACACTATGTCTCCAAACTGTTGTAAATACCATCCTTTCCTGAAAATTTCCTAGAAACAGGTGTTATACAATTCCTTTGAACTATATTTTTCCCTATCTTCATATTATATTTGAATCTCACTTCCCAAGACTTAGTACCTAAAAATCTTGAGCAGGTATAAATTCATTTTGTAGGAATTCATAACAAATGCCCATTCCTGCTTCTGTCTATCTCTGTTTCAACTAACTGACAAGTAGTTTGCTATTAAAATAAGACAAAATCTTTATTTTTGCTATAGAAATCATGGAATAATTAACATGTATAGTCTTGTTGGAGGCTTAGCAATTTTATTCATTTAAGTGATGTGTGCATCTTTGACACACTGAGGCAGAAGTGTAAGACCACTTTATCATTATCATTAATCAATGCTGTTACCTTTACTTAAATGCTTGGTTCATTAACTCCAGTTCATTGTGATGAATCTTCAATCTTACTAAAAGAATGAAGCTATACTTTGCAGTAAGAAAATCAACAGTCCCTGAAGTTTTACCAAAATATATTTGAATTTGCTTCGAGGCCAGCCTGGTCTACAAGAACTAGTTCCAGGACAGGAACCAAAAAAGCTATGGAGAAACCCTGTCTCGAAAAATCAAAAAAAAAAAAAATATTTTCACAAAATTTTAACACGTCTTACTACAACTCAACTTTTTCTGAAGAATTTTACCAATTCTTTTAAAGTAGATTGAAGTCTTTATCTTTTATTGGGGCTCCACTTTCATCATTTTAATGTCAAGTTGACTAGTCTATGTTATGTGAAAATTCAAAATATTTAATACTGAGTTCACCTCCCAAACCAAACAGAATTTTCTCACATTGTTTATGGATTGTTTTTTGTATGCATGATGTATATGTATGTGTGTGTTTCTGTGTTTGTATGTGAATGAGGGTATGTACAAAGAGATCAGAGAGCAACCTGCTGTGTCAGTCCTCACCTTCCTCCTTTGAGATAGGGTCTCTCTTGTTCACTGCTTATGTATGTCAAGCTAACTATCCTAACAACCCACAAGCTTCCATAAATTCTTTTTTCCACTTCCCATATTTCTATAAGAACACTAGAATTAGAGACGTATGCTACTGCAGTGATCTTCCATGCGTGTTAAAAATGTAATTCTGGTCCTCATGCTTGTGCGTTATGTGCCAAGAATTTTTCTCATGGAACCATTTCCCACCCCTGGACTCTTCATCTTTAACAAGAATCCCATGAGTGTATTGATCTTGACTATTTTATTCTTTGATTAATATAATCAGTGCTTAGTACACTGCCTAATCCTTGGACAATCTTTGGTATTCTTTCCAAGGGTGAACATTCTTGTTATAGAACAAGTCTGTGTTTTGGAAACAGAAAATTTCAGAATCACCTGCATCTTAGAACTTGACATTAAATACTTAGTGGATCACATCAGATTCAAACTTTTTGCTTAATTTGTATGCTTGTGGTGAGATTGCCATTTTTACTATGTTAATTCTACCTACTCAAGAGCATGGGAAATCTTTCCACTTTCCGGTCTCTTCTTCAGTTTCTTTCTTCAAAGATTTAAAGTTCTTGTCATATATATCTTCCACTTGTTTGGTTAGAGTTACTTTAAGATATTTTATGCTATTTATGGCTATTGTAAAGGGTGATGTTTCTCTGATTTCCTTCTTGGCCCATTTATCATCTGTGTACAGGAGGGCTACTGATTTTCTGAGTTAATCTTGTCTCCTGCTACATTACTGAAGGTGTTTGGGAGTTGTAAATCACAATCCCAGAGAACATAGACAGCAATGAGGACCCTAAGAGAGACATACATAGATCTAATCTACATGGGAAGTAGAAAATTACAAGATCTCCTGAGTAAATTGGGAGCATGGGAACTATGGGAGAGGGTTGAAGGGGAGGGTAGAGTCAAGGAGGCCAGCAGAGAAAAATGTATATCTCAATAAAATCAATTAAAAATTTGCTTATTTTGGCTCAATAACTTTTGAAGATTGCTGTCTTATTTCTGATGGTTTTTTTATGGTCATTCTATAAAAATATTAATTATTGGTATTGCATGAGGCGGACAAAATGCCAAACATAAAGTACTTTCCTTAGTGCCTTTGTAATACCTTCCACAATACATGTATGTGTTTAATGTACATATACGGAATTAATACAATAGATTTTATTTTATTTTATTATTATTATTATTATTCTTTTTTTTTTTTTGGTTTTTCGAGACAGGGTTTCTCTGTAGCTTTGGAGTCTGTCCTGGAACTCCCTTTGTAGATCAGACTAGCCTTGAACTCCCAGAGATCTGCCTGCCTCTGCCTCCCGAGTACTGGGATTAAAGGTGTGCGCCACCACCGCCCGGCAATACAATAGATTTTAATTCAACATAAGTTCATGTGGATAGTAATTAAATTCTTATTAGCTGTCTGTTATGTAGTGCTACTATTTTACTCTAAATTCCAATATTCACTAAAAATCACATTTGTTCATACATACATATGCATAGACGGGCACAATATAAGAGGAGTCCAATTGGAGTCCAAAATACACTGGCCCTAAAACACTAGTCATTTAGTACTCAGAAGTGAACAGATGCTATACTGACCGTCATTTTGGCAAGGAATATCTGCAGGCAGGAGGTGAACTAGATACTGTCCTGGTGTTAGAGGGAATTTCATTTCAAATGTAAGCCATTTGAACTGAGCCATCCTCTTGGTAGTGTAGTTAGATTGCAGTGCACTGATAACCTAATACTGAAGAGGAAGCAATGAAAATCCCTTTATCACTCTAAGGTTTTTGCAGGAGAATTTGAACTAGAGGACTATTAAGAGATACAAGACAGGAAAAATATGTCATGCTCCAGTAATTGACCTTGACATGGACATTTAAGAAATTTAAAGGTCAATATGATTGAAAATAAATAAAAGCAGATATTATGTAACCAAGCAATCATTTTTACCATACCATCTATTAAAGCCCTTTACTTATTCTGGGTGTTGAGATGAAACACCATGTTTTTACTGAAATATATTCTCACTCTTCCAGACATTTGAAATATGTCCTCATTGAAGGTCAATAAAACAAAGTTTATCTGTTTAGCTCAAACAACTTATTTAAATTGAAAAATGTCTTAATTCATGCTAGAAATCTTAGTGCTTCATGACCACACAGAAAAAAGTATCTGGCATTTCAGATAATTAATTTGATAGAGAATGTTCTTGGTATACAGTTTCAGGAGGACATAAGAAGACCACAGCAATGTACCTAATGACGACTGAAGATAAATGGCTTTTAGCTTACTGTCTTAAAACCGTGGTGTGTCATACTGTGATTAATAGTTTTATTTTGCATTCTTTTCCCCACCCCTTACCCAGCCTCAGCCATCAGACTTCAATGCCTTGCTCTTTTAAGCTTTAGACAATAAGGTATAGATTCTTCATTCCCTAGGTATGCTCTTGCCTTTGTTTTTGTTTCCTGTGGGTAGCAGGCTTAGCTCCCACTGATAAATGCTTATCCATTCATCACATCTCCATTCAAATATCACCTCCTTTGGGATATTTCCAGTAAATAATTCTTAAGTCCAAATGAGCTAATTTTCCTCTATAAATTTCATGGCACATTCTTTAATTGCAGTATGTATCATATTGTAAATGATCATGGTTTTCTAAAATCATTTTATTAGGTAAAGGGCTCACATATGCATTAAATATATTCTTAATTTAATTATACCAGACCTCATTTCATCAAAATTTTAAGGAACTAAAGGCTTCTTAACAAGAAATAGGTGAGAGACAAGTGGGAAACATGGTAACCAGGATGGGAAATAGAGACATGAATAACCAAGATTAGGCCTGTGGTATCCATCTTTTCTTTTTTTTTTAATAAAATCAGCAAAGTGATAACTACTTGGAAGACAAAGAGCATAGCTGGAATCTATCAAACATCTATCATCTATCTATCTATCTATCTATCTATCTATCTATCTATCTATCTATCATCTATCTATCTTTTTGTTGAATATACTAAGAGTTATTTTCAATACTTCTGTACAATTTTTTATTTACTATTATTGTTTGTATGTATGTTTTGTGTGTGGATGAACATATGCCATGCAAAGGATGTCAGGGTCAAAGAGCAACTTTTGGAGCCATTTCTCTTCTTCCATGTTTAGATGGGTTTGAGAGTTCCAACTTAGTTCATAAGGCATACACAGAATGTACTTTGCCCACTGAGTAATCTTGCTGACCCCTACTAAGCAATATTTTACCAAATCATTAAAATCCCCTATTTTCAGACTTATCTTTCAGCTATTGACACCACAATGTCTCCTAACAAGCATGGGAATTCACCAGATTAATTTATTCCAACAACTCTTACTTTTGAATTTAGGAATAAAGGCTTAAAGAGACAAAGCAGTGTTTCTTTCATGGTTAAATTCTCAAACAGTGAAATCAGCTCTCTGAATTACATCTATGAAATGACAAAAATGAATAGGAACTCAGTATTCATTTAGCCCAAAGTTCCACAAGAAAATGATTCTAAAGTAAATTTGAATACAATGTACTGAAAGTCATTTCTCATTTTCATTAAGTCAAGTCCCTGATGTTCTTTTTATGTTGTTTTTTGTCTATTCACAAATGGTCAATTTCTGTAGAAATTTCATGCATTATTAAATTATTTGATTTAGTTTGCCTTCTGTGTCTGTAAGAGTTTCTGAGTCTGTGGTTAGCTCCTTACAGATCAATAAACTGGCATTTTCTGTTATGCCATGCATTGCCTTTGTAGCTGCAGTCAGAAATTAGTTTGATCACTGGTGTAAACTATTTATATTATGAATGGATTGTATGAGAACATGTTTTCTCATTGCATTTCAGAGTGAAGTTTTTTGTATATTCCTGAAAAAATGTCAATGTCTGTCATATATCCAAGGAATCAGCTGGAGAAAAGGGAGCAATTGGAGGGATGTGGGAGGTTATGAAGGAAAGACAGACTGAGGATTGATGAGATAGCTCATTATGTGAAGGCCAATATGCAAAGTCTAAGGACTTCAGTTTGAACCTTGGGACAAAGCAGGACATTCGAAAAAGGCCTTTTGTGGTAGAATGTGTTAAGGGAAGGAGAGAGCAAATTATGGGTAAAGCAAAAGTAGTGAGTTGCAATACTGGGGGGCAGAAAGGCTTATTAAAGGAAAGGCCTGGGATTATAGGGGAAATCAGCGAGTAAAATGGGGGCTAACACAAAGAACATATGAAAAGATATATCTAAGCCTACTATCTCAGGACTTAACTTGAAGAAAATATATAAGGAGAAGGATAGTAGGACACTTGTGAAATGAAAGAAAATGGAGGATACCGAACAATAGTAGATTAAGTGAGTATGGAGGCTGAATAATGGGGAAAAGGATGGGGCAGTGAGTAGCTTAACCAAAACTGAATTTATGGAAAGCTTTATAAGAACCTTTGGGGAGCATCTGAAGTCCTGAGTGAAAGTGCATTATAAACATGAACATTGCATGGGCGTGTCAAGAACTCAGTGCCTCAGGTCCATGGGAATGCCAACCCTTTCCTGGGGTCAGTCTCAGAGAAATCGTCGTTTTCTCTGGTCCAAATATGGATGTTTATAAGCAGTTTACATTTAGTTAAAACCAGTGTGCACAGAAACTCTCAACTACAGCTTTCTCCTCCTGGATGGCAGCCACCTAAGTATGTTTCCTTCCAGACACCTGCCACTGAAGTTAGCTAACCTGCCTCGTTCTCATTTGTGCGTACATAATAAACTCACTGAATTTGTGAGTTGTTATTGGTGTGTCTCCATTAGAGTGCATGGCCTACCAGATTCCAGCTTCTCTGTACATGTGTCTGCTGTTTTTTCACTCCTTCATCTCTGTAGTCAGGTCAATACCAAAGCACTGCAGATCATGCCAGAAACTCACTAATTAGTAAACTAATTTCAATACACAACAACAAAGGAGTTTGAACATAATTGTCATGCATTTGTGAACAAAGCAGCTACCAGAAGGCAATGCCAATTGAAGAAAAATTCACAGGAATAGGCATGGGATACCTCCCTGTGAGTTTGGATTAGGGAGGACCCACAGGCTCCAAGGCAACATTGGGCTATTGTCATTGCCTTTGGCTACCCACCAGAACCACATTACTGAAAGCACCACCCATTTTGACTAAAAGGTATAGAGAAATCAGTCTCACAACCAAAAATCTTCTCCCTTATGCCTACCATTCACGGTTCTGGAAGGTACTCTGCAGGATTCTGGGGATGAAAAAACCAACAATGTTCTTATTCAGTGCATTATGCAGGGACTCCCCTGCCACAAATTGCCTGGCTTTAGTGATCTTCAAAACTGGAGAGGAAGATTATTTGAACCCTTTGCTTTCATGACTCAAAAACCATCACCATGTGGACAACACTGCCAAGTTCGATTAACATTTTTGGTTGGGAACTCACTCACTGAACCTCATTTATAGAAGCTTTTGTTTGCTTTTTGATATTTAGGAACATTGAAGTCCTTAGGCCTTTTCCTTTCAATGCTGGAAGCTTAGGTGAGTAGAATTTTACCTTGAGAGTACACTCTCCTTTTGTCCAATGCAAATCTGGCTTCTACTTAATAGTACTTAAGAATTGTAGCCTTCCTCCAACATAATTCTTAGCTGTTTCATTAACTTTGCCAGCATTTTTTTCTCACTCCCAATAGTACGTTTTGTATTTCTTTCTGCCCCATTTGATCTTTTTCAATATGGAGCTGCATAAGAGTGATTATTAATGGCAACAGGGCATAGTCATTATTTGGCTGCCTTGAAATCACCTCTGCCAAAGAAATTAGCATATTACTTTTAAATGTATCCTTTGCCAGTTCTTATGTCAAGAACAGAAAACAGCCATATTCTTTCAAAATATGACAACCCTGGTTTCTAGCCTAGTTGCTACTCTTGTTCTTTCTGAAACCTCTTGAACTCTATAATCCACATGACTATTCGCACTCCTGTCTCCCAAACTCCTACTAGGATAACCAATTATGCTCTGCTTACATCATTCAGTGACTTCAATCCTAATTCCAATGTCTTTTAAATTCCTCCAAAATAAAGAAAAGAAAGAATAAAAGAAATGTTAAAAAAAATAAAGAAAACAACAGCATGGTCAGGTTTTACACAGAAAAAGCTAACCCCCTGCTGTGATGTTTTCTGTATCGATTACTTTCTCTTACTATTTCATTGGAACCCCAGCTCACTTCTGCTTGTTCTGGAAATCACCATTCCTCTCTGTCTCTCTCCAAACCCCACCCTCTCAGAGAATCTCTGAACAAAGGGCAGGCACCAAAATGCCCAGTTCCACATTCTTGGCGGGTAGTGCAGTTTCTTCCCTGATGCTATCAGCAGCCTAAGTCCCCACCCAAATCTTCCAGCTTTTGGCCATACTTGGTCACAAACCCAGCTTGTGGCAGACACAGCAACACAGCATTGGCCCTTACCTACAGGCGATATAAGCTTCCTGTTTTAGTTTCTGTGTGTGACTTTAGCTTTGATCTCTGGGGCTGGAGAACTCACCTGGGAGTTGCTTTCCTCAAGTAAACCTGTACTTTTACTTTTTCAATTCAGCTTGATCTGCATTACTGATTCAGCAGAGAAACCTATTATAGGGGTACAGAAAACCTATTAGTTACTATGATAAATACCATAATCAAGGTAACTTTTAGAAAGAAGGGTATGTTTAGTCTTATAGTTCCAGAGGGTTATGAGTCCATCACAGTGAGGAAGCATGGGAACAAGCAGCATATAGACTCACATCTTAAAACACTAACAGGAAGCAGAGAGGGTGAATTGCAACTGGGGCAAGGGATTGAAATCTCAAAGCTTGCCCCAGTGATGTATGTCCTTTAGCAAGGCCACATCTTACAGAATTCCTCAAATTATACCACCAACTGTCAGAGCCTATGGGGGACATTCTCATTCAAATTGTACAATATGTTTCTGCACTGGATCTGGTTATGAAGATATGGGCATGGTAGACACATTAAGTCTAATTTGGACTTAATAAATGCCTTTTCAGTAAATGAAGAAGTATATTTCACAATAGAGAAATTTGTAAATGTCCTAAGAAGACATAGAAGAGTTTCAATACAGCTTGGATGGATTGGCTTGGAATGTGAGAAAACTACGTTTGCTTTAGTGCAATACTGAAACATGTTTAATATTTTAATATTAACCTATTCTTTAAAGCCAGCAATATGACATAGATATCTTTTAAATTTGAGACCCTTACTGAAAGATTAATGGCCACACAACCCTGACAGGTCCCCAGGTGGGTGGGAGAGAGACAGATATGCCATACAGAGAGAGCTTGGGTATAGAGTTTATTTAGTAGGTGTTGGAAAGAGTATAAGGGTAAGGGGATTATGGAGGGAAGAGATAGAGGGAAAGAAGAGAAGGGGGAAGGAAGGTAAAGCAATGTTTACCTCTTCAGAAGAAGAAGGAGAGAGAGAGAAAGAGAAAGAGAGAGAGAGAGAGAGAGAGAGAGAGAGAGAGAGAGAGAGAGAGAGAGAGAGAGAGAGGATAGAGAGAAGGCAAGAGATAAGTTTGCCTTGGGGGGGCCACAAATTGTGGTGGGCGGAGCTTGTCTCTTAAGGGGGACAGGATACCCAGGTGATAGGGAAGGCTAGCACAACAATAACACTGTTATAATTATCTTGAAATAAGTTTGTCTTATACTCTGGATGTAAATGCTTAAGGGTATTCCAATGATCATACAAAATTAAAACAAAATATGCAAATAATAAGGGTATAGTACCATAAAGTGAAATATTCCCGGTGAGGTCAAATCACAGGGAAGCAAAACAATGTTTAAGGGTATAGCTGCCTTACTAATAGGGAAAGATCTCATCCCAAGCATCTCAATTCCATTAATAACCTATCATAGTTATTTATCCATGCAGTTAGCTAAGCCTTCTTTTCATTCACCATCAGCTTTTAATGTAATGAAGTGGTTTACGATGGTCATTTTCTGTTGTCTGTTTCCTGATCTTCAAGGTTAATTTAAATGAAATGCTATTTAAAATGTATGAATATATAAAAATTGTACCATAAGTTTCTGACTTTTCAATGTAGCTGAGAAGCCCTACATATTTTCACAGAATTAATAATATTTATATTTCCCTTTTCTTCTCCCTTATTTTTTCTCATTGATTTTTATTTATTTATTTTTTGTTTGTTTTAGAGACAGGATTTTCCTATGCAGTAGTCTAGATTAACTGAGAACTCATGGTGCTTCTATCTCAGCCCCTTGATTACTGAGATTACAAGAATTTGCCACCATGGCCAACTTTCATTTATTCATTTTAAAGTTTATATTTCTAAATTTTTTATGGTGGACCAGCCACTGGAGTTATCTACTGTAGATATAAATATCCATAAGACAAATATGTTTTCTTAGATGGAATGATTAATATGATGTACTAGGAATCTAACTCAGGTTTATTGAGTCAATTATTACTAAACAAATATCTCTATATTTTTGAAGTTCTTTCCTCTGAGATAGGGGAGAAAAAGAGAGCCAAGGTCTTAATCTTTCTGTCTCCCTTATTGGGTAAGACTTTTACACAAATGCTTTAATTCTCCCCACTCAGTAAAGTTTTTGTGCTGCATTACAGGAATTTGATGGTCTGGATCAGTGATCCCTTGTCCTTTCCTCTGTCATTTCCTGTGTGCCAGTTCTTTTAACACTAGCTAGCTGAATAAGATTGTTAAGTAGGACCTCAGTAATTGAGAAAAGACAGTTATCACCTGAGTTAGAATAAAAACCAAACCAAATGTATGTCTTAGTTGTCTGTAGTTCTTCATATAAGGTTAAGGCTAGCCCTGAGACATACATCATAACATCATACTGACTGAGCAGGATGTACTTACATATTTAGAAATTTAATATATCTGCACATACCTGTTTGTACATATATACACACATATACTATGTGTATGTATGTATGTAACAACAGTTAATGAAAACAGAGGCTATGAGTTGGAAAGAGAACAAGGAGTGCGTATACTAGGATTTGGAGGGAGTAAAAGGAAGAGGAAATAATGCAATTATATTATAAATGCAAAACATAATTTGAGAAAGAACAAAGTGCACTTCCTGTAGATGTGTGCTCACTCTTTCAAGCACGTCCTCTTGATTAAGAGTAAAATTTGCCTCGTTCAGACACTTCAAATATATATTTTTGCCCCAGTTGAACTTAATTTCTTAATAACAAATAGATGAACATATAAATTGTATTGTGACTGGCAAAGAAGGAAATGTAGTAATGGGACGATGCTAAGCAGGGGCCAAGTAGCACACTCTGATGGGTGAAGAAGAATGTATTATTTCAACAGGTGAGACTTAAATAAAATCAGAAAAATGAAGACTTATACATTCAAAAATCAGAGAGAAGAATTTCTAAGCAAAAATAACAGCATCTGAAAATTCTCAAAAGTGTTAAAAAGAGGCCGGGCAGTGGTGGCACACGTCTTTAATCCCAGCACTTGGGAGGCAGAGGCAGGCGTCTTTAATCCCAGCACTTGGGAGGCAGAGGCAGGCGGATCTCTGTGAGTTCGAGACCAGCCTGGTCTGTAGAGCTAGTTCCAGGACAGGAACCAAAAAGCTACAGAGAAACCCTGTCTCGAAAAACCAAAAAAAAAAAAAAAAGTGTTAAAAAGATTTGTATAATATATAAACAGAAATGGGCCAATATTTAAAAAGAGGAAAATAGAATACATGGGAAGACAGGAGCTAAGCTCTTTGAGGTTGCTATAGACCAGTGTTTTGGGGTGGGAGGATGTTAAAGACTTGTGTACAGAAGTGTATTGTTATTTAATTATACTTTTTCTGAAAATTTTGTGAGGATAATGAATTAAAGAGAGGAAATTAAAAGATTTTATTCTTAAAACATGTTTAATGAATCAAAGCAAGGAATGAAAAGGTAGCTTAAAGTAACAGCTGTAGAAAAATAAGTGGGCGACTTAAAGATAATATTTGTAGATATGGCTCATAAGTAATATTAAGATGCTTATTTCTCTTTATCCATTCCCAGACAAGGGTCCTTTGAATGAAGACTTGATATCTTATTCATCTTTACTCCCAGATGAACCTATTCAATGAAAAACATGTTTAACAGCTTGTGGTATCAGGTACATGGAGTTCACTCATTAAATCTCAAGGTAGATTTTTCTATGCTTAATGAAACCCTTGCTAGTTTTGATACATTGAAACATAATGAACAGGACCATATCTTCTTTTACAATGTCCATTTAAGATCTTGCATAATCTTCAGCAGCATTATTTTAGGATTCTCATTCTTCAGGTTTAAGAAACATGATCTTTTGATTTTTCTCTCATATGGAAATTCTTGCTTTTCATTGGTTATTCTATTACTTTCCTCGGGATTCTCATTAGCCATTTTATGTCTTGTTTGGAATGTGATAACAATGCACTCCTTGTGTGAACACAGCAAAATTCTGTATATCAGTCAAATGCTAGATTTTGGTTCTATTTCTATTTATTTTTTTAATAAAGTCAGATATTTTAAGGCTGTTTTTTTTATACGAAGAAATAGGGTCCAAAGGCTACATATTCCCTGTAAATACACATTGTACACAGACCTTAAAATAAATTGGTGTTAGTTTTTTTCTTGCCTTTGTCCATGATGAAACTTATCTATTATTATCTTCTCTTTTATATAGGCTATTGCAATTTTCTTATATTTTACCCCTGGAAGTTTGGCATTTCACTATCTCTAGAAGAGCTTAGTGTCAATTACATTTGTTCCTTCAAATTGCTTATAAAAACTGTCAGATTGGGCTGACCGCTAGGAGATTTCTCCATTTGTGGTTTTTGTGTAGAACAATTTTTTTCTCTACATTGTTTCTTTTCTGCAATGCACCTTTCTTTTCACAACAAAAATAGTCTTTTCAAAATAAGTAACATAAGGCAACGCTTTTTAAAAGGTATTTTGAAATGAAAATGACATAAAAAATTTGTTCTAGTTTTTCATGTTATTGGCAATGGAAGAGTTTAATCTGATTAAGTCAATATGATTTCCCTTATAGAAATTGCATTCCTCCTTCATGAATATATCCCTTCAGGTATGTGCTTATCTTTCATGACATTGTTTGATATGTAGTAAAATTTAGAATCCCCACCAAAACCTTTCTATGAATACCAACCAGCATTATTTCTACATTTCTGATTACTATTTTTACCATTAGCTAATAACTTCAAAATCACTCCCTTTTCATTAAATTATATCCTTTTCAGTTTTCCTATGCTTTAATTTAACAAGTAAATCTATAAATTCATAGCATTTCATAATTTCTCTTTGTGTCTTTACCTTTACTCTCTCCTAAGTATCATGAAGTTAGCAGCTTCTTTCTCTTGTTCCCATCACCTGTATGTCAGGGTTTGGAACTATCCATTGGAGCCTGGTAGATTCAACAGTGCATACAATTAACAGTGACAGCCCCTCTCTCAGAATCTATCTCTCACTCATAATTCAGTGGTAAAATGTGGGTTTCCTTGAGCCCTTTTCCCATCTTCCATAGACTGTTTATAAGGCTGATCTTGCATTGGTTCAGTGCAGGTGAACCACAGTTGATGTGAGTTAATGATTACAGTAGTTTTTTATTCAGTCTAGAAAATAGCATTTCATGGCCCTTACTCTTTCTTCTGCATCTTATAAACTTCCCACACCCTCCCCTGCAGTGCTCTGTGAGCCTTAAGGAGAATGGTATAAGGGATTTTGGGTTTGGGTCCACATCATTGCTTATTCTCTGAATTATCTGAATTATTGCTAATTCTCTTAAATTATCATGAGTATGAGGCTTTGCATTCACCACTGTTTATAGTAAAAAAAAAAAAAAACGATGCTTCTCTGATCAATTTTGGAAACTAATTTTGTTTTGGGATTTACATATACACATAGGTATTTAGAAGGATGTTTGCTGCTGAATCAATTTAGTTACTGTAAGAAATAGGCTATTCACATGGGCCTACTTCCCCTGGCCTTGATTGTTAGCCAAGTTTTCAGTGCTAAACATTGCTTCCCCCATCAGCAGTACAAAGGTTCTTGAGTTCATTCAGAATGCAACTGTCAGCCCTTCAAGAGCCAGACTACAGAACTAAACAGAAAGTGCATAAAAGAAAGAAAGAAGCCAGGCAGTGGTGGCACATGCCTTTAATCCCAGCACTCCGGAGGCAGAGGCCAACCTGGTCTATAAGAGTTAGTTCCAGGACAGACACCAAAGCAACAGAGAAACCTTGTCTCAAACAAAACAAAACAAAACAAAACAAAACAAAAACAAAAACAAAAAAAAGAAAGAAAGAAAAAAAAAGAAGAAAGAAATGTAAATGTCTAAGAAGCGCTTTATTTATTTATTTATTTAAAACTCTACCGCCATTTTCCTTCTTTTCTCTTCTTTCAGTACCCGCCTCTCATCTCCTTTCTGCTCCCCATCGATTGCTCCTCCATTTCTATTCAGAGAAGGGAAGGGCTGCAATGGATATCAACTAAAAATGTCATATCAAGTTGAAGGCTGGATAGGCAATCCAGTATGAAGAATAGGATCCCAAAAGCTGACACAAGAACCACACTGTTAGGAGTTACATAAGAAGATCAAGCTAACACAACTGTAACATACATGCAAAGGTCCTAGGTCAGTCCCAGGCAGGCTTTCTGGTCATCAGTTCAGTTTCTACGGGCTTCTATGGTCACAGGTGGTTGATTCTGTGGGTTTTCTTGTGATACCCTTGACCCCTCTCACTCCTACAATCCTTCCTCCCCCACATTCTCTTCCATGGAATTCCCAAAGCACTATCTAATATTTGGCGGTGGGTCTCTTCATCTTCCATCAGTTGCTGGGTAAAGTATCACTGAAAACCATTGGTCTAGGAACCATCCAATCTATGAGTATAGCAGAATATCATTAGAAATCATTTCAGTGACTTTTTTCACTACACACACACACACACACACACAACTTGCGAGTGTATACCCAAAGACTCTCATATAGTCAAATGTACCCTATTTCAGGGATTCCTAAACATTAGTGTCCATTGTTGCCATATTCAGAATACCTAGTAAATGGAGACAGCCTAGATATTCAACAACTGTTGAGTGAATAATGAAGATGTAGTACATATACACAATAGAACATTATCCAGCTAAAGAAAAATAATGAGATTTGCAGAAAAAATGGATAGAGTTAGAAAAAATCATATTAAGGTAACCCATATACAAGAGGACCAATGCCATGTTTTCTCTCATATGAAGGAATTTTCAAATCTTTAGTATTGTGTGTGTACGTGCAATGGAGTACCTGTGCAAGCTAGTAAATAAGTTGGGGAAATGTCACCTTAAGTAAGTGGATATTATATAAAATAGGCTAAAAAAGGAAAGAGTCAGAATAATGTGAGTGGTAATGTTTAGACAGAAAAAGAATCGTGCATTTGGAGTGTAAAGAAACCAATTGGGGAAGATCTTCTCCCAGTCAGTGGGTTGCCTTTTTGTCTTAGTGACAGTGTCCTTTGCTTTACAGAAGCTTCTCAGTCTCAGGAGGTCCCATTTATTCAATGATGCCCTTAATGTCTGTGCTGCTGGGGTTGTACGTAGGAAGTGTTCTCCTGTGCCCATGTGTTGTAGAGTACTTCCCACTTTCTCTTCTATCAGGTTCAGTGTGTTCGGACTGATATTGAGGTCTTTAATCCATTTGGACTTGAGTTTTGAGCATGGTGATAGATATGGATCTATTTTCATTCTTCTACAGACTGACATCCAATTTTGCCAGCACCATTTGTTAAAGATGCTCTCTTTTTTCCATTGTATACTTTTAGCTCCTTTATCAAAAGTGAGGTGTTCATAGGTTTGTGGGTTAAAGCTAGGGTCTAACCATGAATAGGGGACGTTGAGCCTATTATGCGTGATCATAGAGAAGCTAATTAAGAAGGTGAACCCAAAGAAAAACATTTAGGCGATGAAAGGAGACAGAGACAAAGACCCATATTGGAGCACTGGACTGAAATCTCAAGGTCCAAATCAAGAGCAGGAGACAGAGCACGAGCAAGGAACTCAGGACCGCGAGGGGTGCACCCACACACTGAGACAATGGGGATGTTCTATCAGGAACTCACCAAGGCCAGCTGGCCTGGGTCTGAAAAAGCGTGGGATAAAACCGGACTTGCTGAACATAATGGACAATGAGGACTACTGAGAACTCAAGAACAATGGCAATGGGTTTTTGATCCTACTGCATGTACTGGCTTTGTGGGAGCCTAGGCAGTTTGGATGCTCACCTTACTAGACCTGGATGGAGGTGGGTGGTCCTTGGACTTCCCACAGGGCAGGGAACCCGGATTACTCTTAGGGATGATGAGGGAGGGAGACTTGTTGGGGGAGGGGGAGGGAAATGGGAGGTGGTGGCGGTGAGAAGGCAGAAATCTTTAATAAATAAAAAAAATAAATAAAATAAATAATTAAATAAATAAAAAGAAACCAATTGGTAAAGATTTAAAAATATTTGACAAGGATTTGAATAAGGTGAGGAATAAAACTTAACTGTTAGACTTGACAAGATGAATATTTGGTCTCCTTAGCAAGAATTGTTTAAGTAAAAATATGGAAAAAATACTGAATTAATGGACTAAAAAGACAGAGATTGTAAATATAGAAAGCAAATTTAAAAGATTTTCCTCTAAACAAGAATAGAGTTTAAAAGGGGTAATATAGTAAAAAATGTAATGAAAGAGTTAGAGTTGAATGCAAGGGGATGATAGGACTGACAATGAATAGAGGGCTGTAAAAGAGTTCCTTTTTTATTTTTCGAAACAGGGTTTCTCTATAACTTTGAACTGTCCTGGAACTAACTCTTGTAAACCAGGCTGGCCTTGAACTCACAGAAATCCACTTGCCTCTGCCTCCCAAGTGCATGGATTAAAGGCATTGCCGCCTCCACCCTGCTTGGCAAAGGGTTCTTTGTGCCAGTGTTAGTATATAGTTAAATTTTTAGGGCACTAGAGGGAGTAAGTACGGGAGAAAGTGGTAGATAAACTTGGAATTTTGGTAATAACAAAAATTCAGATCAAGACCATGTTTCAGGAACAAATATAGGCACATATCACTGACAAAATATCTGAGTTGAAGAAATCAGAAATAATATTTTTGTAGGAATTACCTAAGATATGTATACTGAAGTGATGAATGAGTAGTCTGTGACTGGGTTTATGGTGGAAATTTCAAGGTATAATGAATGAACATTTATATGTGTTTTGCAATGTTTTCTAAAAGTTCTTTGTGTCTCATGATGTTTTGACATTGCAGTACCTCAGAATCAAGGAAAAAATATATATACATAGACAACACTAAGCAGATTCAACAGGTCATAGTTATATATTTACTCATGTTTATATGTATTCATACATGCATATATGGAAGAAAAAGAGGCTATTAATTTGGGGTGAAAGGCACGTGGGAGCAAGTGGAGAGAGAAGACAGAGTGGAGAAAATGTAGTAAATAACTTAAACATATATGTAATTAAAATTAAATGTATTAAGAAAAGAATAGAAATTATCATCCATGGCTAAGTATGGAAGAACAAACCTTTAATTCCATCATTTGGAAAGCAGGGGCAAGTGGATCTTAATCTGAGACTGGGCTGACCTATATAGTAAGTTCTATGTTAGCTAAGAGCTTTATAGTGAGACTCTATCTCAAAAAAAAAAAAATAAAAGGTTTTACTAGAATACAACATCTACTAAATTCCTTTATATGTATTGGCTTTGTTATATTGACAGAGGTCCTACGGCCATGAACATTAAGTATCTGGTCCTATGGAGGCAAAAATTAGCGGTTTCTGGTCCAGACCTATGTCTGTTACACTTTACTGGAAGAGAATTTTCTTTAATAATATGTATCCACCCCTCCCAGAGACTAATTCAGTTAGTCTGCTGTGCATGCTAGTTCTCAAAATGATTCAAAATTGCTCCAGGTGATTCTCACACAGAGCTCTCAAGCACCAAATGTGCTAGTACTTTGGTATGAGTCAGGGGTATTCAGCTTTCCTTTCAAGTGTAAATATTCCAAGGTATATTTGATAGGATATATATAATATATCTTAGAAAATATATTCTTAGGTATATAATACACATAGAATGTATATACAGAATATATATAAACCTTAGAATGTATTATATATATTTTAAAGATTCATTATCTGGAGATCAGTTCAGTCAGTTGTGGGCCTGACAGTGTGTTTCTTTGATAACCAGTGAGAAGAGAAGAGAATTTGGCAAGGTAATTGTGGAAATGTGATCGAATTGCATATTACACACACACACACACACACACACACGTATATATAGACAGATATATAATTTTACATGGATATTTTTGTAAAAGAGTAAATGAGTTAATGAGTCTCTGATCATTGGTTCATTCAACAAGCATAATACCTCCTTTTAAGGACATAGCAGTTAATGGGACAAGAGGGTGTATATTATGTTAAAGAATAATTTCATGAAAGAACCACTATGCATCAATTAAAATGGAAAATAATAGTAATAGGGGTAAATGAATGATTGGGGGATGGTGTGATGAAGGAAAGTCATTGGTTAAATAATAAAGAAACTGCTTGGCCCTCATAGGTTAGAACATAGGTGGGTAGAGTAAACAGAACAGAATGCTGGGAGGAAGAGGAAGTGAGTTTAGACGGCATGCCTGCTCCAGTCCAGAGCAGATGCGATGAAGCTCCGACCCAGGATGGATGTAGGCTAGAATCTTCCCGGTAAGTGCACCTTGGAGTGCTACACACATTAATAGAAATGGGCTAGTCCAGGTGCGAGAGTTAGCCGAGAAGAGGCTAGATATAATGGGCCAAGCAGTGTTTAAAAGAATAGTTTGTATGTTGTTATTTCGGGGCATAAGCTAGCCAGATGACCAGGAGCTGGGGCGGCAGGAACACAGTCCGCAGCCCCTACTACATAATTTTCCCCTTTTTCTGTTTAAACAAAAAAAGGAAGGCTTTAACTTTAACATAGCAAAATTACATATAACAAAACAGTTATCAAGTAAAAATTACAATATTTACATCTATTTTATCTTTATCATAACTAAGGAAAGCTATAACTAACTATTCTTCAACTCCATCAAAGCCTCTAGAAAGATACAATATTACCTAAGCAAACAAGAAATAAGTAACTTTCAAGCTCTAGAAATGACAGAGACATCTCGGTGCCTTGACAGTCACCCAAAGTTTCTCTGTACCGTTGGGGCATCCATCTTCGGCCTCCAGGCCTGTAGTTTCCAGCAGACATTTCCATGAAGCAGGAAGTTTCAAAGTCAGTTCAGTCACTATCTGCTGTGTCCTGCAGAATGTCTCGCAGACTCCTTCATGAATCAGGAACCCCAAAAGGTCATATTACCTTTAGGCAATTTCAGCAGTTTTCTCTCTGAGGGTTCTCTGTGTCCAGTTTATGCAATAGTCCAGGCAAGAACAGTTTCTTGCCCAAATGGCTATCAAACTCCGTAAGGATCCTCTTCGATGCCCATTTTCCTCTTAAAGTAGATTGGTGCTGCCAGGAGCAGACGTGTCTCATTGTCATGAAAAACCCTAAGTTATTAAAACATTAAATAGCATATTCCATAGTCTTTGAAAGATATGAAGAATGTCTATCTAAAATATATCTATGTACATCTAGAAAATCTAACATGACTACAAACTTGACTATTATAGGTAACTATTCATTAACAACTTATATACATAACATTTTTACATGAGCTACACAATCACAATACCTTAATCAATATCAGAAATACATATACATATAAGGAGCAGAAGGAGAGAGAGCACGAGCAAGGAACTCAGGACCGCGAGGGGTGCACCCACACACTGAGACAATGGGGATGTTCTACCAGGAACTCACCAAGGCCAGGTGGCCGGTGTCTGAAAAAGCATGGGACAAAACTGTACTCTCTGAACATAGTGAACAATGAGGACTACTGAGAACTCATGAACAATGGCAATGGGTTTTTGATCCTATTGCACATACTGGCTTTGTGGGAGCCTCGGTAGTTTGGATGCTCACCTTACTAGACCTGGATGGAGGTGGAGGTCCGACCTCCCACAGGGCAGGGAACCCTGATTGCTCTTTGGGCTGGCGAGGGAGTAAGACTTGATTGGGGGAGGGGGAGGGAAATGGGAGGCAGTGGTGGGGAAGAGGCAGAAATCTTTAAGAAATAAATTAATTAATTAAAAAAAATAAATCATAAAAAAAGAGATCCAAAAAAAACCAAAATTGACCTTAAATTTAAATCACTAAAGCAAAATCCATATCAATGCAAATTATTCATATCTATATCATATCCCCTTTTAAATGTAAAAGAACAATTATAAACAATATTTGGGAATATGGATGTAGTTATTTCTCTCCAAACTGCTTCCTGCTGAATGGGGGCGCTATTAATAAGATATTTCAGGGTATAACCTGTGTTCATTTCAGTCGTCAACTGAGTGAAGTAATATTTTGAAGGTGTTCACAGCAACCTTTCAGGAGGGCGTGGACTATCATACCATATTGGGATGGAAGCAATCCGCAGGGTGTCATCGTCTGTGAAAACAAAAGAAGAATCTCTTTCCAAAGTATCATATCCTTAGATCCAAATTCTGAAGTCAAGGTATTTTCAAAATATCTATGTTGGATTAGTTCAGTAGCATTTATAAACAAATATCTTTTAGCAGCTGCTGCTCCTTCCTCAGCATTCAAACAATTCAAACAGAGCATAATAGCATACAGTATCAAAATTCTCTGTGTATTTTCCGTCTTTGTGCGCTTCATTTTAACCTCTATTTTGTTTATTTTTACTTTTATTTTTTGCTTTTTGAGACAGGTTCTCTGTATCTTTGACCTGGAATAACTCTGTTGACCAGGCTGTCCTTGAACTCTCAGAGATCCTTCTGTCTCTGCCTTCCAGGCATTGGGATTAAAGGTGTGTGCTACCACACCTTGAAGTCACAGAGGTCAATCTCCCTCTGCCTCCCAAGTGTTGGGATTAAAGGTGTGTATTACCACACCCAACTACTTTCTTCCTTTTTTTTACTTTTAAGAACTTTAACTTTGATGGGGATTGCGTTGAATCTATAGATTGCTTTTGGTAGAATTGCCATTTTTACTATGTTGATCCTCCCAATCCAAGAGCAAGGGAGATCCTTCCATTTTCTGGTGTCCTCATCAATTTCTTTCTTCAAGGACTTAAAGTTCTTGTCAAATAGATCTTTCATGTCCTTGGTTAGAGTTACCCCAAGATATTTTATGCTATTTGTGGCTATCATGAAAGGTGATGCTTCTCTGATTTCCCTCTCTGCTTCCTTATCCTTTGTGTATAGGAAGGCAACTGATTTTTTGGAGTTGATCTTGTATCCTGCCACATTCCCAAAAGTGTTTATCAGCTGTAGGAGTTCTTTGGTAGAGTTCTTTGATAGCAAAGGCTATCATTGGTGTTTTTGATTTTAGCCATTCTGACAGGTGTAAGATGGTATCTTAAAGTTGTCTTGACTTGCATTTCCCTGATCGCTAGGGAAGTTGAGCATGACCTTAAATGTCTTTTGGCCATTCGAACTTCTTCTGTTGAGAATTCTCTGTTCAGCTCAGCGCCCCATAGCAGCATTGTTTGTAATAGCCAGAATCTGGAAACAACCTAGATGCCCTTCAATGGAAGAATGGATGAAGAAAGTATGGAATATATACATATTAGAGTATTACTCAGCAGTAAAAAACGATGACTTCCTGAATTTTGCAGGCAAATGGACGGAAATAGAAAACACTCTCCTGAGTGAGGTGAGCCAGACCCAAAAAGAGGAACATGGGATGTACTCACTCATATTTGGTTTCTAGCCATGAATAGGGGACGTTGAGCCTATTATGCGTGATCATAGAGAAGCTAATTAAGAAGGTGAACCCTAAGAAAAACATTTAGGTGATGAAAGGAGACAGAGACATAGACCCACATTGGAGCACCGGACTGAAATCTCAAGGTCCAAATCAAGAGCAGGAGACAGAGCGCGAGCAAGGAACTCAGGACCGCGAGGGGTGCACCCACACACTGAGACAATGGGGATGTTCTATCAGGAACTCACCAAGGCCAGCTGGCCTGGGTCTGAAAAAGCGTGGGATAAAACCGGACTTGCTGAACATAATGGACAATGAGGACTACTGAGAACTCAAGAACAATGGCAATGGGTTTTTGATCCTACTGCATGTACTGGCTTTGTGGGAGCCTAGGCAGTTTGGATGCTCACCTTACTAGACCTGGATAGAGGTGGGTGGTCCTTTGACTTCCCACAGGGCAGGGAACCCGGATTACTCTTAGGGATGATGAGGGAGGGGAACTTGATGGGGGAGGGGGAAGGAAATGGGAGGTGGTGGCGGTGAGAAGACAGAAATCTTTAATTAATAAATAAATAAATAAATAAATAAATAAAAAGAACTTTAACTTTTAGCCTGCATATATTTTTAACACACTGTAAATCATTTAAAAGTTTTCTTTGTCTTTAAATCTCTTTTTACTGTATATTTCTCTTTTTTTGACCACACGAGCCTTTAAATTACTGAGCAATATGGGTAGGATTAAAGCCGTGGCTTTGCCTGCTAGATCCAGCCCATTCCTTAGCTTTCCAGCCTCATGGCAGAGGTAATAGCTGTAGCCATTTTTATTGCCACAACTATGGTGTTTCAAGGTCGCTGCCAGCAAGCAAGCTGCAACGCTATATCCACAGACAACACTCAAGTCCTCTCTCTGTAGTCGGCCCTCCTGCCTCAAACAGTCAGAGTTTGTCCTGGCAGGACGGCCCAGAAAGTGGACATTTTTAAACGACGAAGCTTTCTTCCTGCTACGGCTGAAAACCCGAAAAGCATCCTTTCAGCTTTTATCAATACCATTTAAGTGTTTCGTGGCAGGACCTCTTAAGAGAGCTGCAAGTTTTTGCAGCTAAAGCTGAGTCAGGAAGCCTCTCTTAGATGAGAGTGCTTGCTTGCCTCTAGCAAGCAGAGCAGACCCAAGAAATTGCTGCTACCAAGAAAACATGCTTTACTCTATTTTTTCCCAAGCTTTCTCAGGCTTTCTGTGGATTCAGTTGTCCACACGTTGGTGGCCATTCTGTAGTAAGGGCTGCGGGCTGTGTTCCTGCTGCCCCAGCTCCTGGTCGCCTGGCTAGCTTATGCCCTGAAATAACAACACACACACTGTATTCTTTTAAACACTATTTGGCCCATTATATCTAGCCTCTTCTCGGCTAACTCTCCCACCTGGACTAGTCCATTTCTAATAATGTGTGCACTTCCAGGGAAGATTCTAGCCTACATCCATCCTGGGTCGGAGCTTCATCGCATCTGCCCTGGACTGGAGCAGGCATGCCGTCTAAACTCACTTCCTCTTCCTCCCAGCATTCTGTTCTGTTTACTCCACCCACCTATGTTCTAACCTATGAGGGCCAAGCAGTTTCTTTATTATTTAACCAATGACCTTCCTTCATCAATGATGACAATTTAGTGAAATGATTTTTAAGGTTTTCAGATTAGTACATTTCATTCTTAGTGTACCACACTGAATTATTGGTATAAATCTGCTGTGGGTATCTTGACCTTGTGCTCAGGTGTGAATAGATGATGATTCCATATTTATTGTTCTTTTTGCATTGATCAATGAAAATATCATACCTTTGGTGTCACAGACCTTAAACTTTCTTCCTCTGGGTCAGGTAGGACAGACTTGTATAAATATTTCAGACAGAATTCCAAAAAGATGGACATGTGTGTATTTTGCATATAGTTCATTTTAATTTCTACATAAATGTTACTACATAAAATGAATAAAGTATAATACCCCAAAAGGAAAGAAACTAGGAGAAGGAAAACATAAGTATTGAGTTTTCATTACCATGGTAACATAGTACAACTTATGAAGGGTTTTGATGCAATTCACTCATGTTTGACAATAATTCTACCAAAGATAGGTGTTATTATTATTTTGTTAATAATGAAGCCAAGACCAAGAGATAGGAGATAGAAATGCATAGTTTGAAGTCAATCTACCTGGCAACATCTTCTATTTCTTATTGTAATGAAAGGGTTGCTCACTCAATTCTGTGACTTGCCTCAACCTGCTTTCTCTCCTCTGTTCCCTGGGAGCTTGCTTATTTGCAGTTCAACAAGGCTCCTGCAATTTTGATTTGCTTTTGCCAGCTGTTCCTGCTGTTTGAAAGCTTGGCCATCAAAGCTCAGTTTGAATTCTGCTACTTTAGCCATGGAAACCTTTATCATTTTAACTGCCCTACTTGGAGCTTTAACTATAGTCAAGTCCATTCCTTTTCAGTGGAGAAAGTACCAGATCAGGAACCTCATGTGGTTCAAGTGGCTTAACTGAAGATAGCTTACAGTCTCAAAGGATGTGGCTATAGTGTCCTAGTGGGAGGACGTTTCTAGCCAATGAGCATATATATATGCTCTACCACTGCTCTTCAAATGTTCCTTCTCTGCCTGGCCATCTGTATCTATGTTTATTGTAAGGATTCCTCTGCACAAAACAGACTTTTTTTTATAGAATGCATCAACCCAAACTATTCTCCCAGCTTTTTCTCATTTATTATCACTAGAGAAATTTCCTGCTATGACCATTTGTGAGAGGACATTTCAAAAATGAAGCATAGCATTTCTGAAATTCTCCATCATTCCTACTCTGTGCACTATCAACACCAGAGAGCATGGACTTTTCTCATGTCTATCTCAATCAATACTGATGCAGACAGTCCTGAGCTTCACCACAGGCTCTTTTTCATCTTGAACTATATACTCTTTGCTCTGTATCCTTTAGTGATTTTCTCTGATTCTCAGACTAGCATCAAACAGAAACTGTAGTTGTTCAGGAGTTCTTAACAAATGCTTATTTCAAGTTCATTTTGGATCTAGATGTAAGCCATTTTCACATCCAGACACATTTTTATTCTTTGCCATTAGATAAAGTCACTTGCTGTATCTGAAAATGTTTTCTTCTATCATTGAACCTTATAATTTAGTTCCCATTCACTACTTTAGCCTACCCTACCATTTTCTGATCATCTCCACAAAACATCACACAATGCTTGCATGCACATAAGTGCATACTTATTATTGTTGAAACAACAATATTGAAACCTCTGATCTCAATGGATTTAGGTGCCCAATATCTGAGTTAAAATTCCATTCCACTACTCATGCTATATATGATCATGAACTAGTTGCCAAATCTCCCTGGATCACAGAGTTTACATCTGGAAAATGGAAAAATTAAAAGGATTTGCCTTAAGTCTTTCTTCTTCATGGTTACAAAAATGAAAGATGGTAGAGCAGAAGAAATGCTGACTTTTCTGGTTTCAGAGACCAAACAGGTCCTTGTTCTTATTAGATAAGCACTCTACATGTGAGCTCCACACACAAGACACTATGCTTGAAACAAGATACTAAAATGATATGTCCTTCTGTATATGTTATGTTTTTATTTGTTAATGAATAAATCTGTTTCCACCAATGGCTTAGCAGAACAAAGTCAGTTGGGAAATCTGAACAGAGATATATAGAGTAGGTGGAGTCAAGGAGACACTATGTAGTTGCTGAAGGAGACAGACGCCTGGAACATTATCTGGTAAAGCACAGCATTGTGGCGACATACAGATGAATAGAAATGGGTTAATTTAAGTTACAAGAGCTAGCTAGAAGGTGCTTGAGTCATTGGCCAAGCAGTGTTGTAATTAATATAATTTCTGTTTGATTATTTGGGTCTTGGTGGCTGGGAAATGAAAGAGCATTTTCCGACAACAAAAAGTAGAATGATTGTGAGCTGTGTGATTTCTACTATAGAGAGGGTTTCTGTTTGATGCAGTCAAGCTTACTGGCTTCATAAGATTGCGATGAAGCCTGGATCTGGTAATAGCACAGGGACTGCCAACAAAAGGTATTCTGTAAATAATAGTGTTCATCCCTCCATTCCATACTTCCTTCCCTCATGAAGACTGCTTTCTCTTGGGTATGTTTTTGCTTTTGTGTCTTAATTGCTATGCTGCTATTTAAAGACTAGCTTTGTTGTTCTTGTTTTGAATAAAGTTCCTAAGCAGAAGAAATATAAATAGGAAAATCGTTAGGCATCAGCTTTTCTCACCCCTTCCCCAGGAACAATAGACCAGTAACTCAATTTTTAGCAGCCCTTGTAAGAGCCCTGCCTTCTGGTCATTTGGTACCCAAAAGCTGCTAAGGAAACTGAAATCCATATTATTCTGTTGGAAATTATCCTTCTTAATTGAGTGAGGTCAGGAGTAAAGTATGACCATTTCCCTTTGGTTCAGCTGGGGACACTTTTCATTTTGCTGGTTTGCATTGTCTCATACAATTTCAGGACTCTTTGGGACTAATAAATGTCATCTTCATGATTCTAGTTCTAGTGTCCGAACTTCTTCTGGGTTCTTTCTACATATCCTGATTTAGTTGATAGTTGATACATTCTAAGGGGAGAAAGTTCACAGTTCTCTTGGGATACATATCACTTGATAAAAGTTATGATAAGCCAGCTTTGATCTATACTCAACATAAGGAGCTGCCTGTCTCTTACTCTTACTTTATTTTCATTCTTTAATGATTTAATACCTGTATATAATATATTTTGGTCATATTTCACTGCCCGTCGTTCTCCTGTATCTTTCTTTCTTCTACACTTGCCAAACTCCTTTCTTATAAACCCCCTTCCTACATTCATGCCTTTCAATTAGGTTTTATGTTCTCTTTCTCCATCCCTCCCTTCCTTCCTCTTACCTCTCCCTATCTCTCTATATGTGTTTATGTGTATTTGTGTAGTTCATTAAGTATAATTAAGGTTGCTTGCATGAAGATGAGTGGAGGATTATACCTTGGAGCATGGGCAACTACATACCTATACCACAGGAGAAAATTGTAACAATCCCCACTTCAACTTTAACTTCTAATAGGTCCTCATAGATGGGTGGGGACTCATCTTGTTTAGAAAATTTTACATATTCTATTATCACTCTATTGAGAATTCTGCATTATTTTTGCTCAGATAGGTGGAAAGGAAAGCCAATCATCATGATAATACGTGAGAGAATGGAGGAAGATGACAGATTCTCTTGATCACATGATTCTTCTGCTTGATCTGTGTTCATTATTTTCATGTTCTTTTTCTTTTTTTTTTCTTCAGGATGGCCTCTAAAGTATACAGAATCTACTGCAAATGTTGATAGTAACATGCCTTGTGGAGCATTATTAGCTGGAAATACAAATAAATTAGTGACTGTGAAGGTCAATAATAAGCACGGATTGTTGCTAACTAGTCATGTCGCATTCCACTAAAGCTACATCTTGATAAAGAAGAAAGGATGATACCCATTAAAGGACTTAATTCAGTGATGGCAGTGACACTTTCTTTGATGATTGATTCATGTACGCTATCACGTCTGAGAATTTTCTAATGGAACCAGGTACGGAGTTGGAAATCAATTGATGACACTGATCCTGTCTTGGACGTGGATAATGTGTGTGTTATATGTCAAAAATAGTTTAAAAATAAAAACCTTAAAGCAGAAAATAACTTATATAAAAATAAATGTTTTATGTTTGTGATTTGTACTATAATTAAAAGCAAATGTTACAAACATTAAAAGCTCATAAAATAAAATATTACAGTAAAGTCAGACGAATTTATTGTTGAAAAAGAAGTTTATGTGCACATTATTGCTATGTGTAAGTACAGTTAATACATTCAACTACTTCTCACTGACTTAAACACAATTTCCAGTCCTGCAAATTCCATTCATGGCAACTTATATTTTATCTTTTTGGGGGGAGGGGGTTTGAGATGCAGTTTCTATGTAACTTTGAAACCTTTTCTGGAACTAGCTCTTATATACCAGGCTGGCCTCAAACTCATAGAGAACTGTCTCCCTCTGCCTCCTGAGTGCTGGCATTAAAGGTGTGTGCCACCACAAGCCGGCTTATTTTTTTAATCTTGTAAATGATAGCTCACTGTGCCTTTTATGGTTATATATGTTCATATATGCAAATGACATTGTGTCATAATTTTATTTAGTGAAGTAGTATGCTATATGCTTTTGTGGCCTGGGACCATTCTTTTAATATGTAGTCTAGGTATGTAGTAGGTCATATTATCTCATTTTGAGTAAGTACACACTGTGATTTTTGTATGAAGAATTTGCCTCAAAGACATTACTCCTATGTTGTGTGATGTATTCCAGTATCGTGACAACAAATCCCTACATATTTAACAAGTGATAGTTGTTGCTATTATGAACAACATTTATGAAGTTATTATTTCTTTACCTTTAAATCCACTACATTAAATTTGATGTATAGCTTTTTAATCGTTATTACATTGAGAGTAAAAGCAAAATGGTTAACATTGTATATGTTAAGATTAAAGACAACTAATGAGTGTATTAGTATCATGTTCTGTGATTACGTACAAATGACCAAAGAAACTGGAAGAAGATTTAGTTTCGCTTACTAAGGTTTCAAAAGGATAAAAGTACATCATGGCAGAAAGATATGATAGTAAGTGATGGGTATGATGGCAGGAACAGGAAGCTAAGAGATCACATTTTCAACTGCAAACATGAAGAGAGAGCAAAGTGTGAGGTGAGAGAATGACATCTCAAATCCCATAACAACTGATGCACTTCCTCCAGCAAGGCTAGACCTCCCTTGATCTCTTGAAACACTACCACCAACTGAGAATCAAGTATTCAAATATGTGAGTCTATGGGGATATTTCTAATTTAAACTACCACATTTCACTCCCTGGTGTTTTAGGCTCCTGGCCATATTATAATATGAAATGTTTTTGATTAAGCTTAAAGATTCCTATACTGTTTCTCTGTCATGATACTGTTTGAAAGTACAAAGTCTCTTCTGAGACTCAAGGCAATTTCTTAACTGTAGCCCCCCAAAAATTAAAAAGGCAAAAAACATATTTCTAACATACGGTGGTGCAGAACGTACATTATCATTCCAAAAGGCAGCAATGAGAGTACAATGAGGAAATACTAGACAAAAGAAAAAGTGAAAACAAACAAACAAGAAACCGGAAAGGCAAATACAAAATTCTGTTACCCCATGTCTGATATCTAGGATTTTAGTTTCAAAGAGATTAGGCAGCTTGGGCACTCTGGATTTCCTGTCTGTAGTATCCATCGTTCTCTTGGCTTGATTCTGTTCCCTATAAACAGCTCTTCTTCTTGGCAGGTGTCTGTATGCTATAGCATCTCCAGCACTTTCTGAAATCATGGAAGAAAAGAAACCCTCTCACTCTTGCATCTTTCATCCCTCTAAAATCAGTGTTATACCACCAACAATGTCAAGTTTGGCTGGTAGATTAGGATAAACACTGGTCCTTTTGAATATCATCAGAAGAAGATATATATATTTTTTATTCAGTTGCTTTCTAGGAGCATAAAACTCTTTAGTCATTCTCTTTTTATGACTTGGAAGTTTAGCTGGGTGGGGTGTTACCCTCAGAGCACAGCTCTTTTTACTCCATTGTAGAACAGGAGACCTTGCCTCAATTCTGGCAATCTCCATAATATTTATAGTTTGTCTTCAGCACAAGTTTTTTTATGGTAAAATTAAGCTCCCTTGTGTTCTTATTCTCTCTAAAACATATCTTTTGAATTTATTTTTGTTACACCTTTCTGCTTTCATTGTAGAACTGTATAAGCATAATTAGTTACTACCATACCACAGATTTAGCATTGTGAAATCTCCTACTCCAAAGAAATTAGTTTATCATTAATAATAATAATAATAATATTATCATCATCATCGTTATTGAGATAGGGTTTCTCTGTTTAGCCCTTGCTATCCTGTAACTTGCTCTCTCTGTAGAGCAGACTGGCCTTGAACTCACAGAAGTCTGACTGCCTCTGCCTCCCAAGTGCTGGGATTAAGGACATGTGCCACCACCATGTGACAGTTTATTAGTTTTTAATTTACCTTCAGGACAGTTCTTAGGACAAGGAGAGAAGGAAACCATAGTTTTTCCAAACAATGACAGGAATGGTCTCTAGCCCATTTATTAATATCCCCCCCCTCCTCTGAATTCTGTTGGGTTGGGTCACAGTTCACATTGCTCTTACTGCTATGTTCCAGGCTTCTGTAAGAATGGCCAGTTATACTGGGCTTATAGTGTTTGACTTCTATTCTAGTCTAAAGTTCCAAATTCTTCCATGTCTTACAGAAGAGTCTCTCATGGATGGAAGACATGATGGCAAGCAGCAGGCATGGTGGCAGAGATAGAAAGCAGAGAGTTCATATCTTCAAACACACAAAAAAAGCAAAAAAAAAGCAAAGTGGAACTGGGATGAGGTTATAGACACTTAAAGCCAGCCCCAAGTGAAATATATCCTCTAACAAGTCTTCATTCCATAACCTCTGCAAAAGAATAATACCAACTATTCAAATATCTGAGTCTATTGGAGGTATTTTTCATTTAAGCCACCTTAGTGGTTAATCTTATGATTATTTTTATCTGTATGTTAATACTCCCTTTAAAATCAATAAAATCTTGCTTCGAAGATATGTAACTGAGTAATTTAAAAGTAAGATCTTATTTCTGGTGTGTTTACTACTCTAAACGTGGTGGAACCTGTATAATGGAGCCTTATATGAGGCCAACTAAAGTCAAAGGCAATAACCAACTTTATTCAGAGCATCAGAAAATTTATACTTTGACAGTTAAGAAGAGTCTCATGAGTAAAGTGTATAATCAAAACCACAAGCCACATATAGCAAAAACGTGTTTTTTTCCCACAGAGGTATGTAAACAAACAATAGACAACTTTAATGAATATTCTAAAGTAAACTTGCTCCTATATGCTACACCTGGAAAAAAACACAAAAATATACCACGAACAAGTCTATGATTTTGAAGAAACTGGGGACACAAAACTCTTATTTTCTCATAAGCATTCAGAATTTTCTTCAGATGACTCTATTCTTGGACACTGGTTTATCTAGGTAAAGGGTAGTCTATGCTGTCTTTGGAAACTGGCCCTATTCATCCACATTAACCCCATTATCAAGGAATTGCAAGTTACATTTCAGAAGCTCTTATTTCCACATGCCCTAGAGTTTGCATTTAGTAGGAATAGTGTTCATCCAAGTAAGTCCCTATTTAATGGTCCAAGAATCATTTGATTCAATCAGCTTACATTGTGTGCTGATTCCTCTACTCTGTGAAATATGATGTGTAGGTTGACTTAGCACTGAGTGACATTATGCCACTAGTAATTTGTATATGTAAATTTGTTCTCAAAGAAGATAGTTCTTGCTGTTGCTTTACATAATTAGGTTCTGCTGTTGTACTTGATTAACCACAGTTCACCTTCATTCATACAGGTTCTATTTTCATGTTTCATACCACAGTACAGTGGAATTAGAGACAAAGGAATTGAACAAGTTTGTTAATTAACCTATACCTTATCACACTATTTATGGTAATTAAACATTTATGAGATAAGCTCCTGCATTTTGTAATATCCTGTCTTGGGAAGAGTAAAATAAAACAAGGACACCTGCATACAAGAAAACACTGTCATGGCTAGGTAATGGAACCTGTCTGTAATCCCAGCATATAGGAGGCTAAGGTAGGATAGTTGAGTTTGATGTCAACCTGGACTGTACAACAACATACTGCATTTTGGAAAATAAACAAAATACAAGATCTCAGACTCATGCGGTAATTGGTAGAAAACTGTTTCTAGTATGTGATTATGTGTGGGCTGTCAAATAGCAGACCAGTCACAATATGCCCGGGAAATGCAAAAGACAATTCCAATCATGGATATGAAAAGAATAGAGAGAGAAAAAAATTAGAAATGTAGATAGAAACTAGGTGACACCTATAGAAAACTTTTCATTTAAGGTAGTGCTAGATCTTTCCAAAACAGATTTGAGTATACAATAAAGAAAATTTCTGGACTTAAGGAGTGTATAATTTTCATAATTATGAGTGTATGCTTTTATTTTGTCCAATACATTATTTTCACTTTCTGCTTCTATTTCTTACTAGTAGTTTTTATGTTTTATATTAAGGTACAAAATAAGACTCTTCACACCTATAAATTTCTAGAGACAATATTTTATGTCCAGTACTTACTGTTTTTTAAAGATGTATTTTATTTATTTTACTTCGTATTTATGTGTGTTTGTGCTATGTGTGTGCAGGTGCCTGTGTGAGTTAAGCATCAGATACCCTTGAGTAGAAGTTCCAGGCAGTTGTGAACCATCAGAAATTGGTATTATGAACCAATCTTGGGTCCTCTATGAGAGTAACAAATATTAATTGTGCCTAGTCCCTAATTTTTGTTTATTCTGGGCATGTGCATATGCTACAGTGTGGGTGCAGGAGGCAAGGGAAAGTTTACAGGAGGCAGTTCTTTCCTTCTACTACATTGGTCCCAAGGATTGAATTAAGGTTGTCAGGATTCATGACAAGTGCTTTGCACTATAAACTATATTGCTGGAATTTACTCCTATTTTCTTCAAGTAATATTTCTTTCTTTTATTTATTTAAAATAGATTTTTATACAATATATTCTGATTATGATTTTACCTAACCCATTTTTCCTAGTTTCTTTCCACCGCCCACACCAACTGGATCTACCTCTTTTCTTTCTCTCATTGACAAAAACAAACAAATAAGAAATAATAATAAAATACAACAGAATAAAATAAGATAAATAAAAATCAAGCATATTGGAATATGATAAAACAACCAAGCAATAGAAAAAGCCAAAGCAAAAGCCAAAAAAACACATATAGACACCAAGACCCGAATCTTCATGCACACAGGAATTCAATAAAACTCAAAATCTCAAGTCATAATATTCATATAAAGGATCTTTAAGGTAAAAGAAAAATATACTCTAATTTAACATTATAAGACAGTGAAAAGGGAGGTTGTTCTTTCTTTTCCTGGCCACCCAGAATAGAATAATCAAACAGAAACTATATTAATAAGAATATTGCTTGGTCTATTAGCTCAGGATTTTTATTAACTAACTCTTACATCTAAAAGTAACCTATTTCTAGTAATCTGTATATTACCACAAGGCTATGGTCCACCAGTAAGGTTCCAGGGTGTCTGTCTCCTTTGGCAGCTACATGGCATCTTCTTAACTTTGCCTAATCTTTCTCTCTATATATATCTTGTCAGATTTCCCACCTGGCTATATTCTGCCCTTCCGTAGGTCAAAAGGGCTTCTTTATTTTATTAACCAATGGTAAATATATATACATATATATATATGATAATATGTGATATATATATATATATCACATTATTTTTACCCATTCCTTTGGTGTCAAGCACTTAGGTTGATTCTACAACTTAACTATTGTAAATATTGCTGCAATAATCTATGTGAAAATATTTCTGTGATATAGTGATATGGGACAAAAACTCAGGTGAGATACTGATTAGTCATTACTATTTTTTGTACTATTTGTAATTTTTAAAAGAAACCTCAATACTAATTTCCCTAGATAACAGCCTAAGTGACATTCCTAGCTGTGGCATTATTACTAATTGGTCTTAATAATAAAACTCTGGAGTCAGAGATTAGAGGATGAAAGCTGAAAGATTAGAGAAGCAGAACAGCCAGCCACTAGTTCTTACCTCTATAAAATTCTCAGAACCAAGAGGGTAAGATCCTCTCTCTACATATCCTCATACCGAATGCCATGCACTCCTGTCTCCTCCCATCTTATATTCCTCTCTACTCCCATCCATATTGCTCCTGTTTCCACCTCTCTAGTGCTAGAATTAAAGCTGTGGGATCCCAAGTGCTGGGATCTCCGTTGTGTGAACTCTCGCTTTTAGACTCAATCAATTTGATGTAGCCCAGGGTGGCCTTGAACTAACAAAGACCCATCTGTCCCCCTGAGTCTTGAGATTAAAGGTGTGTGCCACCACTGCCTGGCATTTCTAACTAGTGTGTATAGCTCCACACTTCAGGCAAGCTTTATGTGTTGGATTACAAACAAAATATCATCACATCCAGCAGCAATGTCAAAGAGAGTCTTTCCTTTTGTTCATATCCTCATTAGTATTTGTAGTTGTTTACTTTATTAATGACTGCAGTTCTGGCTGGAAGTATAGTCCATCGGTGAATAATAAGAAACGAGACTTCATGAAATTAAAATTATTCTGTAATTATCTGAGTCAGTTCCTAATATTGTCATCTACACAGCCAAAAATGTATGCTTGTGAAAATTAACATAGACAGGAAAAAAACAATCTGGGAAGTGACTTACCAATGAGCAATAAGTTCATATATCTAGTGTGTATACAGCATCAAGGAACAATATAGTTAAGAGGTAGACCAAAAAGTATGTGTAGGCAATAGGTCAAGAAACGTGTTACAGATTTGACTTTTGTGGTAGTTTGAATGAAACTGGCTCCATAGTCTCATAGGGAGTGGCACTATTGGGATGTATGGCTTTGTTGGAGTATGTGTAGCCTTGTTGGAGAAAATGTGTCTCTGGGGGAGGTCTCTGAGTTCTCACACATGCTCAACCCAGGTCATTGTCTCTTGTCTCACTTTCTGCTGCCTCTTGATTCAGATGTAGAACTCTTAGCTCCTTCTCCAGTAAATGTCTGCTTGCATGCTACCATGCTTTCTGCCATTATGATAAGGGAATAAATCTTTGAATTGTGTGTCAGTCCCTGTAGTATGAGGTGAGCGGTGGGCTGTGTCCTGCCACCCAGCTAACTTAGCCCCCAAAATAACCACACAAAAACTGTATTCATTTAAACACTGCTTGGTCCATTAGCTCTAGCCTCTTATTGACTAGCTCTCACATCTTGATTAATCCATTTCTATTAAATCTGTGTATCATCATGTGACTGTGGCTTACAGGCAAGATTATAACCTACATCTGTCTCAGGCCGGAGATTCATGGCATCTGCCTGTCTCTGCTCTTCTTCCCAGAATTCTTTTCTGTCTTCCCAGTCTACCTGAGGGCTGCCCTATCAAAAGACCAAGGCAGTCTCTTTGTTCAACCAATGAAAGCAACATAAATACAGAAAGGCCTCCTACAACAAGACCCAATTAAATGTTTTGTTTGTCTTTTTTCATAAGAGTTGCCCCTGGCAATGGTGCCTTTTCACAGCAATAAAACCCTAACTAAAATAGCTTTCTTGTTCAGGTGATAGTAATGCAGGTTAGGTGATGTCATTATTTTGGGAGGCTTACGAGGTGTGGCCTTTTGTATATCACCAGAAGTGGTCTTTGAAATTTTATTCTTTTTGCTTCCTCCTTGTGGGTTAACATGTGAAATCTCAACATGGTCCCAGCCTTCATGCCTCCCTGCTGTCTTAGTAGTGAACTGTTATCCCTCTAGAACCCTAAACCAAAAACCACTCTAGAGTTTCTTTGGCTTTGGTGTTTTATTATAATAGAAAAGAACGTAAGACAAAGTATATATGTTAAATAATTATTATGCATAATTATAAGGTAGACAGAAGAAACATATTTGTGATATTCTTTAGAAACTGTTCTAGAAAATACTAATAAATGTAAATTGAAACCAAAATTAAGGACAAAACCAAATTAATATTTCAAATTGAGAAAAGATTATTTGTCACAGTAAGATGTATATTTTATGTGTGTTTTATATTTCTTTTGTTAAGATGGAATGAAATTATGATTGTAATTATAATAAGCTATTTTCAGAACTATTCCCATTGTCTAAATCTCATTTAAATTCACTGGGGAGCTGAAATGCATTGAGGAACATATTTAATATTTGTAGAGGAAATTTTAGAGAATGCGTCTATATTTTCCCAGTATTTCTGAGTTTTACTTTACCACTGACCTTGGGATCCTTGCTGTAAGATCACAGGTCAGGTGGATAAAACACAAATAATACACCTTACAGTGCTTGAATAAGTAAATTCTCTTAGATTCAATCCAAGCGCCCATTTTTCTGACTTCAATGCTTTGATTGTATTAGCAAAATTCAAGCTTACTTCTATTACCTCACTCTTTTTATTTAGCAAATTTGTGAGGTTCAGTATTCTAAAAGTAGTTTGGGGACTTGCAATTCTGAAGCTATGCTAAAACTAAGGGAATGCCATATGGAGCTTCTGTTTTTTCTTATTGACTTTCCAGTAATAACTTCTTGTGTTTACTCCTAACACAGGCATAGAGCTCTTCCTTTTAAGGTGTTATACCCGAAGGCAAAACTCTTGTTAATCACAAATCTGACATGACTTTGAATGGAAAGGTACATGGTGACATATGTTGGAAAACACATATCATGCCAGGGCACTGTACTCAAATTGTTACTTTTCTTACCCAACACATTTATGAAATGTATATCTCCCATTGTATTATTTACTCCAGATTGACCTGGGGATGGGGGAACTGTTATCCAGTGTGAGTCAGGGGTCTCAGTTTCCATTCTCAGTTTGTGCAATGTCAGGCAACTGAGTTCAATTAACTCTCTTTAATACAGGAGATGGTTCAGGAACCTACTTTCTGTCTGCTTTATACAGCCAGGAACAATTTCTCCTCGTATATGGATGGCATAAAATGTATTTTTGGTCTCTGTTAGTTGACATGCAAATGTATCCACTGTATCACAAGTGAAAACTCATTAGAAGCTGCTGGAATGCAATTGTGTTATCTCCCAGGAACACAGAAAATAGCATTAGTCATCAGTTCAGCACATTTTCATTTGCTGAGTGAAATCACCCACCCCACCCCCATCCCCCCAAGGTTTCCAGAGAAGATTTTTATATTTTATTCTGGTTTCATCAGAAAAAGACTCTAGGTGTCTATTTATCACCAAGATTCTTTTTATTTAAATTGAAAACTGTCACTATATCCTCTCGTGAAAACTTTTGTAGCAAACTATTTCAAGAATGTCTGTTTTTGTTTTTGTTTTTTTTTTTGATGTTGCTAAAATTTCGACAATAATATTTGGAATTGCTTAGATAATGAATATTTAAATAAATTAGACAGAATAAGGGGATTTATATATAGCAAAGATATATCATATTTTGCTTATTTGAAGGAAGAGACTTGTTTTGTTGAGAGATTGTCAGAGCATTTTGTTTCTGAAGGTACTCCATTCATAGAAACATAAAAATTAGCATTTGAGACTGGGAGAAAGCTCTGTTGGTAAAATGCTTGTATTAAAGGCATGAGGGACAGAGTTTAACCCCCTCGAGCCCATGTAAAAAAGCCCAGCACGTCAGTGTACGGTTAAAATTCCAATGCTGCAGAGGGGGAGACAAGCAGATTTCTTGGGATCGTTGGCCAGCTTTGTTAGTCTAATTTAATTTTAAAGGTTAGGCTAATGAGAGACTGTCTCCTAAATTATGGTGGGCAGTGCCAGGGGAATGATACCAGATGTTGATCTCAGGCTTCCCTATGCACATACAAACAAGTGCACAAATCCTCATGAACACACACACACACACACACACACTGTATTGCCTCAGTTTTCTGAGTGATTGAATGGCAGATGTGTGCCACCAGGCCTGCTTAGGTTTACATTTACTTTGGGCATATTGTCCATAAATATTTTTTTTCATTTAATATGATATTTGGAGTATTCATTTTCTTTCCTCTTTTTCTCTACTTCTCTCTTCCAAATCTTTTCTTTATTTTCATACGTGAATGCAGTAAATTATGATCATATCTCCTCCCTCGTTTCCCCCTACAACTTCTCTCCTATTCCAACCAACGTGTCCCCTTCCCAACTTCATGTTTTTTTTAAATTTGTTTATGTTGTTGTTGTTCATTTTAGCTCAAAATTATCATAATCTTGCCTCAGCCTCTGAACTGCTAAGATTGCAAATGTTTACCACCATATCCAGACAGATATTTTATTTTTCTCAGTTCTATGGTAGAACCCAGGGCTCACTAATTGCATGAAAGTAGTTGCTGTTGAGGTACATCCCCAGAACCAACAGTTATTCTTTGAGAGTAGACATATTTCAATAGAAAAAGTTTTATATTCATTGAGGATAGCAATTCTTTGGTATTGACACAAAAACAGACATGCAAGTCTAGACTAGAAGACGAATACATAATTCTATCCAATTTTTTACAAAGATACAGAAAATTCAGCATCTCCAACAAGTGTTACAGAGAAACCTGGATTTTAACATGCAAAAAATTGAAACTAGATTATTATTATTATTATTTCCCATTTTTCACAAAACCCAGTTTCAACCAAATGAAAGACCTTAACGTAAAGCCTCAAACCTGAGAAAACTGTTGGAGAAGACAGTAAGAAATACACTTCAACTTACAGGTATATAAGGACTTTCTAAACAGTGTTCCAGGACCTCAGGCAGTGAGTTTTCAACGTCTTGAGTAGCCAGTCCTCTTCATCACTTCCACTAGTCACACATGTTATCAGTGCCTTTGCTTAAAATGCTCTTTCCATCTTGATGAATTATAAAGGCAAATATCAGCTCCTTCAGAATACATTACTTACCCAGGGACTGGTTGTATATTACTTTCTCTATAGTTCCATAGATTCTCATACATGCATTTAAAATAATGTTTTCCCCACAGCTTGCCAGAAATGATTTATACACCTGCTTTTCCCGCTTAATTGTCGTCCAGGAGGACTGTAAACATGCTGTTCCTCTGCATATTTTTAATGGGTACCACAGAACCTGGGCAAAATTATCACTTGAGAAATGAATAAATAACTCCCCATAAAGTTTTATTTTAAAACAAATTCCTTATCTTCTCTTGTCCCCTGACCATACATATGCATATTATATGACATCTAAAACTGGTATCTAAACTAATTTTCGAAGCAGTAAAACATTTAAACAAAAGATTAAACAAAAGTTCTTGGAAATAAAAGCTTATCTCAGCAACTTACTGTGACAGTATATAACTATTACGTATGGACCTCACTGATAGTATCTGTGAATTGTTAATATAATTATGTATTTTGGATGTTCTCTTCAAAGCCAAAAACCACAGTAAACATTCAGGGAGTGACAGATATTCTGAGCATCATTTCTGTCCCAGTGAAGCTCTTTATTGCTGTGATAAAATAACATGGCCATAAACAACTTAGGGAAGAAGGGTTTGTTTCAATTTATATTTCCAGATTTGCAATCCACAATGAAGGGAAGTCAGAACAGAACTCAAGGCAATAACCTGGAGACAGGAATTGATGTAGAGGCCATGCAGGAGTGCTGTTTACTGGCTTGGTCTTCTTGCTTGCTCAGTCTGCTTTCTTATACTACATAGGACCACCAGCCGGGTGGTGGCACCATTGCCTATGGATGGGCCATTCCATATCAATTTTTAATCAAGACAAATCTCAGAGACTTGTCTACTGTCAATCTTATTGAGACATTTTCTCAATTAAAGTTCTGTCTTCCCAATGTTTAAGTTTTTGTCAAGTTCACAAAAGCAACCGGCACAGTATCTCATTGTATTAGTCTCCAACTTAAAACATTTGCCTTTCTTTTCTACACATACATCCACATTCTAACAAAATAGTTACAAATAACAGAATTCATATACATATATTTGGTATTAAGAACTCTGTATGCACTGATAATCCATTCCTTCATTCATTGAGCAGATAGTATTTTGAATTAGTTGTTGTTCTAAATATTACTGAGAAAATAGTGAAAAACAAGAACAATGTATCTCTGTTTCAATATGCATCACAGGTAGTGGGAACAGTTAATGAGCACAAAAAAGCTAAATGTAT
Organism: Chionomys nivalis; assembly: GCF_950005125.1. NCBI lineage: Eukaryota > Metazoa > Chordata > Mammalia > Rodentia > Cricetidae > Chionomys > Chionomys nivalis. The sequence goes on along the minus strand of NC_080112.1, from coordinate 12,825,230 downwards.
GCTGTCACATAGTAATGCTATTTGAAGGAGAAATAATGGCAGTTCACAGAGGGCTTCATTGAAAAATCAATATTTTTGAGGAAGAATGGAGATAGATATGGAGGGGGCATGCAGAAAAAAATGTAACTTATAACTAATGAACAAGTGCTATGGTCTTTGAGCAAAAATGGGCTTAGCTTACTCATAAGATGAGAAAACAATCATATAGTGTATAGAAGAGTAGAAGAAGCAGGGTCCAAATGGTATCAAATTTGAATTTTGTACTGGGTGAAATAGAAAGCAATGGCTCATTTTGATGTGGCCTGGAAAATGGCTCAGCAATTAAGATCACTTGCTGCTATTGCAGAGGATCTGGGCTTGGTCCCTAGCATGTACATGCTGGCATACATATTTTCATTCATCTAGTTACAGTACTTCAGATGCCTTCTTTGGACTCCCCATACACTAGGCGCATAGTACACTAAACTATATGCATGCAAAACACTCATACACAAAATAAAAATAAACAATAATTTCTAAAGAAATTAACAGTTTTAGTTAAGTTTCCATTGCTGTAATAAAATACCATGACCAAAAGTGTCTTGAGGATGAAAGGGTTTGTTTTGCTTACAGTTCTACCTTATGGTTCATCATCATAGGAAGTAAAGAACTCAAGCAGGGCAGAAACTTGGAGGCATGAGCTGATGTACAGGTTATGGAAAATACTGTTAACTAGCTTGATCAGCTTGGTTTATATTTTTAAGGAATTTTTCTTCTTTTTTTATTCAATATATTTTAATCATATTCTTTGCCCTCCTCCAATTCCTCACAGATACTTCCCACATTCCTACCACAAAACTTTATGTTCTATCTGTCTCAAAAATAGAAACAAATCAAATAATATTATTTTGTGTAATTTTATTATATTATAAAGTATATATACTTTTGATAAGTGGGCAGATATTAACTGAGAAACATGGATGAATCAGTGAATATCCCTCATACTGTCTCTCTGTATATTATTACCTGCACCTTGTATCTCTTGTATTAGTCATACTCAAGACAGCTCTAGTTTGGCTCAATATCCTCTCAACATATTATATGGGTATTGCTAGTCTCCTCTGGGAATTGTGTATGCAGTATACATACTTGAGTCCTGGAAGAAAGGAAATCTGGTAACCTGTATATGAATTGAAAAATAATGTTGACTGTTTTACATTGAGCTCTCCTACTAAATCCATGATGTTTTCTTATTATCATAAGTCAATGAGTTTTAGCTTGGTAGGGATTTTCTTCTCTTGTCCCATACCAAGGAAGATGTGATAATGTCTGAACATAACTTTGGTACATATAACTTGGAGATAAGTCATGAGCACTGCACTAGATAGTGATCCAAACAAATCATTATCAGGTACCGAAGACTGATGGTGTAGATGCTGAAAACAATCATGTAAGCTTCAAATTTATTGTAGGTTTAGTATAGAGTGAGATAAACCAGATCACTTCAAGGATTATAAAATTCTGAAAGACATTGAGTAGGAACATTGGGAGATAGTGGTCTCAGAATCAGAAGGTGAGAAGCTAAAGAGCTTAGAAGAATCCCTTTTCCTTGTGCAATATGGCCAAGGAAATACAGAGTGGAAATATTAAGTTACTATACTAACCTTGAGAATAAGTTGCTATGGAGAAAAAAGATTATAATATAATTCATCCAGGCAAGACAGAGCTTCAAGTTCTCTAATCTCTCCCTGGAAAGAAAATGAATGCTGTTATCCACCTTATATTTTTTCTTTTTTCTCTTTCCCCTCTCTCTGCAATTTTTTTCCATTTGTTCTTCCACCTAACTCAAAGAAGCCTGAGTTGGTACTATTATGTATGCCAGTCCTCCGAGGTAAAGTGAGTTTGAAAGTCTTTTCACCATTTATCTAATCTCACAGATTGTGGGGTCAAGAGATCTGAGAGATGAGTAGGTACAGCAGTGTTCTCTGTTAAAGCTTTCAGTCCTTCTACTCCTTTGGACAAATGGTTGCCAACTACTAACATAACCAGGATTCTTAGATATAATCTAGTTTTTTTTAAAATTATGTGTTCAAATATTTTTCTTCATTTTTTATTGATTTTTATTGAGCTCTACATTTTTCTCTGCATCCCTCCATGCCTCTCCCCTCCCTTTCAATCCTCCCCCAAAGTCCCCATGCTCCCCATTTACACAGGAGATCTTGACATTTTCTACTTCCCATGTAGATTTAGTCTATGTATGTCTGTCTTAGGGTCCTATTCTTGTCTAAGATTACTGGGATTGTAATTTGTGGGTTGTTTTTCATTGCTTTATGTTTAAAAACCACTTATGAGTGAGTACAAGTGATAATTGTCTCTCTGGATCTGGGTTACCTCACTCAAAATGATGTTTTCTAGCTCCATCTATTTTCCAGCAAAATTCAAGATTTCATTATTTTTTTTTCTGCTGAGTAGTACTCCATCGTGTAAATGTACCACGTTTTTCTTATCCATTCTTTGATTGAGGGACATTTAGGTTGTTTCCAGGTTCTGGCTATGACAAACAATGCGCTATGAGCATAGTTGAGCACATGTTCTCATGGCACGATTGAGCATCCTTTGGATATATACCTAAAAGTGGTATTACTGGGTCTTGAGGAAGGTTGTTTCCTAATTTTCTGAGAAATCACCACACTGACATCCAAAGGGACTGTACCAGCTTGCACTCCCAACCAGCAATGCAGAAGTGTTCCCTTTTCCCCACAACTTCTCCAGAATAAGTTGTCATCAGTGTTTTTGATCTTGGGGGTCTCTAATGAAAACTGTCACATCATCAGCAAATAGTGAGAGTTTGACTTCTTCTTTTTCATTCTGTATCCCCTTGATCTCCTTTTGTTGCCATACTGCTCCAGCTAGGACATCAAGAACTATATTGAATAGATATGAAGAGAATGGACCATCTTGTCTTGGTTCCTAATTTCAATGGGATTGCTGGGAGTTTCTCTCCATTTAGTTTGATGTTGGCTGCTGGCTTGCTGTGTATTGCCTTTATTAAGTTTTGTTATGTTCCTTGTATTCCTGCTCTCTCCAAGACCTTTATCATGAAGGGATGTTCTATTTTATCGAAAACCTCTTTTTTTTTTTTTTTTTGGCATCTAATGAGATGATCATGTGGTTTTTATCTATCAGTTTGTTTATATGGTGAATGATGTTGACAGATTTTCATATGATGGACCATCCCTGCACCTCTGGAATGAAGCCAACTTGATTATGGTGGATGATGGTTCTGATGTGTTCTTGGATTCGATTTGCCAGTATTTTGTTGAGTATTTTGCATCAACGTTCATGAGTGACATTGGTCTGTAATTTTCTTTCTTAGTAATGTCTTTCTGTGGTTTGCATATCAGGGTAATTGTAGCCTCATAAAAAGAGTTTTGCAATGTTCCTTCTGTTTTTATTGTGTGGAATAATTTGAGGATTATTGGTATTAGATCTTTTTTGAAAATCTTGTATAATTTTGAGCTGAAACCATCTGGTCCTGGCTTTTATTGGGAGACTTTAGATGAATGTTTGTATTTCTTCAGCAGTTATAAATCTGTTAATTTGCTTATCTGGTCTTGATTTAATTTGGCAAGTAATGTTTATCCAGAGATTTTCCATTTTCTTTAAGCTTCATAATTTTGTAGAGTACAGGTTTTCAAAATATGACCTGATGATTCTCTGTATTTCCTCCGTGTCCGTTTAGTTATGTCCCCCTTTTCATTTCTGATTTTGTTAATTTGGATTTTCTCTCTGCCTTTTGGTTAGTTCGGATAAAGATTTGTCTATTTTGTTGATTTTCTTGAAGAAACAACTCTTTGTCTCTTTGATTCTTTGTATTGTTTCTCTTTCTTTTTTTTAACATTTATTTTATTGTCTTTTTCTTTTTTTTAACATTTATTTTATTGAAAAAAAATTTTTTTTCGCTTCCTCCCCGCCTCCCATTTCCCTCCCCCTCCTCCCACCCCTCTCCCGCTCCCCCTACTCCTCTTCTCCTCCCTCTCCAGTCCCAATCTCAGTCAGGGTTCCCTGCCCTGTGGAAAGTCCAAGGTCCTCCCCCCTCCATCCAGGTCTAGGAAGGTGAACATCCAAACTAACTGTCTAGGCTCCCACAAACCCAGAACATGAAGTAGGATCAAAACCCCGTGCCATTGTCCTTGGCCTCTCGTCAGCTCTCATTGTCTGCCATGTTCAGAGAGTCTGGTTTTATCCCATGCTTTTTCAGTCACAGTCCAGCTGGCCTTGGTGAGCTCCCAATAGATCGGCCCCACTGTCTCAGTGGGTGGGTGCACCCCTCGTGGTCCTGACTTCCTTGTTCATGTTCTCCCTCCTTCTGTACCTCATTAGGACCTTGTGAGCTCAGTCCGGTGCTCCAGTGTGGGTCTCTGTCTCTATCTCCATCCATCGCTAGATGAAGGTTCTATGGTGATATGCAAGATATTCATCAGTATGGCTATAGGATAGGTTCATTTCAGGTTCCCTATCCTCAGGTGCCCAAGGAACTAACTGGGGACATTGCCCTGGGCACCTGGTAGCCACTCCAAGTTCAAGTCTCTTGCCAACTCTTAGGTGGCTCCCTTAACTAAGATATGAGTTTCCCTGCTCCCCTATCCAACCTTCCTTTATCCCCAATCATCCCATTTCCCCCAGTTCCCCTCATCCTCTCCTTCACACTTTTCTCTCCCCATCTCCCCTCACCCCTATCCCACCCCACCCCCAAGATTCCAATTTTTTGCCCGGCAATCTTGTCTATTTCCCATAGCCAGGAGGATAACTATATGTTTTTCCTTGGGTTTACCCTCTTGTTTAGCTTCTTTAGGATCACAAATTATAGACTCGGTGGCCCCTATCCATGGCTAGAAACCAATTATGAGTGAGTACATCCCATGATCTTCTTTTTGGGTCTGGGTTACCTCACTCAGGATAGTATTTTCTATTTCCATCCATTTGCATGCAAAATTCGAGAAGTCATTGTTTTTTACCGCTGAGTAGTACTCTAATGGGTATATATTCCACACTTTCTTCATCCATTCTTCCATTGAAGGACATCTAGGATGCTTCCAGGTTCTGCCTATTACAAATAATGCTGCTATGAACATAGTTGAACAAATGCTTTTGTCATATGATAGGGCATCTCTTGGGTATATTCCCAAGAGTGGTATTGCTGGGTTCAGGGGTAGGTTGATCCCAATTTTTCTGAGAAACCGCCACACTGATTTCCAAAGTGATTGCACAAGTTTGTAGTCCCAACAGCAATGGATGAGGGTACTCCTTTCTCCACAACCTCTCCAGCAAAGGCTATCCTTGGTGGGTTTTTTTTTTCAGCTCTCAGTTCTATTATTTCCCTCTGTCTATTTCTCTTGGGTGAGTTTGTTCCTTTTTGTTCTAAAGTTTTCAAATGTTCTGTTAATTCACAAGTGTGGGATTTTTCCAGATTCTTTATGTAGGCATTTAGTGCCTCTTAACACTGCTTTCCTCTTAACACTGCTTTCATTGTGTCCCATAAGTTTGGGTATGTTTGTGGTCATTTTCATTTTACTTTAGGAAGTCTTTAATTTTTCTCTTTATTTCTTCCTTGACCCATTGATGATTCAGGTTAGCATTGTTTAATTCCTATGTGTTTGTGCATTTCCTGGAATTAGTATTGCTGTTGACTTCTAGTTTTAAATCATGGTGATCTGATAAAATACACGGGGTTATTCCAATATTTTTGTATTTGTTGATGTTTGTTTTGTTACCAAGTAAGTGGTCAAGTTTTGCAAAGGTTTCATGAGGTGCTGAGAAGAAGGTATATCCTTTTCTGTTTGGATGGAATATTCTATAGATATCTGTTAAGTCCATTTGAGTCATAGCACATGTTAATTCCCTTATTTCTCTTTTCATTTTTTGTCTGACTGACCTGTCCAGTGGTGAGAGGGGAGTGTTGAAGTCTCCCACTATTAGTGTGTGAGGTTTAATGTATGATTTAAGGTTGAGAAGTGTTTCTTTTATGTACGAGGGTGCCCTTATATTCTGACCATAGATGTTCAGTATTAAGATTTCCTCTTGATGGATTTTCCCTCTGACTAATATGCAATGTCCATCTTTGTCTCTTTTGATTGATTTTAGTTTGAAGTTTATTAAGTTAGATATTAGGATAGCTACACCCACTTGTTTCTTAGGTCCATTTTATTGGAATATTTTTTCCCAACCCTTTACTTTGAGATGATGTCTGTCTTTGAGGTTGAGGTGTGTTTATTGTATGCAGAAGAAGAATGGATTCTGTTTTTGTATCCAATCTGTTAGCCTGTGCCTTTTTATAGGTGAGTTGAGTCCATTTATATTAAGCAATATTCATGATCAGTGATTGCTATCCCCTGTTAATTTAGTTTTCATTGTTGGTGATGTTAATTTGAGCATTTTTCCCTTATTTGGGATTTGTTCTTATAAGACCATCAATTGTCTATATTTTTGTTGGTGTACCCAACTTCCTTGGGTTGGAGTTTTTTTTCTAGTATTTTGTGTCAGGCTGGGTTTGTGGCTAGGTATTGGTGAAATCTAGTTTTGTCATGGAATATCTTGTTTTGTCCTTCTATGGTGATTGAAAGTTTTGCTGGGTATAGTAGTCTGGGCTGGCATATCTGGACCCTTAATGACTGCATAATGCTTGATCATAACCTTCTGGCTTTTATTGTCTCCAGTGAAAAGTCAGGTGTAATTCTGATAGGTCTCCCTTTATATGCTATTTGGCCTTTTTCCTTTGCAGCTCTTAATATTCTTTCTTTATTCTGTATGTTTAGTGTTTTGATTATTATGTGGCAAGGGAACTTTTTTTTGATCCAGTCTATTTGGTGTTATATAAGCTCTTGTATCTTCATAGGCATATCTTTCTTTAGGTTGAGAAAGTGTTCTATGACGTTGTTAAATATATTTTTTGTGCTTTCGAGTTGAATTTCTCCTTCTTCTATACCTATTATTCTTACATTTGGCTTTTTCATGGTGTCCCATATTTCCTAAATATTTTGGGTTAAGCTTTTGTTAGATTTAATGTTTTCTCTGACTGACAAGTCTATTTCCTCTATTGTATCTTCAGTTCTTGAGAATCTTTCTTCCATCTCTTGTATTCTGTTGTTCATGCAGAATACAAATTTTCTTTGAGGAGATTTCTCATTTGCTCTTTAAGAGTTTCAAATATTCTCCTGAAATTATTTTTTAGGTCATTATCTTATACTTCATCTATATTTAGTTGCTCAAGTCTTGCTGTTGTAGGATCTTTAGGTTTTACTGGTATTGTGTTGCTCTTTGTGGTGTTGCATGTGTTCTTACCTTTTCTACTCATCTTTTCCTCTAATAGGTGTGGTTGTTGCTGTCTGTGGTTCTGTTGATTAATCTTCTAGGTACCAGTGAATCTAAAACTCAGGTGATTGTTCATCGTGGTCCAGTTGGTGCCACAGTTCTAGTTACCCCCATGGTCACTATGTGTTCCTGGAGGTCACTCAGCACTCATGGACTTTGCTCCACTCCCTTGGAGTTTGCTGTCTCAAGCCTGCTCTAGCCTAGGTTACTGGCTTTGACCTGGTTCTGTAAATATTGGTCTAGATCTGCTCCTGAAGAGGTCCCTCGCTTGGAGTTCGTCCTGCAAATGTCTCTGGCTCCGGTCTATTTCCTCAGGGCTCCCATGCTCAGGTGTGCCTAGACCCACATAGGACCTGGTTCAGGCTTAGTCCTTCAGAGAGGTCCCAGAACAACGTCCAGACCCACAGAGGTCCTGGCTCAGGACTACTCCCTCTGTTGTCCCAGACTCATGCCTGGACCCACAGAGATCTCTGGTTACTGCCTATTTCCTCGGAGGTCCCAGATTCATGCCCAGACCCACAGAGCACCTGGCTCAGGCCTAGTGCCTCAGAGGTCCTAGACTCATGCCCAGACCCACAGGGGTCTTGGCTTAGGTCTACTCCCTTGAATGTCCCAGATTCACGTCTAGACCCTCAGTAGTTTCTGGCTCTTGTTCACTTGCTCAGCGGTTGCTCCTCTGTACCTGTTCTTGTGGATTTCACTGTCAGGTCTGCTCTGTCCCAGGTCTTTGGCTCGATCCTGGTCCACCTGGACTCGATCTGCTCCCACTCCTGTGGAGCTTGCTTTCTCAGGCCCACTCTGGCCTAGGTAACTGGTTCAGTACCACTTCTCTTCTGGTGGAGTTCTCTGTCTCAGGTCTGATCTGATCCAGGTCGTTGGCTCAGTCCTCAACATAATCTAGTTTTAACAAGAAGAAAAATTCTCAGACATGAATCATCCAAAACCTTATAGCACATCAATGGCAAACTCATTATAATAAGTCAGATTTTCTGATGCCCTTTTAGAGAAAGATTTAATATTGCCACCAAGACTTTTAACTAAACCATGTGATAGTGGGGACATTAGATAAAAAAAATATAAGGTTCTGAATTTAGAAGAATGCTTCTTCTTTTTGGAAGTCTGATTACCAAGGTCTTGTCTGGACATCAAAGTATTCAATTTACATATTTGTGAAATTAAAGTTTATGTGGAAACATGGGAAAATTAGTAGCAGCACCTTAAATTCAAAAACAGCGAGTACCTAATGACAAAGCTATTCAAGTCTTCCATGGTATACAGGCATATTAAAATTACCTAACAGAAACAAGGGCACTTGTGTATTAGGTGCTTCCTCATAAATGAGACTGAATAAAACTCAAATGACACACAAATATATTGGGGTGGATGCAAATTCTGGAAAGACTAATGTAGTACACCCTGACAGTCATTAATATGCTTATTGGCTCAACATGGGGAACATATTGGACTTGATTTTCATTGGTAAAGACTAGCTGTGATCAACTTGATTTAAGAGTTACTTGAGACAAGGAGAAATCACTAATAATGAAAAAAATCTACTGTGATGATAATTAAGGTTGGACAAGTTAGGCTTCTTGCATCTACTCAGCCGGGAAGTCAAAATGTAGACATCCTTTATTGTATGAGCTCACAGGTTCTACTTCCTTTTAACAATCAAGCTAGTGGGAGATCACTACACATTTCAAGAAAAAAAGCAAAGATTTTTGAGCAGAAATAATTGCTGTTGTGAAATTGATGTAATCTCCCTGTCTCTGTCTGTCTGTCTGTCTCTCTCTCTCTGTGTGTGTATGTGTGTGTGTTTCCCCTCTCTTAATTTGTTGGTTTGTGATTATTTATTCCTTGTGTTTTCTTGGGTGTTAACTCCTTTAGGTTCAAGTTTTCTTTCTTATGCCTTCTGTAGGACTGGGCAGGACTGGGCTTTTAGACAGATAGTGCTTAAATTCGGTTTTTATCATAGAAAGACTTATTTTATACATCTATTGTGACTGAAAGTTTTACGGGGTGTGATAGTTTGATCTGGCATCTGTGGTCTCTTTGAGTTTGTAGAACATCTATCTGAGTTGTTTTGGCTTTTAGAGTCTCTACTGGGATGTCAGGGATTCTTCTAATAATTCATCTGTTATTTGTTTTTTTTTTTCCCTTGAACATTCTTTCTTTGTTCTGTACATTAGCATTTTAATTACTATGTGCTGAGGGGAATTTCGTTTTTGATCCAGTCAATTTAATGTTCTGTATGCTTCTTGTACCTTAGGCATCTCCTTATTTGTTAGGGATATTTTCCTCTATGATTTTGTTGAAAATATTTTCTGTGCCTTTGACCTGGGTTTCTTTTCCTTACTCTATTCCTATTATGCTTAGATATGCTCTTTTTCACAGTGTCCCAGATTTCCTGGATGTTTTGTGCCAGAATTTTTCACACTTTATTTGGCTGAGGTATCACCTTTTCAATTGTGTTTTAAGTACCCTATATCCCTCTTTCATCTCTTTTATACAGTTTGTGAGGCTTGCCTGTTTGCATTCCTAAATTTTTCATTTTCATATTTTCCTCAGTTTGGTTTTTATTTATACTTTTCCCATTATTAGGTCTTGAACTGTTTTATACATTTCCACCCATGATTTGTGTTTTCATTAATGTCTTTATGGAATTTATTAATTCCCTTTGTAAGGATCTCCATCATATATAAAGGTTATTTTAAAGTCTTAGTCTTGTGTTTCATCTATGCAACAATTCTCAGGGCCTACTGTGCTAGGGTTGCTGGGCTCTTGTAAAAAAAAATTCTTGTCCTGGCTATTTTTGATTGCTTTTTAAGGACCTCCATCTTATATAAGGTTATTTTAAAGTCTTAGTCTTGTGTTTCAGCTATGTTACAATTCTCAGGGTCTACTGTGCTACGGTTGCTGGGCTCTCATGAAAAAATCTTGTCCTGGCTATTTTTGATTGCTTTTTTTCATCTGGTGTCTGGGTATTAGGGTTTGGGATGGTAGAGATTTTAAATACTGGTATCTGGCTTAGTCTTTGTTTGGTAGTTGTTTTTTTCCCTTGGTTTCTGTTGCTCTCTCTGGTTCTTAGGGTGGGTATAGTAGCTGTATGTTGCCTGGTAAGATATTTTGGGACCCTGCTAGGTGGGGCCACTGGGGATTCCAGGTAAAATGTGTTTCTAGGTATTGGGAGCTTCTACTTAGAAATGGGATGGGCTAGGATGGGCGGGCTGAGGGGGTCCACAGGAGGGATGGGGGAAAGCAGGATCTGCTTTATCCCCTGGAAATGGAGGTAGAGTATGATAGGAGGCCAAGACAGGTGGATTGGTACAAAATGAGGATGAGACCTGAGGAATGGATTGGGAGGAGTGGAGGGAGAGTGAAGATATGCAGCTAGCCTACCTCCTTCCCTGGCTGACTTGGCCTATGGGTTTCTAAGAAATACCTTTTGATGTTGGGGACTGGGATAATGTGATGAGTTGAGGGGAAGAAAGGTTGGAGAGGAAGAATTATGTGACATACTAGAGATGGGGGAAGAGAGGAAGAAAAGGCCACAGTAAGTGTTTCTGCTACAGAGGTGGGGATGACATTGGGGGATTGGATTTGGAGAACAGAAGAAATTTTATAATTAGCCTTTATGTTTCCTTGTCCAGAGTGCAACACACGTTATTTTAAAGATGAGTGCAATAGGTACTTGGGGCAAAGCATTCCAAACCACAAAGGCTGCTGGTTCGTTAAATGTATGGGTATATTATCTTCACTTCATTTTACTGCAGAGCCATAAAACAAATAATGCAAAAGGGCAAGGTTACACGTCTGTCACCTGGGCATCCTGATTTCTATTTCTTAAACAAGTATACCTGTGCATGATGGTTTTGACAGATTACTTTTTAATTTTTTAGTGGCTACTTAGAACACAATGAGATCGAAAGCTAAATGCTTACTACCTTCATAGCGTAGCTTCAGGCTTGTTGATGAGTGAGAAAGCTTCAATATTCTGCAGGGGGTGTATATGTTATCACCACACAGGGAAATCATTGATGGGCTCATTATATATCTGATTACTTTCTTTATGTACCATAAGATCTTTGAGTATTCAATGCAGACATTTTGTTCATTCTGTTCATATTTAGTATGAAAGGGAAGAAAAATGCATAAATTTTACTCCATCTGAAAATGTTAATCAGAACCACAATTTATTAATCATTTGCTTAAAACTGTTAAACTTTTAACATTTAATAGACATTGTGCTCAAAGTCTGTCTCTTACTGTAAGAAATTGGCAAGAGTCTGGATGTATGCCAACAGAATGGTCTTCATTAATAATTCTGTTTTGGCAGTTTAATATTCTCTTCAAGTTTAGGATTTTGATTGAAATGGAGAAAACCCAGTGGAAAGATGGAACAGTTTATAGATCAGTAGTAACAAATTACTAGCTAAATGCATTCACCTTTATCTGCCTTCTCTTCAAGTCTCCAACCTTAGTTATTAGGAATCATTGGATTATTTAATATATTAAACATATTTAAGAAGGGCTGTAGCATAAATATAAGTAAAACAAGGAAGACTGTATCTTTCTGATTACACTGAATTGAGTGTTTACTGGGTTTCCTAGGTTTTCAAAAAAAGTTATATTATTTCTAAGTACTGACCACAGAAATCTTTGATTTAAGAAGTGATTTTTAATTAGGAATGATTTTATCTTACCCGACAACAGATGAGAGAGGAGGATTTGCTACTTAACCTGCTGAGTAAAAACTAAAAGTATAGGTAAACTTCTTATAATATATAATGTATAATGTAGACAGAGCTTAATATGTTTATAAATATCGTATAATATATAAGATAACATAGCACCCTAAAAGAACAGTTATTCAATTAAGAGTGTTAGTACTAAGGTAGAGAATCTCTACTGTAGGTTTAATGTCATTTTTCTCCATAGAGATTCCATTGTCTCACATATGCTTTTCAATTTTATAAGTCAAAACTCTGTGTGTTTAGGCACTGTATATAGTAGTAATTCTGGAACAAACTTTGAAAAACCTGTGTTTTATTTTTGTAGGGTTTTTTTCTGCTTATTTAGACTACACATTTGGTTTTATTTTCTAAGAGAGCTATGAACCAGCTGGAGGTCATTCCTGTCAACTTATCGCTAATCATATAACAAAAAAGAAATAAAATATCCCGTATTTTATAAATATCTTGAAATGTTACATGATTTTGTTTGAGTATGTTATGTATCATTAAAAGAGAAAAATATTATAATGTCTCATGTTTACAAAATATTTGTTCTACTTATTAGTGTAATAGGCATAATATTCCAGATAGACAGTAGTGCTTTTATGGATGACAAGTTTGTTTTACTAGTGGTGATATACAGACTTTGGAATGATGTACTGCACTAATAGGATTTGATTTGTCAGCCTTAGTAAGGTCTCATACTTCAGAAACCATTTGTTTAAAACAGATTGCCAGGCAACAAGACAAAGGTAATGAGATGTGTTGTTCATTGTACATTAAAATGATGCAAATGTTTGGGTGTGTGTGTGATGAAATGGTGTTTTAATGGTTCTTGCCATAATTCTGAATGTTGTTGTTCACAAGTGTCCATAAATACAGTGCATTTAGTTTTCATTGAGTCCAGGCAGTCCAAGAAATTATTGTCAGTATTAATGAATGGATGGTGAATATATATCTTGATAAGAGAAGTCAAACAAACAAAATACAATGAGATATACTGGAGATTAGTAATCAGTCCACTGTTACTTCTCCGTGTTCCCTGGACTAATCCAACAGTGGTTCAAAATAAGATGACATGAGATCTCAAAGGGAAATGAAACAAAGCACAATTTCCTGACAGGTGACACTGAGCTTCACAGTCAAGACTGAAATCACACCAACTTTAGTGATAATATTGAAGACCTCATTTTTATCTCAATGTTCTTGAGCAGTAAAACCTCTGAGAATCCTAGTACTTTTATTTATATCTATACTATGAGGATAATGATATTTAGATCAAGAATTTATGCGAAGTTAGCAATGAGATCACACATAAAAGAAGATGATTAACATTTTTGATATTTGACAATAGTATATTGTTAATAAAATTTATTGTTTCTTTCTGTTCTCATTCAATTTATTTCCACTTAGACTTTTACTTATAAGTTTAAAGGAAATCCCCATAAGTAATGCTGTTCTTATGTAAGACTTTTTGGTTTAGGTATTCTTTTATTATTTCTACTATTTTATTTTTGATGTGGTGTTTTAATTTAACAGTTTTCAATGATTTGCAAAATGTTAACTATAAACTTCCCGATGTTGACATTTCACAAGGAATTAGTTTTGATGTGAGCTGCTTTTGACAAAAGGTATTTCATCAGGTTGGAAATGTGGAAGGGGAAAGTGACTTTTCCATATAGAGTCTTGTCTTAGTTGTGTTGTCAGTGTTCTATAATATATAAGACTTATGTGGGATTCCTCTTTGTATACTATGAATATGTTTTGATACCATTGGTTTAAAAAAGCAGCTTTAGCCTATGGCAGGGCAGAATATATGTAGGCAGGAAAATTAAGCTGAATGCAGGGAGAAAGAATGCAGAGACAGGCAGATGCCGTGTAGCTGCTAAAGGAGAAAACACCAGAACCTTACTGGAAAACCATGAGCCTTGTGGTAAAATATAAATTAATAGAAATGGAATAATTTAAGACTTAAGAGTTAACTAGGAATATGCTTGAGCTATTGGTCAAGCAATTTTGTAATTAATGTAGATTTGTGTGATTATTTGGGTCTGGGCTGCCAGGGAAACTAAAGCAGAGTCTTCATTTACGTAAGACTTCATTCAATTCAAAATGAAGTAACTTCTGAGCTTTAAGATATTCTGTGATATCTGGTATGGACAATGTTAATTCCCTCCTCTCTATATACACACAGTTTGACTAGTCTAGAATTCCCTAAGTATACCACGATAGCATTGAACTCATAGAAATCTGCCTGCTTGTGCATACTGAGTATTGAATTTATAAGTGAGACAGTGTATAATTTATTAAAAAATAAATTTTATGCTACAATTAAATGTGTATGCATAGACACCTATGTGCTCATGTAAGTGTCACACACACATATACACATACACTTTAAATATAGAACTGCTGGTTGAATATTTGTCAAAACACTACTTACATTAGAGTTATAGTACTTTGTATTCTGCCACTAACGATTTTAGAGAAACAAAACATGATTTAAGTTATGGTTCTGTGATTGTTTAAAGGGATCACTAAAGTTTTAATGCTGAAAAAAGACTATAGAGGATGAACATGGGAACAAGGATACCTTACGTAGGATGTTTCAGTGAATAATGAAGATCACAGATTATGTTAGTTAGGAACAATATGTTAAGAGTGTAAATAATGAGAATTTTTTTTTTTAGAACTTGAGTATACAACTTAAACAAGTTATAACACACAGGACTGCTAATGGAAGAAATATGTACTGTGAAAAAGTATAATAAAATATTAGTCTAATTTCTTAGGCAGAGAAGCAAGACAATAGATTGTGCTTTATTTTTAGAAGAACAAGCTTGAGGGCATTGCCATAACTTTAGTTTTATATATGTTGATTTGAAGATCCATGTTATACTTCTCTGTAATGATTAATTGTTTGAAATTATTTTTCCATCCATCTATCTGTCTGTCTATCTATCCATCCATCCATCCATCTTTCTTTTCTTTTTGAAATAATCAATATAGGAACATATAAACACATAAAGTTGGATAAATTCATCTTGTCCCTGAAAGTACACATAGTTTTATAACCTCTGATCTATTTTAAAAATGTGTGTGCAAGTGTGTATATGTGTGGATTATGTACTCTACCTTTTCCCAGATGCGTCAAGTACATATTTTATATATTTTTAGACAAAAGTATTTCTCTACTGGAAAATAGTTATTCAAATCTTTTTTAAAATATTACTTAATTGAAAATGCAGAAAAATAAATGAACTGAGTTCTGGCTGAAATATATTAAGAACTGCAGTAACTGTTTAAGCAAATGGTTATGTATGAATATGATACAAACAGAAAATCCAAGTGAATAGGCTATTTAAGAGTATAGACTTCAGATTGTATTGTTGCCTGTTTAGTTCAGCTATAATCTCATTATCCTGTAAAAGAATTATTTATACTTCACTTATATAAAATCTTATATAATACATTGACATAACAAAATCTATACTGAAGTACAACTTAAGTTATCAAATTCCTTTTTTCCTGAAATTTAGGGATGTTCAATGAGATTTGACCTCCATAACAATATTTCACAAAGAATAAGAAGCATAGGTTAGTGAATATGAACATCTGTAGATAATGGGCAGATGAATGGCCTGGTAGGTATATTTGATTATACTGAGTGATAGTCTTAAAATTAGGTGTCAAAACAAGGGCATAAATTGTACCATTATCTACTAAATGACTGCTATTTTTCAAATTTTAAGAGACAGGGACAGAAATGACCCTAATTATGAAACAACATGTGTAATATTTAACTCCGTGTATGTCTACCTAGATCTCCCTAAATGCAGTCTGGTCAGTTCCACAAATGACAAGGCTATCTTAGGAGTCTTCTTTCTTTTGTTCCTTTTGACTGATTAATATTGTAGCTCCTCGAGTTACTAAAGATGAATCTTATGCCAATATGTTACCAGAGATTTTCATCAAAATAAATCTGTTGGAAAACAAGAGGAAGAAAAGAAGGGAAGAACAAAGTCATAAATTTTTCTAAAGCAAGTTCGCACTCCAGGCTTCTAATTCTGGAAGTGTGGTAATGTTTACATTCTATCTTGACATTTCCACTGTTTCTTTTTTATTCAGTTATGCCCTGAACCTCAGTAGCTCAGTGATTTCCCCCATAGAAAGGATTCAGAGGGCATAAACAGATGGTGAATTCACCAGGGAGGTTATCAAATGCTTTGATTTAGTCCATCAGTGTAGAATTATGCAGAAATAACCCCAGAATGAGTTTAAGCCCATTTATTCTGCCTTAAAGAAAGAAAAATGACTAATAATATGAATTTGAATAGTTCTCTACCTTTGTGGAGTAGGATTAATTTGATTTAGCTATATTTTATCAGTTCTTTACTCCTAATAGTTGTATTTTTCATTTCTGTTTAGGTGGTTATGAGTGTTATTTTATTGCATCATTCTCATGATTTTTATAATCTAGCCATCTTTTCTTGAATGAGTCTGTATGTATTGTATGAACTTCAATGTTATCTTTATTGTTTTTTTGTTTGGAGTCTGGGCCTGGCTCTGGATCTGCAGCTATGCATTGGATTGTGTGATACTTGCTGTGTAGCTCAATAGCCAGAGTTAGCCTTAAATTTGCAGCAATCTTCCTATGTTTGCATGCTGATTGTTGAAACTACAGACACATGACAACATGCCAAACTTTAAAAACAAATTTTATCTTACTTTGTTGGTTTTTTTTTTTTTTTTGAAAGAGTCTCTCTTGTCCTGTCTTTTAACATCATCGTGATTTCACAGATTATTTATCAGGGTGCACACTCTTTTGGATCATTTGCTTCTTTTTCTTTTATTTAATCAAGTGCTTCCTATTGATGATGATTCTGCAGTGACAATATTTGTGCATATAATTGTGTGTATGCCCTTTTTGCTATTATCTTAGGTAATAATTATAGAATATCTGTTAATTAATTTTTTAATTGCCGCACAATGTTAATTGCCTTTCTAAAAACCCTAGTATAATTTATATTCTCATTCATGCACAAATGTTCTCACATCAGTTGGGAGTCCCCTTGCTCTTTTATTTGTGTTAAGATTTCCTCTAATTATTAGCATCATGAGAAAAATAAGACATTTTCATCTACACATTTAATAACAAGTGAAGAACAATATTTAATTTTATAAATATTTTCAATGTTGTTTATCACCTGACTTATTGTATTATTCATTACTCACCCACACCTTTTAAAAATACTATTGTTCATGGTTTTATGTTCATTTATAAACACTTTGAATATTAAAGAAATGTATCTTCAAATGTATTGAAAATGCTTCCTTCCCAACTATCTTTTAATTTCAATTATATAATTTTTATCTAAAAAGATGCTTCAGGTTTCTGTCAGCATATTTATTGATTTTTATTAGTTTCTTGATATGCCTGTAAAGCTTAAAAAATATGACCCACATTAAGATAATACAATCACTTACATTTAAATATGCAATCTTGGTGTAATTTATTTGAGGGCATCACAATGCAGTAATCAAGCTTACCAGTGAATACTTAGGCTTTTCTGGTAAGAAAGACTTGTATTGAGGTCAGGCTCCACCACTTAATTGCCAAACGACCTTGAGAAAACCACTTAACCTCTTGGATCCTGATTCTTCATCTGTGAAAAAGAAAAATCATACTTTTAGCTCACAGATTTGTGTTCAAAATGAAAGAATTGGTTAGAAGAATTCAGAACAAAATGTGAAAAGCAGTTTGTATGCAATTTATATTAGTTGAGCTTCATATTACATCCACTATCATTCTAAGTAGATAACCATCCTCTCACATGATTTATTGATTAGTTCTCTTTTAGCAAGATTGAAAATGCTTTCATTACAAACTTAATGGCAGTACATAATTAGATTCATGTCTAAACTCTATAATTAGTTCAATTGTTCTGTCTGTACATATCCATGACATACTTATAAAAATAAAGAAATAAAAATAGTTTTTCATATCTGTTATATCAAGACTGTATGATTATTCCTTTTATCTAAAATTTTCTAACAAATGTTTCATTTATTCTGGCCAGACAAATTTTGGAATTACTGGGCTAAGATTCATATACAAATGCAAAGGATTTTATTCAACATTATTTTTAATTTATTTTTTTATCTAAAAAATATTTAATTTTACATACTAGCCCCAGCTCTCCCCTTCCCTTCTTTTGCTCCCCACCTTCCCCCATCCCACCACCATACACTCCTCAGAGAAGGTAAAGCCTCCCTTGGGAAGTCAACAAATTCCGACATGTCAAGTTGAGGCAGGACCAAGTCCTTCTCACGTGTATCAAGGCTGACCAAGGTATTCCACTATAAGGAATGGACTCCAAAAACCAGTTCATGAACCCAGGATAAGTCCTGGTCCCACTGCTAGGGATCCATTCCCCAACAAATCAAGCCACATAACTGTCACCCACATATAGAAGGGTTAGTTTGGTTCCATGAAGGGTCCCCAGCTGTCAGTCCCTTGTCCATGAGTTACTAATATCTCAAGTCAGTTGTCTCTGTGGTTTTCCCAATCATGATCTTAATACCCATTGCTCATATGATCCCTCCTCCCTTTCTTCAACTAAGCTCCAGGAGCTCAGTCTAGTACTTGGCTGTGGATCACTGCATCTTGTTCCATCAGTTACTGATGGAAGTTTTATGGTGACAATTAGGGTAGTCACTAATCTGATTATAGGGGTAGGTCAGTTCCTACCTACCCCTAAGAGATTATAGAGGTAGGCACCCTTTCCCCTATTGTTAGGAGTCTTAGCTGTGGTCATTCTTGTGGATTCCTAGGAATTACCCTAGCACCTTATTTCTCCCTAACCCCATAATGGTTCCCTCTATCAAGATATCTCTTTTATTATTTCCCAACTAGGCCATCTAGAGTTCTCATATTCTAATCCCTGATCCCCTTCTTTCTACTCCCCCTCCCAGTTTGCCCAGGAGATCTTAATTATTTCCATTTCCGGGGGCTGTCCATGTGTGTACCTCTTAGGGTCCTCCTTTTTGCTAAGCTTCCCTGGGTTTATGGATTGCAGCCTGATTATTGTTTGCTTTATGTCCAATATTTATTTATGAATGAGTACATATCGTATTTGTCTTTCTGGGTCTGTGTTACCTCACTCACGATGTTTTGTTCTAGTTCTATTCATTTGTCTTCAAATTTCAAGATGTCATTGTTTTGTACTGCTGAGCAGTACTCCATTGTTTAAATGTACAACATTTTCTTTATCCATTCTTCTGTTGACAGGCATCTTGTTGGTTTTTACTCCCACCAGCAGTTGAGGAGTGTTCCCCTTACTCCACATCCTCTCCAGCACAAGGTGTTAGCAGTGTTTTTGATTTTCGATATTCTCACAGGTGTAAGATGGTATCTCAGAGTCATTTTGCTTTGCATTTCCCTGATAACTAAGGATGTCTTTCTGCCATTTGAGATTCTTCTTTTTGAGAATCCCAGTTTTTAATTGGATTCTGATATTTTGTTGTCAGTTTCTTGAGTTCTTTATATATTTTGGAGATCAGCCCTCTGTCAGATGTGGCGTTGATGAATTTCTTTTTATTTATTTTACATCTTTATCACAGCTTTCTCTCCCTCCTCTCCTCCCAGTCCCTCCCCCTACCTCCCTTCTCTCCACCTACCAATCCACTCCTCCCCCATTTCTATTTAGAAAAGAGCAGGCCTCCCATGGATAGCAACAAAACATGGATTTTTTTGTAGGGGGCTGAGACAGAGTTTTGCTGTAGTTTTGGAGCCTGTCCTGGAAAAAGCTATTGTAGACCAGGCTGGCCTTGAACTCACAGACACCCACCAGCCTCTGCCTCCCAAGTGCTGGGATTAAAGGTATGTGCCACCACTGCCCAGCTAAAACGTAGAGTATTAAGTTGCAGTAAGACTAAGCTACTGAATAAACCTTGACAAGGTTGTATTGAGACTGGACAAGGCAACCCAGTAACAGGAATAGGTTCCTAGAAGCCAGAAAAGGAGTCAGATACAGTACTTGTTCTCACTGTTAGGAATCCCAGAGGAGGACCAAGCTACACATCTGTCACATATATGTAGAGGGCATAAGTCAGTCCCATGGAGGATCCCTGGTTGTTGTTTCATCTCTGTGATCTCCTATGAGCCCAGATGAGTTGGTTCTGTGTGTTTTCTTGTGATGCCTTTAAAACCTCTGGCTTTTACAATTCCTCTCCCCTCTCTTGAACAAAATTGCCTGAGTTTGGCCTAATGTTTGTCTGTGCCTCTGCATCTGTTTCCATCAGTTGCAGAATGAAGCTTTTCTGATTACAATTGGGGTAACCACCAATCTATAAGTATAGTAGAATATCTTTACACATCATTACACTGACTTGTTTTTTCCCCTATGGTAGTGTTTAGTTTTATTCTAGGTCTATGGATTATCTAGCAAAAGGTATAAATTAAATGCTAATTTTGAAATTAACTACCTTCATGTCTGACATGAAATAAATATTTAGATACTTTTTATCTAAAATGTTTGCATGGTAGTCATAAAATAATTTTAGATAATACTGAACATCCATTTTTATTCCTAGAATTAATTTAATTTTCTCATCCATAATCACACATAATTGAGTTTTTATTTGATCCATATATTTTATCTGTTAAGAAACCATTAGTTGTCTATCAAGAATTGAAATAATTTTATTTTTCAACATTTTACATGAAAAGACCACATTCCAACAATTTTTCTAAAAACAACTTTCCTCATGTCTTTACTTGTCTGTTACCAAAATTGTCAAGAACATGAAGGACTTAGTAGTTCATTTTTGTAACTGTGATCAAACACCATGACCCAGGAAATTTATTTGGGCTTATGATTCCAGAGGGATGAGGTTGTTATAGTGAGGAGGCATGACATCAAGGAGAAGGTCAGTAACATAAAGCTGAGAGCTCACATTTTCAAATGCAAGCATGAAGCTGAGACAGCCAAAAGGAAGGGACAAGGAGGTCTTTTAAGTCTATCACCAGTAGCATACTTCTACTGACAAAATTATATATCACCTAAACTTCACCAAACAGTACCATGAATTGGAGACAAAGTACATAGATGCCCAAGACTTTTCTCATTCAAGCTACAAATATGAACAAAAGTAGTTCATTTTAAGTTTCATTTTAAATATACAAAGAACAGAGATACATGCATGCTATTACATTTCTGTAATGACCTGAGTTCTACTTTTGTTCAGGTCATTTGTTGTTAATCTCTCTCAATAAAGTTTTATACAGTAGGTTGATTGCCTTGTTTAGAAGAAAATGTTTATTGCTTTTAAATATATTCCTTGGAATTTTCTTCATATTTTTGACTACTTACATAAATGGACTTTTTCATTACATTTAGTACTTTGTTGATATAAAAAGATTTTAATCATTGTATATTAATTTTGTAATATCTTGTATATTAAATACATAAAATTTTAACTTGTTCCTTTGTCTAATTACCTGCAACAGTGAGGAAAGCAGCATACAATTGTTTTCATAAAATTAATATTTTAAATTGTTTATGTATAATTCATATACGTAAAAATTCATTTTTACTCTTTTTAAAATACGCATGCAAAGTAATGGGGTTCATTATGGCATTTTCTTTGTTTTTTATTTTTTTAAAAAAAGAAAACAAACTATCTTTTTTCACTATACATACCAATCCAAGTTCCCACTCCCTCCCCTCCTCCCATTCTCTCCACATACCCTTCCACCCCACCCCTATCCAATTATTAGAGAGAGTAAGGTACATTGCTTTGGGGAAGGTTCAAGGCCCTCCCTAATATATCTAGGCTGAGAAAGGTAACATCTAAAGAGCATAGGTTCCCCAAAAGCCAGTGCATGCAGTAGGGATAAATCCTGGTGCTACTGCCAGTGACCCTCCTGTTTGCCCCAGCCATGCAAGTGTCAACCACATTTGGAAGAACTAGTTTGGTCTTATGCTTGTTCTTTCCCAGTCCAGCTGGAGTTGGTGAGCTCCCATTAGCTCAGGTAGACTGTTTCAGCGGGTGAACCCATCATGGTTATGACCTCTTTGCTCATATTCTCATTCCTCCCACTCTTCAACTGGACTTTGGAACCTCAGTTCAGTGCTCCAATGCAGGTCTCTGCTTCTGTTTCCATCAGTTGCTGGATGAAGTTTCTATGGTAAGATTTAAGATATTCATCAGTCTGACTACAAGGGCAAGGCCAGTTTAGGCACGCTCTCCTCTATTGCTTAGGGTCTTATCTGGGGTCATCCTTGTCAATTCCTGGGAATTTCTCTAGAGCCAGGTTTCTTGCTAACCCTATAATAGCTCCCTCAATCAAGATATTTTTTCCTTGCTCTCATCTCTGTCCTTTCTCTTTCTTGACTATCCCATTCCCTCAAGTTCTCCTCGCCCTCCCCTTCTCCCCTTTTCTTCCCCTTCCATCCTTCCTACTCCCCCCCACCCCATGCTCCCATTTTTTCAGGCAATCTTGTTTGCTTCCAATTTCCAGGTGGATCTATATATGTTTTTCTTGGGGTTCACCTTATTATTTAGCTTCTCTAGGATCAAAAACTACAAGTTCAATATCCTTTGTTTATAGCTAGTAACCACTTATGAGTGAGTACATATAATATTTATCTATTTGGGTCTGAGTTGCCTCACTCAGGATAGTGTTTTCTAATTCTTTCCATTTGCATGCAAAATTCAAGATGTCATTGTATTTTACTGCTGAGTAGTACTCTAATGTGTAAATATGTCACATTTTCTTTATTAATTCTCAGTTGAGAGGCATCTAGGTTGTTTCTGGGTTCTGGATATTGCAAATAATGCTTCTATAAACATAGTTGAAAAAATACCTTTGTAGTATGATTGAGCATCCTTTGGGTATATACCCAAAAGTGGTATTGCTGGATCCTGAGGTAGGTTGATTCCCAATTTTCTGAGAAACTGCCATACTGATTTACAAAATGGTTGTGTAAGTTTGCATTTTCACCAGCAATGGATGAGTGTTCCACTTACTCCACATCCTCTCCAGCAAGCTATTATTGGTGATTTTGATCTTAGCCATTCTGAGAGATGTACGACATTATCTCAGAGTTGTTTTGATTTGCACTTCCCTGATGGCTAAGAATGTTGAACATTTCTTTAAGAATCTTTTGGTCATTTGAGATTCTTCTGTTGAGAATTCTCTGCTTAGATCTGTACCCCAGTTTTATTTGGATTATTTAATATTTTGATCTCTAATTTCTTGCATTCTTTATATATTTTGGAGATCAGTCCTCTGTCTAATGCGGGGTTGGTGAAGATCTTTTCACATTTAGTAGGCTGCCTTTTTGTCTTATTGGCTATGCCCTTTGCTTTAGACAAGCTTCTCAGTTTCAGGGGGTCCCATTTATTTACTGTTGCTCTCTGTGTCTGTGCTACTGGGGTTATATCCAGAAAGTGGTCTTTTGCACCCATGCATTGAACACTGCTTCCCACTTTCTCTTCTATCAGGTTCAGTGTGGGCAGATTTGTATTGAGGTCTTTAATCAATCTGGACTTGCGTTTTATGCATGGGGATAGATATGGATCTGTTTTAATTCTTCTACATGTTGACATCCAGTTATGCCAGTGCCATTTCTTGAAGATACGTTCTTTTTCTCCATTGTATAATTTTAGCTTCTTTGTCAAAACTCAGGTCTTCATAGATGTATGTATTAATATATGTGTCTTCGATTCGATTCCATTGTTCAACCTCTCTTTTTTTATGCCAGTACCAAGCTGTTTTCATTACTGTAGCTCTGTAGTAGAGCTTGATGTCAAAGATGGTGATACCTCTGGAAGTTCCTTTGTTGTGCAGGATTGTTTTGGCTATCCTAGGTTTTTTGTTTTTTCATATGAAGTTAATTATTGTTCTTTCAAGGTCTGTGAAAAATTCATAAAAATGAAAAGCAAGAAAAAATAGAAAGTTAAAAATCAAAAGTTATTTATTTGAAAAGATAAGCAAAAACAAAACTGAGGAAAAAAAACAGTAACTGTGTTTGCACAGAATACACTGTAAGAGTACTTTAGAAACTCCTTACAAGTTGCAAGCCACTAGACCACGAGTCATGAACATTATATAATCAGAACAGCAAAATTTATGACTAGAGGCAGATTAGTTTTTACCTGAGACTGAGAGAAGGAATAGTATGTATTAACTGCGAATTATCAAAAGAATAATTTTGTCATAATGAAAACATTCTACATCTAGAATATTATGATTGCTGTGCAAGTGTTTTGATTAAATTTAGTATCATATAATTGTAAACATACAACCTGGTGACTTTTATGATGTTAATTAGTGTATATATATAATATGTTAATATTTCTTAGTAAAACTTTTAAAGTTAGGATTATAGGAAACAGTTTAAATAAAGAAGGAAAGAAAGAATGAGATAAAAAAGGAAGGAAGATATACATACATACAGACAGACAGACACTAATAGAACATATAGGGAAGTATAGGAAAAAATTTTGGGTTCTGTCTAGAACAATCTAGTGGTACTGTTGAAATTCATTGACGGGTGAGCATGTTAGAGAAAGCAGAAACAAGAGAGAAGAAAAATTCATGTTCTCAGATTGAGTTGAAATGTTCTTGTGGTTTTCAACTGCTAGGCAGTTAAGTATAAAAGTTGAATTGCATAAATGGTAATATACATTTAGACTATGTTATTTTTGTTAACATTAGAACTCGTCACACTTTTAAAACACATTATAACTCTTGAAGTGTTTTCTTGCACTATCTTTTCTACTTTGATATTATACTTTATTTCTCTAGTTTTTTAAAATATTGATTTTAATGTTAAGTGTATGAATGTTTTGCCTACATGTAAGTAAATACATTATATGTGTGTTTGTTGCTTACGGTTATCAGAAAAGAGTATCAGTTTTTCTGGTACTGAAGTAGCAGATTGTTGAGTACCCCAGGTGGGTGCTAAGAATGGAACTTAGGGCCTGTGGAAAGAACAGACAGTTGTCTTGAGTGCTAAGCCAGATTTCCAGCCCAGATCCTCCTGGCCTAACTGATCCCGTCTTTCCTATTCTATATCTTACGTTCCAATAGCAGGCTATCAATTTTTGTGAGCCTTTTGTCCTCCCTGACATGTATCTACTGCTTCGCTGATCACTCTGATTCTCTCAGTGTTTTGCAAAACCCAGGACTTCATCTCACACCTCTCTTTTCTCTGGCCTACATTACACACTCCCTTCCCTTACACATTGCTTCCTGAACTCATCTCTGCTGACAGAGGTTTCTGTCACACTCATCCTGCAGCCGTTCAGCCCCAAAGAAACACACAGAGGCCTATGTTAATTATAAACTGGATGGCCTATCAGCTCAGGTTTTCTTATTAACTAATTCTTACATCTTATAGTAACTCATAATTATTGTCTGTGTTAGCCACATGGCGTTGTAGTTTTATACATGAGGCATTCTTATCTTGTTTCTTCTTGGTCTGGGTGATGACTGCAGACTGAGCCTTTTCCCTTCTAAGAATTTTCCTCTTCTTGTCACCCTATCTATACTTCCTGCCTGGCTAGGGGAAAATCAGTGTTTTATTAAAATAATACAGGTGACAAATCTTTACAGGGTACAAGACAATTGTCCCATAGCACATCTCTCCACATGCTCCTATCATTCTGCTTAACATTGTGTTCCTTCCAGCCATCTTACCATATATATGAGCCATGTGCCCTCCTGCAGAGAGAGAGAGAGTTGTCCTCTTTCCACGTTTCCTGTCCATGCCAGGTTTTGACTGTCTTCCCAGATTGGAACCCTCCTTTGCACCCTCATCCCTCCACTTCTTGTCCAGCCCAGCCTACTGCCTACCCTTCCTGGTTCATGATTCTCCTTGAAACATACAATTTTGTCTTCTTCCCTGTTCACTGCTGCTTCTTTGATCTATTATTACCCTGCCAAGAATGTTGCTCTCCTCTAAGTACTCTGCCTTCCCTTCTCCTCCCTGTGTTTTACCATTTTTCCTGCCCTTCTGCCTTCCCAGCCTTCTAGTTGCTTTCTTGACCTCCTGCCTTACTCTTCAATGATTTATCTTCCAGATAATTGTCTTGGCTGTCAACAGCACTGGGCCCTTGGACTATAGGCAGTTTTTGTCAGGACTGCCAGCTCCAAATAAATTCACAGAAACTTAATATTAATTATATATTATTATATTAATAATATAATATTAATTATAAATTCTCAGGCTTGTTACTAACTCTTACAACTTAAGTTAAACTATTTATATTAATCTACATTTTGCCATGTTGCCTCTTTTTTATCTTGTATTTCCTGTTTCCTCTCAATGTCTGTCCAGTGACTTTTCTGACTCCTTTCTTCTTCTTCCCAGTCTCTTTAATCTGGTTCCCCTGCTTAACCTTATTCTGTCCTGCTATTGACCACTCAGCTTCTTTATTAAACTAATCACATCAACACATATTCCCACAGTGTGAAGGAATAGTCCACACTGGACATTCTAATTTTCAACACAGGCTTCCACCCTCCTATGAATATCCTGTGCTTCCCACAGACTCTCAAGCTTCTTGCATACCACTCCATGGACATAACCTCATTATAACCATCCTGTCAGCATGTAACCTCCATATTTTTTCTGTACACTTTTGAGAATAAGCAATACTGATGAATATGGGATACATACTCCCTTGAAAATGATGCCTATAAGCATAATGGGGTCTGTATCCAGAAAAAAATGGAAAAAAATGAACTGGGAATGACTACAAATGAACACTTGTAAATCCATATTATAGACAGCTATTCTTTCCTATTTCTCCGGGCTATGCTAGAGGTCTACTTTTCTTCAGTATGTACTAGTTGTTTTTTTCATCTTCTATCTTCTAAAGGAATTCAGATTCATAATACCTACTTGTTTTATCTTTATAAAATCATTAATTAATCTCACTGATATATAAATATGTTATATCCTTACTATGTTAAACTTTGCTTCCATCCAAGTCCCATTAGCTACTGCCCTTATCCCTTCTTTGCAAATCAATCCACAGGCAATTTCCCATGATAGTAGAATTTTGTTCCTACCATTACTCTAAAACTATCAACTCAAGGATAATATGTTCCTATTTCTCAGTTTTCTGATATGTGGCCACTTTTTATTTTGCCTCAAGAAATCTCAGTGACTCCAGTGGATTCAATGGTCATTCATGAAGTAACTTCTCAACAAAGCACTCCTAGGAAATATTATCAGAATGTCCAGAAATACATGGTGGGTAGAAAATTATTACTTAAAAACAAACACTGGAAATCACAAATGTTGACTATAAATTAAAGCAACTGAAAAAATAAGGCAATCTAGTGTAGGGACATAGCCCCACCCATTGGGGGCGTGTTCGCCTCGGGCTAATGTTTATGGATAAATCTGCCGGGCGTGAGCCCAGCAGCCCCTTTTCTTTTGCTCCGCTTTTCCAGTGCTCCGCGGGAACCTGTGGTCCTGTAAGTCTATTTCCTTATTAAAGCTGTATATATCTATATAATCTGTCTGCATTCATTTGCGCCACCACAATCTAGACTATAGAGGGAACAAGACTCGCCATCATAGTATGAGTGGAAACATAGTAAGAACACCAATCTTGGGGCAGGGTGCAGCACAGACCCACTATTAGGTCAGGAGGCTATGGATAGGCATGAATTCTGGGCAGGAGGACAGGAGAAGAGGAGGCTACAGAATGTCTTGAGGGACATGAGCAGGATAATAGACTGTGGAGAATGCCAGAAGAATTGGAGGCTGGGCAATCAGTTCTCTGGAGGAGGATAGGAGCTTGTTGGGAGGCACAAGGATGATAAAGTTAGGGGACTAAATGAGAGGAAATGGGGATAGAGAAAAGCAGAAAACTGGGAAACACGGTAGGAAGATGAGGAGGAGGAAAGCAAGAGACACATTTGGGGAGCAAAAATGGTGAGTAATGGAGAAAGAACAGGGGGTCTGCAGTGTCATGAGGTCATGAGCAAGGGCAGGAAGCTGGAGGTGACAGCAGAAGTCTGGAAGAATGGAAATGCTGGTTTGGGGAACATGATATTTAGGGAAGGATAGGAATCTTAGGCAGGTGAGAAGACTAGGAGGAAGAAAGGGAGATGCTGGAGAACGTAGGACACTAGGCTCCAGAAGCAGTCCTAGGATATCTAGAGATCTGAGTACCAGCCTGAGAGAATTAATGTGAGGCTTAACAGATGGTGGATAGAAGGCTAGAGAGGAGGTAGAGTAAGTAATGACAGAGTAGCCAGCTGGACAAAGGCCAAAGTCTAGGTTAAAGTATAGGAACAGGAAGGGTAGAAGAACAAATGGCTGGGGAGGAGGCAGCAGACTTAGGGCTGTTATGTGGAAGACAGAGGTAAGACCAAAATCTAGGTATCAGGACTGGACATGGAGACTGAAAAAGAAGGGCAGAAGTCAGGGGAGGATGGCAAGTTTCTGAAAGGGAGGACAGGAGGCACGGGGAGTGTCTCGGAGGTTAAAGGAGAAAATGTTTACTCTATCTTTGTAATGAAACATTTGAATTAGGACATCTGTATTTATTATTTGTTACATGTCGCACATCACGGCCCTGGTCTGCGCTCTATGCGCTAGACCCCAGTTCGCAAGCTTCGTGCAAGGGGCTGGAGGTTGAGAATACACACGCAGAGACAGACTGACACACAGACCTTCAATCACTGATACCAAAGCCCCTCTTTATTAGTACCATGTAGGCTTAAATACACTGCAGTCAATGGCCAACAGGTGAAAATCCCATCCTCTGATCCTCTAAGCTAGGCACAGCTTCTAGTAACTTTAATTAGAAGGTTCTAGGAGGGAAGAGCTGCTGAAGGCCAGGACTCATTAATCCCAACACCCAGCTAAAGGCCAGGACTCATTAGTCCCAAGAGTTACATGTAGAAATTGTGAAGCTAAGCCTCCTAATGTACCAATCAACTACCATAATGCATGTGTACACCCTTTACAAGGCATTATAAAAAAGCACCACATTAATGAATGAAATATAAAAAATTAGCTAAATTTTAATAAGAATAATCGTTTCAGTATAATAATCTATGTAGCATCATTTTAAAAAGTCATCTTTTTTATTACACAGATGAAAATTATTATAAAGAATGGGAATAACCAATATATACTAGACTTAGTCGAAAGCATTTAATAAGATTCAACTAATTCAATTAATTATTCCACAAACTCAATGGCAGTTTTTATTATTATCTATATTTTAGGGACAAAAGGGAATGTTTAAAGTCCTTAAGAGATTATGGCTTTATTCACTGTATCAAGATATCATCTTGGAAGGAAGTGATTCCCAAAAGCACTGTGGGGATAATTTTTGTACACAGATCCACTCAATAATGAATTTACTATTCAGAGAGGCTAGGGGCTAACTCAGGATTATCTTATGGAAGCCAAAATGATGAGGGTGGGAATATAACTTAGGTCTCCATAAATGGAGTGCAGTTTCTTGAACAGACTTTTACTTAGTATTTCTTTCCTGCTTTTCTTTTAATTCCTTTCTTTAAAAGTTTATTGTTTGAGAATTTTATACATGTATAGAGGAAATATGTTCATGCCTACTCCAACTTTCCTTCTCAACCCCCCCAAACCATTTTCAACACATCTCACTTCCAAATTAATGTTTTGTTTTTAATAACCTATCAAGTCCAATGAAGGGTGCTCATGTGTATTAGTTAGAGTTTCTATTGCTATAATAAAACTCCAAGACTAAAAACAACTCAGAAGGGAAAGGGTTTATTTATACTTATAATGTCCAGGTCACCCTCCATCACTGAGAGGAGCAAGAACAGAAACTCAAAACAGTTCAGGAATCTGGCCGCTGAAATTGATGCAGAGGGCATGGAGGACTGATGCTTACTAGATTTCTCAATCTTCTTTCTTACAGTACCTAGTTAAGACCACCAACCTAGGGGTGGCAATAAAAATATCAATCACTGTTGTGATATGAGCAGCAGGGCTGCGGCCTGGCTCCCAGCTAGCTTTACCTGAAATAATTACACGAAAACTGTATTTTAAACACTGCTTGGCCCATTAGCTTCAGCCTCTTACTGGCTAACTCTCACATCTTGATTAACCCATTTCTATTAATGTGTGTAGCACCACGAGATGGTGGCTTACCAGGAAGGATCTTAACCTGTGTCCATCTTGGAGAGGAGAGCTATAGCGTCCCCTAAGGCATCTGCCTCATTGCCTTCTTCCTAGCATTCTGTTCTGTCTACTCAGCCTATCTAAGTTCTGTCCTATCAAAGGCCAAGGCAGTTATTTATTAACCAATGAAAGTAACACATAGACAGATGACTGTCCTCCATCAAATCACTAATTAAGAAAATGCCCCTAAGGCTTGCCAACAGGCCAATTTCATAAGGACATTTGATCAACCAAGGCCCTCTCTTCTTAAATGACTCTAGTTTATGTCAAGCTGACAAAAACCTAACCAGGAAAATATATGTGCATCATTTGAATGCATCTACTGGAACATAATTAACCTACCAGTGATCAAACCCTTGAAAGAAACTGGCCCTTCCTTCCCCAGCAGCTATCAATTGTTAGTAGCTCTTCAGCTAGGGGTGGGGCCTTGCGAGCTCTTCCCATATCCATGCTGGGATTTTGGAGGACTTGATTGTGCAGGCCTTGTACATGGAGTCATATTTGGAATTGTAATCACAACAAACTAGTGAAACAGCAATGCGATTACACTGAAGGAAATCATATTTGCCAAAAAGAAAAAAAGCTATGTTTTTCTAGCATCAAATTGTTTTTTTTATTTTCCCAGAAATGATGATGAATAATGAAAAACACAGTGTTTGTTAGTGAGCTAGTGAGTGACTGATAATGATCACTCAGAGTGTTTGATTTCACTGTCATTAATTTCTATTTTATTTTCTTATTTCTTTCAATTTTGAGATTGTAATATAACTACATAATTCCCCCTTATCATTTACACCTTCAACCAGTCCATATATAATTCCTTGCCCTCTTTCAAATATATGTCCTCATTTTCATTACTATTAAATGCATATATTTATATATCTATAAATATATATTCCTGAATACAACCTGTTTAGTCTGTGTAATATTACTTTGTGTATATGTTTTCAGAGCTGACCAAGGACAACACTTATATACACGTCAACATGGGCAGAAAAGTGATAGAGAGACCTCATCGCTACACAAAGAACTATAGGTTGGTAAGGACTGTTGAGAACAAATGTGTCTCGAGTATCTATTATCTGTAAGAGTAGGTACTCAGCACCAAGTATAAATCAGTGAGCCAAGTGGATAAAAATTTTTACAATGGTTTAGCCAATTCTGCTGATAGAGTATGTTTTGAAGAGAAGTGTAGAAGTTACAGAAGCAGGATGACTGGCTTAGCAATGTAGAGGCAGTAATGGTATAAAAATACTAGCATTTGGTACACTCAAGAAAAGCTAAGGTGAAGTGCCATACAAAAACACAAATACTCAGATTTTAAATCAAGAGCTTCTACAGAAGACAGGATTAGGGCAATTGAGGTGAAGATAGAAGGAACTGTGAAAGTATGTGCTTAGAACTGGTAGATAGCAGGTTTTCACTTTTGTTTTCTGTTTCATTTAGAAAAATACACAGTAATTTATTTGTAAAGGTGAAATTAAATTATTATGATTTAATAATATATCTATTACATGAAGATATAATTATATGATAATGTAACATAATAATCTAATTATTACTATAGTTATAAATATCTGCAGTACCAGCAGTTAGGATGAATCAGGAAGATCATGAGTTCAAGCCCATCTTGGGCTATGTGGGGAGCTGTACATCAGCCTGAGGTATCAGTTTCATTAGTTTATTTTAATTATTAGATTGTAAATATAGTTTTGAGGCCCAATCTTCCCCAGCATGCATTTTTATGCTTATAAAAATTAATAGTTAAAAAACTTTCAGTTTTTATTTCTTTTTGTATGTATACATTTGTTTGTGTGTGTGTGTGTGTTCATGTGTATGTATGTGCTGTCATGCCACGAAGCACATGTGGATGTCAGAGAACAATCTTCTGGAGTCACTTCTAACCCTCCACCTTCTTGAGGTGGGGTCATACTTGTTTCTGCCGAGCACAGCATTCTCCAAGTTAGCTCACCAACAATGAACTGGATGAAGGTACTGCTTTGTGGGTTCCAAACTTTTCGCTGCGGTCAAGATACATTTATTTCTAAGGAAAAAAATCATAACAAACATTCCTAATGTGTAATCAATAAGAAGCAGCAGGGTTAAGAGAACAGACATTGTTAATCTTTTTACTAATATGAACTTCCTAATATTTTAAATTCTTGAACAAGTTATTTTCAAGATTTAATTTTCTTCTTTATAAAGTGAAAATGATTGCAACATGTTTATCGATAATAGCATATTCTATATATTTAATAAGCGACAGAAATTTTGTATGTAGCAGAAACTATATTTTTACTTAGCCTACTTCCCCCAACCATCCATATAAATCTAAATAGTTATGACTGTGTAAAAGTTGAGAGAGACAAGCGCTAGTTTACTTTTTCATAAATGACCCACTTCAGAGAAATTTACAGACCAACCTCTAAAATTCTCCCAAATTTTTGAATAATGCCTTTACTAAAACACTTTGGAGTGTTGGCTTTCTGTGGCCTTGGAGCCTGCTTTACAAAGGTTTGGCATATATTATTATGAAGAACACCATTTTATTTAAAAAGCTCATAAAGCTTCATCCTCAACTATTACTGATTTAGGAGTAGCAGATATGGAAACTTTCACACTCTACTGAACGGGATTATACATTCTTCTCTGACCCACATAACTCATATTTCCAGGCTGCTTTCTTCTAAGTTTTCCCCTTTTCTGATTAATGACGTGAATAACATAGCTCTAGACAGTTTTCTCTTATCTGACCATGCCACAAACTCAATTTCAATTGACCTTCAGAAAACATTTGGTAGCAGTTGGCAAAAGTTCTTTAGTAATTCACATCAGAAAAAGAAGTTAGCTTCTAAGGCACACACACACTCACTTGTGCATGCAGATCCTTTTTTCATTACTTGGTTTTCATTTTTCTCAAGGAAAGTATAGTTAATTAGGTAAACATACAACAAATATCTCATTAAAGATAAATGGAAACTGGGAAGATCACACAGATAAGTCATCTCCTGCCTTCTTAAGATTGAAAGAAGTATGTGCACTCTAGAGAGAACAGGGAAAATGTGTATATTATAGAGTTATATGTTTTAATAACTTCATTTCATTCTATTAAGACTCTGTACCCAATGGTATCATAAAAGGTTAATATTGAGATCAACCCTTAGAACATAAATTAGGCATTGCCATAACTTCCCCCAAATGAGCCTTGAGCTATGTAATGACTTGATCAGCAGGAAATTTCCTTTTTTATTAAAGAAATGAACATACACTGTATTGAGTGACATTGCTGAGATTGCCTAAATTTTCTCATTATCCTGCAAGTGTTTAAAATCACTATTACAGATTTCTGTAGGCCAAATCCCAGGTCCCAGTGGCCTCATTCAGAGTGTTATGAAATACTATTAGGGAACATTTGCTGTTGCCCAAAAATACATACTTATAGAGCCATATCTGTTATTCTCTGGTAGAAATAAAATATTTTATTTTCATTCCTTCTGTAAAGAAAGGTCATTCTAGAATAGTATCCTGGAGTTACAGGCCACAAATCAATACTGGGGCATAATAAAAAATACCCTTCATTTGTGTACTTTTTATAGTATCAAAAAGCACAGCCTTATCTATCTTGCTTCTTGCATGGTTTTACCTTTTAGCATTAGTATTACTTTTTCACATTTGCAATTCATCACATTTAAAACTGGTACTTGTTCAACAAAAATAGTTGGATATCCTTGGCAAAGACATTGTACTTTTGGATTGCCATCTATATCACTATCTTCAGAAAGAAATTTTTAGATGATAAGTAATGAAAAGGAGGTTTTATCACAAGTAAAATAATTCTACATGAATTTTCCCTGACACCTACTGCTTTCAAACTTGTCCAATTTAATTAGTAAATTTCAAAAATTCTTGTTTCATCAGCATCTTTACAGAGATGTGAAATCCTGAATATTTTCAAGGGTATAAAACATTAATTCCTTAAATTGTGTCATGTGACTTAGTGGTATTCATATATTCATATTTCTAGGATATTAATATTTCTCCTACCTAACATATATTCTTTTTAAACCATTCCTTTTAATGTTCCAATAATTGTTTGTAAAGGTTCAAATGCTTCTTATTTAAATATTCAAACAATTACGAATTATTGTTGTGATTTAGATTGCCCAGGAAAAAAAAATGGCAGGGATATACCAAAAGGATGTGCTTTCTTAATATTAGTACATTAAAGCTAACAATGCTGGAACTGCATTCATCCTTTATAAGTAGTGATTTACCTTTTCTACTCAAGGGATTGTATTAACACAGAGATATAAACAGAGCTTCTATATGCAATTATTCCATATCATTACTATACAGAAGAGTAATATTTACATAAAATATTTGTTATAAACATAGACATATAATGGGTGCTCAACAAGTATTTATTTGATGTAAAGGTTTTATTATGTGAAGAAATTGCAACTCAGTGCTTTTAAGTGACTTGCTAAACATCATGTTATTGAAGCACAACTTGGGTGCTGGAGAGATGACTCAGTAGCTGAGACTCCTAGTTGCTCTTCCAGAGGACCCAGATTAGATTTCCTGCACTCACATGGCATCTTACAACTCTCTGTAATTTCAATACTAGAAGACTTGATGCATTATTCTGGCCTCTGAGGGCACTGCACACAGGTTGTGTACTTATGAGGGGCCTGCAGACGAATACCAGAGGAATAGGCATTTTTGCCCATCCCAAGAGACAAGTCAAGTTGGCATGGTGCTCTGCTCTCTATAATATCATGGGGGTCATACATGTGAGACTCTATGATATACCTCTGCACTTACATGGCAAATACACTCTACAGATAAGAAGGAACTTAATTTTTCTCACTCTTGCTACACTGGCCAGGAAAGAATAAGATCACAGAACCTTGATAGTTCAAAGGAAACCAGGAGAATAAGTGCACCAAGGATAAAATCTAGCCAGTGCTTACTGGATGCGACCTCCCTCCAACAGAGACCACCTAAATATAGAAAGAGTAGGAAGACATGGCTTAAGCTCTTCTCATTACTTTAAACTCTGACCCCCCTCAAAATTAAGCAAACACAAACAAAAACAAACAAACAGAAACCAGCCAGGCCTCGGCTCTAGAGTGGAAAAGAAATGGTAGAGACAGAAGAAGAGACGGGAAGGAGGCAGGGGGAAATCACCTCTTACTATTTTTTTTAAAGAATGGGATTAAAATGTCTTCATAATGGGTTTTTATTGTCTTCATAAATATGACTTGGAGTTACTTATTTAAATTTAGTTAGGATTGCTTGAAATTCAGTCCATTGGAAACAAAGATTACAGTGTTTCTCAAAATTGCTATAACCTAACTATGCAGTACCTTGAAATAAGAAGTTTGCCCAACATAACCTAGCACTGTAGCATAGAGATAGTAAAATAATAGATTATTAATAATTACAATTTATTCATCATTTACTTTATACCATGTGCATAAATGATTTACCTGGTTCATAATATTTACACCTTGCAGCATTTTGGCAAGGCCACTTCATTATTGTCACTTTGTGAAGAGGGAAAATAAAACATAAATAACAAGAGGCTAAGTAACGTCATTCAAGGTCTTAGGTGTAGAAAGAGGAGAAAGCATTTTCATTTAAGTAAATGGGATCTAGTTTATACTCAGTTTCCATGTACCGCAGCTTCTATGGATACTGTATAAGTAAGAATAGCTTTGCATAAGTGCATGCAATAAAAATTAGTGAATAAATAGGCCTTGAATTTGAAGGTATATGGGAGAGATTAGAGCGATGAAAGAGAAGGGAGAAATCTTGTAACTATACTACAGTCTCAAATATAAAAAAGATTAAAATTAAATGGGCAGAATTTAAAAAAAAAACAATTGCCCTGATAAAGCGTAAAGCAATCAAGTCTAGAAATTGAGAAGATTAAAATTCTTAGGCAGATTTAAAAAATTATGGGACAGAATTTATAGAAGATCCATCTATATAAACTGGCAATACAACATGTCACAGGTTTTTAGATAGCAGATTTTGGTGAGAGGAAAAACAGAACGAGGTAGAACTATTGTGGAGACTGTGCTCCTCTTGCATTGGGGAAAGCTGCAGTGTGTATGTTCTGCATAGACTAGAAATGTATGTTCTGATATATTCTTATATGGATTTAGTTTTATGCGCCATGGCAGGGAATGCATGATCATGAACCAGGGAACTCAACTGAAGTTGTTCATCAGTGTTGAAGAGTGATCCTGCTACATGGAAAAAAAGAATCAGGATATCACAGCTCATTTTTTTCCAAATTAATTGCATTCCTGAAGCTTGTTCACTTAGAAACAGGACGTGATGGAGCAAGAAGAGCTCATGTAGGTAAGAGTTAGCAGGGATGAAAAGGCTGCCAAAACAAAGTAAAAAATAAGCCACATACATATCGTTCTTAATATATGGTTCAAACTTAAAATTCATATACACACGTACACACACATCCTCAACAAGTATCATTGAGAGTTTGCAAATTTCTTTGATTTTCATTGTATCACATTTAAAGTAGAAATTGTCTTTTACATATTGTTTATTCTTCTATAGCACTTAGTTATTTTATAATACTAATAAGCAATCAATATCATATAGTTTACAGGGAGTAAACCTTTACTCCTAATGAAAGGAATATAAATTGTTCAAGCTGTTATATCGAACTATCATAGAGAGGCTTGGAGATCCAAGTTCAAAGTTCTAGAACATTTAACTTAATTCTAAATCTTCTGTTCTTCTGGTTAGTATACAGCTGCCTTCCCACCAAATAGTCTACTGCTCCTTCTGCACACACACACATACACACATATGCATGCATGCACACAGGCACACATACACACATGGACAGGTAAATGCAACCCACTGAGTCCATTTAGAGTTTTTTGCTCATATGTATATATGTTTATGTATGATCAATGAGGATTGGACAATTTCTTAGGATGTACATCTCTGGAAGAGACTGTTCTCTCCCTCCTCAGAATCCATCAGTTGCTTGTAGCTGATCATCTATGGTGGCACCTTGTGAAGTTCCCCACATCCACACTGATATATCAACTGGTGTTTTCACTGAGGAGGTTTTGCTTATTCAACCATGTTGTTGAGAGTTGATGTGAGCCTCTTCCATGTCCTATACAAAAAAAATACAACACAGCAGATGCCCTGGTTCTTTGGTTCCTACAATCTTCTCACCCCCTCTTCTGTGATGCTCCCTGAGCCTTAAAGTGTGAGGATTGTGCTACAGATAGTGTTACTTGAGGTTGAGCTCACAATGGTCAGTTGCTCTTTGAAATAAAAAAAAAAAGACGCTTCTTTGGTGTTTGGCAAAAACTTCAGTTACCTGTGGATATGAGCATATGTATTCGGCATGTAATATTGAATTATAATATTTTAGGAAAGCGGTAATACTAGGTAGGTTCACCACTAAGATACAGGATCTAACTAACTAATGTCGTTAGCTAAGTTTACAGTACCAAGTATGGTGTTCTGCCTGTTGAGTGAGCCTTATGTTCAATTAGACAGCTTTGGGTTATTGAAAGGATGAGAGTGCTACTGTTGCCATTGGGAATATCTCCAGAATCATGGTGGTGGGACTAATGATTGTTTTTTGCTTTGGCAGATTGTAAAGCCCCCTTTTCACATTCTTTGAGATGGAGTTCTCAGGGAGCAGGCTTGCAGGTTACTTTCTTCCTGGTTCTTCCAAGTCCTGTGATGAAAAGCTGTAGTATCTTTAACAATAAGGAAGAGCCATCAAGTTCTGGGAGGCAACTTAGGGCAATGGCAATAGTCTATGTTGTTTCTATAGTCTCTTAGATGATGCTGACCAACTCTTGAAGGGATGTTTCTAATGCCTGGTACCAGGCTTTTTGAAGTTTATAGTTTTTGTAAGGAGCATTATCACCCCTAATATCTTTTCCAAATGTTAGGTATTAGTCTTTTTCAGAATTTTAATTTTATTCTGATTTTATGTTATATTTCACATTCTTTTTGACAGAAAAAGAATAAAATATTTATTTTTTAGTAAATGTTTTCCATCTCACATTATTTCAAAATATAGAATTTAATTGCATACATAAATTATTAACCAACTCACTTTCAGTGGATATTCCTATCATTTTCCTTACTTTAACTAGTACTAAATGTCAGCCTGGTATTCTTTTATTTTATTTTATTTTATTCTTTTTTTAATCAAAATTTCCGCCTCCTCCCCGTTTCCCATTTCCCTCCCCCTCCTCCTACCCATTGCCCCCTCTCCCCACTCCCCTCTCCCTCTCCCCAATCCTCTCACCCTTCCCCCACTGCATTCCACCTCCCTCTCCATACTGAAGAGCAGTCCAAATTCCCTGCCCTGCGGGAAGTCCAAGGTCCTCCCGCTTCCATCTAGGTCCAGGAAGGTGAGCATCCAAACAGGCTAGGCTCCCACAAAGCCAGTTCATGTATTAGGATCGAAACCTAGTGCCATTGTCCTTGGCTTCTCATCAGCCTTCATTGTCCGCCATGTTCAGAGAGTCTGGTTTCATCCCATGCTTATTCAGTCCCAGTCCAGCTGGCCTTGGTGGGCTCCCAATAGATCAGTTCCACTGTCACAGTGGGTGGGTGCACCCCTCGTGGTCCTGACTTCCTTCTCCCTCCTTCTGCTCCTCATTTGGACCTTAAGAGCTCAGACCGTTGCTCCAAATTGGGTCTCTGTCTCTGTCTCCATCCATCGCCAGATGAAGGTTCTAAGGTGATATGTAAGACATTCTTCAGTATAGGATAGGGTCATTTCAGGTTCCCTCTCCTCAGTTGCCCAAGGTACTAGCTGGGAACCTTTCCCTGGACAGCTGCGAGCCCCTCTAGAGTCAAGTCTCTTGCCAACCCTAATATGGCTCCCTTAATTAGGATATATATTTCTCTGCTCCCGTATCCACCCTTCCTATATCCCAACCATCCCATTCCCACAAGCTCCCCCCATCCTCCCCTTCTCATGTTTCTCACCCCATTTCTCCTTAGCCCCATGCTGCAGCCTGGTATTCTTATACTTGTTTAGAGGTAAATTTAATAGCCCATAGGTAACAGGAATTCATTTATAGGTGTTAGTAATTGTGCAATGTGTTTCCTATACATTATTTCATTGGCTGTCGCAATGACTCATTATAAAAAAAGTCAAGAAATTTTAAAATAAAATCTTTCCAAATTACAATGAAATAAGATTTTCTGAAATAAAATCTCATTTCAGGATTGTTCAGAATCATTCCTCTTGAGACAATCAGAATAACTATATTATAACTTAATTAAAATATGAGGCATGAAATGGAGTTATAACAAACATAACTAATCATAAAGGACACTGACCTGATTGAAATTACAGATTTTGAGATTTAAACTTTCCAAAATTACACATTTTTATAAAAATTGCACTGACTAGCACATTGTGATTTTGGAGCTGTATGAGAATATTTATATCCAGTAACATTCAAAATCACTATACTCTAGTTACTTAAGATGAGACACATTAGAAGCCAAATGTACACGAGGACAAAAAAAATTGTATGTTCCTGGCTGTAGTCATGTTTTTCTTTTTGTCATATTACCTAACACTGAAGAGACCATACATATTTCCTGAACCAGTAAATGAATGAACACTCATTTCTCAGCACTGAGTAATATATAGTAATTTCATCATATCAGGGAAAATATAAAACAGCTTTCTCTTTTGTATCAATTTCTAGCTGTTCCCATAATATCTATGGGACAGGAGCTTAAATTTGTAAGAGTCCCCTTGGTGATTGAAAACTGCACCCATACTTCAGTGTAGTATGAGCTGCGGGCTGCGTTCCTGACACTCTGTAGTGGGGAGGGGCAGGGCTGCGTCCCTGGCACCCAGCCGCCCGTACGGCTAGCTTATGCCCCAAAATAATTACACGGAAACTGTATTCTTTTAAACACTGCTTGGCCCATTAGTTTTAACCTCTAATTGGCTAGCTCTTACATATTGATCTAACACATTTCTAATATTCTGTGTAGCACCATGAGCTGGTGGTTTACCAGGGAGGATCTTAACCTGCGTCTGTGTCGGGTGGGAGAATCATGGCGACTGACTGACTCGGCTTCTTTCTCCCAGCATTCTGTTCTGTTTACTCCACCTAACTAATTTTCTGTCCTATTAAAGGGCCAAGGCAGTTTCTTTATTTAATTTAACCAATGAAATCAATACAAAACAGAAGACTCTCCCCATCACTTCAGAACAAGTCACCCAGTGCAAGTTCATTATCATTTTCTCCAAGAGCTACTTTTTAATTGAACTGTTTCTCTCATAGTTTTAAGTGTAACCTTGAATCTCTGAGAATAATTTCTCTTTAAAAATTATCCTTTGTCCTTCCTCAAAAAAATTGTGCCTATCTAGTTTGCTATCAGATGTGGCAAACACATTGGTAGGCAGTCATGTAGATTCGGCTGGAATAAATGGAGATAGCAAACGTGGATACATTTACCAATATTGAAAGAGCCATTTTAGGTATTCCATTTCTGTGTTCACTGATTTGCAGATGTTCTGAAAAGCATCCTGTAAATTCTTTTTCACTGTGTGAATCAAGAGATCATTCTAATCATTTAAAAGCGTTTTCATTATCAGAATTTTAAAGAAAGTTGTGTACTATCAAATGATATTCAATATATATTTTGAAAAGAAATATATTTTTGAATAGTTTCCATTGAAATTCTCCTAGAAAACTGGGCCATGTTGTGCCTTGCTTCTCAAATGGGAATGTAGATTGGAATGAATATTGGTTTGACTGTGTCTCTGATGGCCAATTTACAGAAATGGGAATTTAAAAGCTGTTTCATT
This sequence comes from Chionomys nivalis, assembly GCF_950005125.1. Classification (NCBI taxonomy): domain Eukaryota; kingdom Metazoa; phylum Chordata; class Mammalia; order Rodentia; family Cricetidae; genus Chionomys; species Chionomys nivalis. Next base: position 12,784,083 of record NC_080112.1, on the reverse strand, counting down.
TTCTCTCTAGAGACTAACTTCATTTTCAGGAAAACCCAGCCAGGACTAGTAAAGCATACACAGACAGACCTGGATTATAGTTTCAGTTTTGCCTGATAGGATTAGATTGCATCATTGGGATTTCATTTTCTCATTTATAAAGTAATAGTTATTTTAACTTCTCATACATACAAGTCTCTCTAAAGTAATTAAAATCTGATTGACCCTTACACTAAATAATGTTTCCCAGATATCTAGTTTCAGGCTAGCTTCAGAAACTTCTGTACAGATATTTAAATGTGTAGAGACTGTGTCCCTACCTTGAGAATCATATAAATCTCCAGTTTCTTTAAGTATTTTCTATAAAAGTTTCTCTAGGTAGACCTGCTGCACTCATCCCCATGAAGCTCTAGCTTTTACAGCCCTGCTTGCAAACACCTCCCAGAATTGTTTATTTCATTATGAACACATATTGGTTCAATTTGAAAATATATTTAATTTTTATCTTATTATTTTCAGTGTATGAATTGTGCAAGTGTGGGCACATATGGTGAAGTCAGGCAACAGAGTTTATGGAGTCAGTTTCTACCTTTATATTGGGGATCAAACTCAGGTAGTCAAGCTTGATCACCAAGTGTTTTTACCCATCAAACTATCTTATCAGCCATAAAACATTCCTTTAGTTTCCCCATTTTTTTCATGTGATTATTTTCTTTTAGACTTATTTACTCACATAACACTATAATTAAGATTTATTGTACAGAAGGAATTTTCTTTTTTTATTTCATATTTTCTAGTTAAATTCAATGTCCAAATATGGAGGAACTAAATCAAAGGCTATTGACACTATTAGGAGAAATTGCTCTGGATAGAAGATTCAAATATTTAAATGCAATATTTGTAGAATATCAAAAGTTCCATATGGAACAACTTAATAACATTGCAAAAATATAGGAACAAATTGCTCCATTTTGGTTTGTGCTCCAATATTCAGTACTTTGCTAGCATTATTTGAATATTTCAATTTCAAAAGTTATTTACAAACCTTGAAGGAGAATCTATTCCCTCGCACACCTAAGTAATCACCCTTCTTAACACGGCACTGACTGGCATTATGTGGAGCCTTACTTGGAACTCCATGAATGTCCCACAGATACATTTTCATTTCAGCTCACCTATCAGTCACCCTGCCCACTGTATGAGAAAATAATATCTTATTGAGACAATTTCCCTCCCATTCATTTTTATAAATATATCTTTGTGCCCAAATACTACAATGAAGTTAAATGACTTGTAGATTTTACCTAAAATGGCAATTATAATATTAAATAAAAGCATAAAAGACATGACACTATACTTATTTTTCTTTAATTCTTTCTAGTTTTGCAAACATATTTCAGATCTTTGACATTTGGTCCACTTTCCCATCATAATTCCCTTCTAGATGTCTTGTTTCTTCATCAAAGCAGTGTGCTTGCCTTTGTTCCTATTAACATTTTCCCTTTCCATTCTGTTTTGATACATATTTATAGTGCCTGATTCATTTTTTAGCAGTTAATTAGATATTGTAATTACTCTGTTCTTTGGTTTATATGTGGCTTGTAACTATTACAAAGCTGGAATCTCCTAGATGCTAATTTGAGTATCTGCCTTTCAGTAGACATGCTGAATTTTCTCTGCTCCCTTCCCTGCTTCTCCCCTCTCCTTCAATCCTCTTCCAAGGACCCTATGCTCCCAATTTACTCAGGAGATTTTGTATTTTTCTACTACTTATAGATTAGATCTATGTATGTCTCTCTTAGGGTTTTCATTGTTGTCTAGGTTCTCTGGGATTGTGATTTGTGGGCTGGTTTTCTTTGCTTTATGTTTAAAAACCACTTATGAGTGAGTACATGTGATAATTGTCTTTCTGGGTCTGGGTTACCTCACTCAAAATAATGTTTTCTAGCTCTATGCATTTTCCTGCAAAATTCAAGATGTCGTTATATTTTTCTGCTGAGTAGTACTCCATTGTGTTAATGTACCACGTTTTCCTTATCCATTCTTTGTTCGAAGGGCATTTAGGTTGTTTCCAGGTTCTGTATATGACAAACAATGCTGCTATGAGCACAGTTGAGCACATGTCCTCGTGGCATGATTGAGCATCCTTTGGATATATACCTAAAAGTGGTATTACTGGGTCTTGAGGAAGGTTGTTTCCTAATTTTCTGAGAAATTGCCACACTGACATCCAAAGGGACTGTACTAGCTTGCACTCCCACCAGCAATGCAGAAGTATTCCCTTTCCCCCACAACTTCTCCAGAAGAAGTTGTCATCAGTGTTTTGATCTTGGCCATTCTTACAGGTGTAAGATGGAATCTCAGAGTCATTTTGATTTCTGTTTCTCTGATGACTAAGGATATTGAACATTTCCTTAAGTGTCTTTCAGCCATTTTAAATTCCTCTATTGGGAGCTCTCTCTTTAGATGTGTACTCCATTTTTTTTTTAAATTGGATTATTTGTTCTTTTGATGAGCATTTTCTTGAGTTCTTTGTATATTTTGGAGATCAGAACTCTGTGTGATGTGGGGTTAGTGAAGATTTTTTTCCCATTTTGTAGACTGTTGTTTGTCTTGTTGACCATGTTCTTTGTTTTACAGAAGCTTTTCCATTTCAGGAGGTCCCATTTATTAATTGTTTCACTCAGTGTCTGTGCTGCTAGGGTTAGTTATATTTAGGAAGTGGTCTCCTGTGCCAATGCATTCGAGTGTACTTCCCATTTCTCTTCTGTAAGGTTCAGTGTGGTTGGCTTTATGTTGAGGCCTTTGGTCCATTTGGATTTGAGTTTTTGTGCATGGTGATAGATAAGGGTCTACTTTCATTCTTCTATGTGTTGATATCCAGTTATGCCAACACCAATTGTTAAATATGCTTTCTTTTTTCCATTTGATATTTTGTGCTTCTTTGTCAAAAATCAGGTGTTCGAAGGTGTGTGGATTAATATCTGGGTCTTTGATTTGGTTCTGTTGGTCCTCATGTCTGTTTTTATGCCAATACCAGGCCATTTTCAGTACTGTAGCTCTGTAGTAGAGTTTGAAGTCAGGGATTGTGATACCTCCAGAAATTTTTTTTATTATACAGGACTGTTTTGGCTATCCTGTGTTTTTTGATTTTCCATATGAAGTTGAGTACTGTTCTTTCAAGGTCTGTGAAGAATTTTTCTGGGATTTTGATGGGCATTGCATTGAATCTGTAGATTGCTTTTGGTAAGAAAGAAATCAGAGAAACATCACCCTTCACAATAGTCACAAATAGCAAATAGTTTCTTTGGACTAACTTTAACCAAAGAAATGGAAGACTTAAATCTTTGAAGAAAGAAGTTGAAGAAGACACCAGAAAGTAGAAAAATCTCCCATGCTCTTGGATAGGTAGAATTAACATAGTAATAATGACACCTGTGTTTTTAAAAAACACTTGTGGGTTTACCTGTGAGCCATCATACCAGTTCTGAAAGCTTCTTCTCAATTTTACTCTCAGTAATACTTGTAATGATACTGATTTGATTTGTGATATTTCCCTTCAGTGTTCCATTAACTCATTTAAATATGTTACATATGTGTAACTTACTCATACTAGCAATTCTTAGTAGTTTATATTGTTGAAATGAAAAAGACAAGATTAGAAAAGAATAGGTAACCTGTGAAAGGTCAAATAGCTGGTTTAGACACTAGTCATTTTGCTTGATGTTAGAGATTATGCATTAACCACCATATATTAAAAAGAATTCCTACAATTCCTTGTGTGTTATGACTTGGGTATATCTTTAGGTCAAATGCTCATGTTTCCTTGGCTTTGTATAAAGAATACATTAAGACATGCTATCTACAGAGAATTTTTTTCTGCTCTTTAAATTATTTATATGTACTTTTCAAATAGTATCTGTCTGTACCATTCCAAGCAAACAAAATGTTTTCCTTTATACTATTGGAATTTTTCTCATACTTGCACATTTTCATTCTGGTTTTCATTATGCTTATTGTTTCTTTTTATGCATATTGTAAGATGTTATTTTGTCTAATCTGTTCTAATTGTTCTTTATACTAGTTCTTCCTAAAGAATAAATTAACCATGTTGCTTGGATTTCTATTTTTTATATTCAATTCTAGTGACCTTCAAATAATGCTTTGGTGAGTACATTCCCTAGGTAAATATTGCTTTAGCATTAAGATGCCATTTACCACTCCTCATGTAATGTGAAATATCATGAAGAATTATTTCTTTGTATGTTGACATATTGAAAAACTGTTTTAAATATAGGATAACTGACAAATTACTATCAAAATACTTTGAAGAGGCATAGTGCTCTAACAATATCTTCATTAATCTACATGCTAAAACTTTATACTTAAGACTGATTAGAGATTTACTTCAAATCAAATGTTATCATTAATATTCAGTTCTTTATTCATCCATTCTTTTTCTGTGGTCAAATATGTATTTTAGAGGAAAATAAACAAGGCAAAGGTGAAGAAGTACTCAAGAGTAGATAATCAGTAGGAAAACAAAATAAAAGTAAGGTATTCCAGGGAAATATGTTTACAAATGTGTTATATATATCCTGATATATATAAAAGCTAGAAGTGCAGAATCAAACATTTTTCTGCAGCTTCTCACTTTGGTGTACTGTTCAAAGCAGATATTTTAAGTACGATGTTGACCAGAGACTAGCAGTGTTTTGTAAAGATGTGCTGGGAACACACACAGTATCATTTCCTCAACTATTCACTATGGACACAGCACAGAAGCCTCCATAGGCAATATGGAAATGTATTAATGTCACTGTGTCCTACCACACCTTTATTTATGGATAGCAATATCTGAATTTCGTGTAATTTTGAGCCTGCTACAAAAATACTGTTCATCTTTTGAGTTTTCACTAACTTCAGAGTATAAAACACTCTTATCTAAGAATCCACAAACTAGACTTGGCATAGAGGAGCAGAAAGTTAACCCGATCCCCTGATCTAGTTCAAAGAAGAGTCATTTTGTAGAGTGCCTGCCTATATTGGTAGATAGATTTAATGTATAAAAGACAACTGTTTGAAATGTTTTCTAACATAGCTAAAAGTATTCAAATTCTTAGCTAGTTTTTTTTATGTTATTATTAAAAACTAACAGCATTTTGCTTATCAGTTTTGTTCCTTGACTTCCTCGTAAACAGAAAACGGAGCAATGGTGAGCTAAATTCAGATATACTCATGAGGATTTTAGATAGGGAACCGGAATTTTAAAAGATATTGTGTGTTGTTAGAAACATTTTCTCAGATGAGGTTTAATAAATACAACTAATTAAATAGTAGGAGCAGATGGATTCAAACATCGCATTCATCCCATACAAAATATGAATCTAGAAATAAATCACTTTATCAAGCCTTTCACATTGCTAAAGAAAGGTGCCTATTATGTAAGGTACTGAGGATTAAATGAACATTTAGCACAGTGTTATGCATAAGAACGTAAGTGTTTGCTACAAAATTCTTTTCTGCTTTTCTTACTCTGTATTCATGTTTATGTTTTGTCTATTGATGGGTTGCTGGCTATCCATCTTCCTTTTCTTTTCCTTTTTTCTGTACAATTCACCTTTCTTCTTTTAGTGGAGGCATTTCTAATGTTCAGGAGGGGACTAAGTCTTAGTAGGGGTTAAGATGCCATTTTGCTCCATGGAAATACTGCAGAAAATTCTTGGGCAACATACACAAGCTTAAACAAGGGAAGTTAGAGGCCACTATTTGTTGTATTTTGGGCTCCTGAACTACAATATCCAGAAACTGTGCTTGGGCCTGGTAGCTTAGTTTTGAAAAAACTGTGGAAGTATTTTGACAGCTAAGTTTATTTTTATCTTCATGAAGAGTTAAATTATGCTTTAATTAAAATTTATCATTTTGTAAATAATTTTACTTTTTTTTTTGGTTTTTTTTCAAGACAGGGTTTCTCTGTGGCTTTGGAGCCTGTCCTGGAACTAGCTCTTGTAGACCTGTAAATAATTTTACATTTTTGTTAATTCCATGATTGCATATTGATTGCTCCAGATGAATTAAAGGATTTTTTACGTTATGAAATTTAATTGTATTGCATTTATTGATTTATTATAAATAGACAATTTTGTTTTACTAGGATTTCTATTTAAAGTGGCTTTATAAGTTCAACATAGCGATGAATTTACCTCTAGTTCCAATTCTCATATTATTTATTTTTACTTCATGAGATTCTACACCTATGCGTTTACTTTAAGTATCAAGATGGCTAATGAATATTTTTTTTTTATTTCTCCCTCTGTTTTGAAAATAATGTTTTCAATTTTGAGATTGTAATATGATTATATCATTTTTCCCTTACCTCTCTGCAAATCCTATCATGTACTCTTTTCCTTGTTCTTTTTTAAATCCAAAACCTCTTTTTTCATTATCTTTACATATATGTAGATGTATATACATATATTTCTAAATATAACTTGCACATTCTAGATAATATTACTGGTAGTGCTTTTGGAACTAGCCATTTAATACTGGATAACAAGTTGATGTGTTATTCCCTGGGGAAGATTATTTCACTCTCAGAATTCCTTAGTTGCCTGTTGTTCTTTGTGGGGTTTGAGGACTCATAAGAGTTCTCTATTCCATGTTACCATATCTGTTGGTGTTCTCCTTCTTCAGGTCAAGTCATGTTGGTGATGCTTTATGGTGCTGTAGGATGTCTTACAGCCAGTGGTTATCCTCCTACTGGGGTGTTGGCCTCTTATATTATTTATGCTGATGTAGAGCCTGTGTCCTGTGGGATTCAGTTTCTGATCTCCATTTCAGCAGAGGATTCTTATTTGTGAGTCTAGCCCTAAATAAATAGCTGTCTTTCTCAATTCTGAGCTAGTGTGGGATTTCTTTGAAGTGTCCCTCCACTTTATGGGTGTAACTTCTGACAATTCTAGGAGACAAAAATCTCACAGCGAACTTCCTGATCCTATGATTCTGACAATCTTTCCACCTTTTCTCTCAAAAAGATCCCTGAGTCATAGGTGTGGGGATTACTTTACAAATTTATCCCTTGGGAGTGGGCAAAATCCATAACTCTGAATTGATGGAGTTATAACTCTGAAGTGATGGAACTCATAAGTAATGAGTTCCATCTGTTATAAGAAGTTTCCTTGGTGAAGGAGTGTGTTGGTTTGAAGGAAAATGGCCCCCAAAAGGAATAGCACTGTTAGGAGGTGTGGTATTGTTGAAGTTGGTGTGGCCTTGTTGGAAGAAGTATGTCACTTTTGAAGAGGGCTTTGAGGTCTCTTCTGCTCAAACTTTGTGACACTCAGACAACTTCCTGTTGCCTGCAAGATGTAGGACTCTCAGATACTTTTCTAGCATTATATCTGCCTTCACACTGACGTATCTCACCATGATGATAATGGACAGAACCTCTGAAATATAAGCGAGTTACTCCAATTAAATATTCCTATTTATAATAGTTTCTGTGGTCATGTTGTCTCTTCACAGCAATATAAACCCTAACTAAGACATATCTGTGGGTAGAAGGATAAATAGAAACTAGTTTAAGGATTATGAGGGGTTAGTAAAGTTGAGTTTGTAGATTCTCCTCAAAGAGACACAATTTCATTAGCCTTGTGTGATTGGCTAGGTTTTCAACACCAGTCATGGTTTTCCTTTTGGTGAGCATATCTTAAGACCAATAAAAGAGATGTTTCTTATCACTGAGGTAAGCATGCTGCTACTGCACCCTTAGGGCTAGAGTTCCAGGCTGGCCATTATTGTACTTCATAGTTACCTTAACTGGGTAGGACTACTGGTTGCTTTCCTCCTTTGCAAGTTTGTATAGTACCTTATGTTACTTTTATCTATACCAAGAATGCCTCTCACCATTTTCCTCTCTGTATTTCCAACAGATGGAAATCATTACTTAAAGCACAATTGTTCAAAATTCAGAGTTATAGATTTTGCCCACTCCCAAGGGATACATTTGTAAAGTAACTCCCATACCTAAGACTCAGGGATCATTGTGAGAGAAATGGTCCCTCCCATCTCTTGCGATAATTTTTTTTTTTTACTTCACTGGTGTCTGCAGTTAATGAGTTGAACTTTCTAAAAGCATATCTAATTTCTTTATTTTCCTTATTTTATTTCTCACATTTAATGCTATTTTTAATTGTGTCCTTTAATATAATTTTCTTTTTCCTTAAGTAATATTATCTTATATCTATTAGTTGCATGATGGCCATGTATTTTAAGCGTGAAAATGAACAAAAAGGAGGATGAAAATTTCAAAACTTTAATGAAACTTTTAATTTGTATTAGTCAGATATTGTAGCAAAAATAGATGGCATATTCAAAATGAATAATTGAAGATATTATTATGGTCAGATTATTTACAAACATGTGGACAAGGTCATAGACTTCAAGCAAAGTACCATAGAGGACCAAATTCTGCATTTTATATCTTCATTTGAGGTGTTCATTAAGGAAATGATGTAATGAGAAATAAATACGCGTAAATAATGTCAAAGCATCTTTGGGCTTACAAGATTGGAAACAATGATTCTATTCCTATTCCTGCTATGACAAGGGAAGGCAGTATTTCCAGAACTCAGCTGAAAATCTACCTGTAGTAGAATTTTAAATATAAAGAAACATTCTACATCAATTCTGCAAGAAACAAATAAGTTATGCAAAATAACTGAAATTTCAGTTTTTCTCTACTTTCACATATCTCACCAATATCTCCTTTTGGTAAAGGGAGATAAATCAATACAGATTTCTCAGAAATTAAAACACGAAGTAGATAGGTAAGGATTCCATTTATAGAGACAAATCAAGCACAACTAGAATTTAATAATTGTGAACTGGTATATGAGTGGTTTAGTATTATATGGAGTGATAAATATTATGCTAGAAAATGTTGTGTACCATTGAAGAAAAAATTAAAAAGGAAATCTTTTTATTTTCCACTTACTAGTTGTCTAGTACTATTACTCAACTATTCTAGGCACATTGATATGCACACTACTATTCAAATCTAATAATATCACTATAGTAATATTCCAATGTTCTCTGTTTCTTATGACTTCTTTTTCTTCTGTTGGTTGGCTTTGTCCCGATCTTATGTGATGGCCTTTGCTTTATCTTGTTATATGTTAATTTGATATGTTTTATTGTTTTCTTTTATAAGCCTGTTATTTTCTGATGAGAGACAGAAAGGGAGTGGATCTGGATGAGAGAGGGTATGAGTAGGAATTGGAGGAGAGAGGGAGGGAGACTTAATTGGGATATATTATAAGAGAAAAGATTTTTTTTCAATAAAAGGGAAATCAAAACAAAAATAATGAAAATATTATAGACACTCTGTAAACATTATTTCTTTGGATATCGACCACTACTTAAGAATCTGGAATATCCTAGTTACACCTATTATTTTTAAAGAGTAGCTCAGAATAGATGCTTACGTTATTTTTCCAGAAAATATTTAAGTGTATAAGTATATCGGATAATTTTTTTCCAGGGTCTCTGAGCTATCTAGACTATAGTTCTTTGCCTTCCAGACTCCTTCTCTTGGTGTGGGCCTCAATTTGAACCAGTCATTTGTTGACCACTCCCACAAGTTTTGTACCACCATTACTTCACCATGTTGTACAGACAAGATGGATTATGGGTTGAAGATTTTGTAGCTGGATTGATGTCTTAGTACCACTATCTAGTTATAAAAGAGGACCAATTCAAACTCTCTAGATTTTGCTAGGGTCACCCTCATAGACTCTAGGGAGCTTTCACTGCATTAGACTTCTACATCGCCACACAAATGTCCCCAATTTCAGTTGTCTCTCCTAGTATTCAATTTCCCTTCACTCCCAACCCCACCTTACCCTTTCTGTTCCCATCTCCACCTAATTCCAGTACACCCTCTGTAAAAAATCTGTTTTATTTCTCTTATCAGGGAGACCCATGCATCCCCCCACTCAGCCTTCTCTGTAACTTAGTCTTTCTTGGTCTGTGAACTGTAGCATGATTATCTTTTACTTTATAGCTAATATCATGTTTGTTTTTCTGGATCTGGGTTGCCTCACTCAGGATGTTCTTTTCTAATTCTCTCCAATTGCTTTTACATTTTGTGATATTAGTTTTTAAGAGCTGAGTAATACTACCCCTCACAGTGCAAACAACGGTCATCTCTGACTCTCTTGCCTGCTCTTGGAACCCTTTTCCTCCTACTGAGTTGTCTCTTCCATAAGAGTTTGTGCCTATTCTTATTATAATTTGTTATGCAGTGTTTAGGTGATATCCCTTGGAAGTCTGCATTTTTTTTCGGAAGAGAAACAAAGGAGTTGATTTGGGGGAGAGGGGATGTGGGGGAGGGCAGGAAGAAGTGGGAGGAGGGGAACTGTGGTAAAGATGTTGATGTGGGATTCCCCTCTCTATGCTGTGAATATATTTTATTACCATTGGTTAATAAAGAAGGTACTTTGGGCCTGCACAAAGTAGAATAGAGCTAGGTGGAGAAAACTAAACTGAAAGCTGGGAGAAAGAAGGTGGAGTCAGAAAGAAGCCATGTAGCCATTTGCAGGAGACAGAAGCCTCTGCTAGAGCCCACCAGAACCTTGTCGGTAAGCCATAGCCACATGGCTATACAGATTAATAGAAATGGGTTAATTTAAGTTATAAGAGTTAGCCAGAAATATGTTTAAGCTATTGGCTAAACAGTATTGCAAATAATAGAGTTTCTGTGAAATTATTTTGAGTCTGGGCAGTCAGGAAACAAACAAGCAGCCTCTGATGACAGGATGTAGTGTATGAGAGAAGAATAAAAGATATATATATATATATATATATATATATATATACATTTGTGTAATAGTTTTGTTTCATTGTCATGCCATCATTATACCTAACCCACCTAATCACTATACCTAATTAACCTTGATTAGATCCTTTAAAATTGATACCATATATGCTTAAATTTTCCAGATTCTCTTCAATATTCTGAATAAAAACTTTCATTTGTATTAGTTAAGATCCAAACAAGTTCCAGCCATTACACTCGGCTATCACATTTCTTGTATCTTTTTACTAAGTATTTTTCACTGGTCATAACTTAAATCATGAAATTCAATGAGAGAACAACCAGATCATTTGTACTAGACTTTATCTCACATTATAGATTTGACAGATGTCTTCCTCATGACATTATTTAACATACTGTATCCCTTGTATCTCTATCATTTGTATTTGCAATATATGTATAGTTGGTATTAAAGGCTTACTTGTATTTTTCTTCAATTTTTAGCAAAAATAGTTTGTGGGTGATAGGGTAGACTCCTTATTGCATCCTATCTGGAGGCACAAATGGCTGATTGTGGATCATCTTACTACTATGTGAATTCAAGTGTTATCTCTCTGATTCTTCTACCATTATAATTCTAATCAACATTTCTCCAAATGTTTTCCTATTGATTTTTTGACATAGTTTATTATGCTGTTAGAGATACCAAAGATATTCTAAAGTTCTTCCTGAATTATGAAACTGTGAGACTGTTATAAAGAAGAATTTTTTATCTTAAAATTTTATCTGATTACCTTAGTATATAGTTTATAAGGAATTAGAAGATAAATGCTTATTTTTCTCTCATTTTTAATGCTTTCAAATCAATGTTTTAATGTGTTAGTAACTTTTGATGTTACCTAATGAGATTTAATCATCAAGAATTTATGCATTTTGATCCATCAAAATCATCAAAGCTCATATTATGCCATTTTTAAGCAGTGAGGGCTCTCTCTAACTTTTATATTCAAATTCTACTTAACTTCAAATTGAATTCTCTCTTTGAATTATATTCATTTTTGACAGCTATTGCTTTTGAATTGCTATATGTGGCTGCTGGAATTCAATGGCTTAGTGCATAGATATTCTTCAACAATCTTGTTACTAGACACACATTTAATTATGTTCAATATTCATTTTATCATAAAAAGTGTTATCAGTTGTCTCAGAATCAATTAAGTCATTCATATCACCAAACACCTATGCATTTATCTGTCTGTGCCTGCCTATCTATCTATCTATCTATCTATCTATCTATCTATCTATTATCTATCTATCTTTCTATCTACCTATCTATATATGTTGTATACTCTTTTCAAGGCTAGGTATGTGGAGAGATTATGAGATAATTCCAGAAACGCTCAACATAATAAATTCTGGAAAACAATGTTATATGTCCTAAATGCCATTTCAGTACAAATGTGAAGTATTCTATATTTCTATTGTTGTTGCCTATACAACTTATGCTGCTCTTTATATTCAAGCAGGCAGAAAGTTTTAATTAGAATATATCATTTTCAGTGGATTTATAGAATTCAAAGGTTTTTACATCATAGTCAATTTCTGGAATGCTGCACTGAAAACACTAAATATATTTAATATACACATGTTGCTTATATAATGTGTTGTATATATAAACACACACATATATATATATGCACAGACACCACACACATACACACACACAGACACATATAGATAGATAGAGATAGATAGATAGATAGATAGATAGATAGATAGATAGATAGATAGATGACAGCTTTGGGGATTTTCTTTCTACCCTTCACCTTTTAAGTTAGTTGTAGATCAAACTCAGGTTGCCAAACTAGTCTAAGACCATATCAGTGCTCCTATTTTTATGTCATAAGTGATTGTTTTCAGTAACTGATAAAAATAGCAAATGTTTTGTTTTGCTAAATATTTATGGTCACTTTGGTGTCTATAATATTAATATATTTTAGGGGCTTATAACTACATCAGTGTCTGTGCCAATACCATCTTAGATTTAAATCTGCACATTTTTCCTTATTATTACTAGATATTAATTTATCCCACAAATATACAATATTTTATAGTCAGTTAAGGAACTAAAACAGCTTATATAACTCTGAAATATAAATCAAATTCACAAAATGCTATATTGGTTCAGAGAAAAGAAGTGAAAATGATAGCACTTTCAATTGCTTTGTGTATATTTGGGAAAAAGAATGTCATATAAGGTAGGCCATGAAAAATGACTTGCAAAAGGTAGTGCAAGAACAGGGAAAGAAAAAATATTCACATTCACTTTGGGCATAGGAAGCTGTATATATGATATGAGTACATAGAGTGTGACATGTGTCTTACTTCATCTTCTATTGCTGAGATGGACTACTATAACCAAGGCAGTTTGTGAAAGAAAACATTTAATTGGGCGCTTGCTTTCATCTTCATAGGGTTAGACCATGGCCATGATGGTGAGATCAAGATAGCAGGCAGGCAGGACAATGGAGAAGTAGCTTAGATCTTACATCTCATACACAAGTACAAGGAGAGAAGGAGAGAGAGAGGGAGGGTAGGAGGGAGGGAGGGAGGGAGAGAGAGAGAGAGAGAGAGAGAGAGAGAGAGAGAGAGAGAGGAGGGGAGTCTAGCGTGGAATTTTGAAACCTCAAAGTCTACCCCAAGTGTCATACCTCCTACAATAAGACCATTAATCCTAGAACAAGTCCACACCTGTCCCAATTTTTCCTTAATAGTCCACCAATTGCGACCCACACATTTAAATACCTTTGGGGGGCCATTCTCAACATTCAACAACATATATCACATTTCCCTTTGTATTATTGTGTTTGAAGATATATTAATATCTTCAAAGTTCCTCCAAGAAGCATTCAAATGAAAAAACTACCTTCTTTAAATATTAATGGGTATTAAGAACAAATAGTGGTCCTCATAGATTTGTGGTAAACAGGAACATAGATCTGAACATACTTTTAAACCAAACAGGGTACTACCAAAATATAGAGCTTTGACAATGCCAGACTAATGCAAAGCAGCCATGTTGAGGAAAAATGAATAAAATTTTGAGAAACATGGGAGCAAGAATTCATCCTCCTCTTTGCTACTAATTAATTACACAATTGACAATTGTAGACTCTTATTTAAAACTCGAGATTTCAATTTCTTTATTTATAAGGGTATTAGGAAAATGTCCCCCACTCACTTTTCTAGGTTTCTTTATGCCAAATGAGGGGGCTGTTTTGTTCCTTTCTGAAATGTCAATCTTGCAGTGTTAGAAATAATCTTATGAGTCACTAATATAAAGGTCACATTCTAATTCATAAATCCTTCATAGAAGGCTTAGAGATGTTCAGCTGTTAATAAGAACATGAAAGGGCAGCAGGATGAATCATCTGTCTGAAAAAAACTTCTTTTTATTTTATAACTTTTTGATTGCTTTCTTACATCAATTCAATTTTAGTGGCTGATTTTATTTCTGTTTACGGGATCTGAACATGATGGCTTTTCGTGCATCTTTTGGTGTTTTTATATTATCATTCCTTTTAGGCAGAGTTAGTTAAAGTCACATTTGTTCCTCAAGGCTCCTGCAGAATTTAACATTTCTAACTCATCAAAGTCAAGGGGCTATAGTAATACCATAGCATATTTTATTCATTAAATACATTAAGGATATTTTTCCTTAGCTTACTTTCATTGATTTTGTTACAATGTTGTGTTTGGAGAAAAATTGTTTCCTTTTATAATAAAAATAGCAGGCTTAAATTACAGGCTGACAAGTGAAAAGAGTTTAAAATGTTCATTTTCACTAATGAAATAAAACTTAGATCATTGATCTCTAGTTTTAGCTTATCAAACTGACAAATATATAAAAGGATAGATAATCTGGTAAAATCATAATACTTCTTGCTATTAGAATGATTAACTAAACTATACTATGAAGATGAGCAGTTGATTAAAGCAATGTAAAACACATGAGAAATGAATAATAAATACATAATTTTCTTGGAAGAAATGCAGTGAAAACTCAGCAGCAGCAAATGTATTTCAATGATGCATGATTTTGGAAGCTTTATTTTTAATCTCTCTCTCTCTCTCCATCTGTGTGTGTGCATGTCATAAGTGTGTGGGTTCTATGGAGACCACCAGAAATTATTAGTTCCCTGGAATGCAGCTGGAGTTACAGTAATTTGTGAACTACTTGATGTGGTGTTGGTGGAAGATTAGCAAGTACTCTGAACTAGTGAGTCATCTCTCCAGCCCCATGTTAAGATAATTTAAATTTTTGTTATGTTTCTTTTCTTTCTTTCTATTTTTGAAAGTTTCTTTCAACATAACCTGACTGTCCTGGAATTTGCTATGTAGATCAGGATTACTTAGAACTTACAGAGAGCTACTTGCCTCTGCCTCCTAAATGCTGGAATTAAAGATGTGGACCTCCACGCCCAAATGATGTTTTATTTTTAAGTTTTACTTTCGATTTTCCTCTAGTGATTATCATTGCTTTTAACTAAGATAAAAACAAAAAAGAATATGCATGTGTGTATTTATTCATGTGTGTATAAGAATTATCTCCAAATTGACCATTACTATTATTTTAAAAGTTTTATCTACCCCAAATGAAAGCAGCATTCTTAACTAAGTTGGAACTATACATGTAGTTTGCTTATCTTTTGTTATATCAATGTCTTTTGTTTTGTTTTTTTGTTTTATGGGTAGTAGATATTATCAATATCAATATTGGAGATATCATTAGTCAATCTAATTGAAGTATTATTTGGGATATAAGCTTCCATAACTTGAACACTATGATGTTGTTGAGATATACAAGACGAGTTTTTGTCCTATAATAGTAAGAAAGTACATTTAAACTTATATTTTGTTCTATAAACCCAAGAGTTGAACCTTATCTAGGAAACCACCATTTTATTTTTTATGTATACTATCTCTAGCAAACATGTAGCCATGGATATTTGGTAAGTCATAACTACTTGTAAGGGAAAGTCTCTAGATTATGGATTTAAACACAGTTTTTATTTTTGAAGTGATGCAGCTTCATCCTATGACTTTGATAGGACACATGTACAAGATGTATAAATGAATAATTACATTCAAATGAATATATATGTAGGATGGATATACACAAGAAAACTTGTTCAACTATGTTTATTGCAGTTTTATTGACAATAGTTAGAACCTGGAAACAACAGAGATGTCCTTCAACCAAAGAATAGATGAAGAAAATATGGTATATTTATACTAGTAGAGTGGAAACAATGTGGAATTTATGAAGTGTCCCTAGTGAGGACTCCTAGTACTGAATGATACGGAATCTAATCCTGCCATCTTTTCTAGCATGGAAAGGTTTCCAGTGGAGAGACTAGGTTGTGTTCATTTGAGTTGCTGGCTGAAGGAGTCCCTTGAAGATTACTAAACAACACAAGCTGATGCTAAGACAGAAAGTGGCTCTCTGAAAACTGACAGCAGAACATTCGCACAGCTCATTGAACATAGAGAGTATGATCTGGTGCCTGTATGGAGGCTTCAGCCCTGTGTTGTAGTCTCTTTGGAATTAGAAGGTACTCTGAAGTCTATTAAAGGAGAAATCTGGACACCAACTCAGCCACAAAACCCTCCACCTGTCCTGCCTGCAAGATGTGCTGAGGCAATGGTGGCACAAAACTTGTGAGAATGGCCAACCAATGTCGAGACCCACAAGAGGGAGCCTGTGCCTTATAATGCCTAGAAGGCCAGGATCCTGAGACTGAATAGCTCAATGACCTGGGGTAGATCTAAACCTAACTGGAAAAAAATCAATGAAATTGTTCAGCTATACTCATAAATTGATGCCTTGACTTGTCTTCAAAGAGGCTTCCTCCAGCAGGAGATGAAAATTGTTGCAGGAATCCATTACCAGACATTATATGAAGAGATTGTCTAAATTGCAAGTCTCCATCAGGTCCCTCCTCTCAGAGGTCTTGGAACCCTGCAGAAAAGGAGGAGGAAGATTGTATGAGACTGAAGGTATGGAGTATACCAGGAAAACACACCTCACTGAGTCAACTAAACAGGGCTTAAAGGGCTCACAGAGACTGAAGTCTAAGCACAGGACCTGCATGGGTCTGTATCAGGTCCACTGTGTATATGTGTATGTTACAGCTGTCAGCTTGGTGTTTGTGGTTGTTCTAACAGTAGGAGTGGATGTATTTCTGATTCTTTTGCCTACTTTTGGGACTCTATTTCTCCTATTTGGTTATCTTGTCCTGCCTCCTATTGGGTTGCCTTGTCCAGGCTTGATATGAGGACTTTTCCTTTGTGTTATTGTATCTTGTTTTGTCCTGTCTTGTTGTCATCTCTTGGATACTTGCTCCTTTTTGAAGAGGAAATAGAATCGAGTGTGTCTGGGGAGTGGGGAGGTGGGATTAGAAACTGTGAGACTTGGAGAGAGGGGAAAATATGGTGGGGATGTATTGTATGTGAGAACCTATTTCCAATAAAATATAAAGCTTACAAATTTATATTATCATCCTCCCATAAGAGAAAAAAAATAGTTTTACATACCATATGTTCTGATCATGGTTTCTCATAACCAAACTTATCCCACATCCTCCTCGCTTTTCCAATTAAATACTCCATTGTTTCTCTCTTTAGAAAACAAACATGCACAAAACAATAAAAAGAATTTTAAAAATGAAAAAAAGAGAGAAAACCCAAGAAACATGCAAGGCACACACAAAACCCATAAAATCACAAAATTAGAAACCATAATGTATAAACAAAAGAGAATTAAGACAAAAATAGTTCCACAAAAATAATATGAGACAAAAAAGTCCTGAAAAATAAATACCACAGAGTACATTTTATGTGGCTATCTACTGTTGGTCGAAAGGCCTACTCCTTTTTGTCTGTTTTGTTTTATCTCTGTTTTGTTTTCAGCTTTTTTATTTTTATTGTTTCATTTTTATTGCCTGTGTAATTCACTTTTTTCCATTTGTTTAACATACCAACCAGTTTCCTCTCACTCCTCTCATCCTGTCCCCCTCCCCTTTCCCATCTAGTTCTTCCCCATGTACTCCACTTTCATCTCCATTCAGAAAGGGACAGACCTCCCAAGGTCTTGCACAAAGCATGGCACATCATTTTGAAACAGGACCCAGCTCCTCCCTTAATGCAAGGAAGGTTCATCATGGGGAATAGGTTACCAAACACTAGCTAAGCACCACGTAAGGTCCTGCTCTCACTGTTAGAAGCCTTACCAGGAAATTAAGCTACAGTATTATCACACACATACAGAAGGCCTAGGTTGGTCCCATTCAGGCTCCTTGACTGTTGGTATGGTGAGCTCAGGTCTGCTGTCTCTATAGGTTCCTCAATCACAACACCCATGCCTGGTACTTTATCTCCTCCCATTCTTCCACAGGACCCTCAGAGCTTAGCACAGTGCTTATGTGTGGATCTCTGCTTCTATTTCCATCAGTTACTGGATAGAGTATCTCTGATGGAAATTAGGGAAGTCATCGATCTGCTTCTAGTATATAGCCAACCAGTTCAGGCACCCTCTCTAGCATTGCTAAGAGTTTTATTTTAATTCATCTTTGTAGGTTCCTAAGGATTTCCCTGGAACTAGGTTTCTCCCTAATCTAAAATTGCCCCCATATATACATCTCCATTTTTAATTCCCCTCTCCATCATGCCTCCAACCCCCTCCCACATCCAGTCCTCCTGACCTGTTCCCTGTAGTTTCCATCCCTCCATTTCCCCCTCCAAGTTTCCCCAGGAGATCTTTTATACTTCACCTTCCCAGAAAAATCCTAACATCCCAATCCTTGAGCCCACCTTGGTTTTTTTGTCTCTCTGGAGCTGTGGATCGTAGGTTGTCTATCCTATACTTTACTCCTAATAACCACCTATAACTGAAAACATATCATTCTGTCATTCCGGGTCTGGGTTACCTCATTCAGGATGATTCTTTCTAATTTCATCCATTTGCCTAAAAATTTCATAAGGTCATAATTTTTTAATGATGAGCAGTACTCCATTATATAAATGTACCATATTTTTCTTACCTGTTTTTCAGCTGAGGGGCATCTAGGTTGTTTCCAGGTTCTGGCTATTACAAATAATGCTGCTATGAACAAAGCTGAGCAAGTGTCCTTGTGGTGCGATTGCACATCTTTGGGGTATGTGCCTAAAATTGATATAGCAGTTTCCAAAGAAGTTGGACAAGTTTGCACTCCCACCAGCAATGGAGGAGTGTTCCCCTTATTCCATATCCCCTCCAATATAAGCTGTCATCAGGGTTTTTGAGCTTAGTCATTCTGACAGGTATAACATGGCATCTCAGAGTCATTTTGATTTACATTTCCCTGATGATTTAGATTGCTGAGCAATTCTTTATGTGTCTTTTGGCCATTTAAGATTATTTTGTTGAGAATTCTCTCTTAAGATCTGTACCCCCCTTTTAATTTTTATTTGGTATTTTGAATTTTAACTTCTTGAAAACTTTATATATTTTATAAATTAGATCTCTGTCAGATGTGGGCTTGGTAAGGATGTTTTCCCACTCTGTAGGCTGCCATTTAGTCTTATTGACAGTGTCCTTTGCATTACAGAAGCCTTTCAGGTTTAGGAGGTTCCATTTATTGATTGTCGATCTCAGTGGCTGTGTTACTGATGCTATATTAAGGAAATAGTCTCATGTGTCAATGTTTTCAAGGCTACTTCCCATTTTATCTTCTATCAGGTTCAGTGTCACTGAATTTATGGTAACGTCTTTGATCCACGTGGACTTGAGTTTTGTGCATAGTGATATTTATCAATCTATTTGTATTCTTCTACATGTCAACATCCATTATGCCAGCACCAGTTGATATAAATGCTTTCTTTTTTCCATTGTACCATTTTGGTTTCTTTTTCAAAAATCAGGTGTTCATAGGCATGCAGATTACTGTCACAGACTTTGATTCAATTCCATTGACCCATGTGTCTGTTTTTATGCCATCACCAAGCTGTTTTTATTATGATAGCTTTAGAGTAGAGCTTTAAGTCAGGGATTGTGATGCCTCCAGAAGTTGCTTTCTTGTACAGGATTGTTTTACCTATCCTGGATTTTTAGTTTTTCCATATGAAGTTGAGTAATGCTTTTTTTGACATCTGTGAAGAATTGTGTTGGGGTTTTGATGGGCATTGTAATGAATTTGTAGCTTGTTTTTGGTAAGATTGCCATTTTTACTATGTTGTACTACCTATCCAAGAGTATGGGAGACCTTTCCATTTTCTGATACCTTCTTCAATTTCTACCTTCAAAGAGTTAAAATTCTTGTCACATAGGGGAGTTACCACAAGATATTTTATATTATTTGTGGCTACTGTAAAGGGTGATGTTTCTCTGTTTTTTTTTTTCTTGACTCACTTATCATTTGTAAACAGGAAGGTTACTGATTTTTTGAATTAATCTTATATCATGCCACATTACTGAAGTTGTTATTTATCAATTGGAGGAGTTCAAAGGGCCTATTCTTAAGTGTGATTAATATACCTAGTGAGACTCCACTGGAGAAAACTTATTTTTGCTTTGCAAATAGACACCAATTAGAGATAACTTCTTGGTTATGGATGGAAGTCCATTTCTACTTCCCCTGCTCAGTGCTGGAACCCCGTCTAGCTTTAACTTGTGTAGCCCTAAATGTGCTGCCACAGTCCCTATGAGCTCATATGCAATCAGTCCTGTTTTGTCTGAAAAACACTGATTCTGTGATATCATACATCCCCTTTGGCTCTTACAATGTTTCTGCCTCCTCTTCACTGATTCCTGAGGGGAGGGGTTTTATAAAGTCATATCATTTCATACTACCATTTAGAAACCTTTGAAATTTCATACTCTCTCTGCACTCTCCAGTAGTAGGTCTCTTTATTATTTCCCGTCTATTGTGAGAAGAAACTTGTCTGAGAAAATTAAGAAAGACACTGATCTATGCCTATGCAGTATTTCATTGGGAGTCATTTGTTTTCAATGATCCTTCAGCAGAACAGTAGTATGGGTTTGACCCTAGGCATTTGGCCTTTCTAGTCCCTGGCTTGGCCACCTGAGAAGTGTCTAACATGAGTACCATCCCAATGATTGGATCTAATATCCAATCAGGTATTGGCTGGTTACTCCCACAATGTATATGCTATGATTGCCACAGTGTTATCTTTTAGGGAAGTCTTCTCTCTAGATTTCAGGTTTATAGCTGGAATTGTGATTGCCTTTCTCCTGTGGTAGTGTGCAAAGTACTTTCCAGTGCCAGGAACAGTACTCAGGAGGGGTGAAAGCTCTATTTAGGTACTTAGGTACCCTGTTTTCAATCAGATATGTAAGTGTTGCTGTCAGCAATAGGGGTTTACTATCAGTTTGTGGAGAACAATTAATGGTCTTGGAAACAGCCTGAGATGTTTGGATGTTTCTGTTTTACCTTTGTGGTCAATAACTCAATTATATCTAATCCATTTCTGGCACTGGAGGTTAGCTTGATGGTGAAATCTCTCTAGTTGTGGCATTATCTTGTGTTATTTGGTGATTCCATTTAGATTTATTTCATATAGACACATATTGTATGTTTTCCCTTGTATGTGAATATTAGGTTGTAAGTCTTTGATACACATTATACAGTCCATATAACCACAAAAGTTATGTATAGGATGAGGAACTAGGTGAGAGTAGAGGATATTCCAAGGGAGAGGAAACAGAACATATAATTATAGACAGATGGGGCTACTGGATCAGGAGTAGTAATAGAATATACAGTTATATATAGAGAGGAGGGTAGCTGGAACAGGAGAATTAAATGGGGAGGGAAAAGGAAGAGGAAAGAATGGGAAGAGGAAGGGAAGGGAGTGCAGGGAAGGACAACTAATACAAAGGGCCGTATGAGTAGTCATATGGAACTCCAATACTGAAAAAGCTTTTTTGTTTGTTTTATTTGTTGTTGTTGTTGTTTTTTTTTTTATTTTTTGGTTTTTCAAGACAAGGCTTGTCTGTGTAACAGCCCCGGCTATTCTGAAACTAGATTTCTAGACCAGGCTGGCTTCGAACTCACAGAGATCCACCTGTCTCTGCTTCCTGAGTGCTGGGATTAAAGGTGTGCATCACCACTGCCAAAGGAAGTGTCTTAATTCATGTTTTTTTTTGCCTTGTATTGACTATATAATGTGACCATCTCATTCATATAATGACACAATAGAATGTGAGGTTTTGTTTGTAATTTTATTATTATTATTATCATTATATTTCAGATTTATTTATAAAGTTGAAGGATAATTCATAGAAAATGGCAAGTGCCCAGTTTGATCACATGCTTAGCTATTTTTCAATTGGCTCAATTAAATTTTGGTTAAACAAAGGGTGAACATATGGCTGTCTAATTTTTGGCTACCATAATTGTGTTGACTGTGTGTCATAGCCTGATCACCAGTAACATTGTAAACATGTGCATCTATAAAAAGATTAACTCTGATTATTGTTCAATGGGGATCTATTTCAGCCACAGGAAAGCAATTCTGCATACTCTACATGTGCTTGAAAATAACATCATGTTGTGTTGATAGCTACAACCCTAAAAAACATAGGTGATAATCATAAATTTTCCTTCTTAAAAGCATCTATGTTTTTATGACATTCTCCTCTTTAATGCTTATTATCATTTTCTCTGATCTGTTGCAAATTATCTAAGAGTAAAACGCGCCCATTTTGATCACTACTGACTGTACATTCTATTATATTCCTTAACAAACACCAGGTATCCAATTTTTATCATTATTACATATGTAATATGCATTTACACATATAGATGATATTTATGAATTTTATACTTAAGGATTCACTAATTTTCATCATCTTGCTCCCAGTTTCTAATAAAGTTTTAGATAACTGTTAGGTTCACTATAAACTGTAATTGTAGGTTTTTTGTGTTTTTTCAGATGGCCACTAAGAATGTAACCTATTGATTTATAATAACCTCCAATTCTATTACTTACTGAACATTTATATATATGTATATATATATTCATATATATAGCATTATATAAAGAGAATGCTTTCATTGGTAATGTATAAATATATTTATGTAAATTTATTTCTTCATCCAATAAAATCACCAATCAAGAGTTGAATATAGAGGCAACATTTAACATATTGATGTAATATTCTAGCCATGGTTGGGTATTTATTTGAATTCCTTAAAGATTATACTTTAATTATTAGGCTGGTTCTTACCGCTGGGGCTTCTGATGATTTTTTTTCTAGTTTTTACCCTAGTCTTTTAGATCAAAATAGTCTTAAATATTGAATAAAAAAGTTTATGAAATTGAAGTTGTGTTGAATTTATTTGAAAGCTATCTTCTACTAATGACTAACTTCAGGGAATAATTTTCCTAATGTCTACCAATGTGCTGGGTCCGCAACTGAGTTAAAATATATTTATTTGCTCTATTTAGTATTAAAAGAGAAAAATGAATTGACTACTGGGAGTAAAATAGCATAAAAATAAATGGACCTAGTTCTGTTTGCTTAAGAAATATGTGTTTGCATTTACACCTTCTCAATTAGAGCACCAATAAAATGTAGCTGATTTCTGCGTTAACTCTTTTTGCAAAATAGCAAGATTGTGGAAAATGTTGCCAAATACACATGAAAAACATTCAAATCCTGAACACCTACAGGGCATACTTTTACATAACTTCCGGAATATGTGCTCATGACTTTTAATCTTTTTAAATCTGACAGTTTCAGTGTTAAACTGTAAACTAATATCCCCCAATTTTTTTTATTTCATGTTTTTTGTTTGTTTGTTTGTTTGTTTTTTTCGAGGCAGGGTTTCTCTGTGGTTTTGGAGCCTGTCCTGGAACTAACTCTTGGAGACCAGGCTGGTCTCGAACTCACAGAGATCCGCCTACCTCTGCCTCCCGAGTGCTGGGATTAAAGGCGTGCGCCACCACCGCCCGGCTTATTTCATGTTTTTTAAACTCTTCTCTCAATCCACCACCCCCCCCCGTGTATGTATGTGTATGTGTGCGTGTGTATGTTTAGAATAACGGAAGGCAGAAGGGAAGAAAGGGAGAGAAGAAAAGCATGAAGGAGGTAGGGAGAGAGGGAGGGAAGGAAGGAAGGAGAGGGGTCACAAGCCAATGTTTTTCTGTACTACCTGAAAGTCCTATAAATGGAAAATTATGCATTAGGGGTAGGATTGTTTTCTTTCATGACTCTGTTTCTTCATAATATTTTATATCTATTACTTCGCAAAGAAAAGGAAATACATCATTTATGGTGAGATTACATTTTACTTTATAAAAACATTCCTTGAATATTTTATTACTTAGCAACCATAAAATCAATCCTGGGCATCAAAATAGGTTTTTTTCTCAGTTTGTGAAAAATAAGTAGTATAGTTAAAGAGCTTTGCTAGAGCCATGCTCCTAAATGTTTACCTGTCTGACAGTTAAATGAATCTCAGTGAATTAACTTTTACCCTCTCCAGCAGCAGGGTAATTGTAGGAATTTTCTCAGCAGGACTCACAACACGCAACACCATACCTTAGCGCACTCAAACCATCACTCGGAGTGAGTCTGAAAAGCACTCAAAGAAAAGTTAAATCACTTTACTCTAGATTGGTTCAGCTAACTTTTGGGAATATTCTCATATTTTTGCTTGACATTGTATTTCATCCTCAGTACTCAGTCCTAAGGGAAACTTATTCTCCCTTGTCTGTTTTTTTCTGAGGGGATGCTGACTTCATCATGATAGTTCCAACTCTGAACAGACTTTTCATCCCAGGTGGCTGAGTAGAGGAAAAAAAAAAAAAACAAATTTCAGTATAATAGATTTTAACAACCACCATCACAACAAGAAATCCTGGAGAAAATTTTACTTTGGTTGCTTGGAATGTCTTTAACTGTCACTCATTTATTTTTACTTCTTTCATTTCCTTCAAACATTATTACTGTTTAAGTAAATAGAATAACTTGCAATCCTCCAGATTGCAAGAGAAATGTTGAAAATATGGCAAAGAATGCAGAGTGAATGCTGTCCTTAATGAACTCAGAATCTAGAGAAGCAAACAGCTATAGTGTCATTTAAAAATTCCAGCTTATAATAACAACTATTCAAAATGTATCTGTTTCTTACAGGTAGACAAGCTAAGACATGCAAAGGTTTTTATTGCTTCATTAAAGAGTAATGTTTAGGCAATGGAAATCTGAAGACTAGTTAGATAGTTCCTACCTTACTTGCTCAATGATGAGATGATTCCTCAAGGTAAGAGATTTTAAAAATAGAAGAGTATATCAGCATGCAAAAAGATGCAAATAGATTTATATATATCACTCTGCACCAAACTCATGTCTTAGTATATCAAAGAATTCAGCATAAAACCAGATACACTGAAACTGGTAGAAGAGAAAGTAGGGAAATAACTTTGAAAACATTGGCAGAGGAGACAGTCTCCAGAATAGCACACCAGTAGTGCTGAAACTAAGATTTATAATTAATAAATTAGACCTCATGAAACTGAAAATTTTATAAAAAGTAAAGGACACTGTCAACAGGACAAAAACAACAGCCTACATGATGGGGAAAGATTTCCCCCAACCCCATATGTGACAGGGGATTACTATCCAAAATATTTGCAGAACTCAAGAAACTAGACATTAACAAACCAAATAAACCAATCAAAATGGGATAAAGCTCTAAACAGAATTCTCAACAAACGAATCTCAAATGGACCAGAAACACTTATAGAAATGTACAACATACTTAGCCATCAGGGAAATACAAGTCAAAATGACTCAGATTCCATCTTATATCAGTCAGAATGGCTAAAATCAAAACCACAACTGACAACTCATACTGGTGAGGATGTGGATGAAGGTGAACACTCCTTCACTGATGGTGAGAGTGCACACTTGTACAGCCACTTTTAAAATCAATATGGAAATTCCTCAGGAAATTAGGAATTCATCTAGATCAAGACTCAGCTATACCACTCTTGGGAATATACCCAAAGAATGCGCCATCCTACCACAGTGAACTAGCTCAACTATATTCACAACAACATTACTCATAATAGCCAGAAAATGGAAACAACCTAGATGCTCCTCAACTGAACAATGGGTAAAGAAAATGTGGTACATTTACACAATGGACTCAGCTGTTAAAAATAATGCTGTCATGTTATTTGCAGGCAAATGGATGAAACTGAAAAGACAAGACCCAGAAGGACAAGCATGGTATGTACTCACTTATAAGTGGACATTAGCTGTTAAATACCGTATAATCATGCGACAATTGATAGGTTTTGAAAGGTTATTTAACAAGAAGTACTCAAGGGGGAATGAATAACTCTCCCTGGAAGAGGGAAATAGAATAGATATTTCAGGTGGAATGGGTTTGTGGAGATTGTATCAGGAAGGATCAGGTGAGAAAGTGGGGGAAAGTATACTGGGAGACACATTTGGAATTGGGTCATATTCCAGGGTCAATGTAGAAAACCGGCACAGTGAAAACTCCCAGGAATCAATGAAGGTTACTCTAGAGAAGACTCTTAGTAATGGAGGACATAGAGCCTGAATTGGCCATCTTCTTTAATCTAGCAAGATTTCCAGTGGAAGAATTGGGACACTAGCCCAGTCACAATACTTTCGATCTAAAATTTGTCTTGCTTACAAAATATACTGCGATAAAGTTGGTGCAGAAAGTATAGGGGTGGCCAACCAATGACTACTCCAACTTGAGATCCTCGCCATGAGAGGGAGCCCACACAGAACACTGCCTGGAGGTCCAAGAACCAGAGACTGATAGTCCAGAGACCTAGGATCAAACTAAACATGACAAGTAAAACAAACAAACATAGAATGAAATAATGCTTAATGATACATTGTTATAATTGTAGAAAAGATCCTAGCATAATCATTATCAGAGAGGTCTCATCCAGCAACTTATGAGAGAACATATAGAGAGCCACAGACAAACATTAGGTAGAGTTCAGAGAATCATGCTAAGAGGGAGAGGAAGGACTATAGGAACCAGAGGGGTCAAGACCACTATAAGAAAACTGCCCACAGAATCAACTAAACAAGGCTCATAGGAGCTCAGAGAGACTGAACTCACAACCGGGGAGCGTGTATGGGTCTGATGTAGGTCCTGTACATCTATGCTATAGTTGTATAGCTTTGTCTTTATGTGTGACTACTAACAGTTCGAACAGGGGCTGTCTCTGACTTCTTTGCCTGCTTTCATGCCCCCTTTCCTCCTCCTGAGTTTCTTGTTGAGCCTTAATATGAGGGGTTGTGCCTAGCTTTATTATGACTTGATAAAATATTTTTGGTTTATATTTCTGGGAGGCCTGCCAGTTTCTGAAGGGAAAGGAGGAGTAGGTTAGGAGGACAGGGGACTTGCGGGGGCACTGGTAGGAGTGTAGGGAGGGAAAACTGTGGTTGGAATAAAATACATGAAGGAAGAAAAAAAGGAATAAGAAAAAATATGAAAGTGATAGTCTCAGTAAAGATAACAAATGCTTACATGTAAAAAGTTACAATGTGTTTTGATCCAATTCAAGGTCATAGTGTATAACATGATATAAGTTCTCCTTCATTTAGAGATGTAGGCAATAAAAAATTTACCTTGATCATTTCAATAGATTAATGGGATATTTTCTACAGAAATTGTCATTGGCCAAGTAACTATTATCACAAAATGACTAGAGGTACAATCTCAGATGAATTTAATCGATGTTATTTTCTTTTTGGTTATGCTAAGTACCACAAACACTTCCCCAAAACTTCTTGAACTTATCCTGCTAATTGCAGAGAATCTTGTGAAGGGAAGAGGCTAACAATTCATTTAACTTAATAAATAAAATACATTTAATGAGTGTGCTATAGACATGGAGTATACTTTCAAACTTAAATAAGGATATTATATTTATGAATATGTCATGACATAGGTTAATTCTGGGCCAATGTAAGTCAGCTAGTTTATATTTGGTATTTTGCAGTTGTAAAAACTCATTTATCTGGGCACTCTTGTATAAACTCATACCACTGGAACTTCATTTTTCTGATAAATGCTACAAATATACATTAATAAGCTTGCTTCTCCCATGCTATTTTTGAAAGGGCATAGTAAATTTATGTAATTCTATTTCTTATCTTCTTAAAGAGTCATCATTTCTTGAAACTCCCTTTTATAATTGTGGAACTTTTGATCAAGGGATTATTTTATTATGTATACTGTTTATAAGAGGGTAGTCTGAGATCACCTATTTCAGATGTCCTATATTTATGATGGAGACCTGTCAGTGTAGTCCATCTCACTGGATCTGTGTGGAAGAATGGAATGCAGATGCTTATTTTTCTAATAAGTGATTTCATATATCTCAATATTTGACACTTGTTAATTTTGACAATAATCCAATCCTATCATTTCCTAAACAAATAATTTGCAGTTCAATCATGGGAAGCAGATTTTCTTCCAGAATTATAAAAGACTATTGACTTCTCAAGCTTTTAAGGTATCAACCCAGGTTTTGTTTTTTGTTTTTGTAGTGTAGTAATTGTTACATATCCCAAACCTGTGTACATGTATCATAAAGTTTTCAGTAGGAAGAATTTTAGTGATATTCTTCCAAGGCAAACATACTTATGACTTATTAATGTGTTTTTTTATTGTATGCTTGTGACAGTAGTGTCTCATTACAGATATCTAGGTAAGTGGGAATGCAGCCTCAAAGCAAAATGTTTAAAAACAGAAAGCATTAAGAAAAATAAAACCCCAAGTATGTAATATGGTCTTAATTCAGGCTCTAAATTTATGTAAAATATGTGCAATTAAAATTGTTTTATAGAACATTCTGTGAAACCAAGCATCTTGAGTTCACTAGTAAAAAGAAACTCCTGCCTACGTTGTATGCCCTTATCCTGAGTGTTATGGTATCTGTTATCTTTATTCTTCTCAGTTGCCCTAAGTTTAATGAAAATGGGAACATTCTTGATATTGCTCAAAGGAACAGCTCTAGAAGTCAGTGTTCAACTGCCTTGAAAATCCAAATGATTATTTTTTTGTTCTATAATGCCATACCTCAAGCAACACTTGTCATTTAAAGAGATGCATCATTTTGCAGCCATAAATAGAGACTTCCTGTATTCTCTAGTCAATCTGTAGGAGAGAAAAAGCTTCCCTGTTGAAAACACGTTAAACAATTTTGCCTATGAACAAATGAGAACTTCAGGCAGTGAAAAATTAAAGCTTTTTTGAATGCCAACATGTGGTGCAGTTTTACAGAAAAAAATATTTTATAGGTAATTGGCTGTCTCCTCAGAACAATGACTCTCTGTCAGGTTGGCTTCATTTCTGTTCTCTTAAAATGAGAATGATTTTGTATCTGGGAACTGTGTGCCTTTCTCTGTTAGAACTGCCAGTTCTTGTAGTCCTACCCATGTGTCCTACATCTTATCTTACCTGATAAAATGCTCTTATAGAGCCATTTTTTGAGAGTTTTGAAGCTTCATTTCTGCAAATTAAATTCTTGGCTTTTGAAGTTTCAGGTTTTACTTCTGATGAGTTAGGTACATACCCCGATAAGAAATGAAGAGGAAAAATATTTCACCTCACTTAAAATCTTCCCCATATATGTTAACTATCTCATCTGGAAGGTGAGAAAGGGCTTTAGTAGCCTTTTCAAGTTACAATTAAGGGAACCAGAGGTTTTATAGAGGGAATTCTAAGCAATACATGTTTTGAAAAATATATGTCTTGTCAACTTCATATCCTGGTCCATCTTCCTTGAAAACCTCTCCTTTATTTTTATTGGCTTTTTCCCACTTTTCTATTCCATATCATTAATCTAAAAGGTGAAATACTAGCCATGTTTCATAACTTTACTATTTTTCTTGTTAGAAATAAATTCATGGTTTGATTGTTGTAATACTGACTTCTTCCTTATCCTACTTCAATGACATGCAATTAGAATATGAAAATATATTAATAAACTTATCTTTCTTATTTGTTTTGGTCTGGATTTTTAAACGAGAAACCAATGATACTTTGACATTTTAGAAGAGATTTCTGCTCCTAAGTTATCACATGAAAAGATAGGGATACCAGTTAGAACATGTTATAATAAAAATGCTGTGGTACAAACCTTTGTTGCAATAGGTGTCACTAAATAAAATGTACTTAGAGGAATATCACATGTTTATTTTAATCCTATATTACTAGGAACTAAAAAGCATGTAATTGGTTTTTTGGTTTTTTTTTTTTTTTTTTGGTTTTTTGAGACAGGGTTTCTCTGTGGTTTTGGAGCCTGTCCTGTAACTAGCTCTTGTAGACCAGGCTGGCCTCGAACTCACAGAGATCTGCCTACCTCTGCCTCCCAAGTGCTGAGAAGCTTCTGTAAAGCAAAGGACACTGTCACTAAGACAAAAAGGCAACCCACTGACTGGGAGAAGATCTTCACCAACCCCGCAACTGACAAAGGTCTGATCTCCAAAATATATAAAGAACTCAAAAACCTGACCATAAAGGGCTAACCAACCCAATTAAAAAATGGGGCACTGAACTGAACAGAGAATTCTCAACAGAAGAAGTTCGAGTGGCCAAAAGACATTTAAGGTCATGTTCAACTTCTTTAGCGATTAGGGAAATGCAAATCAAGACAACTTTAAGATACCATCTTACACCTGTCAGAATGGCTAAAATAAAAAAACACCAATGATAGCCTTTGCTGGAGAGGTTGTGGAGAAAGGGGTACACTCATCCATTGCTGGTGGGAATGCAAACTTGTGCAACCACTTTGGAAAACTGTGTGGCGGTTTCTCAGGAATTTGGGGATCCACCTACCCCTGGACCCAGCAATACCACTCTTGGGAATATACCCAAGAAATGCCCTATCATACAACAAAAGTATATGCTCAACTATGTTCATAGCAGCATTGTTTGTAATAGCCAGAAACTGGAAACAACCTAGATGCCCTTCAATGGAAGAATGGATGAAGAAAGTACGGAATATATACATATTAGAGTACTACTCAGCAGCAAAAAACAATGACTTCCTTAATTTTGCATGCAAGTGGACAGAAATAGAAAACACTATCGTGAGTGAGGTGAGCCAGACCCAAAAAGAGGAACAGGGGATGTACTCGCTCATATTTAGTTTCTAGCCATAAATAAAGGACATTGAGCCTATAATTCGTGATCCTAGAGAAGCTAAATAAGAAGGTGAACCCAAAGAAAAACATATAGGCATCCTCCTGAATATTAACCTTCATCAGGCAATGAAAGGAGACAGAGACAGAGACCCACATTGGAGCACCGGACTGAAATCTCAAGGTCCAAATCAGGAGCAGAAGGAGAGAGAACACGAGCAAGGAACTTAGGACCGCGAGGGGTGCACCCACACACTGAGACAATGAGGATGTTCTATCAGGAACTCACCAAGGCCAGCTGGACTGGGTCTGAAAAAGCGTGGGATAAAACCGGACTCGCTGAACATAGCGGACAATGAGGACTACTGAG
Organism: Chionomys nivalis; assembly: GCF_950005125.1. NCBI lineage: Eukaryota > Metazoa > Chordata > Mammalia > Rodentia > Cricetidae > Chionomys > Chionomys nivalis. Next base: position 12,752,709 of record NC_080112.1, on the reverse strand, counting down.
AACTAAAAAAAAATGGCAATGGGTTTTTGATCCCACTGCACGTACTGGCTTTGTGGAAGCCTAGGCAGTTTGGATGCTCACCTTACTAGTCCTGGATGGAGGTGGGTGGTCCTTGGACTTCCCACAGGGCAGGGAACCCTGTTTGCTCTTAGGGCTGACGAGGGAGGGGGACTTGATTGGGGGACGGGGAGGGAAATGGGAGGCGGTGGCGGGGAGGAGGCAGAAATCTTTAATAAATAAATAATAAAAAAAAAATTGAAGGCAGTGTCCTGGAGCAATGCCTTTCTTCTAAGCCAGTGCTTATTCTCTTGTTTCTATGTTTGGTTAGTTGCTTGGAAAGTTCTAAAATAATTTCATAGACTTAAAGAAGCAATTAAGTGATAGGAATTTTTGAAGCTATATTAGTGTTATTATATTTTAACATCTAAGAATGCTATTTTGGAGCAACTAACGCAAAGCAAAGTAATATTCAGCTTAAGTTGGCTTTTGCCTAGAACTAATTTATATCCAGTAAATTTTACCCATTTGGAATATTAAATTTTATTAGTTATAAGGCATGTATAGTACATGTTCAAAACATTTCTATTCATATAAAAAAGTTTCTTCATGTCCCTTTATAGTTAATCCTTTCTTCCTACACCAAGTTCTTGGCAAGCAGCAAATGGGCTATATTTAGTGTGATTTTTTTTATGAGTTTGACTTTTCTGAAATGCCACACAAGTGACATAGATTTTATGCTGAGTATTTTTCACTTAATATAATTGTTTCAAAAGTATCCATGTTGCTCATATGCCACAATCAGTTTTAGGATAAAATAATATATGTACTTTGTTGTTAGGTTAAAACATGAAACAAATGAGAAGACATTTCAATAATCTTCCTTCAAAAATCATCAGCATATTAATTTATTTTAAAATATTAACTCCTGGTTTTATTGATGCATATGGGGTTTATAATGTACATATTGCAGTGTTCGTAAGCTTAACTTTAAGATCTATAAGTTTCATAAACTATATCAGTCATCTACTAATTTCTGTACATTTAGGGATCTTATTTGCAATTTCTAACCTTTGTGATGCACCTGTGCATTTGTGAAGACACTGTGCTCCTGAGAGTAGAAACCCTGGATATAAACTGATCACAGGTTTCTCAGTTTGAGAAATAAAAGAAAGGGGCTTGGTTATAGTAAGTATAATGAATATGAAAAAAGATAATTCTATTACTCAGAAGGATCAGTATGGTGGAAAAAGTACAAATCAGATTATAAAAATTAACAAACATATCGACAAAAACAGTATATTGGAATAACTCCCCTTTATTGAATAACACATTAAGCATTTAATTTCTATTACTGTACTAAACACTTGTTTTAGGTTTTCCCTTAAAAATATTTACTTAGTTTGCTATTCTTCTTGAAGAGTCTCTTTACTCCTGTGCCTTAGAAATAACTGCATTTATATTCTTCACCTAACATTTTAATAAATATATCTAAACATGTTTTCTTATCGCCCATAGTTAATTAATATATTTCTCCTCCCATTATCACAAGCACATGTGTAGTTTACTTCCCTACATTTGATGATTCTTATCTTTAATCTTTGTGTTTCAGAATCCCTGGGAGCTTGTCGTTACATGTTTGCCATCATCACTATTACTAAATGATTGTTGTGTATGGGGCTGCTGAACACATGAGTGAGTTGGATTTGGTAGTAAGCCTTGTCCTTCATATTATTGTTCATGTATCTGTTTTTTTTTAAACTTTGATGTTCATGTATCTGAGCAATATGGCTCAGAAGTCAAACGCAATGTCACAAAACCTGAGTACCTGAATTTAGTTCTTGAAACCTCAATGGTAGATGGAGAGCAAAGACCTCTTAAAGTTGTTCTCTGACTTCTATATGTGCAATTTGAGAAGTATACCCCTACATATGCAAGTGAATATAAAATAACTGTGTGCTCATGTGGTTTATATGTGTGTTCAGGTGTTCATTTCTTTGTATGAGGGTTTGTAGGCAAGAGGTTGTAGGTTGACATTGTTCACACTTTATTCCTTCAGATGGGCACTTTTCCTGAAAGTGGAGCTCACAGATTGGCTAGACTGTCTGGCCAGAGTCATAGAGATCCTCCAGTATCTGCTTCGCCTTCTTTGCGGTTGCACTGGTATGTGACTTCTGCTATTCTTTTATGTAGGTATCAGAGAACTCCGGTTCTCATGTTTGCAAGGCAATGTCTTTCCCATTGAGATCCCTCCTCAGCCAAAATTTATTTGCATTATAACTAAAAGAAAACATTTCCTGTTTCTTCCTTGGGCCAGATATTTTTGCTGCTTACTCTGCATTTGGTGAGTAGGAAGGAGGGAGGAGAGTAGGGAGAATGAGAGAGAGTTGTCTTACTGGTTTTCATTCCATTTGAGCATCCTTAAATTCACACTGTTAGTTAACTAAACCTTAAAGTTTGCTCTGCAACATACTGCTTCAAACCTAATGTGTCCCATCATCTTTTATATCCTTTTTCTATTTTCATAACAGATTTTCCCACCTTGGGCTGATTTCTTTTTCAGTCCAATTCCATCATCATTCTACTCCATCTGGCATTTCTCGCTTTATAGAGGTAAAACAGACACGCAGTTAGGATCTGGTTTTTGAATCAATGCTTTTAACCAATAAGCTATATAGCATTCTGCATGTGGTCTTAAAAATTCCCCAACTGAATAAAAAGGCACAATCTCCTCAAGAAACATTTATCTTCATTAAAATTGGCACAACAACATGGAAACATTGCTAAACTTTTATCCTTAGCTCTTGTCTCTCCAGAGTATTTCTATATATATTCATAGAGCTATTTTTGTTTAAACTATTGCTGGTACTGTAAATAGTTTTATTTTTGCTTTGTTTTCATTTATAAGCCATAATGGAGAAAAGAAATCTCGTCTTAATCAGTTACCTATAAAACAACAGCAGAACATTTGGTCCTTGACTAGTTTTAGAGATGAAAGGATATTAAGCTTTTTAATTTTAAATCCACTGAATACAAGTAAACTAAAGCTTAAAGTACTTTAATTAGGAAGAGCAGTTTGTGCATATTTAAGTGGCTATGAAAACTAAATCACATGCATTTGAAAAGTGTTTGGAAATCCAAAATAAACTCAGTCTGTTTCCCATGATGGATGTTTTATCCATCTGAGTCTCCCTCTCACAGATATGTCAGAAGTATTCATGCCTAAAGAGAAAGGCTGTAGAGTAAATGAATCCTCAGTGACTCTCTCTTGAAAACTTTGAAAAGTACCTGTGAAATCAAGTTGGTTCAGTTCATTGCTGTGTAGTTTCTGTACAATCCACAATGCATATTTACCTTTTCTTTTTAAATGGACAAATATAGAGGGCTCATATTTTTTCTTCTGTTCAATATTTTTAGTCAAATGTATTCTCTTCAAAAAGATTCAGGAGGCGAGCCTGTAAGGCCTAATTGGTAAAGAAAAAAGAATGGTCATATCAAACTCATTTCCCTGTAAATTGAGGACCATCCTTAGGCCAGTAAAGTATGTATTACATGACTGTAAATCATGCACAGATGGCAATGAGGGAGATACTTTGATTGAACTAATGGCTCTCCTAAATCATTGTCTTTTTGAGTGAAAACCTATCTGTGATGTGGGACCCCCCTCTGTATGCTGTAAATACTATTGGTTAATAAACTATCTAAGTTTTTCTATTATCCCAGCACTCACTATATAGATTTTGTTTCTTAGAATAGATCTACTTGTTTTGAAAAATTGAAAACACACTTTGACCATGCATTCTCTGATTTTCTCTCCTTGGTCTTCCAGACCTCCACCTATTCTATAGATCTTACTTTAAAAAAATATCTATCTCCTAACTCACATGTTGATTTTGAAATCAAAATAGTTTGCCCCTACAAACTGCCTGCCTTGTTATTTAAGCTTGAATGATGCTAAGTCTAAGTTACTTTACACTTCATCTTCTCATAAATAATAGTACTAGACGACTTAGGTATACACCAAACTATCCTATCCTCTCATTAGCTTACCATATCTCATATCTGCTGATCAATCAATATTAATCTTAGATAGTTTTAAAAATTCATTATCCACTTTCATTTATAACAAATAGTGTTCTTGTGCTTGTCAAAAAGATATTGTATGACAAATTTATAGTAATAGAATCAAAGAGTTTGTAGCACTTAACTTTTGCTTTTCATTTACATATAAAGACTTTTCTGTATTGTCACTGATATTTCTTTAATCACTGGCTTTCAAGTAAAAGGCATAGAAGTAAAATAGTAGTAAGAAGATAGGGAAATACAAAAATAGTGAGAAATTTCATGAGACTCAAAAACAGGAATCCGACTGGGCTTAAGGGAGAAGCAGACACAAATACTGTCGGGATTTGTTAACTTTTATCTCTCCTTTTCCCTTGTTTATAGGCTTTATTCTGTCTTCACATGATTGACCAAATGTCGGATTGTAGTTCTTAAATTTCCTCAAGACTTTCCTCAAGAGAGACTAACTTTATTTTTTACTCTCCAAGTCCTATTTCACACAAAGGTCTTGTCTTGATTTGGTTCCCGATGCAGGTTTAAACTTAATACCCATATTTTGATGTATGGAATGGCTACCCTCTCATTATCTGCATTTATAGGTAGGAAGTTCTAGGAGAAACTGGTATAAGATATGGTAGTATATATACACACATGCCCTTAAATATATGCATTTATGAGTTACGTAATATTTATTATTCTTTTCATTTATGTATATTAATGTTACATAGAATAACAAATTTCTCGTTTACATAAGTGATATTATTTATAGTCTCTTGAAATATTTCTAACAATGAAGAACTTGCTACCACTTGAAGTGTACTTAGATTCTTTTTTTATTGATTTTTATTGAGCTCTAGATTTTTCTTTGCTCCCTTCTCTGCCTCTCCCCTTCCATTCAACACTCTTCCAAGGTCCATATGTTTTAGATTCTTGGAAAAATATTACCACCATTACTTTGCCACTTGTTTTTGTTTTATAAGTCAAATTTCATATTGTATAGCTTAGAACACTGCATGACCACCAAACCAAAATGTGAAATGTAGAAATATACTTGAAGCTGCATTCACCTTGAATCTAAATATTCTTTGACATCAAATCGGCAGTTAGGATGACACTGTGCATATCTCTCAGACAGAAACAATGGTACTGTGGAGATTTTTCTGGTGTAACTCAGACAAATTTTCTTGGCATTGGTAGGGATAAACAGAGAAAAGTAAACAATGATTAGTTGATGTTACATGTTTTGATTAATGTTACCTAAGTTACTCCATTAAAAAACAAAAACAAAAACAAAAAACAAAAACAGTGGGATTTTAGATTGGACCTTGCTATGATAGCTTTCATATTGCAAGGAGCTTTTGATTTCTTTTTGTGGATGGAAGATGACTAAGAACAGGGATGAACAAATGGATGACACTATGTATCTGGCACCATCAATGAAGCCTAGGGTCATAACTGACTTATTCTTGAGAGTGGAGAGAGTGACACTCTATAAATTTATTAGGATGAAGTAACATTTTGGGTCACATGTATGTATTAATGCCATCTCAGATAAACCAGGTCTAAGAACTAATTGACCTCATTGAGCCAAGGAAAGATGTAATTCCTTCACCTGAACCCACAATGATGTTGTCCACACAGTTCTCTCACCTGACTACCCAGTGGGTAAGTTGAGAATCAGCAAGAAGAGAATTTCTCCTCTCAAGAGACTGCCACCTGGTAAGTTATTTCACTACCCAGATACACATTTCCTTTTTAATTAAATGTGTTTTTTTAATAATTATTATTATTAAAAATTTCCACCTCCTCACTTCCTCCCATTTCCCTCCCCCATCCCCCACTTCCTCTACCCCTCCCTCTCCAGTCCAAAGAGCAGTCACGGTTCCCTGCCCTGTGGGAAGTCTAAGGTCCTCCCCCCTCCATCCAGGTCTAGGAAGGTGAGCATCCAAACAGACTAGGTTCCCACAAAGCCAGTACATGCAGTAGGATCAAAACTCAGTGCCATTGTCCTTGGCTTCTCAGTCAGCACTCATTGTCCGCCATGTTCAGGGAGTCTGGTTTGATCATATGCTCCATCAGTCCCAGTTCAGCTGGCCTTGGTGAGCTCCCATTAGATCAGCCCCACTGTCTCAGTGGGTGGGTGCACCCCTTGTGGTCCTGACTTCCTTGCTCATGTTCTCCCTCCTTCTGCTCCTCATTGGGACCTTGGGAGCTCTTTCCGTTGCTCCAAATGTTGGTCTCTGTCTCTATCTCCATCCATCGCCAGATGAAGGTTCTATGGTAATATGCAAGATATTCATCAGTATGGCTATAGGATAGGGCCATTTCAGGCTTCCTCTCGTCAGCTGCCCAAGACAATGATATCTTAAATTTTGCAGGCAAATGGATGGAAATAGAAAACACTATCCTGAGTGAGGTAACCCAGACCCAAAAAGAGGAATATGCTATGTACTCACTCATATGTGGATTCTAGTCATAAATAAAGGACATTGACCCTATAAGTCGTGATCCTAGAGAAGCTAAATAAGAAGGTGAACCCAAAGAAAAACATATAGTTATCCTCCTGGATATTGGAAGTAGACAAGATGGTCAGGCAAAAATTGGGAACTTCGGGGTGGGAGTGGGGTGAAGGTAAGGGGAGATGGAAAGAGAAAAGTGAGAAGGGGAGGATGGGGAGAGCTTGGGGGAATGGGAGGGTTGGGATGGAGGAAGGGTGGATATGGGAGCAGGGAAGTAGATATCTTAATTAAGGGAGCCATTTTAGGGTTGGCAAGAGACTTGACTCTAGATGGGTTCCCAGGTGTCCAAGGAGATGTCCTTAGCTACTTCCAGATACACATTTCTGCTTCTTTGCTTCTCAGGCTCCCCAAACCTCTAGAACTCTCGTGTGTACTCTATGACATCCACACCCTCCTCACACACATACATAATGTGTGTTCAAAGAGTTAATTTAAAAAGTTATGTAAAATTTAAGTAAAATAAGTTATTTTTGTTTCAGTCAGGATTATTAAGTAAAGTGTTGAGTGTCTGATAAATTTTTATCATTGAATCTGCTATATTTTGTGAACTGATTGTTATTCAGTAAATTTTGAAGTTGTGTAAAGACCCAAATATGTTTGTCTCTGTTTTCCTGATGCAGCACATTTAGGACAATATAAATATAAATTTTATCTGGCGATGGATCAAGATAGAGACAGAGACCCAATTTGGAGCAACGGTCTGAGCTCTTAAGGTCCAAATGAGGAGCAGAAGGAGGGAGAACATGAGCAAGGAAGTCAGGACCACGAGGGGTGCACCCACCCACTGTGACAGTGGAACTGATCTATTGGGAGCTCACCAAGGCCAGCTGGACTGGGACTGAATAAGCATGGGTTGAAACTGGACTCTCTGAACAGGGCGGACAATGAAGGCTGATGAGAAGCCAAGGACAATGGCACCAGGTTTCGATCCTAATACATGAACTGGCTTTGTGGGAGCTTAGCCTGTTTGGATGCTCACCTTCCTGGACCTAGATAGTCTTCCCGCAGGGCAGGGAATTTGTACTGCTCTTCAGTATCGAGAGGGAGGGGGAATGGAGTGTTGGGGAGGAGAAGAGGAGTGGGGATAGGGGGAGGGAAGTGGGGAGAGGGGGCAATATGTGGGAGGAGGGGGAGGAAATGGGAAATGGGGAGCAGGTGGAAATTTTAATTAAAAAAGAATTTAAAAAGGTAACAAATAGTGTAGAAAATAAAAGAAATAACAATAAATATCTAAGAGTTTAAGAAAAAAAATATAAATTTTACAGTGTTCTAAAAATACAGAATGATAATGGGTAAAATATGGAAATGATGATGAATTAAAAAGTATTAATATTTAGCATCATTTTTCCATTTTGTAGAAATTATTACATATAAGCTTGTTATGTTTCTATTTTCAACATATAATCACAGTGTTTTATATATAGATTCATAACTTATGAACACTTGCAGATAACTTATTCATACCAGACTTGGTAAAGGATTTTTATTATCATCTCCTTGTCTGATGTTGTATGTTATAATATGAAGTGAGGGGAGCAACATTACCCTCATTTAAATTTTGTGAAAACGCTTCAATTTTCAGTGTCAGTTTTGTGGGCTGCAACAAATAGATTTGCAAAATGTAGAATAAGCTACAGAGAGTGAATTAAATATCTAACAAATTAGCACTTTGTATAACTGATAAAATTTGTTTTTCCTTAAAATGTGTCTAAATAATTAAAAAATTCAATGGATAAATAAAATAACATATAAGCCTAAATTTATGAACTTAGAAGTAAAATCAATGGTCTTATAGGTTTTTCATTTACCAGTGTATTTTTTTTTTTTTTTGCTTTGCTTTTTGAGACAGTGATTCTCTAAGCTTTGTACCCTGTTCTGGAACTAGCTCTTGTAGACCAGGCTGGCTTCAAACTCACAGAAATCCACCTTCCTCTGCCTTCTGAGTGCTATGATTAAAGGCATGCACCATCATTGCCAGGCTTAATTGTATTTTTATCATTTTATTTCTTTTTGTAATTAAATCTTTTTCATATAATACATTTTATAATGTTTTCCCTTTCCCAAGTCTTCCTGATCCTCCCTCCCTCCTTACTTCCCTACTCGTCTAATTTTATGTTCTTTCTCTCTCTAATCAGTATTTTGCTATGTGAGTTTACTGTTGAAGAATCCAAGAAGTGTAATTGTGTGTAGAACTTTTATAAGTACTTTAAAAGTAAATATTTTCAGGAATTGTTACTGTCAAAGTGGCCTGCAGGACCTATCATAATTGACATATTAACGTTCCTGGGGCAAACATTAATCTTAAACTGTGAATACTTTTTTTATGAAATAAATGAAGGGAAATGAGAAAACTATTGTTATAACAAAATTTTAAAATCAGATAAAATAAGATGTAGTTTTTTATTTAGTCATGTATCTTTTCTAACTTCCAGGAAATGATGATTAACTGTGTCAAATATACCCTTTAACTTTTTCTATGTATTTTGCATGCTTGTGTTTCCCAGTTGGTTCATATTCTTCAATGTAGCTAAGCACAATATATTCATTTCCTTTGAATCATAACTAATTTCCTTTTGAATTAAAAAAGAAAAGAAAAACGAATTTGATATATGTCTCTTAGCAATGATACATCTTTGAAGCTTGTAAATGCTTCTAGACAATTTTACATACATGTTTATTTCAATCTTGCCTTCTGCCAAATAGATAAGATAGATGAAGTTCTGACTTCCATGCTCATGTTCTCCCTCCTTCTGCTCTTCATTTGGGCCTTGGGAGCTCAGTCCAGTGCTCCAATGTGGGTCTCTGTCTCTATCTCCATTCATCGCCAGATGAAGGTTCTATGGTGATATGCAAGATATTCATCAGTGTGGCTATGGGAGAAGGCCAGTTCAGGCACCCTCTCCTCTGCTGCACAAGGACATAGCTGGGGAAATCTCCTTGGACACTTGGGAACCCCTCAAGAGCCAAGTCTTTTGCCAACCCTAAAATGGCTCCGTTAGTTAAGTTATCTTCTTCCCTGCTCCCATATCCACCCTTCCTCCATCTCAACCATCCCATTCTCCCAAGCTCTCCCCAATCCTCCCCTTCTCCCTTCTCTCTCCCCATCTCCCCTTCCCCCCAACCCACACCCACCCCCATGCTCCCAACTTTTTCCCAGCGATCTTGTCTACTTCCAATATCCAGGAGGATAAATATATGTTTTTTTTGGGGGGGGTTCACCTTCTTATTTAGCTTCTCTAGGATCATGAATTATAGCTTCAATGTCCTTTGTTTATGGCTAGAATCCACTTATGAATGAGTACACAGCATATTCCTCTTTTTGGGTTGGGTTACCTCACTCAGGACAGTGTTTTCTATTTCCATCCATTTGCATGTAGAATTCAAGATGTTATTGTTTTTTAACCGCTGAGTAGAACTCTAAAGTGTATATGTGCCACATCTTCTTTATCCATTCTTCTATTGAGGGGTACCTAGGTTGTTTTCAGGTTCTGGCTATTACAAATAGTGTTGCTATGAACATAGTTGAACAAATGCTTCCAAGAGTGGAACTGTGGGATTCTGAGGTAGGTTGACTCCCAGTTTCCTGAGAAACCGCCACACTCATTTCCAAAGTGGTTGTACAAGTTTGCATTCCCACCAAAAATGGATGAGTGTTCCCCTTACTCCAATAAGATAGATGTTTATATGGTGCTAAAATTAAATGATTTATCCAAAGCCTTATTTGTTTCTACATAATGGATATTCTCAGTAATTTAAACGTAGAGAATTATTTTCAAACTCCAAATTCAGTGTTTTAATGTTTTTGTGTATGTGTGTGTTTTTGATTTATATATAATGTTTATGGTCCCATTAATATAAGACTGACAAAAAGTTTTAATAAAAATCACTGCATTTTTACCACTTAATGTAGAAGCAGAGAATTAATATTCACAGAAACAGTCATAGGCATTTTTTTGAAAAATTAAGCTAGACAATACCCCTTTCTGTTTAATGCAACGTTACATTATTGTTTGGGGTTAAATAATCATTTTTCATTTTTAGTATTTTGCCATCAAGGAAAATATATATATATATATATATATATATATATATTCTAAGTACCTACAGTTTTCAAATTGATATTGAAATTTTTTGATGGTATGCAAATACTGTTCATATATAAAGCATATATAACCTACTGCCTCTTGTCTGATTATTACTTTTTATTACTGATGTGAATCTTCCTGACTGAGGATATTGTAGCAGTTTAGTTTTTATGTGTGGTGGTAGACAAATAAGTTTATTATAAGACACTTGATCAAATTATCATGGGGATTCTTTCTCTAAAGTTCCTTCTTGTCTAGAGGCTGAATCAGGTGCAGGTTGTGGAGTAGGTGAGTGATCACAGACAAGTGGGCGCCTTCTCACAGGCAGAGTTTTATTGCCAAATGATGTACCTCTGATCAAAATCACCTACTCAGGATCAGAATGTTTCTCAGATCTTCAAATCTCAAGAAAAAAAGACCATTATTTCCTTAGGCCATTCTTGTCACTGATTAGTTTGCTCGAGTGCATGCAGTTCCTGATGTATTAAACCCTGAGCCGTAGATTAGAGGAGGCAGATGCCCTGAGGTCCTCTTGCTGATCACCAAACTCATTGAAATGAAAGAAAATGACTTTGCCCAATTGTTGGGAACGATAAGGGTCAGGTCAGCTTAAATAGGAATTGAGTTCACGATCTGTTCTCAGTACACTGGAAAAGGAGAGGACACCAACATTCAAAGGTCTATAACAAAGAAAAACACAAAGACTGAGGGTTGCAAATATTTTTGCTGTTCATAAGGTAAGTGAAGTTTGGATGGTAATTACATATACAGGACGTGTTTTAAATGAAATGAATGCTTTACATCAACTGTTCATCAATAAATCAGGAATGAATAGTGACTAGAAAGAAAGTATGTTCAAAACAAGAATGTACTTCCTGAGAGACATATGCTGCCATTCATTTTCTTTTCTTTTATGCATAGAGATTTGTTTTACCTCTTTTCATATGCTTTCTGACTTATTTTTCCACTCAGAAGAAAATAAATATTATAGAACAACTGATTTTTATAATAAATGAACATCACATAAATATGAATACAAATCATGCCATAAATATGTAGAATGAAAATTGTTATGTATTGCTTTGGAAAAAACAAATTTAACAAGTGCCTATAGTTACTGTTTTTGTGCAATCGCCCATTTTTTATGATACTGATCTGTACTTATAATCACATTTTGGCAAGCATGACAAGCCCAAAAATGACCTCATGCAATTTAGGTGCCTTTTATTATGTAATATTTGATTCTCAAGCCAAGACAAATCTTGCTCTAGTCTGCATTATGTATATTGTATTCTTAGTCTTTCAAGGGATATGTTGCTTAATACTGTGATTAATTTGAAAAGTCTGGAAATTGTGAATAACCTCATTCTAAATCTTCAAAATAAATTTTATACCTAATTTAAACCTGATAGAAACTATAATCTGAATAATATCTTCCTTTCTATTATTGTCGTTACTATATCCAAAATATTTGCAATGTATGAATTTTTTAGTGTGTACAAACTGGATTGATAAATTTAACCAGGAAAAATCAAGTATATGTAAGAATGCTACAGTAGGAAGAATTTTCAAATGCTTCCAAAGATGTCTGGTCTTTAGTGTATAAACAAACATGAATTCCGGTAGTGTTATGAAAATATTGTTAGATGTAATTAAAGTCTCTAAACTTTCTTACTAAGCATTTTAGCTCCACTTCCCATAAACAAGATGTGGAAGGGGTTTCTCCCAGATACCTCTCATTTGTGAATTTATCTCAATGTAGTAACCATATGACATTAATGATGTGCCTTTAATATGAATTATTAATGCATATACAAAAAATAAAATATCTAATTAGGTAACTTTTAGATCTATGAGATATTTGTGAGGTTTGTCATAACTAGATGAGAGTTTACATCTGTATCTACAGGTCATAAAAGAAGAAATCAGAGAATCAGCAAGTGAAATAAGCACAAAGTTTATACTGTGTATTTAAAACTGGAGATAAAGAAATTAGTTGGCTTCAAGGATCTGAGAGTGACCTTACTTAACTGCCAGCAAGAAAAGGCAGATCTCATTTCTGAAAACATTCAATTCCACCTTAACCTGAATCAATTTGAAAGGATCAAAGCACCAGAGCACACACTCATCCCAGTCTTAGGGAAAACTTGATCATAGAACTCAGCCAAGGCATCTTTTTAAACTGTGAGGTAATAAATGAGTGTTGCTTTACACTGAAAATGTTGTGTTAATTTGCTAGGTAGCAATAGAAAACAGAGATAATTTGCCTTTTCAATCTGTATTTCCTCTCCAATGAGCAGTGACTGTAATTACCCTCACGTTTTCAAAAAAGGAAAAGGTTTTAGTGTTTAGAAAGTCCTGCAGTTCCCACAAAGTGATTTAGCAGCCTTAACTTCATTTGAGATAGACTCTCATTTTATAACCTAGACTGACTTCTGAGGCATGGCAGTCCCTATAGCCTCTGCCTTTCATGTACTGCAATTTAAAGCTTTAGCAACAGTGTCCAACTCTATTATAACTTTTTAAAGTTTTAGGTTTCTTTATTTCATGTGCATGAGTATTTTCTCTCTCCATGTACATACACACACACACATACACGCACACACACACAAACACACACACACACCTGCTATCTGTGGAAATCAGAAGGGGGCACCCGAGACCCTAGAACTAGAGTGGTGGATTGTTTTGAGCCCACATTTAGCTATTGAGAAGTGAACATGGGTTGTCCACAAGAACAAGCACTCTTAATAACTTAACCATCTTTCCAGCACCAATATATTTTTTTATTATCCCCTTTGCTGAGTACAGTCTTTTCTTTTTCTGTTTCTGTACCAATGATTTCATAATTCTCTCCACCTAGAAGTAGTCCCTATATTCCTTTAGTATCTCCAGTATAAATCTAATTCTTTAAGGTTTAACTCAAATGCCATGTCTCAAAACCAACTATTAATTCCTACAGTTTTTATGAATTATCACTTCTCTTTACCTTCAGAGATTTATCCTAAAGCTCTCATGAAATTTCCAAGTTCTTCACTGTATATTATTTATAATAATTTAATTTTATTTTTAAGGAGGTACCATCACTAAAACACTTTTGCTATCCTGCATATAAGTAGTAAATTCAGTACTGGGTGGAGAGATAGGTATAATACAGATAGAAATAGAGATTAATGAGTTAGTGAATACAGAGAGTTGACTTTTATTAACTTAATTATCTACTCCACTTTCCATTCCCCTTTTGTAAATTTCTCTCTTTCTTTGATTCAATTTTTACCCATCCTAGTCTTCTCATCTTCACACTTTTCCAAAGTTGAATTTCCTATTGTTGTTATTTTCTTCCCAGACATATAAAGGAGTAATTTGAAAACCCACTGAATGAGAAATTATGCTATTATTTTAATGCTCTGATTTTGTCCACGTGTTTTGCTGAATGTGACATAAGTATGTGATTATTCAGCTGCTCTCACATAATTCTGAAATAACATTCAGAAATAAATCTTTATTTTATATATTTATATGTATGTGTATGTGTTTGAATTATCCAGATATTTTTAGATTGTTTCAATTTGTTTGTTTATTAAGCATTTGCAAAATATAAGTAAAAGTAAAAATCTACTTCACCTGGTGAAGTAATTCCAGCTACTTGAAAAACTGAGGTAAGGAAACCATGAATTAATAGCTTGGTAGAGATGGGCATCAGGATAGGTCAAGGCAAATCTGAACAATCTGGCAAGATGTTTTCTCAAGATAAAATATTTTCTCATGGCTGATGATAGAATTTGGAGGATATTGGACACTATCCCTAGTTCTTTCTCTCTCTCTCCCTCTTTTTTCTTTACCCACACTTTCTCCTTTACCGTCTCTCACACACATGTATACACTCTCTTGCTCTCTCTCAGTGTATGAATCTCTTTCTTACACTCATAAGAATCAGCATTTGCATACACACAAATAAGCATACATACACATAAGCACACAGACAAAAGAAGTCAAAGTCTTTAAAAGTCAAAGTCCTTAGAGACTAAGACAATTAAGACAATAGAACTTTTTTTGCTCTTATATTATTTTTAATTTTTTTAATTTTTATAAATGCTGTACAGAGTAATAGATCTCATTATGGTATATTTTCCTTTATTTTCATTCATATTTATTGTGATTATATCCACACGTGTCACTTTCAGACATCCTCTTTCTTCTCCTCTGAGCTCCTTCTTCCTCTCTAGTTCCCTGTTAAAGAAAATGACTTCTGTTTCTCCAGCAAGCCTTCAGAGTCATTTGCTCCTCAGGAAGGGATGGGGTCTCATGAGCACCTCCTCTATCCATGGTGAAACGTTGGAGGGTCCAGTCTTGTGCAGGTATCAAAGCTGTTGTGCATTCATGGTTGCAAAAGAAATATACTTCCTCATCCTCAGACTCCTAAATTCTTTCTGTCCACCCGTTTGTAATGGTCTCTGTGCCTCACAAGGTGGAGAGTGATATAGATGAAGGATGAGAATTCACCATTAACTTATTCTTAGTCTTTTGACTAAATATGAGAATTTACACTAATTATTAAATGAGCTTCTACCTGGGCTATGAGTCATATTTTTCGGTGTATATAAACACAAATATTTAGAAGATAGTTTGACATGTCCATTTAAGAAAGCAACAATTGTTATGTTATGCACTTGGGCTTATGCCTTTCCAAGCAATAGCCTTTAGACTAGGTTCATTGTAGTCGGAACATATTCATTCCTGTGATGTGAGCCTCAAATATGACTACAAAATGGCTGGTCACGACCAAGATACTTGGGTCCCTATTGAACCTGTGGGTATATCTTGCCTGTTATTTTGATATTGTAGCTCACATGATTTACAGCTTAGTAAGACTGTTTATGAGTTTAATCTCACAGAGACTGCATAGCGCCTTCCAGTACTATGAACTCTAGAGAGCAGGGCAGGAATCTCTGGCTGAGTTTCTGTTTTGACTTCTCTATGTCCCATAACCCAAGTTCACGATTTTTATAGCAATCGGGTCTTACTATCTATTTCTGGCAGAAAGACCGGTGGCAACCACAACAGCCTCTTTTCATGGAGGTCCCTGAGACCAATCAATTCAATAAATCATGGGTAGATGTCCTGTGCTTGGCACCAACTTTCTTGTTTATAAGCCTATGACTTCTGAAGAGCAGTACTATATACTATATACACATGGGGAATAACTTTGTTCCAAGTACTCTTTGCTTTATTTTATTTTTATTCAGGTTTGAAATAATGTTTTTAGTTTATAAAACACAGCAGTTTTCTATGTGGCATTTTTGTATATCCTTAGATTTGTTAACGAACCTGAAGAGTAGCATTTGTGGTGACAATATAGTGACAAATATGTGCCACGAGGGTGAGAAAAACAATTACAATGAAATGTTTCTAGTGGCATGATTTTGTAAAATACATGGGAACACATGGAAGTATATGAATTTGAATGTTTCTATGAATATTTGATCAGGCCAGTTATTTTTATTACAAAGCCTGCAAGAGTGATGGTAAATATATAGTGGCTGGGGATTTAATGGATAGTTTGTGAGTAATTCAAATGATAGTTGTTGATATTTCTTACTATTAGTACTAAAGAATGGATTCCAATTAGTAGATAATATTCAGTTAAATAGTAGATAATATTCAGTTAAATAGATGGGACTACATCATGTGTTTTTAACAATAACTATACTATCTAGTTGGTGCTTGTTGTGATAATATAGCCATAAATTTCCATGT
This sequence comes from Chionomys nivalis, assembly GCF_950005125.1. Taxonomy (NCBI): domain Eukaryota; kingdom Metazoa; phylum Chordata; class Mammalia; order Rodentia; family Cricetidae; genus Chionomys; species Chionomys nivalis. The sequence continues at coordinate 12,736,289 of NC_080112.1, read as the reverse complement.
AAACAGAAGTTTCTCTAAACAGAAATCTCTTCAACTTGTTCTCTTCCCTTTGTCTGCTTTCTTTCAGCCACTTTCTGACCCCCTCTACACACACACACACACACACACACACGTATACATTTCCCCTTTTTCTTCTTTACCTTTCTCTTCATCAATGAGATGCTAGAAATAGAATCCTTGTCCTTATTCTTGCACATTTTACCACTGGGGTATATCCTTAGCCCCTGGTTTCTGATTCATGGCTATCTCTGTAAAGATAACAATGGTGATGATGCTAAATGTCACCACCAGATAGTGAGGAGTTGTTTGTGATATTTAAATTAAGTGTTTATTTAACCATGTAAGTGGCAAGAAATTTCTGCCATTGGAAAGCAGGCCTAGCAATACATTCTTTGGGAGACTAGAACTCTACAGGCTTTTATGAAACTCAAACTCCTTGTCACTCAAAAAAAAGTACTCTAAAACACCAAGAAAAATGTATAAGCAAAGGAATTAGCTTACAATAAAGAATATAAATTTGAAAAAAATGTTAAAACAGCAAAAATAACAGAAAAATGAAGAAAAGTTTGTCACATATGAAGCCTGGAAATTCTAAAAGCCTGATTGATTTAAGATGTGAAGCAGAGACACTTAGACTAGCAATACTGTTAAGTAAACATACAAAACAAGTTAGTCAACAAATACTGACCAATTAATTATGCATAACTTTCTGTTTTAGTTGCAATGAGGGATTAAATAAATAGGTATATTATATGTTTTCCTGACTCTGAAAATGAGTTTTCTTGAACAGATGCTTTCACTTTGATAAATAGCATGAAGCTTAATAGATAATCTCTTACAAATCTAACATTGAATTTAACACTGGAAATTTCAGTCAGATCTAACATTGTAAATATATGCTCCTCAGCATATAAGGCTGAGGAGATGGCATATTCATAATGTGAACTTGAAAACTAAAAGCAATATTTTATTCATTCTTTGTTTTTCTGCATAATGAAATCTTAATGGACAATATGCTATACAAGTTTTCTATTGAAGGGAATGTGGAATCTATGTTGTTTTACATTATGTGTTGAGCTTCATACAGAAACAATTTTAATATGTATAGAGCTTACAGATTTAAGTATATGGAGAAGAGGAGCACCAAGATGTGATTAACTATGATTCTGATAAGAGTGAAGAGAATATGAACTTATGAAACACTTATAAATGTGATTCAATATGAAAATGGTTGTGATACTAAGGGTAACTTGTAGTTACAGTTACTAAGGATATCCAGATGTTTGGCAAGACACTCGGTTCATTTTTTCACAACATCCCAAGTCTCTAGTTACATAGCAAGATTTTACGTATACTCAGAGCCTTGCCTGAGAAATGGGGAAGTAAATCTATAAAACAAAGCACATGGTGCCTAACAACATAGCTACTTTCCCTTAAAAATAGTTCCTGTAACTATATTCAGTAACATAACTCAGAAAATATTAGCATACTTCTGACAGTAGGCTTTTAGTATAGCACATCCTTGGAACCAGTTAAACCATCTAAATATTTTAACTCAGTGTTACTTTTTCTTGGCTTTTCATCTTCATCACCATTGCGATGGAAGCCTTTTCAGAATCCTTTTTATAGGAAATTCATAAATCTAGATAAATTGTCAAAATCCACATACTCTACTTAATAGTTTTCTCAATCACAGTAGCACGATGAATATACAGCATAGATTTCCTAAGACTCAAGTGAATTTCTTTTCTTACTGCTTTACAAATACTTTATGATTTGTCAAAAACTGTGTCCTGGTTGATTTTTAATTCAGAAAGGAATGTCCTCAAGTCAATGACATGTGTACATGTGTAGTTATTTTGTAATGTAAACCATTTTATATTAGCTGTAAATAGTTCAAATATAATTAAAAACCCTATTTAATCTGTGAAAATAATAGAACAAAAGAAACTCATTCAAAGGCTTTATCTTTGCCCTTTTAATAGGGAGGGTCTCATTCTGTTGGTAGACTGACCTCAAACTCATGATCCTCCTGCCTCAAACTGTCCAGAGAGCTGGTATTACAGTTGCAATTTGGCCATAGATCTTCTTTTAAATGTAGTCTAGTAGTTACATATTTTTTTACGTGTTTCCTATATGGCCAACCATTTTTGTTTAGAAGATTATAACATCTTTTTCTTTTCTCTTCATGATCTCTTGCTTTGGTGATGCTCGAGGGTCAAAACACTCTAGCCCTACATGTGCTTCTGAGAGCTTAAAAGGGGACAAGCAATGGTTTCTCGGGGTGTATACCTATTCCTTATAAGGCAAAGCCTAAGAACAAGGTCCTGTGGCTCTGAGATATAACAGGATTCCTTATGCTTCTTTAAATCTTTTCAGGAGTGACTTCAAGAAATAGCCAAATTCGGGGTCATAAATTGGTAGTAAGATGAGAGACCAGCCTGATATTTACCCTGGTGAATGACAAAGTCTAGAAAGTTACATAAGAGCCCTGTGTCTTTCTTCCCTAAGGCAAGTGACTATTTCTGTGTGACAAGAGGATGGTCTAATACTGGGGATTGGTGTTTTAAATGTCTTAGTCTGACATGCATGTACAGGAACCATAGTTTGATCACCAACGCATACGTAAAAAAGCAGGGTATATTGGCATGTACTGGGGAGCTAGCATAGCCTGCTTTGCAAGACTTAGGCCAGTGAAAGACATTGTCTCAAAAATCAAGGTGGTATATCCTGAAGAATGATGGTTTTCATAACACATATACAAAACTAAATTATCAATTAGAATGTACAGTGAATCTTTTCTGAAAATTAATCTAAACCATAATTACAATCTCCTCTGCTACACTAATTCACAAAAGAGGAAATCATAGTTCAGTAACTGGCAGAGCCCTTTGGAATGAACACTGAATCTTTTTCCTTTTGTTCTGTTTCCCAAAGTTTTTCTTTCTTTTCGTCTGAAATTAATGTTTTTCTGCTCTCATTGACCTTGTAGGCTTAGCTGATTTCTAAGACTTCAGTTTATTTTCTGGAAAATCCAAGTCTGTACTTGGTTGTCATCTTCCATCTTTTTCACTTCCTCCTTCCTTTTCTCCATGATTGTCTACCTATTCAAAGAGAGAACAAGTCTAACCTGTCAGTTAGATAGGTGGGCAATCAGTCACAGAGTTGATATTGCTTTGTATCTGGTACAGTGATTTGCACTAGAAAAACAAGTAAGCTTTCTCCTTTTCACAATCCAACCCAACATTCCTTGTCATTTCTTTTTTGTTTATTTGTGTGTGTGAGTTGTTGTTGTTGTTTTGACCCAAGTATTTCTGACTGGATTAACATGAAATCACAAAGTACTTTTATTTGCATTTCCCTGATAGCTAAGAATGTTGAATATTGGAAAGGTTTCCCAGTCATATTTATTTTTCAATATATTGTGTGTGTTGAAAATAAATTTCTTTTCATACAAAATATTCAGATCATAGTTTTCTCTACCCTCAAACTCCCTGATCCTTCTCACCTCCTCAGACACACCCAATTTTATATTTCTTTAGAAAACAAGCAAACAAAAAACAATGAAAATGAAAAAGAAAAATACAAAAAAGCACAACACATACACATGATCCCATAAAAAAAAAAGTGGAAACTATAATATCCAAACAAAAGGCAATTAAGACAGTACATTTTCCAAGACAGGGCTTCTCTATGTACTGGAACTAGCTCTAGTAGATCAGGCTGGTCTTGAACTTACAAAGATTCTCCTACCTCTACCTCCTGAGAGCTGGGAATAAAGGTGTGTGCCACCACCACCTAGCTAAGACAGGTTTTCTAGTTTACTCACTGTCAAAAGAATAGCTAGTAAAGATTTTTTTCCATCTTTTTCAGGATTCCATCTTACTTCACTAATAGTGTCCCTTTCTGTACAGAAACATTAAGTACTTCATTGAAGGCGTAGAAAGGGTGGACATACTTCTCTTGTTCTTGATATTTGGGCAAATGCTTTGAGTTTTCCTCCATTTAGAGCAACATTGGCTATGGGCTTGTCAATTGCCTTTTTCATGTAGAAATATGTGTACTGTATGAATAAATTCTCCAGAACTTTTACCAAGATGGGCTGTTGGATTGCATCCAAGAACTTTTCTTGGCTCCATACATCTGTGGGCATAATTTCAGGTCTGCTCAATTATAGTTTCTTGCTATTACATGTTATAAGATCTAGAATGAGACCATGATAAAAACTATACATTGATTTTCTTTTTTTTTTAATTTTATTTTTACTTAAAAATTTCCACCTCCTCTCCTCCTCCCATTTCCCTCCCCCTCCCCCTATCTCCCTCCCCCTCACTCTCCAGTCCAAAGAGCAGTCAGGGTTCCCTGCCCTGTGAGAAGTCCAAGGTCCTCCCCCCTCCATCCAGGTCTAGGAAGGTGCACATCCAAACAGACTAGGCTCCCACAAAGCCAGTACATGTAGTAGGATCAAAACCCAGTGCCATTGTCCTTGGCTTCTCAATCAGCCCTCCTTGTCCGACACGTTAAGAGAGTCCGGTTTGTTCACATGCTCCATCAGTCCCAGTCCAGCTTGCTTTGGTGAGCTCCCATTAGATCAGCCCCACCGTCTCAGTGGGTGGGTGCACCCCTCGAGGTCCTGACTTCCTTGTTCATGTCCTCGCTCCTTCTGCTCCTCATTTGGACCTTGGGAGCTCAGTCCAGTGCTCCAATGTGGGTCTCTTAATTCCTACATAATTTTATAGCAGAAAACACCCCAAATAATTTGGGATGGCCTATTATAGCCTATTAAGGAATCAGCTAAAATATTTTGGACGTTTATGCTTCTTGCAGTTGAATAAATGCAATTTATTGTTTTAGGAGTAACTGTCCTGTGCAATTTGGAATATTTAAGGACATTCCCATACTACATCTAGTAGAAGTCAATAGCACCATACACCATAGAAAATGATAAATATCTCCAGATCGCAGGGTGTGCACTTGTTCAAGCCTCTGCATTGCAGCATTGCTTTAGTAAGGAAATGAGAAGGATTTTGCTTTCCAACAAGAGATAAGGACATAAGCCTCTAAGTGTTCCTTAAACTTTGAACAGATCTGAATCAGTCTGACTATTTGTTCACCGAGTCAGGCCTTTCTATGCCTAGTAGGCTTAGGTTTTACTGAGGGGATGTCAGAGTCAAAAGTTAGAGTCAGCAGGAAGGTGTTTTCCTTGTCAGGGAATGGAAAACTCCCTGAGCTTGTTTAGAAACTTTGAGGAGATCCCATACAGATTATTGCAAAACTTCTGTGTTCTCAGGACTAGAAAAAACTTCTGAGCATAGAGAAAAGGCAGAACAAGAAGGTTGCAATGCCTATCACTATGCTTCATTTTCTTGGCAGAACTCTGGAAGCAGCCAGATTCAAGGGGAAAAAATGCCTTAAATGGCTGAGGTAGCTTTCAGTACCCTAAAATAATAGGGAGTGGTGCTATGATTTCAGTGTACCTCATAAGATACAAAGAGTTCCTTTGAGAGAGGGCCATGAGTATGTGTGCAAAGATATCTTATTGTTGTTGAGAGACACAATGTTGATAGGCACAAAAAGACCAGAAAAAATCATTAATGAAACCCATTCTCACAAAAAAGTACAGAAAATTTTGCCATAAGCCGCAGAGGTGTAGCAGATATTTCTGAATTGGCTTCTGCTACCTTAGCCAAATGGTACTTAAAAGAAAAAAAATGAAGGTTATATTTCTTGTTCCCCTGAGCAGGTGAACTGATATATAAATTGGTAAGTATAAAATGGAAAGTAATTCTTGTGTCAGAAGATTCAGACATGAAAACGTAATTTGATTTGTCAGTTAAACTGTGACTTAAGAAGTTCCTACTAAGTAGCAAGAGCTCTATGCAAGGCACCAAAAGGAAGAGAGAACTTCTGCCCATACAGAAGTGGACACAATAATTGATATTACTTCTTGTTATTAAGCTCTATTATAGAATATGTTTAAGGTAATATACGAACCTAGTAGAGGGACACTTAAACAGCTTCAATGACAGCAGTAGAAAAGAATTCTGGATTTCTGAGTTGAAGATTATACAATATACATAGACTTCAGCATGCTCATAAGCTTTGAAGCAGCCACTATTTGCTAAACAAACTTCAAAGGCCAAATGTTATTGCATTTAAAAAGCACTAGAGACCTGGGTTTGTAATTTACACAGACTTAACACTTGAATTCCGTTGTATCTGTGCAAATATTTTAAATGCATTAGCACAAAGTTCAAATGCTCACTCTGGTTTAATGGACCTTGTTTTTTGAAACTGGTAACACACAACTTTAGAAACATTCGTTTTGATAGCTCCATATGAGTCCCCAGCATGCATAGAAGAGTTGGCTGCAGTTTGGTGGCTTCAGAACTCCAGATTTTAGTTTTTTAAATACAGATGGCAAATCCGGAGGGGATATTGCTAGTCACAAGGGATGATGCTAGGCACAGTCACTATCTGGCAGTAATAGCTGACAGAAAATGAAGTGATTATAAGTCCTTTCGTAGGCTGGATGGTTTGCACTGAATCACCACAGCTCTATTTTCTTCTTTAAAGCAGCCCTCTGCAAACCCTTATGTTTTGAGGCTAATTAAATTTCAGCAGGGGAGAATGCATAATAAGCAGTGGGTGCTATGCACCTGGAATTTATTATTCATCTTCCAAGACCATGCATACTCACTGGCCTTTGATGATTAGTAATAGGTTAATCATTTGAGAGTAATTGGCAGTTATATTAATCACCCCCTTCCTGAGCTCTCTAGAACCTGATGACTAGCTGCCTACAAATGATTTAATGATACCTAGATTGTTGACTTTATTCCTGATTGGTGCTGATACTGTTAGAACATTCATTTGATGCTTACAACGAAAATAGATAATTTTATATTCATATGCTTTCTATAGTAGCCTTACAAATTCATGCTCTATAAAACATTTCCAATTTGAGGAGAATTTTATGAAACTTTTCTCTAATTATAAGGTAGGACTCATATTTCTTTTTTGTCTTTGCGGCTACTTAATCATAGCTATTATTCAAGTAAAACAAATGTTTTTAATTATATCTTCTTTGTATTTTGCTTCGTAACTATGAATGTTTTATGTGATATGTTTAATATATCAAAGTCTATATTAGCTTCTCAATGTCTTTTTACAATGTCCCCTAGAACATTAATGCCTGCTTTTAACCTAATAATTCATAACTATGGATATTTTGCCATCTATGGAATATTTAGCAATATTTGGTTGCCTCATTGATTATAATAATGACAGATAACAGGGTGTTCTTAGCATTTTTGTAGAAGCCAGGATGATTCAAAGTATCCTATAGGACAAAGGACAATGTTGCACATCAAATAATTATCCTGTCACAAGCACAAATCATGAAAATATATAAAAACCTCAATTCTAAGATGTCATAATACTAAAAATAATTTTAATTTTTCGTAATTTCATGCATGTGTTCACCTGATTAGAATGATATATTTATGTTGGGATACCTCTTCCCTAGCTAGTAAAAGATTGCTATGGAAATTGAAACATTGAAATAAATTTTCCTAAAATGTCACTAATGTTTAACAGATAGAAATATCCAACACCAAAAGTACTCATTTTAAGCACTATAAACCAGTACAGGAAGATGATATTTAACCTGTAAGAAAATTAATAGCTAAAGAACAGTCTTTCCTAATTAGATTTTAATTTGTGATCCAACAAATTATAAAGAGTTATATATAGTAGGTTTATAAAACCACATTTATGTTTTCAAGAAAATGGTTTGTCATAAGCCTATCACCATAAATAGTGATTACAGAAGAAAGTTATAGCTATCACAGGATTTTAATTTTTAATTTTTTTCTCCCCAAAGAATGTGATCTGAGAAATATATACACATGCTACATAGAATTTGTTCTAAATAGCAATTTTCCATGTATCTTTAAGAACATTTAATAAACTTCTTGGCATCATGAGAACATTGTGATTTCAAGACGATTTTTCATACAAGTATTATTTTCTTATATTTTCAAACTACAGAAAATGTCACCCCTCAATGAATCATGTAGAGAAATATTTGAAAAAGCATCAGGTAGCCTAGGCAGAGATCAATATGGTTATGAAACCAATGTTGCTCTTCATCTTCTACCATTTTTCTTCTATCTCCCAAATACTGGAATTATTGTCATATGCCACCATGCTCAGGAAGCATATCACCATGTTGAACTGGTACATTAAATATTTTTTCTTCAACTATTAAATTTTAAATTATGTGAATTTTATGTGCATTTAAAATTATGTAAATTAAAATATGTAAGCAGAAATCCTTCTTTAAAGTGAATCAATGAGTAGAGGCAATAACAAGAGGGTAGGGAACAAAAACAAACCAGATACGAATAGTCAGTGAATATTTTATGAAAAAGATCATGGATTTGAAATTGGGAGGACAATATCGTGAATCTGAGAAAAGTTGGAAGGATAGTGGATAAGAGCAAAGTACACTGCATGTATCTATTTCTCACAGAATAGATGAATAAAGTTTTTAGAAACCGTTATATTCAAGGAACTAGAAAATGAACCTGTTTAGTTATTTTTTTCTTTTTAAGCCTGCCTTTTTAGTGAGAAATTAACCATGGTTCATAAATATATTCAATATTAAATAAAAATATTAAGATAAATAATATCAGCCTTTTACAAGCTGAATTTTAGCAAACAATATGATGCTCATTATCCTGTATCCCTCTAGCTTCTTCCTTTCTATTTCCTTTTATCCTAGTTAAACTTTCAGAATGTAGATTTCTCTTTGTTTCTTCTTTATCTAATGCTCTCTGAGTTCCGTTGTCATTACTGATCAGCAGTTGCATTTTGCAAGATTAATAAGGATGACCGAATTATCAAATTCAATATCTCCTTTGTGGTCTCAAAACAAATCATATTTTCTTAGAGAAGACCTTTCTGATCATTTGAAGAATGTCACAAGGTAGACTCACACATTAGCATGTTTCTTGATGGTCATTACTAGAGGTTCAGGGCACTAGATTGATTTTCTTTACGTTTACATTAGAATATAAAAACTGAGTAAAGGGGCTAACTTGCTCTTCCTATGGATCCAGCTTCTAAACTATACTTAACATTTGTAAGGTAAATATCAACTAAGTTTCTGTTCACAATTGGCACTCATTTGTCTTCCTCTTGCAAGGCCTCTCTGAAGCATGCACATAAACACATACACTGCATGTATATGTTTATACACAAAATCCAAAGCTGAATATACTTCAAAAGTGCTGTTTCACTGACTCATGCTGTAATAATGGAAATTTTACAAAATATGTTGACAGTGTTGTTAGTTTCTTTGAGGAAAAACTGTTCTTTTTTATTCATGGTTTCTAAGAATTCCCTTGTGTTTAAATATATTTTGCATCTAGATTTTTCTTTTAATGCATCACACCTTGTAAATATAAACAGGAACTTAGGTTATACACATAAAAGTGACATTTTCCTTGTTCAAACAGTGAGTCACTGGCTGATCTGGGAATGAAAACCCTCAATTGGTACTCTTTTCATAAACATTTCTAAAATGGTTTTTCTCTCTTAAAGTGATGCCTATATAAAGGAGTTCTACTTCAATTTTTTTTAATTGCTCCTGTTCTAGGGTTACGAGTTATTTTAATTTCACTTTTAAGCTGTGTTTGATAAATATACATGTCCTATAGTTTATTAAATTATTGCTTATATTGTTTAATTTATAATTTTGAGAATAAATCTATGTTCTTAAATTTATCTCTCTTATAACAGGTGGTTCATGAATAGGCTTTATTGTGTACACGGCTGTTGATGAGTCTCAGTCCCAATCACAACCTGACTATAATAAGCAAATCATCCATTTTTTCAGCTTTATGCGCACAGATATTATAAAAAGTTTTGTGATTAGAGTAAATATGCACATAAGGGTTATTTTAATTAAAAATATGAATTCAGGAATGCTACAGGTTGTTTACTACCCAGTAGAAGGCATACTTTCAACCTGGAATGTAGAAGCTGTAGACAAAATCTGCACATTGTTCAGCTCTGTATACAGTAATCAGCTACCCTCAAATAATTCGGGGTTTCACAATCATAGTTGAGGCCAGCTTGGGATACGTGAAACACTGTCTCAAAAAAAAAAAAAAAAAAAAAAAAAAGGCTTGGAGATGACAACAAACAGAAAGCTTGGACATGAACTCTGAGTACTAGTAACCTAAAAGGAATCTTTAAGTCAGAAGATTGCAGTGTGCACAGTCTCTTAAGAAAGAATTGGTTTCTTTCCATTACCACCAAAAATGCAGATTATGGTAAGTGAGAATGATATGCAATTGAAGAAATAGACTATGTTAAAATTTATTTTATTTTCCATGTAAAAGATAATTATCAGCATATTTTCTCTCTTTCCAATTTAGACTTTTCATATATTCAAGAACAATATCACTATAACCAAAACATTTTATGTGAAGGAAATCTAACTTTGAGGGTTCTTACACAGTTTTGCTAGGTGACTAGATAGGTGTCACTGTAAAATGAATACTGACTACAGCTCAATTGAGTGAAACATATGGGTGAAGAGGTTTTGTTTTCCTTTTCTTAGTACTGTTTCCAAGTTCTATGTATTTTTGTTCTTGTGTCAGTTCAAGTTGTATAAGTTGATGTTCATTAACTCTAGAGGAGATCCTACTGCTGATATTTTCCTAGACCAGTATAATTTCTAACTGTTTTCTAAATATAGATCCTTATGTCCACAAATATGTGTAGCTTGCAGCCTTCATGAAAGAACTTTATCTTTGTAGCAGAGTCCATTACAAAATCTGAAACCGGTTAAAATACAGGAAATAACTGACTGTGAGGTGATCAAATCTAATTGATTCATCTACAACATAGCCCCTATGTTAAATTTTGGGAGTATTGGTAAATATTGTAAGAACCAGACAACCAGGACTTCTCCTGCAAGATTGTTTCTTATAGATATGAGAGTGGTGTTATACCCATGAATGATATAGTTATATGGATACCTTTCACAATGATATCATTTGATATATCAACATGGATGATGGAAATATCACAAATTCCCACCCCTCAGTGAAGAGGTATACGTAATTAATGATTACTGAGAGAGAAACAACCAATCATCCCCAAAGATGAGCCCCGATTGGTTATTCAATCTTAAGTAGTCAGCCCTAAATACATTTGAATATGAGCAACACTAAATGGCTCAGCAGATCATATTTATTAACTTTTATGTATACACATATATGTATGTAGCCATATATAAAAAATAAGAGACAAAGAATTCAAAGCATAGAGTCCATAACCCCAATTAATAAAACGATTTTGTAATGATTATAGAATATTTAAATGCTTCTCAGTTGATACTTTTTATAATATTGTAATCTGATGATCAAATATACATATGCATTCATAAATTGATAAATTAATTTCCTATATCAACTTCATGTTTATTTGATGAAAATGACTTAGAAAGTATGACTCTACTCAGAAGTATCTATGGATTTTCTTATTGTACACAGATATAATGTAATTATAATGTGACTTACAAGAAAATAGAGAATTAACTACAAAGACAAATTAACCTATCTTCAGTAAAACAAGAGCAAACATTTCTGGTGGGAGATGGGAAAGTATTATTTTGTGGGGGAAGGGATGATTCTAACTAAAATATATGTCTAATAGATTAATTCAGATTAGTCATACTGGGCATTTAATAGTGTTTTATCAGATTAAGCATATGTGCAAGACACTGATTAAGTTCACCAATACTTGGGAACTGACATTAAATAAACAGCAAATTTGTTTGATGAAAGCTTGAAAACTATCTCTCGTAAGAAAGTTATGAAATGTCTGATTACTGATATATTCTGGAACTGAAAAATTTTAGTGACTCACAAGTATAGGACACAGTAAACGTGAAACTGCTGCTTTTAAGTCCAATATTAACTTTATGAACCATGTGCAGGATCAGTAAATAAATTGAAAGTGCCTAATTTATTCTCTGAACACCACATGTGGCAAAGAGAAAAGTTAACTCATAATATTCTCAAGTGTTCTGTTTACTGTTCAAAAAGGCAAACAAAACACCATGTCCACTACTGCAATATCAATTGGTAGCTTTCAAACTCCTGAGATACCATCTGCACCAATAACAGTACTGAAAATGACTCAACATTCCACTCTACAAAGGCTCAAGTAGTCAAATATGCCTTTAGCTCTGAGGTTTTATTATGAGAGATGTACCTTGTCATCTTATTGCAAGATGGATCCACTTTTATTTGTTGTTCTCAAGATATTAAAAGGAACAAAGTGATTCCAAGAAATATACGCAGTATGCCACTAGACACTGGAACATGTTTTGTTGGAAGTAAATTGCCTGAAGAAACCTGAGCATGACTCCAGATGAGGCAATATTAGTCTCTCATATTTCAGAAGCCCTTTCTACAATACTTCTGTGTTACCACTAATGCATCAAATATTTTCTCAGCAGAAATAAATCTTAGTGTATTTGATGAAAGGATGAAACCCTTTTCATTCCTTGATTCATGATCAAATGAATACTAATAAAGTATAAATAATTTTAAGATAAAATTACGTACAATTTATGTTAGTCCGTAACAGAGTGAATATAGTAGCCTACAAATGTAAAGACAGTGACTAAAACATCTTTAGTGAATATGGCTTGTGTTCTTGAATATTTTTGATCAGAATTCCATTGGAAAGCCTCAAAAGACTCTCTTCTTAGAATATCTGACTCTTAAGGCAAACAATTTATTCAATGAACACTGCTTATAACTTCAAAGGTTATAAGCAAATTTTAAATGGACATAATGGTAGCTCCTACCTCAAATGTTAAGGTGAATTTAACTTAGTATTGTGTGGAAAGCATTTAAAGTAATACAAAGGTGGTACAAATTAAACAACTAGGAACCATGATGTATGTTTAAATCAGCCTAAGTCTCTCAGATTAAAAATCCTTTACAAAAATAAAGAACTCAATAGAATGAGAGTAGCTATGAAAAGTCCAGACTTTGAGAACTTGTAATTTATAAGGAAATTGGACCCCAGAAGTAGATCTGTTCATCTACAAACAGTGGCTCAATTACTGAAGAGCCCTCCCACAGGAAATGAGGTAAAATCTGCATTTTACTTCGTGTACATTTTAGAATTATTCATTGGAGAACCTGGGATGTTAAAACTCTTTTGAAGCATTAATATAATTAATCTTTTTCAATAAAATACTGGGAGTCGGTTATATAGGGGTAAGAGCCTAAATGATCAGAGAAGCGGTAAGCAGTCACCAGGTGCCTCCTACCTCTTCCCTTCCTCCATCCAAACAGCCTGAGATCCTCTCAGCCCTACCTTACTACTTCCTGTTTCCTCTCTGTCTAAAGTCCTCCAAACCTCTGTGGCTAATTTTGGTCAGCTAATGGCTAGCTCTGCCCTCTGACTCCAAGCAAACTTTATTTGTCTGAACAAAATCAGAATATCACACAACATTCTTCATACATATTTCTCCCTTCCATCAATACACCTCACCCTCCTTTTACTCACCCTTCTTCCCCTTTCTTGGTGTATATGGGGAAACTAGAAAACATTTGGAATTTCAAGAGCCTAATGCAACAGTATTTCTATATACAAGGAAAATGAGCCCGTAGTAACATTTACAGAGGTAATTAGGCAGTGTTTTTCTAGAACAGCTAAGAAAAGAGGATGTTTGTCCACCATCATGAATTGGAATAAAGTAAAGCAATTAGTTTCCATCACTTTTTTTAAACTATGCTAGATTGAACCCAGTGCCCTTGTTAGTCAAATGCTAAGATATATCTTTAGACCCTTTATGATATATATGCTGAGACAGGATCTCACTACAATGCTCAAGATGCATTTGTACTCACTCTCTAAACTAGACTCTGACTTCGCAATCTCCTGGTTCCACCTCTGAGCAACTGAAATTTTAGACCTGTTACACACAGAAGATGTTAAGCAATTACTTTAAAAAGTGTATTCTGATTAAGAATTCAAGAAAAGGGCAGATGAACCTAAAGATACATATGCATCTCATGTAATTTGAAGATATCCTGTAACAACTGGGGATGACTTCTCTAGTGCAATCAATGAAGAAAATGAATAGTAACAACCTTTTGCACTTCCTAAGTATTGTGACATTTAATATAATTTCTTTTAGAAGTCTCTGAACCAATCTTAGAGGCAAATATATTTATGGCAGGACTGCCTCTTGAGTGTATATAATGTAAGACCTAAATGGAAGCCATTATAACAAAATCTCAGTCCCATCATAGCACCTACAACATTATGTATTATAAATGTCTCCAAGTATATTTACACTCCCTTGAAGTTAAGTCATTTTTCCTCATCATTAGAATATAATCTAAACTCCCTTTTTTTTTAACTTGGAAGTCCTTTTCTTGGTTCTGGTTCTTTTCTGGCACTTGGATCCTTGGCACCCACTCTTTCTTGCTTTACTTTTACACACACACACACACACACACACACACACACACACACCCTAGAGTTCTTTGAATATATCAAGCTCTTCTTGTCTCAAGACATTGTGATTGTGTGGTTGCTATTCTCTGCCTGAACAGCTCTTTTCCCATTCCACAGTGGTCTTTCCTCCACTGATCTTATGTGTCTGCTGCAACTTCACTAACTTAGAAAAGCTTGCCTTGACATCCTGGCTCAATTCTCTCGCGATTTCCTGCTTCCTGCTTTTCACATTATCACAACATTAAAAATCATCTAGCTGAGGTGTCATGTCATTCTTCATTATAATATTACTCTAAAAGGATAAGTAGGTGCTTTTTGCTGATGTATGCTGATTACATAATAGGTTTTGAGCACATATATCTTCAGAAATAAATGTACTTATGCATTGGTGAGAGGCTCAACAGTTAAGAACATTTATGGCTCTTTCAGAGGACCCAGGTTCATGCCCCATCAGCCACATGGTTGCTCAAACCTGTCCATATCTCCAATTACAGGGAATCAGATGCCCTTTTTCAATTTCTGTGGGTAATAGGTACACACTTGTTATACATACAAATAGGTGAAATTTCATACATATAAAATAAAAATATAAGAGCTATTAAAAATAAAAGTGTGTTTAGTGATGAAATATGCAGTGTGTTTTCACCATTATGGGAATGTTATTAATGCAAATTTTCTTCTAATGAAGCAAATAAGTACCTGTGTTTGAGTGATAGTTATGTTTTCCAGGAGGAAGATGAATGTAGGTAATCAAGGGAGAATTAAAGAATCTTGGTCTTAAAATTTGGATCCCCAGGGAGATGAATACTTCTAATCATTTTCACATGGAAATAGGGTGCATCATTGACACATAGATATTAGTTGCCCTCATAGTCAGGGCTTCCTTTGTTTCATAGAGTTAAATGTCAGGAGTTCTATACTTTTGGGACGTTGTTAGATGGGATATTCTGGTGCTTGCTAGAGAGGATTCATAGACTAAAGATTTATCAAGAAAAAGTCCATGAGAAAGGAAGGGAAGACAGTTGTGGAAGTCTGTGAACCTTTGCCTATTTTATGCCTATTATTAGAAATCATATTTGGGTAAATAAAATGACAGGTTTGAAATTGTTGACCTACTGTGTTCCTTTTTAAAAAATATTGGAATATGGTACAGCTTTTTACATTTTGATTTTTAATATACCTTAGTCACTGCTGTTTTGCTGTGAGGAGACACCATGACAAAGAAAACTTATATAAAATAAACCATACAAAATTGGGAGGTTCCTTACAGTTTCAGAGGGTGTGTCTACAACTATATAATGGTGAGGAGTCTGGCAGCAGGCAGGCATGGTGCTGGAGCAGAAGCTGAATGCTTATATTCTTATCCAAGGTTGTATGCAGAGAGAGAAAGAAACTGGGCCTGGCATGCGTTTCTGAAACCCCAAATCCCACTCTGGCAAATATGGACCAAACATGCACATATATGAGCCTTTGGAGCATTCTAATTCAAACTATTAAAACATGTTTTTTAAATAATTAGAATTGCATCACTTTTCCCCCCTCCCTTTTCAGATCCCACTTTTAACTATTTATCTCTGTGTCCTTGGTCTGAATAAGGAGAATCTTTTTGGACATTGATTGTATTCCAAAAAGTAGGAAAACCTTTCCAGCCTGGAAAAAAATATTCAGAAAATTTCCTTAATAAAGAAGTATAATAGAAAATAATGAAGTTTTCTTTGTCTTGTTGGTGTAGTGATATTTCATTTGTATTTTACTAAATAAAACTTGCCTGAAGATAAGAGAGTGAAACAGCCCCACTGGTCAGCCTTACAGACCAGGCAGTGGCAACACACACCTCAATCTTAGTTTGAGATTCTTAGAGTCAGGATAGCCATTTTCGGACTGAGGTCAAAGTAAGAGCTGGCTTTTCTGGTCTTCAGGTTGAAACCCTATTTCTGTCTCAGTTAATGTTAATCATGCTTCACACTGGTATGCAGTGTTGTAGTAGAGAGGGCTGCACTGTCTTCTGCATCAGCTACCGTGATAGAATTTAGTCAGGATGAGTGATGGGCATTTTCAAAAGCTCTATCTTGGAATCGAGGGAGGTGAGACTACTACTTCGGAGGGAGTTGGACTTATTTGGTTAGCAAAACTGAGGTCCATCATTGAAGGGCAGAGCCCAGATTAAAGACTGATCCTTGTCCTTTCCCATGGAAGGGTGGGATGCCAGTCCTGCCTCCATAGTCAGTTTTTCTGGGAAACTCCATAGAAGGTCATGGCATTAACCATTATATACAGCCTCAGTCATGTAAGACTCAAAGGAAGGTGAGATATGTAGAGGGTAGGCTATGGTAGGCAAAAGATGATTCTTAGAATTGGAAAATAATAAAGAGAGATTTGAGGAGGTTTGTGAATATTGCAAGGAACTTTTGGAGAACTTTTTCATTATTACCAGCCATTTAGGACAAAATATGAAAATATGGAATTTAAATTCCACTTTGTAAATCAGGGGGGAGCAAAATTTTTGAGGCATGTATAATCATCCCAGAGTTAGCCATTGTTGGACTGCAGCCTGTTAGTCATTCCAATTAATTATACACACACATACATGTAAGATGCTGTGACTTCAGAGAATCCTGACTATTACAGATTTTGATATCAGAGTGATTCTATAGAAACAGAAGTAAAAGGATAAGTCTTTTAAGTATCTGGAATATGCTTTTTAGTTATCTAGCACCTTCAAATTCACCAGCATCTTCAGGTACTGAAACCTCTCCAGTACCTCTCTCTCCTAGGAGGTCAAAGAGTACTAAAAGTCCATGCTGCAAACTATACTTCAAACTTAAAGAGATAAATGTCTTTGATTATTTTGGTTTATTAATAGTGAGTAGCAATGGATTTAATAGCCCTATATATGAAAGTTGTCACAGTTTGGGAGGAATAAGGGAAATGATGCTTCTGGTTGATTACTCAATATCTCTGGATAAATTGGTAAAGGATAGGAATAAAGCTTCATCACATAATTAACAACTTCAGAGTATGGTATAGGACACATTGAACTTAATGATAAAGATGAATAGTTCCATATTTTAATAAAGAGTCTGAAGGTTTTTAAGTGTGCCTTGAAAGATGATCTTCTCTCCTGCAGCCATAGAGCTGAAGTTGCAGAAAATCAAACCAAAGTCCTCATTATAAGGTTGGCCAAACTACAGCAAAAATTCAAGTCCCAGAAGATATCAGTGATTAAAGTAAGAACATTAATTTTTAAAGCATGAAGTCCTATAACCTGGGATGGAATTGTGAGGGAAAGCCCTATTGAAGCTGAGAATTTTAAACTTTCAGAATCTCAAGGGTCTATCTCACCTGAGGAAGTAGTACTCACAGCCCCACCCTTTGAAATATTGCTCTTTTCACTGAGGAAATTAATCCTTCAGTGTCCTCTAAACAAGCAGTGACTTTTTTCTGAAAGAAATACCATAAAATATAATACTGATGTCCTTCAAGGCCACCAATAGTTGCCTCTGGATATATAAATAGACTCAAGCCAAAGCAGGCTCTAGAAGGGAGATAGAAAGTGTAGTCCATGAGGAAGTGCACTACACTATGGAGCTTAATTATTTTGCTAATTTGTTCAAGCAGAAGTATAGAGAATATGTGTGAGAATGGATTTTAAGGGTGTGGGATAATGGCAGAAAGTACATAAAAATAGATCAGGTTGAGTTTATTGATATGGGTTCTCTGAGTGGAGATTTACTGTTTAATATGGAAGCTTGCATAGTTTAGAAAGGTGTGACTAGTTTGTTTGAATGGTTTGCTGAAGCAATTATCAAATGTGGTCCACTGAGAAGGAGTTGGAGATGCCTGATACCCGTTGACTTAGTGTTGATAAAGGGATTTTTAAGACTCAGGAAAATTGCAATGACGGAGTAGGTACACTGTGTAAAACCTAATTCTCCACAATGGGAAGGCTCAGAAGACATGCCCTTCATTAATCCTATAAGATGCAAAAATGGTGAAAGGGGCACCAGAACATTTGAAGAAATTTTTGGGTCAGACCTTAGGGTTGGGGAAGCTGCTGCTCAACTGGATGAGTTAAATTTCATGGGTTTAATTGGCCCCCTAGGTAGCAGAGGCAAGGTGGCACATTTAATTGTCAGAGGAAAGGTGATCATAGCTTTCGTAATGGGCAATGTAGACAAAATAATGTTTATAATGGCCTAACTCATAATGGTCAGCACAAGAAAATTGAACTTTATAGTGACATGACTCATGGACTTTTGGAACTGACTAATCAAGCATGGTGCTTCCAGGCATAAAATATATAAGAAGCCTATTGCATTTCTGTTTTATCTGTATAAGCAGAATAATTCTCAGACAAATGAAAGAAAGGCCACATTGTATCATGGCAAAAGGCAATCTCAGTCAGTAAATCAGTTTCCAGACTCGAGACAGTTTGCAGGCCCAGAACCTCTTGAATGAAGTGATGGCCTGGTTTCCCTGAGAAAGGAACCTGATGGAACACCTTAACATTTATAGTAAACATTTCTCTATTTCCTCCCCTGAGGGCCCTGAGGCCCTTTACAAGGCTAACTGCACACTGGGGGAAAAGAAACAGTCAGACTTCTCAGTGTTTGTTGGATACTGGTTCTGAATGGATACTGATTCTGGGAGATCCCAAGAAACCTTATGGCCCTCCAGTTAAACTAGGAGTGTATGTAGGCCAGGTGATTAATGGAGTCTTATCTGATGTTCGACTCACAGTAGGTCCAGTAGGTACCTGAAATAATCCCGTTGTTATTTCCCCAGTTCTAGAATGTATAAATAGGATAGATATACTTAGAAGGTGGCAGAATTCTTACATTGGTTTCCTGACCTCTGGAGTGGGGCCATTATGGTTAAAAAGTCTAAATGGAAGCCTTTAAAGTTGCTTCTGCCAAAGAAAATAGTGAATCAAAACCAGTATCATCACATCCCTGGTGGGTTTAGAGAAATTAGCGTCACCATCAAGGACATGAAGGATGCAGAGTGGTGGTTCTTACCACATCTCCCTTTAACTTTCCTTTCTGGCCAATGCAGAAGACAGATGGATCGTGGAGAATGACAATGAACTATCAAACTCAATCAGGTAGTAACTTCAATTTCAGCTACTGTACCAG
The DNA here is from genome assembly GCF_950005125.1 of Chionomys nivalis. Taxonomy (NCBI): domain Eukaryota; kingdom Metazoa; phylum Chordata; class Mammalia; order Rodentia; family Cricetidae; genus Chionomys; species Chionomys nivalis. Next base: position 12,716,592 of record NC_080112.1, on the reverse strand, counting down.
ATGTGGCATCCTCACTTGAGAAAATTAACACATATCCAGGCACATGATATGCGGCTATTGCTCTACCTTTTCCTTGATACCTGTCCATAAGGACAACCAGAAGCAATTTACTTTCACTTGGCAAAGCCAGCAGTATACCTTCACTGTTTTCCTTCAGAGATATATTAACTCTCTTTCCCTGTGTCATGATTTATAAGGGATCTTGATTGTCTCTTCCACAAAATATCACACTTATGCACTATATTGATGAAATTATGCTGACTGGATTAAATGACCAGGAGGTAGTAACCACGTTCAATTCATTGGCAACACATAGGCATATAAGAGGATGGGAAATAAATACAATCAAAATTCAAGCACCTTCTACCACAGTGAAATTCTTACAAGTCCAGTGGTGTGGGACATTCAGAGATATTCCTTCTAACATGAAGGATGAGTTATTGCACCAGGTCCCTTCCGTCACTAAGAAAGAAGCACAATATTTAATGGGCCTATTTAGATTCTGGACACAACACATTCCTCACTTGGGATGTTACTCTGGGTAATGTACCAAGTGACTCAGACAGCTGCTAGCTCTGTGTGGGACCTGAAATAGGAGATGGCTCTTCAACAGGTCTAGGCTGCTGTGCAAGCTGCTCTACCACTTGGACCATTTTATTTGGAAGACCCTATGGTACTCGGGGTATCAGTGGCTGATAGAGATGCTGTTTGGAGCCTTTGCTAGACCCCTTATAGGTGAATCACAGAAGAGACTTTTGGGATTTTGGAGCAAGGCTCTGCCATCATCTATAGACAACTCTTCTCACTTTGAAAGACAGCCCTTGGTCTGCTATTGAACTTTAGTAGAAACTGAACATTTGACAAGGGTCATAAAATTACCATGAGATATGAACTAACCATCATGAGCTGGTTATTATCAGACCTATTGAATCATACGTATGATGTTCACAGCAGCAAACTGTCAAATGGAAATATATATGAGATCAGGAATGAGCATGTTCTTAAGGTACAAGCAAGCTACATGAAGAAGTCACCCAAATGACTACAGTTTCTACTCCTGTTAATAATTCCATCTACTCCTTAATATTCACCTATAGTCTCATGGGGTCTTTGCTATGATCAGTTGACTGAGGAAGAAAAGACTAGGGCCTAGTTTACTGATAGTTTTGCACATTGTATAGGCATCACCCAGAAGTAGATAGTTGCAGCATGACAAACTCTTTTTGGACAAACCTGAAAGTTACTGGTGATAGGAAATCTTCACAGTGGGCAGAACTCCAGGCATTACACATGGTATTACAGTTTGCAAGGGGAGATGGCCAGATGTATGATTGTTCACTGACTTATGGGTTTCAGCTAATGGATTGGTTGGATGGTCAGGGACTATGAAAGAACATGATGGGAAAATTTGTAAGAAAGACATCTGGGGAAGAAGTATATGGATAGATCTCTCCAAATATGAAAAGGATGTGAAGATACACATATACCATGCAAATGTTCACTAAAAGGTGACTTAAGCTAAAGAGCATTTCGTTAATCAATTAGTGTTGTCTGGGTTTTCTGTCCTGCCTGGTTCCCATAGTTGTTAGGTCCCAAAGAAATCACACAGAGGTCTACTTTAGCTATAAACTGATTGGCCCATTAGCTTAGGCTTCTTATTAACTCTTATAACTTATATTAACCCATTATTCTTATCTATGTTAGCCACATGGCTGGGTACCTTTTTCAGCAGGGCAATCACATCTACCTTCTTCTATGATTGGGACAGGACTGGGGAGGAATGGGCTTCCTCCTTCCCAGAATTCTCCTGTTCTCATTGACCCGCCTCTACTTCCTGTCTGGTTGTCACCCCCCTCCCCCATACTTTCTGCCTGGTTACTGGCTAATCAGCATTTATTTAAAACATAATTGACAGAATATACACAATTGTCCCGCACCACTTACCCCTCTAAAAAACAAAAACAAAAACAAACACACAAAAAACCCCATAAGAACATCCATAGTTCATTTTTGGGGAATGTGGGCATAGTTTCCCAGGCTACTTCCTGCTGGTTGGGAGTGCTGATAATCTTATGGGGACCTAAAGAAAATTTAGAATTATGATCAAGTTCTGACTAGAGTATCCTGTGAGTCTTGATCATCTCAAGCAGCAGTCTTGAATCTTTTCTGGATGTAGAACTCAGACATCCAGGCCATCTGTTCCTACCAGAGATTTCTCAGGTGGTCTTCCATGATCAAACCTAACTTTTCTTAACTGAGAATACCCAACTATTCTCTTTCTTTTTTATTTTAAGGACTTTAACCTTTAGCCTGCATATATTTTTACCACCACACCCAACTATTCTCTTTCTTTTTTATTTTAAGGACTTTAACCTTTAGCCTGCATATATTTTTAACACACTGTAAACCATTTAGAGGTTTTCTTCATCTTGTTGTCTGGGTTTCTGTCCTGCCTGGTTTCTTCAGTCATTAGGTCCCAAAGAAATCACACAGAGGTCTACTTTAGTTATAAAGCTCAGGCTTCTTATTAACTCTTATAACTTATATTAACCCATTATTCTTATATGTTAGCCACATGGCTGGGTACCTTTTTCAGCAGGGCAATCACATCTTCCTTCTTCTGTGGTTGGGACAGGACTTGGGAGGAATGGGCTTCCTCCTTCCCAGAATTCTCCTGTTCTCATTGAACCACCTATACTTCCTGTCTTGTTGTCCTGCCTGTCTGGTCAATCAGCGTTTATTTAAAACTTAATTGACAGAATATAGACAATTGTCCCACAACAAAGTATCTAGTATGTGTGACGTGTTTTGTTGACAGTCAGCCTCTTTCCACAGACATTCCTGCCATTGCTTAATGGGCCTATGAAAAAACAGCCATGGTGGCAGAGATGGGGGTTATGTATGGGCTCAATAAAATGGACCTCCATTCACCAAGTTTGACCTGGCTATAGCTGCTGCTGACTGTCAGATCTGCCAACAGCAGAGTCCAACACTGAGTCCCAGTATGGCACCATTCACTGGGGTGACCAGCCAGCAACCTGCTGGCAGGCTGACTATATTGGACCATCTCCTCCATGGAAATGACAACACATTGTCCTTACTGGAGTAGATACTTATTCCAGTTATGGATTTGCCTTTCCTGCATTCAGTGCTTCTCATCAAATCCACCATCCATGCAATTATAAAATGCCTACCTACTGACATGGTATTCCACACAGTATTACTTCTGACCTAAGAACTCACTTCACAGCCAGAGAAATGTGACAGTGGGCCCACAATCATGGAATGCACTGGTCTTAACACATCCCCCACCATTCTGAGGCAGCTGGCCTGATCAAAAGATGGAATAGCCGTTTCAAGATGTAGTTATAGTGCCAATTAAGTTGTATCAGTCTGCAGGGCTGGGAAAAGGATTCTCCAGAAGACAAAATATACTTTGTATCAGCGTCCAAAATATAGTGCTGCTTCTCCCATAGCCAGGATCTATGGGCCCAGGAATCAAGGGCTCAAAAAAGGAATAATTTCATTCACTATCACTCCTAGTGACCCACTAAGAAAGTTTTTGCTTCCTGTTCCCACAACCCTAAGTTCTGCTGGCCTGGAAGTTTTAGTTTCAGAAAGAGAAATGCTCCTGCCAGGAGCTTCAAAAACATTCCATTAAACTGGAAACTCAGTCTTTCTCCTAATCACTTTGGACTTCTAATGCCCTTTAACCAAAAGGTTAAGAAAGGAATAATAGTGAGAGGATGGGTGACTGATCCAGATTACCATGGGGAAACTGGGTTGCCTCTCTACAATGGAGGTAAGAAGGCTTATGTCTGGAATGCAGAAGATCCTTTAAGGCTTCCTTTGATGCCACTGTACCTTGTGACTAAATGGAAAACTACAATAGCCTAATCCAGGCAGGATGACCAAAGACATAGACTCATCAGGAATGAAGGTATAGATCACTCCTCAAGAAAAACATTCAAGGTCTGCTGAGGTGTTCAGAGGGTAGAGGGAATACTGAATGGGTAGCAGATGAAAATAGTTCTAAATAATAGCATTTAAGGCTACATGACCAGTTACAAAAATAAGATAATTACTGACATGAGTGCTTCTGTTGTATTTTGTTAAGAATGTATTCGCATAGATATTTGTGTTTTGTTCAATTTCCCTATCATATGCTGTAACATCAGTTAAGAGAATATCAATGGTTATAATATGTGAGTTTGAGGTAATAGAAGGATGTCCCCAAAAGGGCATTACGACTTTTAAATTTAAAATGTATTTGCGGTTGTACAAGGGATAGTTATATCATGTTAAACATAATTATTTCTTGGTTAAATATATATAATATGATTGTATGTGTGGCAGTTACATTATGATTAGGCATTATTATGACTTATTTATCTTTTTCAATTGGAAATTGCTCATGACATAAAGAGATATGATTGTGTAACATGTTGACAAGAGGTGGGGTGTGATGGCTGTTCTTGGTTGGCAAGTTGACTACATCTGGAAGGAACTACAATCCAAACATGGAGGGCAAACTTGTGAACTAGATCTTGAGGCTGGAAGACAGATGCCTTTAATCCAGATATTAAGGTAGGATGACACATGTCTTTATTATAGGTCTTGAGACTGGAAGATACACCCTTAACATGGGCCACACCTTCTGTGGAAGTCTATATAAAGACAATGGGGGAAGAAGCATTGTTCTTTCTTGCCTGCTTGCTTTTGCCTTGTCAGCACATCCATTCCATCAATGAAATTGGAGCCTACTCCTTTGGGATTCCAGCATATCAAGATCAACTGAGATACACAGCCTCCTAGGATTGAACAAGTATTAGATTTTTGGACTTTTCATTCACAGCTAGATGTTGTTGAACTAAAGCCTGTAAGCCATTCCAATAAATTATATATGTAATATTATATATACATATATATGTATATACATTCCATAAATTATTTAACTCTAGAGAACCCTGACATTGTCCATGTTTATTTCTTCTAAGGGTAGGAGTGTTGATTTAAGAAGTGCAATTTCTGGTCTAATGAGATATCTTGTTAACACAGAATGATCAAGACTGCATACAGTGAAGATTAATATTACAAGAATGAGAGAATCTCCAGTTTCTCAACCTTTACCATCAGTCTTCCCACTAAAAGAACTGAGAATGTAGCCCAAGAGCCACAGTAGGATGAGTCTCATGTCTGACCGTCATTAGTGTGAACATGAGGGTACCTTTCACTGAGGAGAGCTGCATTCTTCACAAAGCTAAGCCAATATTTCCCATCACTGAGGAGTCCCTGAACAGCTGTATTTAAAGATGGTGTTACATCACATCTTAACCTTCTTAATCTTAGGAATGTGGAGAGTTCTACAGAGAATTTGACCTTAGCCCACCAGATGCATTGAATCCAAATCATGCTAGTGGAAAGGTGATTGTAAAAAGACTAGCCAAACAGACTCTGGTGATCCCAGGATGTGGACTTACCTGTTAAATCTGAGAAGCACAGAGCTGTGCTGGCATGCCTTAGCTCAAGCTGCCTCTCTATTGCTCTTATAGAGCTTTCTGAAACTGTGGTTAGCTTATTGATGCCAGTCACAGATTCTCAGCAGTACAGAAGATTATCTGGAAGTGTCAGGAACAAAGATGAGATACAAATGCTGAATAGGCCCCAATGACACAAACAGACTAGACGAGAAAAGACCCCCATGTATGCCATTCTACATATCTCAAGGAGGGTCCTGTGACCCAAGATCTTGCCAACTTTCAGTGCCTTGAGAACTTTTCTCTCTCTCTCATATTGCTACCAGTTCCCAGAGGAAAAGCCAACTAGAAAGAAAGCTGACCAGTGAAGTTCTGTGATATATCCTACTAAGAAGATCTGTAAGTTGGCTTTTCTTTTCACAGCCACAAGGGTTGAGAATTTTAGCTGAGACCATTTACTATTTCTCTCCTTTCCAGGCTTGTGGAAGCTCATCACCTACACATCTGCTCATACTTCTACCGACTGCTTTTTGTAAAGTCATCATGCGCCGTTATCAAAAGTGTTTATGTCTTCGTCTGGAGGGTGATGTTCAAAATCCAAATGAAGTGGAGGACTTGATGTTTGTATTGGTTCCCATACCTGAAGAAGAGGAGAATGGGGAGGAGGAGGATACAGAGGAAGAAGAAGAGGAAGAAAAAGAAGAAGAAGAAGAAGAAGAAGAAGAAGAAGAAGAAGAAGAAGAAGAAGAAGAAGAAGAGGAAGAGGAAGAGGAAGAGGAAGAAGAGGAGGAGGAGGAGGAGGAGGAGGAAGAAGAAGAAGAAGAAGAAGAAGAAGAAGAAGAAGAAGAAGAAGAAGAAGAAGAAGAAGAAGAAGAGGGTGAAGAGGAGGGAGAAGAAGGAAGAGATGGGAAAAGGGAAGAGGAAGAAGAGGAAAAAAATAAAGAGTTAGGGGAAGAAGATAATGAGGAAGATGAGAATGAAAAGGAGAAGGAAATGGAAGAATGGGAAGAGTATGAAAAAGAAGAAGGAGATGAGGAGGAAGATGAGGAAAAAAGAGAATATGATGACTATGATACATCTTCCATACCTTTTTCCTATTTAAATGTCTCTTTACCTACATTGACACTGACCTTCCCCACCCCATTCTCCAGCTCCTTTCTGTTTCAGTGCCCTGAGGAAAAGGGGTATGCTTCAGGAATACTGACCCCTCAGAAAGCTCAGAGTTCCATTGCATCCACATTTCAAAGAACTTTAGATGAAGAAAATAACCACACAGAGGATGAGGAGAGTCCAGGCATTATCCAGTCTTCAAAAGACACTCAATCTTTGTTGAATAGTCAACTAAAAGAAAAGATGACTGATTTAGTATATGCTATGATCTTCAAGTACCAAGTGAAGGAACCTATCACAAAAGCAGAAATGTTAGAGATTATCAGCAAAGAATACAGGAAACAATTCCAAGTGATCTTTATGGATGCGTCTAAGTGCCTATACATGCTTTTTGGCATTGATATAAAGGAAGACTATGCCATAAGAAACACCTATAACTTTGCCAATTCACTGAACCTCACCTATGAAGAAAAGCTGAGTGGACATCAAAAAATGCCTAGAAATGGCTTCCTTATATTTATTCTTGGCTTGATATTCATAGAAGGGAACTGTGCTTCTGAAGATAGTATCTGGGAATTCCTGAATACAATGGGAATATATGATGGGGAGGTGCACCCCATCTATGGAGAGCCCAGAAAATTTCTGACAAGAGACTTGGTACAACAAAATTATTTGACATATCAGCAGGTATCTAACAGTCATCCCCCATGCTTTGAGTTCTTGTGGGGTCCAAGAGCTCATGCTGAAACAACCAAGATGAAAGTTCTTGAATTTTTGGCAAGGATCAATGAGCGTGACCCACTTTCTTTTTTATTTTTGTATGAAGAGGCTTTAAGAGAAGAGGAAGAGAGGGCCTGGGCCCAAAGGATGTCTCCAAATATAAGTCAAGTCACATTGACTTCAGGGCATACATTTCCAGCTTGTACCCAGAGTGATGGATTTGTTTTTTAATGTATTCACTCTGAGTTTGAAAAGAGGAGTCAAAAGTCTATGTAATGGAAGGTGAAAGTTAGCTTGAGTAGAAAACAGTGGAGCACAACATTGTTTTATATACCTTTTGAGGGGATTATTATTTTTCATTTGAGATAAATTATAAATGTTATTTCTTGTAGTAAAAAAATTATTAGCTTTGCTATCTAAGTTATGAATGATCTTGATCACATGTTCCATACTATTTATTATGTTTTTGGAAAATATAGAGAACAAAACTGGGTAATGTTTTCTTTTTAGATTTACATAATCTTCTATTCTGTAAAGTTAAATGTTGTGTTTTATTATTTGTGTGGCTTACTGAAAAAACAAAAACAGAAAAATACCAGTAAATTTTAGCAAAAACAATCTTAGCTCACTGGCTCATTCGTTTATGAAATGCTAGTTGACTATTTATCTTTGGATGATACTACTTTAATAGCACAGAAAACATGGATAAAGCTAGACACACACCTACTCAGAGAATATAGAATCTACAGAGAACTACTGTATCAAGAACAAGGTGAAATGTCTTATATGACATAGGAAAACAAAAGAATAAATTGAAACAAGAAAAAAGAGCTACCTATCCGGAGCAAAAGCCAGAACAATTTTACTGGAGACTTGGCAGACTCTAACTCCTTTCGACATAATTTTATATTAAGGCATGGAAAGTTTCAGGGACCATACAAACAGAGTCTTGTAGGAATAACCGTTAAATGAAAATTACTCTGAGCCGTTTTCTTGGCATTTGGGCTAAACAAGAGAGGGTTCTTGATCTTGTCAGTGTAGAAGGTGCTCTAGTCTGGTCAGTACATGCACTAAATGTTATACTCACAAGAACTGAAAAAAAATTCTGGGGAGTAATGTGGGAATCCCTTGGACTGATGCCCCAATACCATCAGGCTGCCTTTTCTTTTCCTGGTCTGGGAGAGACAGGACCCATTCTATCATTATTTCATCTTTATTGCTATTTGTCTAAATCTAATCCAGGTCATGGATTTCCTGGTATTAATTTAAAAGAATATCCAGAAAATGAGCAGCTAGAAGGGAGGAAAAAGTTAGTCTTTGACTGAATTCTAAGAATCCTGAGTTACTTTTGACTGAGTTACAATACTTTAACTATCGTATAGTTAAGCTTCAACTATACAGTAATTTATCATCTAACATGGAAAATATGACTTTTATTTGTAATGCTGATTTTTTCATTGTTTTGATATTCTTTACCATGTTGAACTACCTCTTTTCTGAATTACAGACAACAATATGAAAACCTGAGAGAGAGGACGGCAGGGTTCACCCCACCATTCACTAAACTTATCAATATGTCTTGGCAGTATACCAGGGGATTTACTCACAGTCAATGAAGTTTTACTGTGCTATCACATCTCTCAAAACTGATTCTGAGAGGAGCAATCTCAGGTTCCTAGTGCTTGAGAATTACCCCCAAGATCATGTAGCTGGTGCATTCAAGCACTCAATAAGCATTTATCTAGAGTACACATTGCTCCAACTCTGCCCAGCCTTAGGTTACCTTCAGTTCATTTCCTGCTATTCCAAAATGTCTTACTGGAAAAAATCCTGCCATGTTCACATAATGGAAGCATAAGGAATTAGACATGAAAATAAAACACAATGTGAGATGTGTCTTCATTGTATGAGGATTGTCTTGTTCCATCCCTTAGGAGATTTCATTGCAGGATTTCCTGGGATGCTGGAAGTTTGTTACTATACCCTCATTTCAAAGCAACCTTCTTCTGTTATTTTCCATTGTTTACTCCTCCCCAAAGCAGGAATCTACTATATTGAGCATATCAATACTGCATCCTCCTCTGTGAGCTATGGGTCTCTTCTAGTGGCATTATTTGTTGCATCATTCTTTGTTCTTTCCTTGACATTGAACATTTCAATGCTTTGTAAAGTTCCCAAACTCTACTCTCTTGATTTTTGGAGTCCCTCTGTTTTGCTTTGATTGTTTTCCCTTTAAAAATTCTCAGGGAAGCTTAATAGAAGGTGAGTTTGTTATGAGGGGCACTATCTTATAGCTAGATTCACATTTTTAAAAGGACACAACACTCAAGAGAAATTTTTCTTCCTTTGTCCTTTCTGGAATGGAATCAAACATCATTCATACTCCCTAGAGAAGGATTGTACAGACTTGGGGCTTAGCATTGAGCAGATCACACTTGACTCCAATTCTGCCATTTTCTTATGATTTTCTTACTTTCTTAAGCAAAAGATCAATAATACCCTCTATAGAGAGCAAGATTAAGGCAATGATCCCCAGAATAATAAGACTCCTATGGACATGACTTAAGAGACTGAAACATTTTCACTTTACTGGAACAAACAAGGATTTGGCAAAGTTTTTTAAGAGCTAGGGTGAATGTTCAATCAGAACATTATCATTGAGTGAATGAAAGTAAGTTTACAGAAACTATGAAAAGGCTGAATGGCAATGCTTCTCAATCCTGAACTCCAAATTTGAAAGAGGGTAGGAACTGATTCAAATGTAATATTTTTTAAAAGTGCAAAATATAGGTGAGGTTTGTGCTGTAAAGGAGACCTTTGTAAATAGAATTTGGGAATACTGAGTCATCACTACCAGTCAGATGTTTCAGTGTGGTCCAGTCAGGTCTAATAATGGATTGGGTCAGTGAGTCACACCTATGTTCATCCACAAGGACACAACAATGTATCCTGCGTCCATTTGGTTGATCCATTTCTTTTGGCTACTGTGGTAGTTCAGTGTTCTTCATTCTGTGTCAGGCCTGGAACATTCTTGAAGCTTACTGAAGGATGTTTGGTTTCCTTCATTGACGGAGTTCTTTTATAGACTGGAATTATGTTAGTGTCTAGGGTAAATATGACTTCAGCTGAGGCAGGCAGAAAGGGAGCAATGAAGACAGTATGAAGCAACATAGGGTTAAACAGAGGTGGAGATTTCTTCGGACTTGGTATAAAAATGACATTGCAAATAAAAAAAGTAATGAACATTTCTAAAACAAAACAAAAATAATAATATGGGTGTGCCCAACTCAGATGTTTCTTTTGGATTTTTAAGTGTCAGCACACTAAGGAGTAGATGCTATAATGCTGCAGCAGCTGGCCTCCTCCATTCACATTAGATTCTATCTGGGGTAAGCTTACAAAGATGTAAACTTTTGCAAGAAGATGTAAATGACAGAATTATCTCTGAAACAAATGGGGTCTGTTGGATTCAAATCTAAAGCCTGATACATCATGTGGTTGAGAATACTATTGCCTTGAAGATGGTGTTTGTATATCAAAACAAGATATCTATGTTAATTTTAGCCATGGCACTCTCCCATGGGAATTAAAAAGCTACATGAACAATTATACACTAGACTTTTTCCATGTGGATAAATAAGACAGACAAAAGACATGTCATACAATTCAAATCCCTGAATATGACTATTCACTCTTTTGATTTAATGATTCACCCTTTTGTTTCCTTGTTTCGCCATAAGAATTTGATGAACTTATAAGTCAATAAGAATAGTAAATATACAAAGCAGAACAAAATCACAAGACATTTAATTTGGGTAGTATGTGAGAGAACAGAGGGGTAGAAAGGATTCTGGAAACTATAGGAAAGTTTTATGAAATGTTAGAGAAGTGCATACATATTCTGAGTCCTGGAGGTTCCTGATGAGGCATGAAAGGGGTTTTTTGTTGTTGTTGTTGTTTTGTTTTTTTTTTTTGCTTCCACTTTCAGATCTTAGACCATTGTTTAGAGAAGTCATGTAGAGAGATCAAGGCAGGAACCTAGAAGCAGGAATTGCAGTACAGGCCAAGAAGGAACAATGCTTACTGGCTTGCTCCCATGGCTTTCTTGATTTGAATTGTATATACCCAAGATCACCCACCCATATAGCACAGCCTTCAATAGCCTAGGCTTGCCACACCAATTATTTATTAAGAAAATGCTCCATAGACTTGCCTCAGACTGATCTCATGGGAATTTTTACTCAGTTGAGGTTCTGACTTCCCAAATGGTCCTAGAGTAGGGCAAGTTTATTAAAAAAACAGCCAACCACTACAAATATATTCCTCTTAATTGAGATTGGGGATCAATGCGAGAAGTTTTGTTGTGATTTGGATTAGGAGTTAAGATGAAAAAGGGTGTACTTGAAGGTTGGCAGCAAACATAGATATAGTGATGTTAAGGATTATCTGGCGAAAGTGTTCAGTAGACAGTTGGAATCCAGAGTTAGATTGTCAGAAGAGGGATCTTGGCTAGAAACCATGTTTAGCTGAATCATAGAGATTGTTTAAAATGCTTGTGCTCCTTGTGACTAGATACAAGGTTGGGTTACTGGCCCAGTACGTTAGTAGACCTGCTATAGACCATACCAAAAACCGGACTGCTTTTGAGACAGTTGAGATAGTGAAGACTCAACTATTTCCTAAGCCGATTTACGTCTCCTATATCACATCCTTCCTTATGAAATAGAAAGTGGTATACATTCTACAGGGTGCCATTCATAAGGTCTATAATCCAGTATATGGCTTTTCCTTGTAAATTACTTCAGATGTTTACATAGTATGGAAAAGCATCATTTTTATTAATTTCTGAACTTCTTCATTCCTCTTCCACATTCAGAGACAAACAAATATCCCAAACCTGGGCATTTAATTTAGCATATGTTTCCACATGATACTATCCACCTTTAAAGTATTTCAAAAATATTTTTAGGAATTCATTAATGTGATTGATGGTTTAATGTGAAAATATTGTAACAAAACTTATTTTTAGCATATATAATCTTTTGTAATATAAATTTTTCTAGTGAATTTCCTTTCAGTGACATTTTAGTAACTTTCTTTCATCTGTAGAGTACTACATGGACTGTTTCTGCTCTGAGATCCCCTGCTTGCCTTTTTACAACATAGGTCCTGAATATTGGACACCCATCCCCTGTCTTTTTACTATAGTCACAAACACTTCCTATATCTCTTTGAATATATCAAACTCTTCCTTTCTTAGGTTTTTGTGCTTACTTCTATCCATCTTCCTCCAGCCTACAAGACTCTTTGCTCTACTGTACTTTAAGTCCCTGTCCCAGTGAAACCAATTCAGAAAGAGCCTCTGCCACTATTTTCTTTTTATGGTTTCCATTTTCATACTTTGCTGGATAGTTAAATGTCTCATTTTTATAATATAAAACTTAAACGAGTAGATAGAACATTTCACCAGTCTTTGCTAAAGACATTGGTTTTAAACATACACATTTCAAAAATAAATGATTGGGTAATTAAGGCACACACATTGGTTACTATCACGAGAGCACTAGTAATTTAAATTGATTTATTGCAACTAGTGTATTAATAATACATTCTGAATGATAACTACATTTTGGTCAATTAATTATTTTAACCTTGTGGGTAAAACATTAGTCTGGATTGAAGGCGAAGGCGTAAGTCACAAACAATCCCATGCTATTTTGGAATTATGATTAATATAATGGTTATTTATTTAAAGGGGAAAAAAGCTATTGGCTGGAGGAGCAGAAGGACCTCCCGCAACACTGGATAGTTCAATAGAAGTGCAAACATTAAAATTGACAATAAATACTATTGTTGAAAATGTCTATTTTGTTCAGTAAAGGCAGACTCACTCAGTATTAGTTTGTACTAATGTAGAGACCAATTACTTAGAAATAAAATTGTAAATAAAAGTCATGGGAAAACATATTTTGTTTCACTTCTAATAGAAATAAAGAAACTGTTTTCTGTGGATAACCTTATCATATGCTGACAGTGTCTAAAATCTCATTTATTCCAGATTATCTCATAATTTGCAAATATTTATTAAAATGATTTAAATATACTTTATATATTTTAATTATCTGCAGTCATATTCAGTTGTCATTTGTTCAGTCTTATCATATGTCTTTATGTTGTTAGTTGACTTCTAATTTCCCCAATTCAATCATTCCCTGTCCGATAACTTCCATTATCAAATATGTTTGTGTGAGAAGATCACTGTGAAATACAAATCCATGTAAGTATGCCACTCAAGTTCCTTAAAAGCATGTATTGTTTCACATTTCAATTCATTCTCATTGTTCTGGTTAGTTTTTTGTCCAGTTTTAGAATCACTTGAGAAGAGGAAACTTTAACTGAGAAAATGCTTCCATGAAATTGATTGGTTCATAGGCAAGTCTCTTGGATATTTTCTTGAATAATGATTGATGCAGAAGTGCCCAACCTACTGTGGATGGTGTGAGCCATTAGCAGTTGGTCTAGTTCTTATAAGAAAGCAGGTTGAACAAACCATGGAGATAAACCAATAAGCATGGTTCCTTCATGGTTTCTGCTTCAGTTCCTATATTCAGCCAAGTTCCTGTTTTGTGTTTTTTCTGTGATTTCCTTTCGTGATAGACTGTGATCAGGATATGTAAACAGAAGAAAACTCCCTCAAGTCTGAGTTGCCTTGGGTTATGGTCTTTATCAAAACAACAGGAAGCAAACAGAAACACATTTATACACATAAACACAAAATTATATACGTTGATGAAAGTTTATGTATCTATATATTCTCACATGAGTAAGAGCTATAGGGTCCTATTTTGTTTATTAAAAATTGAAATAATAGTCTACATGTTTTGTTACATTTGCTGTTTCTCAGGTAGGAATATACAGCAGTATATTCTTTCTACTACCTAATGTAATTATAGTTTGGTTGTGTGTGTGTGTGTGTGTGTGTGTGTGTGTGTGAATTTTACCTAGATTTCTTATACAGCCCTGGCCATTTGCTTAGGGGTGGTACCTCACACAGTGAACTGAGCATGCATCCATCAATTTGGAATCTAGAAAATGCCCTTATACATGTACCCATTGGCTGATACGACTTAGACATTCCTCAGTTGACATTCCCTCTTTCCTGGTGTGCCAACTTGATATAAACTATCACAAAGGTAGAAATAGAATGTATATAGAGAATATATATATATATATGTATATATAAATAGAAAAAAATATATATTATAGTATAATTTCATCATTTCTGCATTCTTTTTGCTACTTCCATACCCTAACATGTATATGACATAAAATAAATGGAAATCCTCACTGGATTATCATTCAATTTTATACTAATCTTTTTTATTCCAATAGCATATAGAAGCATATATTGCTAAATTTTTGGGAAAATTTTATGACAGTCAATTTGTTTAATGTTGTAATATATATTTATATTAATAAGTATTGCCATTTTTCAAAAAAAATTTTAAAGCTTATTTTCTCAAAGTTACAAGGATACTTTATATCTATATTCTAACAATGAAAAAATTTTAAAGCTTATTTTCTCAAAGTTATGAGCATATTTTATATCTATATTCTAACAATGACCAGGGTTTAATATTTACTTTATTATTTTCAGTTTGATAATTAGTTATCAAATGATAGCCATTCATTTTGGGGGGGATTTGTCAGAGTACTAGACAAATGAAATTGTTTATAAGATGACTTATATTTGCTTTATGGAACTGGCCTATACTCATCTTTCTATCTGGTTTTCTTTGATGATAGGTGTCAATAAACTCTTTCTACCTCATGTTCCTTTGCCATGGTAATTATAATAGTAGAAAGAAAGCTAGAACAACTTTCATGAATATATACATGTGTGATTTTTGTGACTATATAAAATCCAGGAGCCACAACAGATAATATTTTATTTAGCTTAATTTGCTTAATACGATTGTCTATACTTATATCCATTTTCTTGAAAATTAACACGATTTTGTTCTTTTTTACAGCTGAAAAGTATTCCATTTTGCACACATATAACATTTTCCTCATTTTATTCTCTGTTGTTGGACACACATATTGCTTCCATTATTTAGCTCTTGTGGGTAACACTGCAATGAACATTGACATGCAAGTATTTCTGTGATTTGCTTATAGGTAAAGAGCCAAGGATGAGATAACTGAATCATGTAGTTGCTGTGTGTTTAGCTTTGGAGACACCACTGCAATGATTTCCACAGATATTGTACTAATTTACATTTATGACTGAAGTGTCTAAGGATTTCTTTTTCTCTGTATCCTTACCAGCATTTGTTATTGTTTGTTTTCTTAGACTAATATTTTGAACTGATTAAAATAGGGTTTCTATGTAGGTTAGATATGCATTTCTTTTATGGAGAGTAAGGTTAAGAGGGTAAGGTTAAATATTTTTATCCATTTGTCACTTATATATTGCATATTGAGAATTATCTGTTCATTTCTTACTCTCATTTATTAATTAGTTTGTTTTCTTTCTTGTTCCTCGGTGTTTGTAGTTCTTAATAAGCTATAAGTATTAATCATTTGTCAAACTTAGAGCTGGTAATGTTTTTAAACATTCTATGGACTATCTCTTTGCTTGATTAACTGTTTTCTCTGCCATGGAGGATTCAAATTTAATCAGGTCCCATTTGGCCCTTGTTTTCCATATGTCCAAAATTTTAGGTAGAGACTGTGCATTTATTTCCAGGCTGCCCCAACCCAAATAATCACACAGACATTGTATTAATTACAACACTGGCCAATATCTTAGGCATATTTCTAGCTAACTCTTATATCTTGAATTAACCCATTTCTAATAATATGTGAATCACCATGTGGTTGTGGCCTACTAGTAAAGTTCTGGCATGGCCTTCTCCTTCAGCACCTACATGGCATCTCTTTGACTTTGCCTACTTTTTCTCTATATCACTATTTGGATTTCTCATCTGGCTTTACTCTACTAAGCCATTGGCTGAAACAACTTCTTTAATAATGAGTGGTAACAAAACATATTCATAACATATACAGGGGAATCTCCCATCACCAAATGACTGTGATTCTATTCAGAAATTCTTCTCTTATCCTTATATCATAATATGTTGCAAATGTTTTGTTTTTTTTTAAATTATTTTTATTCTTTTTTAATTAAAATTTCCACCTGTCCCCGTTCCCCATTTCCCTCCCCCTCCTCCCAAATATTGCCCCTCCCCCCACTCCCCTCCCCCTATCCCCACTCCTCTTCTCCTCCCCCCACTCCATTCCCCCTCCCTCTCGATACTGAAGAGCAGTACAAATTCCCTGCCCTGCGGGAAGATCAAGGTCCTTCCACTTCTATCTAGGTCCAGGAAGGTGAGCATCCAAACAGGCTAAGCTCCCACAAAGCCAGTTCATGTATTAGGATCGAAACCTAGTGCCATTGTCCTTGGCTTCTCATCAGCCTTCATTGTCCGTCATGTTCAGAGAGTCCAATTTCAACCCATGCTTATTCAGTCCCAGTCCAGCTGGCCTTGGTGGGCTCCCAATAAATCAGTTCCAATTTCACAGTGGGTGGGTGCACCCCTCGTGGTCCTGACTTCCTTGCTCATGTTCTCCCTCCTTCTGCTCCTCATTTGGACCTTAAGAGCTCAGACCGTTGCTCCAAATTGAGTCTCTGTCTCTACCTCGATCCATCGCCAGATGAAGGTTCTAAGGTGATATGTAAGATATTTATCAGTATAGGATAGGGTCATTTCAGGTTCCCTCTCCTCAGTTGCCCAAGGTACCAGCTGGGGACATCTCCCTGGACACCTGCAAGCCCCTCTAGAGTCAAGTCTCTTGCCAACCCTAAGATGGCTCCCTTAGTTAGGATATATACTTCGCTGCTCCCGTATCCATCCTTCCTATATCCTAACCATCCCAATCCCTCAAGCTCCTCCCATCCTCCCCTTCTCACGTTTCTCATCCCATTTCCCCTTAACCCCAAGCCACCTCACCCTCTAGTTCCCAGTTTTTGCCCGGCAATCTTGTCTACTTCCCCTATCCAGGCGGATGACTATACGATTTTCTTTGGGTTGACTTTCTTATTTAGCTTCTCTAGGATCACAAATTATATGCTCAATGTCCTTTATTTATGGCTAGAAACCAATTATGAGTGAGTACATCCCAAGTTCCTCTCTTTGGGTCTGGGATACCTCACTCAGGATAGTATTTTCTATTTCCATCCATTTGCATGCAAAATTCGAGAAGTCATTGTTTTTTACCTCTGAGTAGTACTCTAATATGTATATATTCCATACTTTCTTCATCCATTCTTCCATTGAAGGACATCTAGGTTATTTCCAGGTTCTGGCTATTACAAACAATGCTGCTATGAACATAGTTGAACAGATACTTTTATCATATAATAGGGCATCTCTTGGGTATATTCCCAATAGTGGTATTACTGGATCTTGGGGTAGGTTGATCCCGAATTTCCTGAGAAATCGCCACACTGATTTCCAAAGTGGTTGCACTAGTTTGCATTTCCACCAGCAATGGATGAGTGTGCCCCTTTCTCCACACCCTCTCCAGCAAAGGCTATCATTGGTGTTTTTGATTTTAGCCATTCTGACAGGTGTAAGATGGTATCTCAAAGTTGTTTTAATTTGCATTTCCCTTATCGCTAAGGAGGTTGAGCATGACCTTAAGTGTCTTTTGGCCATTTGAATTTCTTTTGTTGAGAATTCTCTGTTCAGTTCAGTGCCCCATTTTTTAATTGGGTTAATTAGCATTTTAAAGTCTAGTTTCTTGAGTTCTTTATATATTTTGGAGATCAGACCTTTGTCTGTTGCAGGGGTGGTGAAGATCTTCTCCCAGTCAGTGGGTTGCCTTTTTGTCTTAGTGACAGTGTCCTTTGCTTTACAGAAGCTACTCATTTTCAGGAGGTCCCATTATTCAATGTTGTCCTTAATGTCTGTGCTGCTGGGGATAAACGTAGGAAGTGATTTCCTGTACCCATATGTTGTAGAGTACTTCCCACTTTTTCTTCTATCAGGTTCAGTGTGTTCAGACTAATATTGAGGTCTTTAATCCATTTGGACTTGAGTTTTGTGCATGGCGATAGATATGGATATATTTTCATTTTTCTACATGTTGACAACCAGTTCTGCCAGCACCATTTGTTGAAGATGCTCTCTTTTATCCATTGAATACTTTTAGCTCCTTTATCAAAAATCAGGTATTCATATGTTTGTGGGTTAAAATCAGGGTCTTCTATTCGGTTCCATTGATCGACTTCTCTGTTTTTATGCCAATACCAAGCTGTTTTCAATACCGAAGCTCTGTAATAGAGTTTGAAGTGAAGGATGGTAATGCCTCCAGACGATCCTTTATCATATAAGATTGTTTTGGCTATCCTGGGTTTTTTGTTTTTCCATATAAAGTTGATTAATGTCCTCTCAAGATCTGTGAAGAATTTTGATGGGATTTTAATGGGGATTGCATTGAATCTATAAATTGCCCTTGGTAGAATTGCCATTTTTACTATGTTGATCCTTCCAATCCAAGAGCAAGGGAGATCCTTCCATTTTCTGGTATCCTCCTCAATTTCTTTCTTTAAAGACTTAATGTTCTTGTCAAATAGATCCTTCACTTCCTTGGTTAGAGTTACCCCAAGATATTTTATGCTATTTGTGGCTATCGTGAAGGGTGATGCTTCTCTGATTTCCCTCTCTGCTTCCTTATCCTTTGTGTATAGGAGGGCAACTGATTTTTTGGAATTGATCTTGTATTCTGCCACGCTACTAAAGGTGTTTATCAGCTGTAGGAGTTCTTTGCTGGAGTTTTTGGGGTCGCTTATGTACACTATCATATCGTCTGCAAATAATGAAAGTTTAACTTCTTCCTTTCCAATTTGAATCCCTTTGATCCCCTTATGTTGTCTTATTGCTATCGCTAGAATTTCAAGCACTATATTAAAGAGGTATGGAGAGAGTGGACAGCCTTGTCGTGTTCCTGATTTTAGTGGAATAGTTTTGAGTCTCTCTCCATTTAATTTGATGTTAGCTGTCGGCTTGCTATAAATAGCTTTTATTATACTTAGGTACGACCCTTGTATCCCTAATCTCTCTAAGACCTTTATCATAATGGAATGTTGAATTTTGTCAAATGCTTTTTCAGCATCTAATAAAATGATCATATGGTTTTTTTCTTTCAGTGTTTTTCTTTTTCTTCTAACAGTGTCAGAAATATGGCTATTGCTTTATGGGCCTTGATCAATTTGGTGCTGATTTTTGTGCAACACAAAAATAAAGACCTAGCTTCAATTTTCTGTTGATAGATGCATAATTTTTCAACACCATTTGTTTAAAGGTTGTCTTTTTAATGCATATTTCTGCATCCCTGTCAAAAAGTAGGTTACTGTACTACTTCGGAACCGTGTCTGGATTCGCTTTTCTGATCCATTAATCTATGTGTCTCTTCTTGTGCATATACCATGCTTTAAAAAGATTTGTCTTATTTTATACATACTAGGGCTTTGTCTACATTTATATTTGTATCATGACCTTGCCTTTTGCCCATAAAAGTCAGAATTTGGTGTCAGATTCCCTATAATTGGAGTAATGGCTGATTGTGAGCCACCATTTCAGTGCTAGAAACTGAACCTTAGTTCATTGCATAAGCTGCAATTTTTCTTAACTGCTGATTCAGCTCTCTAGCCCACCCTATTGTGTATATCAGGTAGGCTGAGACCACTAGTATATTTTTTTTGCTCCAAACTCATTTGATCATCCATGCTTTCATATGAATTCTATGATTATCTCTTTTTTCTATCTCTGTGAAGAACACCACTAGAGTTTTGATGGAGATTACATTGAATCCATAGATCACATCTGATAGAACAGTCATCTTCAAAATACAAATGCTTCCAATACATGTATATAGAAGGCCTTTTCATATTTTAGTATCCTCTCAAATGTATTTTTTCAGCATTTTATAATTTTCATTGTAGAGCTCTTTTACTTCCTTATTTAGATTTATTTTAATGTATTTTGGAATCAATTTTTAAAGTGGTAGTTTTCCTAATTTCTTTCCCAGTTTCTTTGTTATTGATATATATAATGGCTTTTAGTTTTCCTATAATTTTGTATCCTGCCTCTTTTCTGAAAGTGCTTATCAATTCTAAGTGCTTTCTTGTAATAAAAATATAAAGATGTAATGAGAAAAGTATGCTGGTCAGAAACTTTACAACTAGAGAAAAAAATGAAAAGAACTATAAGAAATTATTTTCCTGTTTTTGGTTTTGCATATATATATATAATGTATACAGTTTATACACACAGTATATATATATATACATATATATACATATACATATAGTTTTGGTTTTGATTTTGCTTTTTCATGCAGGGTTTCTTTCTTTGTGGGGCATTGACTATCCTGGAACTCTCTCTGTAGAGCAACTGGCTTAAAACTGTTTCTCTTTGAGACTGGATAAATCTCCTGTAGGCCAGGGTGACCTTGAACTCATAGAGATCTGCCTACCTCTACCTCCTGAGTACTGCAATTAAAGGTGTGTGCCACCATTGTCCAACTTATTTTTTTTGTATTTTTAATTGCTTTGGGGAAATATAGATAAGATCAATGCTGAACTATAATGTAATAAGATAGATAGAGAAGAAATTATTTGTCTAGCATTAGAAAAAATCTTTTGCATCACTTGCCCTATACTAGACAAATTAAAACTGGCCTTGTGGAAGGAACATCTCCTCCTACATCTTGGTTTTATCAAAAAGCATTGTAGCATGTATACAGAAAAGCAACATTATACAGACCAAGCAGCTTATTTTTAGGAATATATTCACATATATATAAGCATATATATAATAATTAATTATTATAAAAAGAGGTCATGGATTTGAAAGAGATCAAGGAAGGATATACGGGAGGGTTTGGATGGAGCAAAGAAAAAGAGTTAAATGATGCAATTATATATAAATGGGAAAAATGAAAAGGAAAATTGGAAATTTGATCTCCCATTCTGTGCCTGGCTGAAGCTGGCAAATATGATATTTCCCTGTTAAGGCAGGAAGTGAAGCTTCCATCCCCTGCCTAGAGATTTCTCCATATGACTTTATAGGAAGATACTTTATATCTCCATACATATAGTAATGATACTTTATCCATCAATTAATTGGCTGATTTACAAAAAGCTCTATTTCTACTCTTCTGTCAAATTACATACTCCTAGTGAGGTGGTCCTTTTCAACGTTAGTGAAGACACTGAGACTAATTTTATTCAAGCTGGCATAGTTAGCACTCTGCTATGGAGAACTTTCAGATTTTTTTATACTTATGATAATTTGGGGACTAGAGATAAAAATCAGTTGGCACGATCCTATTGTTGCTCTTTTTTTCCCTTTTTTTTGCTTTATATATGTTTTATTTTATTTTTATTTTTTTAATTTATTTATTTTTATTAAAAATTTCTGCTTCCTTCCCGCCTCCCATTGCCCTCCCCCTCCCCCTCCTCCTCCCTCTCCAGTCCAAAGAGCCAGTCAGGGTTCCCTGCCCTGTGGGAAGTCCAAAGTCCTCCCCCCTCCATTCAGGTCTAGGAAGATGAGCATCCAAACAGACTAGGCTCCCACAAAGCCAGTACATGCAGTAGAATCAAAACCCAGTGTCATTGTCCTTGGCTTCTCAGTCAGCCCTCATTGTCTGCCACGTTCAGAGAGTCCGGTTCTATCCCATGCTTTTTCAGTCCCAGTCCAGCTGGCCTTGGTTCCTTTTTTATTCATTTTATTAGCCATACACTTTTCTTTTCTCCTGTCACTTTGAACCCTGTCCCATGGGCCCCATGCTCCCATTTTACTCAGGAGATTTTGTCTTTATCTACTTCCCATGTAGATTAGATCCATGTATGTCACTCTTAGGGTTCCCTTTGTTGTATAAATTCTCTGGGATTGTGGATTATATTCTGGTTTTTCTTTGCTTTATATCTAAAGCCACTTATGAATGGGTATATATGGTATTTGTCTTTATGGGTCTGTGTTACTTCATTCAATATGATGTTTTCTATGTCTGTCCATATGCCCACAAATTTCAAGATGTCATTTTTTCTGCTGTGTAGTACTCCATTTTATAAATGTACCATACTTTCTTTATCCATTCTTCAGTTGAAGGGCATTTAGGTTGTTTCCAGGTTTTGGCTATGACAAACAAGGCTGCTATGAACATGTCCTTGTGGTACAATTGAGCATCCTTTGGATATATACCTAAAAGTGGTATTACTGGGTGTTGAGGAAGGTTGTTTCCTAATTTTCTGAGAAATCACCATACTGATATCCACAGGGGCTGTACCAGCTTACACTCCCACCAACAATGCAGAAGTGTTCCCTTTACCCCACAACTTTTCCAGCATAAGTTGTCATCAGCATTTTTTATCTTGGCCATTCTTACAGGTGTAAGATGGAATCTCGGAGTTGTTTGGTTTGGATTTCCCTGATGGCTAAGAATGTTGAACATTTCTTTAAGTGTTTTTCAGCCATTTAAACTCCTTTTTTGAGAGTTCTTTGTGTAGGTCTGTACCCCATTTTTTATTGGATTATTTATTCCTTTGGTGACCAATTTCTTGAGTTCTTTGTATATTTTGGAGATAAGTCCTTTGTCTTTTGTGGGGTTGGTGAAGATCTTTTCCCATTCTGTAGGCTGCCGTTTTGTCTTCTCAACCATGTCCTTTGCTTTACAGAAGCTTTTCAGTTTCACAAGGTCCCGTTTATTAATTGTTTTTCTCAGTGTCTGTGCTACTGGCATTTTATTTAGGAAGTGATCTACTGTGCCAATGCATTCAAGTGTACTTCTCACTTTCTCTTCTGTGAGAGTCAGTGATGTTGGCTTTATTTTGAGGTCTTTGATTCATTTGGACTTCAGTTTTGTTCATGGTGATAAATGTGGATCTATTTACATTCTTCTACATTTTGATATCCAGTTATGCCAGTACCATTTATTGAATATGCTTTTTTAATTTTATATTTTTTGATTCTTTGTCAAAAATCAGGTGGTCATAGGTGTGTGAATTAATATCTTGGTTTTCAATTCAGTTCCATTGGTACTCCTGTCTGGTTTTATGCCAATACCAGGCTGTTTTCAATACTATAGATCTGTAGTAGAATTTGAAGTCAGAATTTGTGATGCCTCCAGAGTTTCCTTTGTTGTACATGAGTGCTTTGGCTTTCCTGGCTTTTTAGTTTTTCCATATGAAGTTGAGTACTGTTCTTCAGAAGCCTGGGAAGAATTTTGCTGGGCATTGCATTGAATCTCTAGATTGCTTTTGGTAAGATTGCCATGTTAATTCTACCAACCTGAGAGCATAGGAAATCTTTCCATTTTCTAGTGTCTTCTTCAATTTCTTTCTTCAAAGATATAAAGATATAAAGTTCTTGTCATACAGGTCTTCACTTGTTTGGTTAGAGTTATTCCAAGATATTTTATGCTATCATAAAGGGTGATGTTTCTCTAATTTCTTTCTCAGTCTGTTTATCATCTGTGTAAAGGAGGGCTACTGATTTTTTGAATTTTGAATTTGATCTTGTATCCTGCCACATTACTGAAAGTTTATGAGTTGTAGAAGATCCTTGGTAAAATTTGGGGGGGGGGTTGCTTAAGTAAATTATCGTATCATCTGCAAATAGTGAAAGTTTGACTTCTTCTTTTCTGATTTGTATTCCCTTGATCTCCTTTTGTTGTCTTATTTCTTTCTAGAACCTCAAAAACTATATGGAATAGATATGGAGAGAGTGAACAACCTTTTCTTGTTTCTGATTTCAGTGGGAATGCTGTGAATTTCCCCAAGACCTTTATCATGAAGGGATGGAGTATTTTGTCAAAGGCTTTTTCAGCATCTAATGAGAAAATCATGTGGGTTTCTTTTTCAGTTTATTTATATGCTGGATTACATTGACAGATTTTCATATGTTGAACCATCCCTGCATCTCTGGGATGAAGCCAACTTGATCATGGTGAATGACTTTTCTGATGTGTTCTTGAATTCAACTTACTAGTATTTTACTGAGTACTTTTGCATCATGTTCATGAGTGAGAGTGTTCTGCAATTCTCTTTCTTTGTCTTATTGATTCTTTGTAGTATTTTCTTTGTTTCTATTCTGTTGATTTGAATTCTAAATTTGATTGTTTCCTGCCATCTAGTTTTGCCGGGGGAATTTGCTTCTTTTTGTTATAAAGTTTTCAAATGTTCTGTTAATTCACTAGTGTGAGATTTTTCCAGCTTCTTTATATTGGCATTTAGAGCTAAGAACTTTCCTCTTAACACTGCTTTCATTGTGTCCCATAAATTTGAATATGCTGTGTGGTTATTTTCATTGAATTTTAGGAAGTTTTTAATTTTTTTCTTTATTTCTTCCTTGACCCATTGGTGCTTCAAGTAAGCATTGTTTAATTTCTGTGTGTTTTGGGGCTTTCTGGGATTAGTGTTGCTGTTGAATTCTAATTTTAATCCATGGTGATCTAATAAGACACATGGAGTTATAATATTTTTTGTATCTTTAGAAGTTTGTTTTGTTATCTAGTATGTGGTCAGTTTTTGAGAAGGTTCCATGAGAAGCTGAGAATAAAGTGTACTCTTTTGTGTTTGGATGGAATGTTCTACATATGTCTGTTAAATCCATTTGAATCATAATATCTATCATTTACCTTATTTCTCTGTCAATTTTCTGTCTGACAGACCTGTCCATTGGTGAGAATATGGTGTTCAAGTCTCCAACTATTAGTGTGTGGGGTTTAATGTGTGATTTAAGCTTTAGAAGTATTTCTTCTACATATGAGGGTGCCCTTTTATTCAGGGCATAGATGTTCAGTATTGAGATTTCCTCTTGTTGTATTTTTCCTGTGACTAATATGAGATGCCTTTATTTTTCTCTTTTGATTGATTTTAGTTAGAAGCCTATTTTGTTATATATTAGGATAGCTGTATCAGCTTTTTTCTTAGGTCCATTTCATTGAAAAAATTTTTCCCAACACCTTACTCTCAGGTGTTGTCTGTCTCTGAGGTTGAGGTATGTTTCTTATATGCTACAAAAAGATGGATTCTATTTTCGTATCCAATTTGTTAGCCTATGTCTTTTCATAGGTGAGTTGAGTCCATTCATATTAAGGGATATTAGCGACCAGTGATTGCTATCTCCTGGTATTTTAGTTTTCACTTGTGATTTTATTTTGTGTGTTTTTCCCTTCCTTGGGATTTGCTTTTGTGAGATCAGCTGTTGTCTGTGTTTTTGTTGATGTAGCCAAATTCCTTGGGTTGGAGTTTTCCTTCTAGTACTTTGTGTTGGGCTGGATTTGTGAATAGGTATTGGTTAAACCTGGTTTTGTAATAGAATATCTTGTTTTGTCCTCTATGGTAATTGAAAGTTTTGCTGGGTATAGAAGCCTGGGCAGGCATCCATGGTCTTTTAATGTCTGCATAACGCTTGACCAGGATCTTCTGGCTTTCGTTATTTCTTTCCATTGAGAAATCCAGTGTAATTCTGATAGGTCTGCCTTTATATGTGTCTTAGCCTTTTTCCTTTGCAGCTCTTAATAATGCTTCTTTATTCTGCATGTTTAGTGTTTTGATTATTATGTGGCAAGGGGACTTTTTTTGATCCAGTCTATTTGACGTTCTGTAAACTTCTTGTATCTTCATAGGCCTATCTTTCTTTAGGTTGGGAAAGTTTTCTTCTCTGATTTTGTTAAATATATTTTCTGTGCTTTTGAGTTGGACTTCTCCTTGTTCTATCCCTATTATTCTTAGATTTGGTCTTTTCCTGGATATTTTGTGTCAAGCTTCTGTTAGATTTAATGTTTTCTTTGACTGATGAGTCTATTTCTTCTCTTGTATCTTTAGTACTTGAGATTCTTCCATCTCTTATACTCCGCTGTTTATGCTTGCATTTGTGGTTTCTGATCATTTTCTCATATTTTCCATTTTTATAATTCCCTCATCTTGTGTTTTCTTTTTTGTCTCTATTTCAGTTTTCAAATCTTGAATAGATTCTTTCTTATGCTTGATTTCTTTTTCTTGGTTTTCTTTAAGGGATTTGTTGATGTCTTGCAATTTTTTGTCCATCTTTCACCTGAGATAATTTTATTTCTTCATCAAGAGCCTCAAACATCTCCTAAAGTTATTTTTAGGTCATTTTATTTTGCTTCATCTATATTTGGGTGTTTAAGTTTTGCTGTTGTAGGGCCACTAGTTTTTATTGGTGTCATGTTTCTCTTGGTGGTGTTGCATATGTTATTACCTTGTCTACCCACCTTTTCCTCTGGGTGGTATAGTTGGAGATGTCTGTGTCTCTGGTGATCAGTCTTCAAATTTCCAGTGGATCCACAGCTCAGATGTTTACTCCTCATGGTGTTGCTAGAGCCATGGTTTCAGTTACCCCAATTGGTCACTCTGAGTTCCTGGAGGTGCTTCTGGGGGTCACTCTTCAAGAAAATGGTAAGGCAGAAAAAAATTAATTAGATTTCTTGTTGACTCCATGAAATGGAACCCATACCAAACACTGCTAAAGTGAAAAGAACCTGAGAGTACATAGAATCTAAAGTAAAACCAACTACTATCATTGTGCTAAAGGAACATAGCAATAAAATTACTCTGAATGACATAATGCTATTGAGACCCACAATTGGACAATGTAGAGAGAGTTAGAACTTTGGGGTACTCAGACCTAAATAAGATGTCTTTATCAAATCCTTCTTATGAAGCCTCAGTGATCTATGCAGAAGAAGAGTGAGAAAGATTTTAAGAGCCACATGTGGTATTTGCCTTCAAGGAAACCACATCTTCAAGACACAACAGGGTTTATACAAATGTGAACTCAAAGATTTCATGTAGAAGACCTCTATAAGTTTAAACCTGACAACATCTTTGTCTGAAGAGGGGTAAGCAGACAAAAATTTCCATGACTAACAAAGAAACTGTTTGCAATTGATACATTCTCGAAAAGAAAAAAATCTATTTTTCTCAACTAAGTGTCCCTAGGTTTATCAAACACACTCTAAGGCAGGCCTTATGCCCATGAATAGTTGCCCAACAAAAAACAAATTCCTTGTTTCTGTGTGCTTTTGTTTTTGCAGCTTGTATCATATTGGGTTTTTTGTTGTTGTTGTTGGTTTGTTTTGCTATTTTATTTTATCTTATTTTATTTTTATTTTGTTGAGAGGTGCTGGGGACACAGAATGAAGTTGTCTGGGTAGGAACATGGGGAAGATATTGGTAATGTTGGCAGAGGGGAACGAATATGATCAAAATATACTGACAGAGTATAGAACCAGGTCAGGAATAAGAAGGTGGAAAGGAGGTGCTTTCAGTTCAACTAGTGGGAATACCAGTTACTTGAGCTCTGTCTGCCCCCTGAATCCCAGAAGTCAGAGAGCTTCTGGGTAGTTCCTGTTCCAGAGCTCCATCCAGAGATTCAGAAGAATGTGGCTTTACATTAGCATAAGGCATGATCCTAGACCTGACCAATCAAGAAAAGAATGTGCAAGTCCCTCTCATAACAAATAGGAGGCACCAGAGCTTGGCATCCACTGTATCTCTGGCCTGGAGCATCAGGGATTGTTTATAGATTACAGTTTTTCTTTTGCTTCATGCCCTTTTTCAGGCAAGTAAGTTTTCGTGAAGGACATAAAACCTTGTTTGGGAGGCAGAAACTGTGACTTTGAACTATCAAAGGATGTGAGACCCAGAGGAGGGAGGAGGGATTTTTCTTCCACCACAGGAATAGAGGAAAGTTTGGGGGAGCTAGTATATAATAGTGAAAGACCCTCGAAGAGGACCTTCCCTCAGGAGGAGATCTCCCAGAAGCCAAGGAACAGGCCGAGATCACACGGATGCAAATCACAAGAGGTTTATTAGGTAGACACAGGTACCTGTGGGTGGCAAAGTCTTTCGGAGGACTTGCGTGCCTGCAGACTGGGAGGAGGTCTTTTTATAGGAAAGAGGGCAGCAAAAGCAAGTTTACAGAAGCAGAAGCGTGGTTATCGGAATGAGGCAGGGGGCATGAATGGTTTTTCCTCTCCCAGCATGGATGTTTGGCAGCAGACATCCTGTTCTTATCTTATAGATATCCTACTTTGCAGTCATCCTGCTTTGTAGATGTCCTATCTTATAGATATCCTGTTTTCCTAAGCAAATGGGATGTTCTCACGAGAGTAGGCTAGCTGCTGATCCTGAGAATCTTTCAAGCAAACAGGACGTTCTCCCGGGAGCATGCTAGCTGCGGGTTCTGAGGAGGGGGTCTGTAGGGTCTTTCAATAGCTCCAGTGCCATTTGCCACTGGTACAGGTAGTCACATTCAAAGCATGAGTGTGAGGGTTCTAGTGCTTTTTGTGGTTGGAGTTGTACAACATTTTCTAGAAGTTCTGCCTTGTGTAATACTGACTAGGAAGTGGGGAGAGGCTGTCAGGGCATCTTGAGGACAGAGCAAGGTACTCCCACCTTTCTGGAGAAATAGTGCTGGAGGTCTGTCTACACTGTTAAACCAGTGGAGGTGGTTGATTGTGGGGGTAGATAGGTGGGTCAGTGATGGTCTTGGCTTGTACTGGCTACCTAGTGTCATGTCAGTCTCGAGATAGTGAGGCTTTCTGTAAGTGAAGCAAGAGGCCAGTGAAGTAAATAAATTCTGCCTTTCAGTACTAATAGGGGGAGGCCACTGGGGGACCATAAGAAAGGAGAAAGAGATTTCCATGTTGGAGAAGTGGAGAGCTTCTTGTTGTTTCTTAGCCACCCGGCTAGCTTAGAGCCGTAATAACCACACAGAAACTGTATTAATTAAATCACTGCTTGGCCCATTATCTCTAGATTCCTATTGGCTGTTAATCATGTATCACCACATGGCTGTGACTTACTGGTTAAAATTTTAGCACATCTGTCTCTGGTGGCAGCCCCAAGGCTTCTCCCTGACTCTGCCTTCCTTCTCCCATGATATAGGCCAAACCAGTTTTTTAGTCATTAACTAATAAAAGCAACACATAGACAGAAGGACCTCCCACACCATTTCTCCTTTTCTATTTAAAGGAAAAGGAAAGCTTTAACATAGTAAAATTACCTATAACAAAAAAGTTATCAAGCAAGAATTACAGTTATAATATTTATATATACTTTATCTTTTATCATAATTAACAAAAACTATGTCTACTTCTATCTATTCTTCAAATCCATCAAAGACTCCAGAAGGATATAATATTACCTAAGTAAACAGGAAGTACATTGTAAGCAACTTCCAAAACTCTAGGAAAGACAGAGACATCTCACTACCTGGACAGTCACCTAATGTTCTTTTGTACCGTTGGGGCATCCATCTTCAGCCTAGAGGCTCGGAGTATCCAACAGACTCTTCCATGAAGCAGGAAATTTCAAAGATAGTTCCGCCTATATTGCAGTTTGTCAGTCACTTTCTTCTGTGTGCTGCAAAATGTCTCACAGACTCTCTCATGAAACAGGAACCCTGAAAGGTCGTCTCACCTTTAGGCAAGTTCAGCAGTCATTTCTTTGTGGATCCTGCATGTCCAGTTAAGCAGTCCAAGCAATGTCAGTTTCTTGCCCAAATGGCTATCAAACTCCAGAATGGACTTTGGTTCCTCTATTTCTAGGATCTTGCCACTGCCAATTAAGTGTGGCTAAGATTGTAGGCATATAGTCAATTCTTTGCAGGATGGTGATAGTTATATATAAACCTCATAAGACTCAGAATGCCTCTGTTTTTCTTTTTATTTATTTTTCTTTCTCGTGTGATTGTTCTGTCCCTCAGGCAATGATACTCTCTGGTTTTAGGTCATTCCTCACTCTCAGCTTCACCTCTTCTTTTGTATTGCCAACATGTATCATATGAAAACATAACATGGAGCTTCCCAAAACAACTGTCTGGACAATAAGAGCAGACAACACCATCTTTTCTCAGGTGTGGAAAAGCATACTTTCCTGTGGTGAACATATTTATCACTCAAGGATGGAATTCCTCCTTCAAATGATGAGAGTTGAGCCCCCTCTGGAACCTACATATCACTCACCCTGCCCAGAGTCTATCGGGGATATAGTCTGTAACTAATGCCCAACTGTGTCTGTAAATAAGGATGTTAGGGAAAGAATAAATCGATCCCTCAGAGTCCTCCTAGTGGTGAGTTTAGACTCCTGTGCCTACTTAACACCAGTTCCTTATGCCTCCCATGATGCAGCCCTGGAAACCACACACCAGTCAGCCTGCCTGAAATATTCCAGGTAAGAGAGCTGGGAAAGGTAGAAACAGATCTCTAAATGCAAGGAAGAAAAAGGTTCCCAAATCGTCCTCATTGTCCTTACTGACATCCCTCAAGATCCCCCCCTTAACGTTTGCCAAGGTTAGACATTTTCCAGACCTACCTGAAGTCTAAGTAATATTCTGAAACAGCTTACTTCCCTGAACTCTGGATATGGCACTCATAGAAACAAATAATTCAATATAGGTCCTAGGTAGGAGCCTCTGGTGGCAACTTTCTGGACAAGTTAGACTCACCCCTCCCATAAGCATTCCTGTGTAGGATAAGACTGCTCCATTCATCCCACAGTGACCTCTGCCTTAGGTGTAGGACTTTACCCCTAATTATCTGAGTCTCTTCCCCTCACAAAGAATCAAGCAAAAAAAGAAAGAACAAAATAGAGAGAACACAAAGAAAAAGCTGAAGAAATGAAGGAAAGAGAAAGAGAAAGAAAGGAAGGAGAGAGAGAGAAAAAGAGAGAGAGAGAGAAAGAGAGAGAGAGAGAGAGAGAGAGAGAGAGAGAGAACGAGCAACAAGAAAAAAGCTCTCATCTCCCTTAGGCAAACAGACTCAGGAAATTGTTCAGGGGTCACAGCCTGCTTCTAGGAAGAAACAGTTAAGGAAGTAGTAGATATACTACTCTCATATATCTGTTGCAAGAAAGGTCCCTGTAGTAGGAGGAACGGGCTGACTGTGTCCTGTTGCCTGGCTAGCTTAGCCCCCAAAATAACCACACGGAAATTGTATTAATTAAATTACTGCCTGGCCCATTATATCTAGCCTCTTCTTGGTCAACTCTCACATCCTGATCTAACCCATTTCTATCAATCTGTGTATCACCACGAGGTCGTGGCTTACCGGGAAAGATTCTAACCTATGTCCATCTCAGGGGGGAGATTCATGGCATCTGCCACACTGCTTTTCTTCCCAGAATTCTGTTCTGTCTTCCTGCCTACCTGAGTTCTGTCCTATACTAGGCCAAGGCAGTTTCTTTAATAACCAAAGAAAACAACACAAATACAGAAGGACCTCCTACACCAGGTCCCCAGTTATCAGCCAGCAGCCTTTTATTCTTTATTCAGAATCCCCTCACACATACTGCCTCTCTTGATATTTCCCAAGAGTATGAGATCTTCCCCCAAGGTCCTGACGCCTGACACCAAGCAAAAGCCCAACCATCTTCAGGCAGCAACAATGGCACTGGAAAGCCAGTACAAATCTTGAAGGTCACTTTCCACTCACTGGGTTAAGGGGCTCAAAAGCTGGGACTCTAGTACCCACTGATTCTATGGTGAAAATGGAAGTGGTGTGGGAGGTCCTTCTGTCTATGTGTTACTTTCATTGGTGTGCCAATGTAGTAGACTAAATCCATATAAAACATGAGAGGGCTTGGAAAGGAACTCTAGACACACACACACAAACACACACACACACACACACACACAAAGTTAGCTGCATTTTTTTTCAGCTGGCAGAGACCTTCAGAATATGGCATTTAAAATGTTTTAATAACTTAGGACTTTTCATGATAATAAGACACAAGCTACTTCAAAAGGATGATGGGCATAAAGGAGGCTCCTAACTTGCCCTTTTTTGGATGGAGAGGTTTTCCAGGATCCAAAGAACTCAGGCCCAAAGAGCCCAGACAGTGCCTCAAACAAGAAGAAAATTCTAAGCTAGGACCAAGTTTTTCCACTCCACACATCCTTAGCAATGCTCTTCCTCAGCAATTCTCTTTGGAAGGTGGAAGGCAGGGTTCCTAGATTTGGCATACTCTGACTTCTGTTATGGAAGTCCAAGGGAGGAAGATTTTCCTCTGAAAAGGTCAAACTTTGCTCAGCTGACAGTGTAGTCTTTGACTTGGAAAGCATCAAGTAAGAAACCAAAAGAGAGGGATCTCTGTTCAGATAGAACATGATAGTCTCATTGGGCTTTGGTTGCCATCAAGAAGGCTCAAGGTGCCCACCTACACTGTTTTCTGAATTCCATTTGGCAATTCTGAGGTTTATGTTTCACAGAAGGTGAAGGAGGTTATCTAAACCTGGCCAGTCAGGAACAAAATGTTCCAAATTTGAACTAAAAGCTTCTCTCACCACTGCTGTAGAGAGTACAGAGTTCCCTGGGTTACTGCAGTTTTCCCTGAAGCAAAACATGATAAGACTTGTAATCTTTCCTGACTTCAGTGTTTAGAGTCGGGGGGGGGGGTGCAAGGCTTTGTGATAGCGCTGGACTCTGGTCTGCAGTAAAACAGTCCCAAGTTTGTGAAATATTAAAGGAAGGACTTTGAGTGAGGACTGAGCAATCTCCCCTGTCCTGGAGAAACAGAACTCCTAATCCTCTCTTCTTAAGCATTAACCCCTTGAGCTTCAATTTCCTGTCACAGATTCTATAAGTAATAGGAGTGCCATTAGGAAACCTAGGGGAGGTGAAGCAGTATATGGGGGGACTGGGCTGAAACTGTGACAGCAGAGAGATGAATCTTAGCCTTGGAAACATCAAGAAGAAGAGCCTCTGAGACTGAGAGGACTCTGAAAGATTAGGAGCTTTGGCTTTCTCTAAAGGTACAGAGGATCTTGATTTTTCTTCTAAAACAGATAACCCAGAAAATCTTCAAACAGAGAAAGTAGAGCAGTTTCTAGGGTTACAGTTTGGGAGTTAAAGGGAAGTGATGCGATTTTATATGGAGATAGACTCTAGTTAGCAGGGCTGGGAAGTCAGTGAAAGAGCAGTTGGAGCATGACATTTGCTCTCAGAAAAAAGCTTGCTTCCAATACAATTTGCCTATGTAGTGGCTCCACAAAGCTCGACAAATTTTTGTACTAAACTCAGCCACCGAGTTCTATGTTTGGAGTCTAAGGGAAACTGCATTTTTAAGGAGGTGATTGTGCTAGATTGGGTCTAGTATAGGTTTAAGATGAAACCATTTCCTTATCTGATTTTGTGTGGGGACTTTGAAAGAAGTTAGGCTACTTGAAAGTTGACTTCATTTGGGTCAGGGTTTACCCTGCCTAGATAGCTATTGAGAGGAAGTCTTTAGGAAAGTGCTGGGAGGGACCAGAGAAATCCTTATAGGGGTAAACCAGTTTCACCTGATCAGGCAGTTTCCTTGCTTTTACCATTGTCATTCTGTGTTCCGTGCTTGGACCCCAAGGTAAGGTTTTTCTGAAGGGCTTATGAGGACGGGAAGGGAGGGGATAGAGCCTGTTTTCTCACTCATTGGACCCCAAGGTAAGATTTTTTCTGAGGATGGGTAGGGAAGAGATAGAGCTTTTTCTCTCACTGAGAAAACCCACATGCCCAAGGAGAGGGCCTGGGAGCCTCTGGGTAAGGTACATTTAGGGAAACACGTTAAACGATGTAGTTCCCTAAATGTCGTTAGAAGTAGTCTTAGGGTTGCAAAGAAAAAAATCTCTAACCTGAATAAAGTGTCCGGATATGACAACTTTACTTCTGATCAAAAGGGTGTTGAATTCTCACTGAAATGGTGGAGGAAGCACATCCAGCAGATAAGGTCTCCAACTTTTATCCTTAACACTAGAGGGGCTTGGCTGTTCCTCCTTTACTGAGATCTAACCTCATAGTCTAGCTTGGCTAGCTTTGGAAAACAGCAGAAAAAGCAAAGGGGAGAAGGTGGGGAATGTTATAGACTGGATAGGCATTTCTATCTTATTTTTCTTATTTTATTTTTATGTGTATGAGTGTTTTTCTTGCATACATATATAGACTATAGGTGTGCCTCATAATCACGGAGGTCAGAAGAGGAATTTGGATGCTCTGGGGGCTGGAGTTACAGACAATTTTGAACTGCCAATAGGGTTCAGGGAATTCACTCTGGCACCTCTGGATGAGTAGCCTGTGCCCTTAATTGTTGTGCTGTCGCTCTACTCCAATATTCCTTTTTAACAAAAAAGAAGGTCGGTTACACTGACTGGTCAAATATTATTGGAGCACAAAGGACAATAGGAATAGAAAAAATAAGATTAGACCTTTCACAGAAGGCATCTATCTCAGACACAAGTCTGAGAGCTTGTGTGTTCAGTACTGGACAAAGAGGAAAGTTCAAGGCTTCTTATAAATTATTTGAAAGGGAAGATGGAAATTTGATGGTTTGTACAGTTGTTTGTTGCAAACTGGAGGGATATAAGGCTTTTGGATTTTGGACTGAACTTGGGTTGGCAGGTAAGGAGTTCTAGTAATGAGTGAGTAGGAGCCTTTCCCTTCAGGAAGATGAGGGTGTTGGTCCCACACGTAAAGAAAGTTGCTGAAAGAATCTCCATTACTGGCCATGACTCACACTAGTTTGTTTCCCAGATTTTCATGTCTTGAGATCATCTGTACTCAGATCGCTAAGGGAGGATTTCCAGCCCGGGAAAAATATTGTGGGTTTTATAGAGATCTCTTGGTTCTTGTCTTCTTAGAGGAATGGATTCAGTTACTCAAGAAACTTAGTTTAAATAGAAGTTTATTTAAGAAAGCTAAACAAAGAAAATACCCCAAAGACAGAATGGACTGGGCTGCCCCAAAGAAAAGAGCTGTATTGAAGAGTCTATATAAGGATTTAAAAAAAAAAAGTTTTATGAGTATTCATTCATCAGATGTGTGGCACATTCCTAGGATAAGGTGACCAACAATTTCCCCTTACAAATAATGGTGGACAAGGTCTCCCCTTTTACGTTTATTTTTTGTTTGTTTGTTTGTTTTTTGTTTGTTTTTTTTTAATACCAAATCCTCTAGAAAACCTGAGAAAGGGTCAAAACCATAACATAAGTGATATACTGAAGTTAGAGCCTTTTAAGGCTATTACTTTCCATGTGTGGAAAACTGTTCTAGTATCTTAGTTTCTGATAAAACAGCAGCAACCTAAGCATCACTTCAGGAATGTTTAACCACAAAGGTGAATACCTTCAGAAGAGACAATTACCATGATCCTGCTTGCAGCTTTGGGCAGTTCATTCCTATCCAAGTCTTCGCTTTCGCAGCATCATCATGAAGGCCTTACCTGATAAGAGATCTGGGAAAATTCGCTGTGTTCTAGGCTCCCACAGATAGAATTATTCTGCCTGTGCCCTCCCGGGAAGCCATCCCTGCCTGGATAAAAGAAGGTGAAACAATGTATGCTTTCCTGGGTTCTGTCCTGCAAGGTCAAGGAAATTGAGAGTTTGGAAAGAGAGCTGGAGATTGAGTCCTGAGGAGGTGGAACTTGAGTGAAGAATATGAATATTTTCCTCACTCAAAGTCATTACATAATTCCAGCCCCACTCGCCAGGGTACTTCCTCCTGACAGTGGGGGCTCCAGGCTATCACAGTTCTAAATATTTTCCCCATGTTCCATTTCTGGAATACAAGCAGGTTTGCAGCTTTTCTGTCTGTGGTTTCACTCCCTTATGATGCATATCCTTCAGTGTAAACAATGGTCTTATGAATAGAATCTTCTTTTCCTTCACAGAAACAGTGAAAACATCATCTTTTGCACCTTAGGGTACTCTGCTTTAGGTCATGGCTCAAAATCCTTATTTTCAGTAGTGTCGTGATCCCAATCTAAAAGACGTGGGGATTTGGGGGTGTGTTGGACTTAGGACTGCTGGAAAGGATTCCCAGACAAGACAAACATTCAAGTGAGAGAGAACTATCAGGGTTCCAGGGGGGATTAAGAGGAATCCCCTTCCAAAAAAAGAATGGAGCTGACATTGTCTACCCTGGCAATCTTCTCTCTGGTGCACTATGGGCTGGAAAAGCAGTGTGCTGTTTGTTGGATTACATATTGATAGACTAGGGGGATGGAGGCTTTTGGATTGTATAGTTCTAACCTTGGTAAACATCAAGGCAAAGACAATGGCAGTTGAGGATTGTCAGGTTTCCCTTTCCCCATAAATATTATTGCCTCCACTCATGTGTTTTTAAGCAGTTTCCCTAAAGCCTAGAGGTTGCATGTCAATTTTGGATGAAATAATTGTTTCCCTGAATCCCATGTGGGAAATACAAGGAAGATGAATATTTTAAGGAATGGGCTGGATCCAGGTCAGCAAAGGAAGTGGTCCCAGGATTGAGAAATATTGAGGAGAGACCCTCTGAAGAGTGAATGGAAGTTTCTCATGGGGCTTTGGGAATATCCTACTCCCTTACATGTACAGGGATTTGGGCCTCACCTTCCCCAGAATTCTTAGGAGGAAGCCTCCAGAAAGGGTGAAGGATCTGCTATTTGTAGCTTGTATCTTGTTGGCTGGTGGCAGTGAATTATTTGGAGGAAGTAGGATTCTCCCACACTCATCTTGGGAGAATGCTAGCTTTAAAGGTTATGGTCTTAATGGAAGAATGGAAGGAAGTCTTTCTGAGCACTATAGAAAGAGTTAAGTGACAATGCTCCTTAACCAGGCTGTGCCCTGGGAATTTCTAGGCAACGTTGCAGCTTTAAACATTGTTTCCATAAATTCAATGTCAGAAGTCTGTGGGATCTGAGGCTTTCTGGACAGATCAAGACTCAGAAGAATTCCTAATCTGGAGGGGAGGAGCATGAAGGTTGGATGGGAGCCTTCCCACCTCTACAGAAATAATAAGGCTTTAGTCCTCTTTGACGAAATTGTGGTCCCAGGAATCTCTAAGCAAGGTTGTAAGTCTAAACATTGTTTCCACAAGCTCAATATCAGGACTATGGGACTTGAGGTTTTTGAGAAAAAACGCTAAACCGGTTTATCAGGAGCAGTCTCAGCCTTGAGTGGGAGGAGCCTCAGAAAATAGCGGAGGCTTTCTCTGTTGGACAAAAAGAGGTGTGGCCCATTCGAGTTGCTCAGACTGCTGCCCCAAAGACATCCAGTCTGTTCCAGCTTGGTGTTTGCTACCTGGAGCTTCCTGTCCGAAGCCTAAGGGAGGTAAGGCCTTTCGTGAGAGGGCTTAGTGGAGCACAGGTTCCAACCTCAGGAAATGTTGAGAAGAGAGGTTTGAGAGTGAAATAAGAAGTTGAGGGGCGATCAGACCCACGTATATAGGGGTCTGTCCAGCATTCATCTCAGAAATGACCCAGAAAGGGCAAGTCGTATGCTGTTCCCAGCTTTCACCTGGGATACTGAGAGCAGTAAGACATTGAGAGTGGGCAGAACTGGGTCAGCAGGGTCTAAGTCCACGTCTGGAGGAATGTAAATAGAAGGCCTTGGTAGGACATTGATGGAAGATTGGGAAACTTGGTGTGCAACACAAATAATAGGGGTGTGTGAATCCTTTTGTGGTTGAGAGAGGTCTTCAGGGAAGGAGCTAAACTCAGCACGTTGGAGGTACTTCAGCTTTGAGTAGAAAGGTGCTAAAGGATAATATGAGCCTTTTCTTTCCACAGAAAAAGGCATAAATAGCCTCACTTACTAATGTAGGACCTCCAGGGAGACCAAAGGAAAATAGGTTCATGCTGTTTGTTTCTGCCTTCTGTGCCCAGAGTTCAAGGGAGATGAGTTTTTTTTGTTGTTTGTTTGTTTGTTTGTTTGTTTGATCAAGTGGCTGGATTATGGTTGGCAGGGGAACAGTCCCAACTCCAAGAAACATGAAGGAATTTGGGGCCTACCCCTTCTCCTCAGATAGAGAGAGGTTGTTCCACTTTTTCAAACAGCATTCATCTCAGGCATTATGAGGAGTCTACTGTTTCTAGAGTTTTTTTTCCTAAGAAAATAATGAACATTGTAGTATGTTTTCAGTCCACATGAGTAAACTAATTTTCAAGCCGAATATACAAAGATGCAATTTGAACCTTGAAAAGGAAGAACTTGAGAGAACAAACTTGTTGCCATCCCCTCCACTATAGAAATCGAGATGGAATGTCAGTGCTCCTTGCCCAGGAAATTTCTTATTTAGGCTCTAGGCCAGTGATCCTCAACCTTCCTAATGTTACAACTCTTTAATACAGTTCCTCATGTTGTGATGACCCCCCGCCATAAAATTATCTTCATTACTTCTTTATAACTGTGATTTTGGTACTGTTCTGAACTGTAATGTAAATGTCTGATATGTGAAAGAGTCATTTGATCCACAGATTGAGAAACATTGCTCTAGGCCATGAAGTCTTTTGCTACGACTCTGAAATGTTCAGGGAATAAGAGAAGTAATAACTTGACTTCTGATACTGGCTTGGATTTTTCACTTTAATTCCTGCATGGAGAAAAATCAGGAATATATCTCTAAGGAGGACTGGGAAGACTCTGAGTAAAGATTGAGACTCTACCTGACCTCCACAGAAATAGACCTCTGCCACAGTTTGTCTCAGTTCCTGTCTCTGTGTGACTCTAGGCAGAATGATCAATGGGGCATTTCCCTTACTTTATGCTGAGTCTTTTTTAACAGGGTATTAGACACCAAACACCATGAGTAGGAGTTCCAGTCCTGAAGGACATGACTCTGGGTGAAGAGTCACAGCTTTTCCTTCTCCCACAGAAACAGTAGGGAAATAGTCCTGCTTGCTAAGGTATTTGCTTATTGGTTATTAAAGAAAAAAAAAGTAACCTAAAGGAGGCTTATGAGAACTCTGAAAGAAGAGGAGGATCCTCTGGGGGGAGGAGTGATACTCTCCCTTTCCCTTCAGAAATCAGTAGTGTTTGTTAGTCTTGCTTCTTCAGGCAACCATATCAGGATGCTAAGATTAGGTATCAGCAAGAACACATTTTAACCATAATTCTGTATTCATATCCCAAGGAAGATTTGTCCTCTCAGAAGGACAAAAATCTGGGAAGGATTCTTTGCCTTGGAAACTATCCAAGAGATTGCTCCAGTGACGGAACACTGGGGAGAGTCTGACAAGGTTCTCACACTGATATTTTACAAACTGCTGCTGCTGCTCACTGTGCATCCTCTTCACAAATTTAATTTACTGACATAGTATACCCCCTCTCTATCTGGAGCTCCCCAGACTATCAGACAAAAGGGGAAGTGAGGTCCTTTACTTCTGTGGGGGATGAGAATGATCCTAACCAATGCTCTCAGTCCTCTCTCAGGGTCCTTTTCTGCTCATTTCCTGAAGCTGGAATTCCTTACCTATAGAGTATAATGCAGCATTCTGTATAAGAGCCTCAACTTCAGAATCCCAACATGGAATTCAAGAATCTGTAACAGTTCTTTTTTTTTTTTTTTTTTTTTTTGAAACAAAGTTTCTCAGAACTAGCTCTTGTAGACAAGACTGGCCTTAACCTCACAGAGATCCTTCTGCCTCTGCCTCCCGAGTGCTGGGATTAAAGGCATGCCACCACCACCCGGCAACTTTAACAGTTCTTAATTACCTGGAGCATTCCAAGACAACTACCTGGCCAGTCAGGCCTGGCTTCCTTTAATTTTGTGGTAGTACAGAAGATTTATGTTTCTTACGGCAAAGCCTCACAAGTATTTTACCTTCTCACTGCTCTCTGTATTCTCAGGCAGTAAACATCTTCATCAGAAGAGAAGGCCATCTGGAAAAGAACAATAACAGATCAGAAGAGAGGAAAATCTGTGTGGAGATCAGGTAATATTCCAGAATGAGGAGTGAGGACACAATTATCTTGCTCTTTTGAAGGACAAGAGGTGTACTAAGCTTGACTATGTCCTCTTGCCATCTCCTAGAGGAGCTGTGTAACGTGGTCTTTTGTGGTTCATACCCTATCTCTATGATCAAGTAACTGAGTGTTTGTTCTGAGGTGGGCAGACCAGGGGCAACAGAGGAAGAATGATGAAAGTTGTCATGATAAAGAATGCAAGATCTTATGGCAACCTGAATATGCCATGCTTGTTGATACCCACGGGAGGCCTGTCTCTCTCTGAACAGATACAGAGGAGGAGTAGATTGGGAAGAGCAGAGGGGAGGCAACCAGAGGACAGGAGGGAGGGGAAACTGCAGTTGGGTTGTAAGATGATAGATAGATAGATAGATAGATAGATAGATAGATAGATAGATAGATAGATGATAGTTGATGGATGGGTTGGTGCATAGATAAAAAGGGGAAAAGGAATGAAAGAACCTCTAACCTAGAAGAGTTATGATCCCTGCAGTTTGGCTGGTACTTTGTTGTCATTCAGGTTAGCCTGATATGGTTCTGAATCGTGCTCCATCACTTTCGCTTCATAGTATTTGGAATGTTAAGTCTTGTCCTGTGAATTAGACCTTAGTCTACCAGATGGGTATACTCTTCATGGGGCAAAGGTAAGCACAAAGGGGGTCTTTCACTCCACAACTGTTCAGAGTTTAGCCTGGACAGCACTGAGAAACCACTGCTCCACATTGATGTTTGTTTGTTTATAGCCTGGACAGCACAGAGAAACCATTGCTCCACATTGTTGTTTGTTTGTTTATAGCCTGGATAGCACTGAGAAACCACTGCTCCACTTTGTTTGTTTGTTCATAGCCTGGACAGCACTGAGAAACCACTGCTCCTTATTTAGTCAGTTTTTTTCAAGACAAAGTTTTTCGGCAAAAACATTTTCCTGTCCTGGAACTCATTCTGTAGACCAGGCAGTCTACTTTTATTTTTAACCTAAGGATGATACCACCTAGTTTTCTATTACAGAGCTTCCGGGGACTATAGTGAGAACCTTGGGATTAATTTTGTGTTTTCAAAATCATAGAACCAAAGAGATCCTGAAAGTGTCAAGAGTCCAAGTGGTGTACACACCTCCATATACACAAACATTGTTCTGCAGAATACAGGGACCCCAACACAATTTGTCCCACATACTCTTGTATGTGTACTCCCTGAAATCAGACTCTGACTTCTGGCTGAACTCAAAGAACCTTTATCATTTTCTTCTGTAGGTTCCTAAAGGACAAACCAAATAGAAAGTCTGCAGAACTCTGAGGTTATACCATATCACCTGGAGAAGATCGGTAAGTTGGCTTTTGTTAGGACCTTCACGAACAAATATTTCCCTTTGTGCTGGGTCGCTCTGTTTTTCTCTTACTTCCCCATGTCTGTGCAATCTCATCCCCCTTGACCTGTTTACATTTCTGTCTTCTGCCTCCAGAAAGCAAAATAATGTCTCGCTATGGAAAGCACCCACGCCTCAGCCTGGAGCAAAGTGTAAGCTTCCAGATCCCAGATGAACCAGATGAGTTCCCACTGGTTCCCACAGCTGAGAAAGAGGAGAGACAGGAAGAAGAGGAGGTAAAAGAAGAAGAGAAAGAAGATAACAATATGCAGAAAAATGAGGAAGATAACAATGAGAAGGAAGAAGAGGAAGTAAAAGGGAATGAAGATGAAAAGGAAGAGTGTGGTGATGAAGTGGATGAGGAAGAAAATGAGAAGGGAGAGGAAGAATCAGACATAGCTTCCATGTTTTTCTCATCTTCTAATGTGTCTTTACCAAGTTTCACTCCTCCTTCTCCTTCCTCCTCCTCCTCCTCCTCCTCCTCCTCGTCAATCTTTTCTCTGTTTCAGAGCAATCTGGAGGGAAATGCGGGATATGCTCCTAGGATACTGAGCATTTTTCAGAATGCTCAAAGCTTCTTCCCCTCATCTATTTTAGGGGGGGATTTAGATGAAACAAGCAGCAATGACGAAGAGAGTTCAGGTGCCAGTCAGTCTTCTGAAGATCCTGAAGCCCTGCTGGATGTTGTGATACAAGAAAAGGCTACTGATCTGGTGTTTCTTTTCATTTACAAGTATAGAATGAAGGAACCCATCACATTATCAGAAATTCATGAGGTTGTCACCAAAGATTATGAGAACCATTTTCCTGTCATCTTCATGGAAGCTTCTAAGTGCTTGGAGATGACCTTTGGCATTGATATAAAACAAAGTGATCTTCTAAGCAGTGCTTATGTCTTTGTCAACTCTCTGAACCTCACCTATGAGGACACACTGAGTGACAATGATAGATTGCCTAGAAATGCTTTCCTGATAGTCATTCTGGGTGTAATATTCATAGAAGGGAACTGTGCTTCTGAAGAAAGAATCTGGGAATTCTTGAAGCTGGTAGGAGTGCATGATGGGGAGGAGCATTTCATTTGTGGGGATCCCAGGGAGTTCCTCACTATAAATTTAGTGCAGGAAAATTACCTAGAGTATCGGCAGGTGCCTAATAGCCAGCCTCTGTGCTTCGAGTTCTTGTGGGGTCCAAGAGCCTATGCTGAAACTACCAAGATGAAAGTTTTGGAGTTCTTGGCAAAGATGAATGGGTGT
Source organism: Chionomys nivalis (assembly GCF_950005125.1). Classification (NCBI taxonomy): domain Eukaryota; kingdom Metazoa; phylum Chordata; class Mammalia; order Rodentia; family Cricetidae; genus Chionomys; species Chionomys nivalis. The sequence continues at coordinate 12,673,874 of NC_080112.1, read as the reverse complement.
GACCCAACTGATTTTTCAGTCTGGTATGAAGAGGCTTTGAGAGATGAGGAAGAGAGGGCCTGGGCCACAAGGGACTCCGAAGATGGAAGCCCAACAATGTGGCTTGCAGAGCGCTGATTGTTAGTTTCTCTTACCCAGTGCGAGGGACCTGTTTTTGCATGGGCTCACTCTAATTTTGAAAAATGCAGCCAAAATTTTAAGTAAGGGAAAATAAAAGCTAGGCTCAGTAGAAAAGGTTAAAACAATTACTAATTGGGGGTTTGCTTAGCTGTTTAATTTTGGATTAATTTTAAATGTTATTCCTTGTAAGTAGAATCTATGATTGAAACTGGTAACACAATTTTACTGTTTTTTTTTTCAAATAATGGAGTGGAAATTATGTAATGTAGCTTACTCTTGAATTGGTTTAAACCTATTAGTTTATTCTGTAAAATTAAAATGCAGAGTACATTTATTTACCAAGCTCATGTAATAAAACAGGACATATTAATAAATCTTAATAAAGACTGCTTGCTGATTCATTCATCAAATATGAGTGAATCTTTTCTGTTGAGAAAATAATATGATATTGGGGTGAGGTGCAAGAAAAAATAATACACTTCCCTATATAGGGAATAGCAGAGTCTGGAAACAGCTATCATATAAGGGACATGGTGAGATGTGTGGCAGGTCATAAAGAACAAGTAGAAAGAAGGAACAAATGAGGAGAATGGGTTCCAGTTATCAGAAGTCAAGTGCAAACATTCAGAGCCTGTGAAATTTGTGATTTGGTAGATTAAATGCTTTGGGGTATATTTTACATTAAGCCATGAAAGGTATCAGAGGCCACAAGCTTGGTAAGTTCTCCACTTAATTCAGGGATTTCCTAGGAAAAAACAGACGCATCCTTTGAGTCTGTCTACAAATTACCAGTGTATCATTATTTCCCCTTCCTTGTGAGTCAGAGCCCTCTCTCTTACAATGCATTAAAGTTGAAGTTCTTGACTGCCATTTGTCCAAATTCAAACATCTTCAAGAAAATAATGACAGTGAAATTACTGTAGACAGAGAATGAACAGTCAGGAGAGGAGAAAAGAAAAAGCTAGTTTTTAATTTAACTCTAGGGGTTTCCAATTTTATTAGCTAAGCATGCCAGACTTATCCCCCAAATAATATATTGACTAAAAGGGAATGTATGAGTTTTAGTTGTAAAGTTTTTTTTTTCTTGATTCTGTATTTTTTCCCTCCTTTAGTTGCATTTTTAAACACACTCTGGTTAACGACATCAACAAAACCCAGGGGAGAAGATGGCAAAATTTATTCTCAAATTAATATTTAAACTAACTTACATTCATTTAACCAATATATTTGAGCAGGATGCCAGGTGTTCTATGGTCACTGCATTCTCACTCTGGTGCCACATTTCTCAAACCTGCTTCTGAGAGAGCAAATGAAGGCATCTGGTTCTTTATAATTATCCAAAGATGAGGCACCTGGTATATGCCAGGGTCGAACAAGAGCCTATCTATAGCTCACTTTGTTCCATATCTCCAACCCTAAGGTAGATCTTTGGTTTATTACTTCATTTCTTGCTGTTCCAAAGTGTCTCACTTGACCAAAAAATGCTGTACAAATATTTGAAGCATAAATGGAGATAAAAATTTCTCATTTCTTTTCAAAATAGTGCTAAAGTTATCTTGACCTTATAACCAGAACATTTCTTAGCTGTGTCCTTGCAAGTAAACAGCATCTCCCATCAAATGTCAAATTTACTGGTCTTGAAATTCAAGCCTCCAGAAGCATTTTATCATTCAAACAATCAGAAAATTAGTCTTCACCCATAGATTGTTATATTTTTGCAATAGCATGAAGATTGTTAGGGTTCCTATAGATGTGATTTAAAAATTAAGTATACCAATAGAAGCTTCTTGCCAAACTGAGCAACATGGATCTTCTCAGAAAATCTATAGTCAGTGTATAAAAAACACAATCTGAGAGGCTACTGAAATATTCATAGTATAAAAATTCCTGAAGTCCTCAGGAATAAATGCAAAGTTAATCCAGAGCCCAATAATAGCTTCCACTCAGGTGTGACACTAGTGTTCAGTATAGCCTGAAGATGTGTCCAGAGGAGAGGGGGTGAAGAATCTTAATAAAGACTGTAGTTGTGATACATGATTCTTTACTGACCAGGCTTGGTGTATCCTTGAATTTTCAGTCCAACTTTAGGATTCAGTAGGATCTGAGCATGCAAGTACAAGGAGTGTCCCAGAGATGTTCTAGATATTATGTGTTGCTGTACAATACCACTGGGTATTGTCACAGAAAGCCAGTTGTGTCTTCTGGACAGTTCTGGGTAAGCCACCTCCCTTGATCACTCTGACAAGTGTCTGTGGTCTACCAAGTGTACTTTATGCTCACTAGATGGTATGTATTTATTCTTCATGATGGCCAAAGCTACAAAACTGTTAATAGGGTAAGGGCTACATGGCCTGTAATTTAAAAAGGAAAGAAAAAGATTCAAGTTCAGTGAATAAAAGTGTTTAGTTTTAGGATGAAGAATTTAAATGGAAATTCATAAGGATACTATGTTGAGGGAAATGCATCTGGGAACATCATATAAACTTAACCCCTTTAATTCCTAGATTTTGTCACCTCGCAGGTAATTATTTTAAGGTTGTCACTGTTGTTTTATGTTGCTACCAGATATTATATGAGGTATTAGCACAAGGTATAGTCATCTTATTCAGCATAGATTTAAAACATATGCAGACAGAATAGATCCCTTTTCTAGCAACAAAAATATGTAGTTTGAGAAACAGGGAGCTCCATGAATCACAGTTTTGAAAGCACCTCCATATTGAGAAAATGTTTAGCTGTGAGAAAGAAGCATACAAATGACACTATGCCCTTGCTCCCCATGAAAATGCTGAATAAACAGATCATTGGTAACATTTTGATTTTTTACCAAGGAAATGAAAGACCCAGGTAAAGTTCAGGGTCTACATTTTGATTCAACACGTGGAACATCTGCATATTTTATGCAATAATTCCCTCACACATTCTTTCTTTCATCAAATACTTAGTGAGTAAATGTAACAAAAATAATGAAAGACAGCATAGGATTATAACTAGACATCTAACTGAAACAGCACAGGTAAATGGGCAGTTCTAGAGAATTTGAGGAAATTCATAGCATTGAAGTGGTGGTAACTTGTACATACTACCAACTAATCTTTCATAATTAAAAGGAAAAAGTCTTTTAAACTTTCTTTTTGTTGATTCTTTGTGAATTTCACATCATACATCCTGATGTCACTCATCTCCCTTTCTCCCTTCTTTTGCCCTCTGCCCTTGGAACCTCCCACACAATACAAAATTTAAAGGTAAAACCAACAAAACAAATCACAAACAAAAACAAAATAAAAACATATGGAGGTGCTTTCAAAAGTGTGATTTATAGAGCTCCCTGTCTTTCAACAAGAACAACAACAACAAAGCAAATAAGAAAATCTCAGTGTGGAAGCCGAAGTGAGACACAGTGAGTCACACAGTATGCAGTTTAGTCCAGACATCTTTACTTGTAAGTGTTCATCGCAATGAGTCATTGGTCTGGTTGAGGCCACTAAAAAAAAAACTATCAAATTTAGCCATCAACATAAATAATGGATAATCCAGTATAAGGGAAATTTATTCTAGGAATTATTTATTTTAGCATTGCAAAATAATGTATGAGCACCATATAAAATAATGTATAAAGTTAAATTATTGAGTTGTTAATGATAATGGAGTACAAACTGCCTCCATGTAACCTAGTAAAGCAGAAGAGTCCAAATATCAAAAAGAAAAAAAAAAGAAAAAAGTAATATTCTAAAGAAAGAAAGTGAGGGAGAAACCTCAGAAATTCACAAGTTGTTGACAAGTTATCTGAAAATTGTGTAGCAAAACTGTGGTGACTCATGAAAAAAAAAAAAAAAAAAACAAGAAGAATGTAGCTCCAGACTCTTGATTCCCAGTAAAAGATTCCTCCAAAAGATAATCCAGACAGGCCTGAGGATAAGGATCTTGCACTCATTCCTGCCTGCACTCATTCCTGCCTGCAAGAGAAGTCCATAGTCTTTCAAGATCCCAAAGCAGATGCAGGTTCTGGTGAGTGAGTAATCATGTACAGGTTGGTCAGCAAGGGAGAAAAATTTCATTATGTCTCTCTCTGTAACTTGGAGAGAACAGACTGCAAGCTATCTTGAGAGATAACTTATCCTTGGAAACTGAGCTACACTGGAGCCTCAAGGAGGACCAGTATAAGATTAGAAGTTGATATGTAAACAGCTCTAGGGTGAGAGATTGCCCAGAGATGTTACTGTGGGAACAAACACTGGCAGAGATTTAAAATGTCACATAGACTCAGTGCAGAAATAGTGTTCTTTTTTTTTTTATTGAAAAATTTACACCTCCTCCGCACCTCCCTTTTCCCTCCCCCTCACCCCACTCCTCTCCCCTTCCCTCTCCAGTCCAAAGAGCAGTCAGGGTTCCTTGCCCTGTGGGAAGTCCAAGGTCCTCCCCCACTCCATCCAGGTCTAAGTAGGTGAGCATCCAAATAGGCTAGGCTTCCACAAAGCCAGTACATGCAGTAGGATAAAAACCCAGTGCCATTGTCCTTGGCTTCTCATCAGCCCCCATTGTCCATCATGTTCAGAGAGTTGGGTTTTATCCCATACTTTTTCAGTCCCAGTCCAGCTGGCCTTGATGATCTTGAGAGGACAATAATCGACTTTATATGGAAAAACAAAAAACCCAGCATAGCCAAAACAATCTTATACAATAAAGGAACTTCTGGAGGCATTACCATCCCTGACTTCAAACTCTATTACAGAATGACAGTACTGAAAACAGCTTGGTATTGGAATAAAAACAGAGAAGTTGACCAATGGAATTGAATAGAAGATCTGGATTTTAACCCACAAACCTATGAACACCTGATTTTCGATAAAGGAGCTAAAAGCATACAATGGAAGAAAGAAAGCATCTTCAACAAATGGTGCTGGCATAACTGGATGTCAACCTGTAGAAGAATGAAAATAGATCCATATCTATCACCATGTACAAAACTTAAGTCAAAATGGATTAAAGACCTGAATATCAATCTGAACACACTGAACCTGATAGAAGAGAAAGTGGGAAGTACTCACAACATATGGGCACAGGAGACCGCTTCCTACGTATAACCACAGCAGCACAGACACTAAGGGCAACATTGAATAAATGGGACCTCCTGAAACTGAGAAGCTTCTGTAAAGAAATAGTGTTCTTAAGGAAAAGAAATGTGCTCTTGGATAGAAGCAGATCTCAACTGAAAGTAATACTGAAGTTTGATTACATTAAGTCTGAGATCAGGCTAAGATTCATTCACTGCTACTGAGTCTGAAAACTCTGAAACTTTTGAATCATACTCAACAGACACATCCAACTTCAGGAGTTGAAGGACATATTTTCTTCTGATACAGATTTAATTGTTGTGACTTCTTTTGAGTGTACCAACACTAACTTAGCAATATTTTTATATTTTGTTATTTTTAAAAGCATGTTTTTGCTTCTTATTTTCTTTGATCCATTCCTCCAATTATGTTTATACCTTTAGTCATTATCTAGGATTTTTCCTTTCTTTATTGTTCTTTTTGTCTTATGTCTCCTCTGTCCATTTTTTCTCTTTACTATAATTTACATATTCTTTAGTTGCTGTTTAAAAAATGCTTTCTATTACCCTTCATAAACTAATTTAATCTCTCAATTTCTTTTTTGTTTTTATTTGGAAATTTCTTTCTCATTTGATTTCCTCTCTATAACATTCTTCTCTACCTATCTTCCCTTTGTTTTATTTATTTAAACTCGCTGCTTTCATGTTTCTCTTTTCTCTGTCTCCTGCCTTTTTCACATTCCCTTGCTGTTTTGAAATTTACACAAGGAGATTTTAAATTTTCTCCTTTGATTTCATCACTATATTTTTAATTCTTCAAGTACTTGTGTAACTTCTTTCATTTTCTTTATTATTGACTTCTGATTTTAATTCATTATTGGTCTCATTTGATGCAAAAGTTGTGCATGTGAAATTGGTAACATACTTTGATTTAGGAAAAGTTGCATTTCGGAGAAGAGAAAAATTATTCCCTTTTGCTGGTTTATGATTACTGGCAATATAGGCTTTAATTCAATTTTAAGTGTCTTTCTACATCTTTTACAGTTTGATGTGTTTCCATTGGGGATGAAGCCCTCATAAATAGTTTGCTCAAAAGAAGGAAATACAGATAAAGCAGCGAGACATATCTGATTCAATAGATGCTCAAAATGTTTCGAGGAAGTACAACAGGTGTTAAAAAATTGCTAGCATGACTCCTCCAAAAAGACAAAGACAAACAAGACACCAAACCAAACAAAACCAAATCAAACAACAACCCTGGCTCCTCTCCAACTGAGTAAAAAGGTAAAATACAAAAAACTTGGATAAAGATTTTAAAAGTTCAGTAATAAAATTGAGCAGTAATTTCAGAGACTACAAGGCAATTAATCTCAAACTGAGCTTGAGGAGGAAAGTCAGTAAATTAATAGAAAACATCAGCAGAATAATCAGTAATATTTATGAAACAGTAAACAATAAGGAATGAAAATTCAATGATGAATTTGTGATTTACAAACTAAGAGCATATGACAGAAAAAACAAAATTAAGAAAATAATTTAATTAACAAGACAATAAAATTATAATTAATCAGTATAATACTCAGGATTGAGTTTTATATAATATATACATAAATTATTAATGAGAAACTACAAAATTGTTTATTTAATTTACTGGAAAGTAGTCATAAATATCAAGGTTAGACATGGTGACATATGCCTTTAATCCAAGCAGTCGGAAGGTAGAGACAGTTTGCTCTCTTGTGAGTTGGAGGTCAGCCTGGTCTATAAAGCATTTTTCAGGACAACCAGGGCAGTTACATTGAGAAACCATGTCTCAAAAATCCAAAAAAAGAAAAAAGTCATAAATATTGAAATATATGAGACAGAAAAATTAATATTGTTTATAAGGTAATTAATACTTGCAAATTTGTCTATAAGTCCAATTCAATCTTTAGTATTAGTTAGAAATTGGAAAGCTAACTCTAATATTTATATGAATTTGACTTAGAAGTAGCAAGATAATTTTGATACAAATGTAAATCAGATGATTCTATTTTCGAGTTTTAAAGAAACTAAAGTAATCACTAATCTCAGTTACATAAATGTGACTAAAGAAATAACCCTTATTTTGTCATTAGTCACATTTTTAATAAGGGTGTAAAGACTATTGAATAGAGAAAGTCTAGTTGTTGCAAGAAATAGTGCTATAAGCAATGGATGTAATTGCACCCATATTTCACAGTATGTACAAAAATTAAATGAAAGTGGATCAATGAACAAAGTTATAAACATTTCTTAGGAGAATTTGGGGACTGATATAAGATAACTCTGTAGGAAAAGTAACTATCACACAATGACAAAGACCAGAGTTTGATCCAAATAGTCCACATATAAAAATCAGACATGGGGATGGGAAGTTGTAACCTAGTTGTAGGGAGGCAGAGAACAGCAAATACTTGAGGCTCAGTGACCAGTCAACTTAGCTTATTGGTTGAATTATAGACCACTGAGAGACCCTGGAACTTCTGGTCTCCATAGGCACCTGTATTCAAGTGAAACTATCCTTCATAGAAATAAACACACAAAAAAAACTCTTAAAATTTTACAAAGTTGTACTGCTCCAGAGGAACAACACCGAAAATTATCCTAGTGACTTCACATATACAAGCTCACCTACACAAGCAAAAGCATGAGTACATACCACCATACTTGTGGGTGTTTTTGTTTGTGCACATAGACATGCCCACAAACACATACATACATAAAAAACAAAGGAAATATCTGTAAATCATCATGACTTTGGATTAAGCACTGGTTTTTTGGAACTTTCCCTGTTGCTAAAAGAGAGTAAAAAATTTTAAAGTTTAATTTCATAAAAATATTTTATTTTAATGTACATTATAATGAAATGTAAAATAACACACCAAATATAAAGAAAACACATGGGAATCATTTATATGAGGTTCCTTTCTATATATAAGCAATTATTAAATGTCCAGCAAAGAGAATCAATAATTCAGTTTTTATTAGTTGTACCAATGGGAGTAACATACATTTCTCCAAAAAATATATTAAAATAGTTAGCAAACTCATAAATAGATATTCATCAAAAGTTGTAGCCAAGCATAAATGAAATGCAAACTTCCCATACTACTGGAATAAAAAAATAGAAAAATCTCATAATAATAGGTGCTAACAAAGATATACGAAAAAAGTGAGAATGGGAGGATGGGGAGAGCTTGGGGAAATGGGATGGTTGGGATAAAGGAAGGGTAGATATGGGAGCAGGGAAGTATATATCTTAATTAAGGGAGCCATTTTAGGGTTGACAAGAGTCTTGACTCTAGAGGGGTTCCATGGGTCCAGAGAGATGTCCCCAGCTAGGTCCTTGGGCAGCTGAGGAGAGAGAGCCTGAAATGGCCCGCTCCTATAGCCATACTAATGAATATCTTGCATATCACCGTAGAGCCTTCATCTGGCGATGGATGGAGATAGAGACAGTGACCCACATTGGAGCACTGGACTGAGCTCCCAAGGTCCAAATGAGGAGCAGAAGGAGGGAGAACATGAGCAAGGAAGTCAGGACCGCAAGGGGTGCACCCACCCACTGAGACAGTGGGGCTGATCTAATGGGAGCTCACCCAGGCCAGCTGGACTGGGACTGAAAAAGCATGGGATAAAACCAGACTCTCTGAACATGGTGGACAATGAGTGCTAACTGAGAAGCCAAGGACAATGGCACTGGGTTTTGATCCTACTGCATGAACTGGCTTTGTGGGAGCCTAGTCTGTTTGGATGCTCATCTTCCTAGACCTGGATGGAGGGGGGAGGACCTTGGACTTCCCACAGGACAGGGAACCCTGACTGCTCTTTGGACTTGGGAGGGTGGGAGAGGGGAGTGGAGGGGGGTAGTGGGGGGAGGGGGGGAAAGGGATGCGAGGAGGAGGCAGAAATTTTTAATAAAAAAAAAAGAAAGAAAAAAAAAGAAAAATCACTTTAAAAAGAACATTTTTTAGTTCCTCATTTATTCAACATGTAATTACCATGCATCAGTAAATCAGATCTCAGGTATAAATACAAGATATTTAAAAATACATGCACTCAGAAATGTGGTCACAAACTCTCATTACAGTATTCATAATTTCTGAAACCTAAAAATCCAAAATGTCCATAAATTTAAAAATGGACACATAAATATGGTTTACTTAGCCACATCATGAAATGCTATGACATGCTACGCCATGGATTAATCCTGAATAGTATGATAAATGATAGAAGCCAAATAGAAAAGATTCATTTTGCTTTTTTTTTATTCTTTTTTAATTAAAATTTCCACCTGTTCCCCGTTTTCCATTTCCCTCCCCTCCTCCCAAATATTGCCCCCTCCCCCCAGTCCCCTCCCCCTATCCCCACTCCTCTTCTCCTTCCCCCACACCATTCCCCCTCCCTCTCGATACTGGAGAGCAGTCCAAATTCTCTGCCCTGCGGGAAGACGAAGGTCTTCTATCTATGTCCAGGAAGGTGAGCGTCTAAACAGGCTAAGCACCCACAAAGCCAGTTCATGTATTAGGATCGAAACCTAATGCCATTGTCCTTGGCTTCTCATCAGCCTTCATTGTCCGCCATGCTCAGAGAGTCCAGTTTCAACCCATGCTTATTCAGTCCCAGACCAGCTGGCCTTGGTGGGCTCACAATAAATCAGTTCCACTGTCACAGTGGGCGGGTGCATCCCTCGTGGTCCTGATTTCCTTGCTCATGTTCTCCCTCCTTCTGCTCCTCATTTGGACCTTAAGAGCTCAGACCGTTGCTCCAAATTGAGTCTCTGTCTCTACCTCGATCCATCGCCAGATGAAGGTTCTAAGGTGATATGTAAGATATTTATCAGTATAGGATAGGGTCATTTCAGGTTCCCTCTCCTCAGTTGCCCAAGGTACCAGCTGGGGACATCTCCCTGGACACCTGCGAACCCCTATAGAGTCAAGTTTCTTTCCAACCCTAAGATGGGTCCCTTAGTTAGGATATATACTTCGGTGCTCCCGTATCCTCCCTTCCTATATCCCAACCATCCCAATTTCCCGAGCTCTTCCCATCCTCCCCTTCTCATGTTTCTAATCCCATTTTCCCTTTGCCCCTTGCCACCTCCCCCGCAAGTTCCCAGTTATGGCCCTGCAATCTTGTCTACTTCCCCTCTCCAGGCAGATGACTATATGATTTTCTTTGGGTTCACTGTCTTATTTAGCTTCTCTAGGATCACAAATTATAAGCTCAATGTCCTTTATTTATGGCTAGAAACCGATTATGAGTGAGTACATCCCATGTTCCTCTTTTTGGGACTGGGATACCTCACTCAGGATAGTGTTTTCTATTTCCATCCATTTGCACGCAAAATTCGAGAAGTCATTGTTTTTTACCGCTGAGTAGTACTCTAATATGTATATATTCCACACTTTCTTCATCCATTCCTCCATTGAAGGGCATCTAGGTTGTTTCCAGGTTTTGGCTATTACAAACAATGCTGCTATGAACATAGTTGAAGAGATACTTTTGTCATTTGATGGGGCATCTCTTGGGTATATTCCCAATAGTGGTATTACTGGATCTTGGGGTAGGTTGATCCCAAATTTCCTGAGAAATCGCCACACTGATTTCCAAAGTGGTTGCACAAGTTTGCATTCCCACCAGCAATGAATGAGTGTGCCCCTTTCTCCACAACCTCTCCAGCAAAGGCTATCATTGGTGTTTTTGATTTTAGCCATTCTGACAGGTGTAAGATGGTATCTCAAAGTTGTTTTAATTTGCATTTCCCTTATCGCTAAGGAGGTTGAGCATGACTTTAAGTGTCTTTTGGCCATTTGAATTTCTTCTGTTGAGAATTCTCTGTTCAGTTCAGTGCCCCATTTTTTTATTGGGTTCATTAGCATTTTAAAGTCTAGTTTCTTGAGTTCTTTATATATTTTGGAGATCAGACCTTTGTCTGTTGCAGGGTTGGTGAAGATCTTCTCCCAGTCAGTGGGTTGCCTTTTTGTCTTAGTGACAGTGTCCTTTGCTTTACGGAAGCTACTCAGTTTCAGGAGGTCCCATTTATTCAATGTTGTCCTTAATGTCTGTGCTGCTGGGGATAAACATAGGAAGTGATCTCCTGTACCCATATGTTGTAGAGTACTTCCCACTTTTTCTTCTATCAGGTTCAGTGTGTTCAGACTAATATTGAGGTCTTTAATCAATTTGGACTTGAGTTTTGTGCATGGTGATAGATATGGATCTATTTTCATTCTTCTACACGTTGACAACCAGTTCTGCCAGCACCATTTGTTGAAGATGCTCTCTTTTTTCCATTGAATACTTTTAGCTCCTTTATCAAAAATTAGGTGTTCATATGTTTGTGGGTTAAAATCAGGGTCTTCTACTCGGTTCCATTGATCGACTTCTCTGTTTTTATGCCAATACCAAGCTGTTTTCAATACTGAGGCTCTGTAATAGAGTTTGAGGTCAGGGATGGTAATGCCTCCAGACGATCCTTTATTATATAAGATTGTTTTGGCTATCCTGGGTTTTTTGTTTCTCCATATAAAGTTGATTATTGTCCTCTCAAGATCTGTGAAGAATTTTGATGGGATTTTAATGGGGATTGCATTGAATCTATAAATTGCCCTTGGTAGAATTGCCATTTTTACTATGTTGATCCTCCCAATCCAAGAGCAAGGGAGATCCTTCCATTTTCTGGTATCCTCCTCAATTTCTTTCTTCATAGACTTAAAGTTCTTGTCAAATAGATCCTTTACTTCCTTGGTTAGAGTTACCCCAAGATATTTTATGCTATTTGTGGCTATCGTGAAGGGTGATGCTTCTCTGATTTCCATCTCTGCTTCCTTATCCTTTGTGTATAGGAGGGCAACTGATTTTTTGGAATTGATCTTGTATCCTGCAACGCTACTAAAGGTGTTTATCAGCTGAAGGAGTTCTTTGCTGGAGTTTTTGGGGTCGCTTATGTACACTATCATATCGTCTGCAAATAATGAAAGTTTAACTTCTTCCTTTCCAATTTGAATCCCTTTGATCCCCTTATGTTGTCTTATTGCTATTGCTAGAATTTCAAGCACTATATTAAAGAGGTATGGAGAGAGTGGACAACCTTGTCGTGTTCCTGATTTTAGTGGAATAGCTTTGAGTTTCTCTCCATTTAATTTGATGTTAGCTGACGGCTTGCTATAAATAGCTTTTATTATACTTAGGAATGACCCTTGTATTCCTAATCTCTCTAAGACCTTTATCATAAAGGGATGTTGAATTTTGTCAAATGCTTTTTCCGCATCTAATGAAATGATCATATGGTTTTTTTCTTTCAGATTATTTATATGATGGATTACATTGATAGATTTTCGTATGTTGAACCAGCCCTGCATCTCTGGGATGAAGCCTACTTGATCATAATGGATAATTTTTCTAATGTGTTCTTGGATTCGGTTTGCCAGTATTTTATTGAGTATTTTTTCGTCGATGTTCATGAGTGAGATTGGCCTGTAGTTCTCTTTCTTGGTTGTGTCTTTGTGTGGTTTTGGTATCAGAGTAAATTCAGCTTCATAAAAAGAATTTGGCAATGACTTCTCTGTTTCAATATTGTGAAATACATTAAGGAGTATAGGTATTAGGTCTTCTTGGAAGTTCTGGTAGAATTCTGCATTGAAGCCGTCTGGACCTGGGCTTTTTTTGGTGGGGAGGTTTTTTAACAACTTCTAATTCTTCGCGACTAACAGGTCTATTTAGATTGTTCACCTGGTCCTGGTTTAACTTTGGTATATGGTACTTATCTAAAAAAGTGTCCATTTCTTTTACATTTTCCAATTTTGTGGCATACAGGTTTTTGTAGTAAGATCTAATGATTCTCTGAATTTCCTCTGTGTCTGTGGTTATGTCTCCCTTTTCGTTTCTGATTTTGTTAATTTGTGTATTCTCTCTCCGCCGTTTGATTAGTTTAGATAGGGGTTTATCAATCTTATTGATTTTCTCCAAGAACCAGCTTTTTGTTTCATTGATTCTTTGGATAGTTTTCTGTGTTTCTATTTTGTTGATTTCAGCCCTCAATTTGATTATTTCGAGTCTTCTACTTCTCCTAGGTGAGTCTGCTTCTTTTTTTTCTAAAGCTTTCAGGTGGGCTATTAAGTCTCCAATGTGTGCTTTCTCCGTTTTCTTTAAGTGGGCACTTAATGCTATGAACTTTCCTCTTAGCACTGCTTTCATAGTGTCCCATAGGTTTGAGTATGTTGAGTCTTCGTTTTCATTGAATTCAAGAAAGACTTTAATTTCTTTCTTTATTTCTTCCTTGATCCAGGTATGGTTCAGTAGTTGACTGTCCAGTTTCCATGAGTTCGTAGGCTTTCTGGGGATAGCATTGTTGTTGAATTCTAACTTTAATCCATGGTGATCTGATAAGACACAGGTGGTTACCGATATTTTTTGTAACTGTGTAAGTTTGCTTTGTTACCGAGTATGTGGTCTATTTTCGAGAAGGTTCCATGAGCTGCAGAGAAGAAGGTATATTCTTTCTTATTTGAGTGGAATATTCTATAGATGTCTGTTAAGTCCATTTGATTCATTACCTCCCTTAATCCTCTTATTTCTCTGTTAGGTTTCTGTCTGATTGACCTGTCCATTGGTGAGAGAGGAGTGTTGAAATCTCCTACTATTAGTGTGTGTGGTTTGATGACTGCCTTGAGATTTAGTAACGTTTCTTTTACATAAGTGGGTGCTTTTATATTAGGGGCATATATATTCAGGATTGAGACTTCATCCTGGTGAATTGTTCCTGTTATGAGTAAAAAATGTCCCTCATTTTGCTTTTGTATGCTTAATTAAATGTGTAGAAAAAGGGAAGTTGAGATAGAAAATAGAGTAGTTCACATCAAGAAGAACAGTTATATGTAGAAATGTGTATGTTTTTGAGATTTTAAAATTATCCTGGAATTGGGTAGTATTATTGATTAAATGAGAAATGTTGTCATACTCTTGGGCATTTGAACACTTAGTCTCCAGTTGATGGTTTGAGTTTTGTAGCATTGCTAGAAGAGGTCTATTGCAGGCACTGGGATTAAAAACCCTCACCCATTGGTCTAAAAAATTAATAAAATTATTTATAATGATATTCACTATATTCATAGATCAGTGCTTTATCCAGTTATCATCAGAGGGGCTTCCTCCAGGAGCAGATGAGAATGGCTGCAGAGACCCACAGCCAGGCAGTATGTGGAGAGAGTTTAAATTGGAGGTTTTTATCAAATTCCTCTCCTTGGAGCTTAAGGAATTCTATGGAAGAGGAGGTAGAAATATTTTAAGAGCCAGAAGGGATGGGGGAGAAACTATTAAGAGTCAGAAGGGATGGGGAGAGACTAAGATAGCAAGGACCTCTGAATCAAATAAGCAATGCTACAGAGACTGAAGACTGTAAAGCCTACAGGGAGTAAAGCACCAACCATAGGGCTTTGTGGGTCTGCATCAGTTTTTCTGTTAATACCTTTTACCTGTTAGCCTAATATTTTTATGGCTCTCCTGACTGTGAGAATGGGTGTTTTTCTCACTCTTGTGCCTGCTCTTAGGACTCTTTTTTTCTTCCTGTTGTGTTGCTATGTCAGACTTCAGTGTCATAGCTTTTGTTTTATCTTACTATTTTTGTTTTGTCATGTTTGAATGTTAAATCTTGGAAGCTTGTTCTTATCTAATGAGAGACAGAAAAAGAGTTGACCTAGAGGAGAGGGGAGGTCGGGAGAAATTGAGAGCAGCAGAGGGGGGAGAAATTATGATTAGGATATATTGTATGAAAAAAATCTACTTTTAATAACAATAATAAAAAGAAACCTCACCTGATTCCAGTTTGCTTTGTCTGCTTCATATTTGCATTTGCTTCAGTGTCCCATTCTTGCTACCATGTTTGCTTGTCATTATGAACCATAACACTCTGAAATCATAAGCAAAAGTGAATGTTTACCTTAGTCATGGTGTTTTATCACACCAATAGAAAAGTGACTAATACAGGTAGCGATGATGGCTCTACTATATTGTGAATGTATTAAAAAATTATTTATTGGAAATTCAAAGAGCAAATTTTAAGTTATGTGAATTATATATCAAAAATAATTTAAAAATTTAAGCAATATTTGTCAAAAGAAAAGTTCATTTAATATCCTTACTCTGTATTTGAACTCACAAACAAGTGTCAGTTCTGATTTTATATTTCCAGAAATTTGGTATATATTGCAAATGAGTGAATATTAAAGTTGTACATATAATATACTTATTTTTGAATTCATTATAAGAGTTATTTTTTTCATTTAGCATGTGTTTATGGAAAACCTACTATTACTTACATACTTGAATGTACTAGTTGACATTGACAGAAGTGAATTTCACTAATCTTGACCTCTAATGCTTTATCCAAGGAAAATACAAAGGGAAAGAAAAATGATCAGTCCTTTCAACTTGTTACTTTGACTGAACAAAAGGAGGCAGAAGCATTATTTCAAGGATGACTGAGTGCAATGGAAAGGTGAACGTGTTCATAATATATTGTAAATGTGTATGAAATTCTCAAATCACAAATTAACAAATACATTAAAATGAAAACCTGTGAGTGACTTCAGCTTGAAAACATGCCTTTCAGTCAGAACAATGTAGAAGGCAAGAGAAGCAGCTTCTATCTGGATTCTACATTGGACTCTTCCTAAGAGTTATTATTCAACAAAATCATTATAGTTTGAGGAATGTCTTGTGTTCTTTAGACTGTGTGAGTTTAGAAGTTACCTTTGACATCTCTTTTCTTCTTTCTGTTTTTATTTTTTTGTGAATATATTTTATTTTTTTAAAATCACCAGTTCCTTTTAGAAGATATCAGAATTGGAGCATAAACAATTTTGTCAGGGAAAGACACATGTATTTACATATAATTAAATCTTTCTTCCCTGCAGCGCACCACACCTGTCTGCGCTCTATGTGCCACCACACTGTTCGTGAACTGGGCAAGGGGCTGGAGATTGAAACACACAAAGACTCACAGACAGAGACATGGGTCATCCTTGAAACAGGAATGCCCCCTTTATTGTGTCCAGAGGCAGCTTATATAGGGATTCTTAACTGATAGCCATGCCCCAGCCAAACGCACCAGAAACCACTCCCCTGCCATCAGGAACTCCTGAGGGTCTTGTGCTCAGAGCAGCTGCAAGCATTACAAGTTGTTTACCAGAAATTCGGGATCTGGGGGATTCACAGCTCCCAATACTTTCCATTTCTACTTCTAGGATAATTTTAACCTAGTTAGTGCCATTAATACTTAAATGAAAACTACTTTACTTTTGTCTATGGGATAATAATGTGCATCCTAAACCAAAACAGTGTCTATTATCTTCATACTGTAACTTTATTTCAGAAGAAAAGAATTACTTTAAGTTTAGTATTCTTGGTCATAAGGTAATAAGTTTTGATTTAAATTTCACTTCTTCGGGATATTAAGAATATTGTTGTTACTCTGACTTTTATGAGGGCAGAAAAAAACAGAAGGTGGCAATTCATATAGGATTTTCCAACCCAAAACCATTAAAACCCTTGATAACTATTTGGTCCAATGAGTTGCACTCTCAGCCAAATCATACATCAATACTATGAACACTAGAACTGAAAGTGCACATTGCATAAATATAGCATTTAAATTTCAAAGTAATGAGCTTTTTGAATTTTAGCACTGAGGATTTAAGAAAGAAAAAGTCTTAGATTAACAATAAATTGCAAATGAAGCAAAAATAAACTTGATAAATTAATTTACTGCCATTTTGCATTAGAAGTAACTAATAGATTTGAGACTGCACATAAGTGCAATATTCATCTCACATTAAGCATTTTTCAAATGGAAATATATACTAATAAGTTTTTGCAGTTTAAAACTGTTTAAGTGTATAATTTAGATGCTTAATTGGAGTTTTATTGGATTTTTTCACAATAATTCTCTTTGATATATATGTATAATTAAGCTCTGGAAACCATGTTGCCAAAATAAATTTATACATTCTATAAAAATTAATCATTTTTCTAATAATGTGCTATACATTTTGATCTATGTTCAGTTATACTTTCCTATTTTTTCATAATTACATATATGAACACCATTTCCACCTCTCCTCTCCTAGCTAACTCCTCCCATGAACTTCTTCAGCTACTTCTGTAATTTATGACCTCCTTTTCTATAGATATTATTGTTCAAATATAAATATGATTGTCAAAATATGAATAAAATGTACATATATATATAACATATTTAATCCACTTAGCATTGCTTATATGTACATGTGGGTAGAACCTGCCACTGTGCAATGAATAATCTGTGGATTCAACCCTGGAGAAAATGAATTCTTCCTCCTTCAGCAGCCATTGACTACATGTAGATCTTTGTTTGGGGCTTAGAGACTACAAAATTTCCTTTATCCATATCTGCCTGTAGACTTGTACTGTGATTATGTATGTATTGTTTAGCAAATCATATTTTTCACGTTTTATGGGAGTAGCATCCCTATCATGTCTAGAAGACAGTAAATCTGGTCAGTCGTTTGTCTATTATAATCTTGCTTACCCCTCTCCTGAAATGTCTTCTGAGATTTAGGTCATGTAGTAATTATATAAGTTGTGTCTGACACACCCTTGGTCATTTATTCTCTGAACCTTTACCAGCTATGAATCTCTGAAGTATCTTTCTACATCAAAATGAAGCTCATTTAGTGAGATGTTGGAGCTGCACTTACTACGCTATAAGAATAGTATTTAGGATGAACCTTTTGTCCACAAAAGACAGGCACCTGGGCTCCAGTTGCAGCTCCTTCATCAAGACAAAACCTTCCAAGCATTTATCAGGCATTGATTCCATCAGCCACCAGAGTCCCATTGGATTCTTTGATGTCAGTAGTAACTTTGGCATGGCCCTGAGCACCTAAGCCAATGATTGGATTTGCCACCTCTGTTCACAGGTGAGGGGCTGGGAGACACCCCATGACACAAGACCTGTGAGAACTGTTAGTGATACCATGGAAAAATTGACCATTAAGTACAAGTATATGTTGAAAACCATGCCCAAGGTCCTGTGGCTCATATGCAGGATTACCTCTGATGTGGCCTCCTGTGAGGCCTACAATGCTTTCAGATTTAGAACCCTTCAAGAAAATATACCGTACAGTTTCCTGACCACCAGCAAATGTGAAATCACGAAACAAATGCCAAGTCCTTTCAGGTCGGCAACTTAGTGTATTTCTTCTTCAAAGTGGGGATGCTTAAAGATGATGTGTGCCTTTACTGAAGGCATGGAGGCCACTAGAAGTAAAAGTACTCAGAGAACAACCCATATCCAAGATCAAGGATTTCTCTACCTGATAAAAAGCCACTGACTAAGATAGTTCCATATCTTCTGGTGGCCAAGCCAAAGAAGTTTTATGCTATGCCTTCTATTTCTGGTATGCCAGTCTCTGTAAACTAGCAGATCCAGAGATCATGGTCATCATTAGCTATGCCAAGCACATCCTTAGTTTCTTAAACCTGTCATTGGGGAAGCAGGTGGGCCTTCTGAAGAATGCCTGTAGGGAGACTTTCATCTTAGATACCCTGTACTTCTCATTGCCCTATGACGACAAGCTGTTTTACTTGAAAAACTATATCATTGATAAGGAACACTCTTGCCTGACCAGAAGTTTACCAAGCTATCCTGCAGCTTGTGAGATGGTACAAGGAACTCAAGAAGGAAAATGAAGCATTTGTAACAATCAAGTCTCTGGCCCTGGCAATTGCCAAGTCAGATTCCATGTACA
Source organism: Chionomys nivalis (assembly GCF_950005125.1). NCBI lineage: Eukaryota > Metazoa > Chordata > Mammalia > Rodentia > Cricetidae > Chionomys > Chionomys nivalis. The sequence continues at coordinate 12,654,893 of NC_080112.1, read as the reverse complement.
TTGATGTCCTAGAGGCTATGCCGAAATTTCAAAACCTGCTTTATGGAATAGCTGTGCTGAAATTTCAAAACCTGCTTTATGGGACACTGCAAAACTACAAGCTGAGTCAGTACCATGAGAAGCCACAGAGGACAGAGTAGCTGCTACTGACACTGGCCCCTGCTGCAGAAAACAGCAACTAAGGCCGTGAAAGAGTTTTATACTGTAAACCCACAAGTTAAATTGTCCACACACAAACTTCCTGGAGATACTGGAGGCCAATGCATGACAGCCCAGCACACATACAAATGAATAGACCCATTTGGAGACCTCTACAGTCACCAGCCTCAACTTCCCCCATCTGCCTCCTCCTTGGAGCTGTAAGATGGCTTAGTCTTAATTTAACTCATTTCTATTCATCTGTGTACTGCCACGTGGCTGTGGTTTACCGTCTAAAGTTTTGACATGTCTGAATCTGGCAGGTTCATGACTTCTCTCTGACTCCCCCTTTTTTTCTCCCAGCATTCAGTTTAGTTTTCCACAGATACCTAAGTTCTGCCCTGCTATAGGTCCAAAGCAGTTTCTTTATTCATTAATGGTAATCATAGTATACAGAGGGAAATCCCACATCACTGGGGGGAAGCACATGGGGAACTGGTGATGAGAGCGCTATAGGGAGTGATCATTTACCACATTTTACTTGGTATTTTTATTTCTCAATGGGCCAGTGCTAAGACTTTAGCCATGACTGATATCCCTTAGGGCTAGAGACTACCAAAGGAAGCATTCTTCCTTACCTAACAAAGGCAGCACATTCATGTGCAACCCCTACATCTTCAAAACCTTGTTTTACCCAGGTGGGCATTACTTCATATCCAGTACCAAAGAGACTTAGATTGGGTGCTCCTGGAGGTGTTGATGCTACAGAGGTCAGGTTCTTTATGGTCCCTGTGCCTTTTCCTGAGACTCTGTGCCTTCCCAGTTCAACTGGATCTCCCTCTATCCTCCTTTTCCATGTCCCCAACATATAAGAGGAGACTGCTCATTTATTTCCTGGCCACTCAGACCTGAATAATCACACAAAACTATATTAATTATAACACTGTTTGTCTAATAGCTTAAGTGTATTTCTGTATGTGAGAGACATCTTAAATAAATCCATTTCTATTAATCTGTGTATCCGCACAAGGCTGTGGCTTACTGGTAAGAAGCCAGTGTCTCTCTCCCTCTCTCCTTCAGCAACTACATGGCATCTCCTTGACTCCACCTACTTTCTCTTTATATCTGTCTTCAGATTTCCCACCTGGCTTTGCTCTGATAAGCCATCAGCTGAAACAGCTTTGTTCATTAACCAATGGTAATAAAACATATTCACAGCATACAGAGGGAAATCCCACATCACCAGCACACTCAGATCCTAGTTGGCATTCCTAACAGCCAAACAGTGGCCACTCCACCTCCAAGAAGTGTTTCCTCTGTTTCTTTAGCTCAACCAGCCTAGAGAAATAACTCCAGGGTATCAGCATGAGAATTCACTGGCTCAAAAGTTCTGGTTCAAGGTCCCACTGCCAATTCTGTTCTCTCTTCCTCCTCCTGAGACTTGTGGAAAGTTAATGGCCTGGCCCTATCAGAGGGCACTTGGAAACCTTCACTCAAGCTCACCAGCCTTGATTAGAGTATAGGATGGGCAGATGTCCAGCAACAAAGAGGAGATGTAGTTACCTAGAAAGGAAGAAAACATAAACTTCCTTCTTGGCCCCTCCTTTGCATCACAAAATGTGAGGTTCTTTCCATAGGAAGGCTGCTTGCTGCCACCCTTGTAGCAGCACTATTTTATGTAGAACATTGAAAAGGTCCTGTGGCCTGATTATTGTATAGGGGGATCCACCAACCCTTCCCACTCTTTCTGAGAGGCTTTGTCCCCCAAAAACCCTTAGACCTGGTTACATGGACATGGATTGTCTCCAAATTTTAGCCACTTAAGGGGCTGTCTTAAACACTTATTGGTATTTATGGGCTGACAGGATTTCCTGGAGATGAGGACATTCAGTCTAGAAAATGTACATGCCAAACCACAGGGGGCACTAGACTGTAAAATCCCTCAGGCCAAACAGAACCTGCTTCCAATGATTCGGAGAGACAAGCAGATCTTACCTCTCCCTAGAATTCAAAGAAAGCAATGTGTAGCCCTATTTAGTTAAAAAAAACAAACCAAAAAACTTTAAAATAACAATGACCAACCCAGAAAGATGGTTTGTGGTGGAGTATTGACCTTTTGACCCTGGAGATAACAAATACCTGTCATTTGAATTAAAGGCCTAACAATAGAAGTAAATTAACTGATGCCTGATACTATGAACCAAAAACAACTAGACCCTTGAAAAGAAGCTACTACCATCAATTTTCTAAATTATACAGGTTATGACTATATACTAAATACATATTCTTTATATGGGAGGAGGGCTTTCCTTATTTATGAGATTATAGAATAAGTGGGGCTGGATGTAAGAATCCCTCAGGTGATGTGGAAAAACACATAGAAGAAATACATGCACATAAGTAAGGAAGCACGAGAGACTGTCACTATATATTCATTCAAGAAAATATGTTTCAGGCTTTCTGAAACCAGAAACTGCTAATGGCCCTGCTTCACTTACTTGGCACACCTAACAACTGCAGGGACTCCAAATTAGAAACTATTTCCTAGAGATAATGTCAAGCTTTTCAGGAGATTCCCCTCCTGCTCTTTTCCCTATGGGGAATTGCATCTCAGAATCACTGAATGAGTGGATACCAAGGCATCCATGTTTTTGCCATAGCTGCCCAAGTAACTCCTTGCTTTGATCCAAGGAAGATGCCACTACTGTATTAAGGAAATGGGCTAAGTGTCTGTAATGTTAAGGCATGCAATTTTGGCCTAGAATATCTGACAGACTATTTTCAGAAGCAGTAAAATTTGAAAGACCATCATTTCCTGTAAACAGACTGCTTGTTCATTTTCCAACGGCCAGACTTGAATAATCACACAAACTATTTTAACAATACTGTTTGGCCAATAGCTTAGGCATATCTCTAGCTAGCTCTTATATCATAAATTAACCCATTTCTATTAATTTGTGTATTACCATGATGCTGTGGCCTACCAGTAAGGTTCTGGCATCTTTCTCTTTGGCAGTTACATGGTGTCTCCCTGACTTGCCTACTCTCTATATATATCTCTATTCAGATTTCCCTCCTGGTTTTATTCTGCCCTATCACAGGCCAAATCAGCTTCTTTATTAACCAATGGTAATAAAACATATTCACAGCATACAGAGGGGAATCTCACATCACTACTCTATCTTGGCAAGGTTTAGTATTTGTTTTTCCTTGTATCCTGCTTGTTCGGATTGGACAGCATTCTTACTGTCAGTAGTTAAGACAAGGACCACTCTTTGCCCAATAGGCCAGCTGCCACTGAGGAGAAAACAAGCTTTACATATAATGTCTTCAGTTCCCATTATCCTCTTGGGAGTAGATCAATGATGGGAGGAGAAGTCATGTCTCGTGTCAACAGAATTATGTTATTAAAATATTTAAAGGCCATATTTGGTAAGTCTTTGGAGTATCTGGAGATTGCCCATCTAAATGGAATACATCTTTTTGCATCTAGAAAACCAAACTATCACAAATGTAAGTATGACAAATATGGATGATTATTAACCTGTAATTCTTAATAACTTATAAAACTTTAAAGTTACACAGTATAAAAATAATCTGTAAGCAGATGTACAATATTAGGACAATGACCTCAAAATTATGACACTATACAAAAAAATCTGAATCAGAGGTAGAAATGTATAGTGCAATATGACAAAAGTATCCTTAATTTATATCAGTATACAAAATATTTTAAGAAGTAGAAACATACAAATGACAAATATAATTATTAATTTTATCAATAAAAATTAGCTTTAACAAAAAAATTAATTTTACTTTTCTATAAATACAAAAAATCCACAGCATTGCAAATGATTTAAAACTGATAGTTATTAGTTTACAAGTAGATACAATAATTTACCTTATTGTTCTAAGGAGCAGAAACAATTTTAAAAGCATTTTATCAGAAAAAAAAAGGTTTTTCTTTGGCTTGGTGGTTTGAGAGATGGTTAATGAGAATGGCCCCCATAATCTTGAATAATTGGTTTTGAGTTGGTGAAATTGTTTGGGAAGAATTAGGAGGTGTGACCTTATTAGAAGAAACATAACACTAAGACTGAGCTTTGAGGTTTCAAAAGACTTGTGTAATTTTCTTTTGGCTCCCTGTGCTTCCTGCTTGTGATTTGCACATTAACTTCACCAAAATGGACTTTTAACCTCTGGATCTATAATCCTGATTAATATTTTATAAAATTTTTAGTAATATTGTTTTACCACAGCAATAGAAAAACAACTAACATATTACCCATTTTTAGTTATTCTTTGAAAAGCCCTCTGTTCAGATCCATGGCCCAAATTTTAAATGGGTCACTTGTTTTCTTGATTTTTGGTTTTTTGAGTCCTTCGTGTATTCTGGATATTAATCTTCTGTTGGATATATGGTTAGTAAAGATTCTCTCCCACTCTTTGAGCCTATTCTTAACTTGATTGTTTCTTTTGTTGGAAAGACTTTTAGTTTTACGAGGTACCATTTATAAACTGTTGATCATAATTTCGGAACAAATGGAATCCTATTCAGAAAGTTCTTTCATACACCTGTACCTTGTAGGGCACTGTCCACATTTTCTTCTAATAGTTTCTGCATTTCAGATTTTATATTGTGGCATTTTATCAATTTGGGGTTGACTTTTGTGCAGAGAGATAGGAAAATAATTTTAGTTTTCTACTTGTAGACGTCCTATTTTTCAACACCATTTGTTTTTCCTCTAGTTCAGTAGATCTTCCTAATGCTGTTACCCTGTAATATACTTCCTCATTTTGTGGTGACTCCTAAACATAGAAATATTTTCATTGCTATTTCATAACTCTAATTTTGTTACTGTTAAAGATTGTAATGTAAATATTTTTGGAAATTAAGGATTGCCAAAGGGACCCATAAGTTGAGAACAACTGCTTTAGAGCATTTTTGGCTTCATTATCAAATGCTTGATTACTGTAATTAAACACACTTAATATTTGGATCTTCTGTTCTCTTTCATTGATCTACCTGTCAGTTTGTACTCCAGTACCAGTGTTATTTTTATTACTGTGGCTCTGTATTATAATTTGAAATCTTTTATGGTAATTCATCCAACATTATTCTTTTTGATTAGGTGTGTTTCAGGTTTCCAGAGTCCTTTGTTATTTCATTAAATTTTTAGGATTATTTGTTTATTTCTTTTAATTTCATTAAATTTTTAGGATTATTTGTTTATTTCTGTGTTTATTATATTTGTTTAAGTTTTGTCATGGAACTTTTGAATAAATTTTTATTGAATCTGCAAATAGCTTTTCACAGGATAGTCATATTAACAGTATTGATTCTACCAATCAATGAGCATGGGAGATCTTTCCATCTTTTACTATCTCCTTAATTTCTTCAGTGATTTAAGCTTTTCATTGTGAATGTATTTCACATTCTTAGATATGCTTATTATTAGATATTTATTTGAAGCTATTGTGAGTGAGTGTTTGTTCAAGCTCTTTTTCTCAGCATGTTTTTGTTGATACATAGATAAGATACTGATTTTTATAAGTTAATTTTGCATCTTTCCTCTTTGCTGAAAATGTTGATTAATTGTAGAAGTTTACTGGTAAGATTTTTGAGATGTATTATGCATAACATCTTATCATCTGAAAACAGGAATAGTTTGACTTCTTTTTCTTTTAGCATCCCTTTGATCTTTTTCTCTTACATTCTTATTATAACTATGGATTCAAATACTATATTTAAAAGGAGTGAGGGTCCTGTGGATATGGTATTGCTGGGTCTTGAGGAAGTTCTTTCCTAATTTTCTGAGAAATCGCCATTCTGATATCCAAAGGTGCTGTACCAATTTGCACTCAAACAAGAAATGCAGGAGTGTTCCCTTTACCTTACATCCTCCCCAGCGTAAGTTGTCATCAGTGTTTTTGATCTTGGCCATTCTTCCAGGTGTAAAGTGGAATCTCAGAATTGTTTAGATTTGCATTTTTCTGATGGCTAAGGATGCTGAGCATTTTCTTAAATGTCTTTCAGACATTTTAGATTCTTCTGTTGAGAGTTCTCTGTTTAGATCTGTACTCCATCATACCACAATGGCATGTACTCAGTTATGTTCATAGCAGCATTGTTCATCATAGCCAGAACCTCAAAACAATCTAAATGCCTCTCGACTGAAGAATGGATAAGTAAAATGTGGTACATTTGCACAATGGAGTACTACATAACAGAAAAAAATAATGACATCTAGGATAAGCCTGAATACAAAAGACATCCGGGAAATTGAATCAGGCAGGAGCCATACTGGTGCAACTCTGGATTGGTCTGAACAGAAAGAGGCAGTACAGGTGGGAGTCTTGGAGATTCACTTGTGTGATTCATACTCACTGGCATAAAGTGGGTGTGTTGGACTCGCCTAGCTGGTGTACACTGACAACCAAGCTAATGCACAGTAACCACCCAGATGGTGGAAACTCAGAAGTGGGCCTGGGTTTGTGAGAGTATTGTAATTGGGACTCTGGGGCTCAAATAGGCTTTTATAATTATAGTTTCACAAGAACAATGCTATCTAGTGTTTTCATTTAAACATATATGTTGTTATTTCTAGTTCTGGTAATGGCAATATTGTTTATTCAATGATATTATGATTTTTTATTATAATCAATTTTAAAACAAATTGATTTAAGCACTAGAGTAAGAATAAAAGCAAACAGAGATGGGAGTGGATTCAAGTTTTGATAATGGGGTTCATTGGGTAAGATTCACAATTACAGGACTTTTCTGTGAAAATCCTTAGTCATTACTGAACATTATTAAACAGAAATTCACCATTTAATTGATCTTCAATATTAACAAACATTTTTATTATTGATGAAACAAAAGTTAAGAAAGTATAGCCCCAGGCCGGGTGGTGGTGGCGCACGCCTTTAATCCCAGCACTTGGGAGGCAGAGGCAGGTGGATCTCTGTGAGTTCGAGACCAGCCTGGTCTACAAAGGGAGTTCCAGGACAGGCTCCAAAGCTACAGAGAAACCCTGTCTCGAAAAACCAAAACAAAACAAAACAAAACAAAACAAAAACAAAAACAAAAAACAACACAAAACAAAAAAAAAAGTATAGCCCCAAAAGAAGAAGCCAAAGATAGCATTGTGTCAAACATCCAATTGTTTATTTTTTTTAAACCCCTAGTGATTTAGAGAAAATTTCACATTTTTCTTTCATGGTTTGTAGAGTTTGTTTTCATTCCAACAGTTACAGAACTTGGTTTTAAACCTTAAGAGTTCACAGACTAATTGTAACAAACTATAAAGTAATTTTTTAATGCATGAGATCAAACATTAGTCTATTTTATAAAATAACACCTCCACCAAAAACAAAAACAAGGCATTCTTCCAAAGAAGACAAATGATCTTAAGAACTAACTCAGAAGTTGCTTGTTGCTCTTTTAGAGGATCCTAGTTAGTTTTCAGCATCCATATCAGGTGACCTGCAAAACCCTTTGTAATTCTAGTTTCATGGAGGTCTAATGTTCTATTCTGGCATCCATGAACACCCCTATTTATGCGCTCTCTCTCTCTCTCTCTCTCTCTCTCTCTCTCTCTCTTTCTCTCTCTCTTTCTCACACACACACACACACACACACACACACAGAGAGAGAGAGAGAGAGAGAGAGAGAGTAAATAGTAAATTTTTTAAAAAGACAGTATATCCAGACTCTCTGTAATAGACAAAATAAACCTTCCATCTTATGACAGTTACTGGACTTGTAAAGAAGTAGAATTATATTAATTTTGATGATCATACAAACAAATTGGATTACAGAAAAACTGAACTTTTTAAATGTATCGAGAAATACACCATTAAATCTGCAAAGTAAGCAGCATGAAATTGAATGATAAGGGGCAGATCATGTATCATACAAGGTTCTATTGTAGAGTATGTGATGAATGCTTATAACTCGCCAACAAAAGGCAGACATGATAATTGAAATGCTGAATTGATATTTTAGTGGGCATTTCTTTCTATAATGTATAAAATTATTAAGAGATGCAAATGTAAACCACAACAAACTACAATTTCAGAGTCATCATTATTATTACTCTAGAAAATAATTATAAAGATAATAAATAATGATTTTTATGGCAAGTAATATTTGGAAGTTTACTATGCTATTTCTATTAGAGGACATAGATTATTATATCTATATCTATTATTATTATAATAGTAGTTGATTTGGATAACAATTGGATATAAATTATAAAGATTAAACACACAACTCATAAATTAGAGATATACACTTAAAACAATAAAATATTTTTATTTAAACTTGAATATAAATGTTTGTAGCAGAATTATTTGTCATTTTTAATAAGGAATAATTCTAATCTCTGTGACTTGATTAACTGCAGAATAAACCTGTGTATATCTATATGAAGTAGGAGACTTTTCAGTCATAAAATGAATATAGTTCTGACACATTCTAGAGCATAAATAAAATTTTATGTTATTATACTCAGTGAATAAAGACACATAAAGAAGCCATAAATGGTCTAATTTGATTTTCATAGGTGATAGTTAATATGCACCAAAGCAACAGCAGTCTTTTGTCTTTCAGGATGAAGTAGGGGACACAGAACGTAGGTATGGTAGTGATATTGGTTAATGGTGTTTTGGGCATTTTATTCAAGGGTTTCAAAATGTCTACAAATAAGATTGTTTTTAATATTGTACAACTCTGATTGTACTAGAAACCACTGAAATCTGTAATATAATTGTGTATATTTAATGACATGTAAATTATATCTTAGTAAAGCAATAAAAATTAAGTATCTTTTGAAGTAGGGAAAATATGAGGATAGAGTTTGAGTCATCAGGGTGGTGTGGCAAGGACACTGACCCTGTGAGTAATCTGCTCTATCTAGTAAGTGACTTATATCTAAGAGAGTAACACATGTAGTAGCTTTTCAACCAGATGTGAAACACATATGAAGATGAAGCATGTAATTATTTACTCTCCAATGCTGTTATCCATCAAATTTACCTAAGATGATTATAGTATTAATAAAAATGTACCAATGGAAAATGAAAACATGTTGATGAACTAAAAAAAAAAAAAAAGAAAAGAAAACAAATCAGGAAACACAATTGAGCTGTATATATAAAACAATGGACTTCGCAATTAAAATTCTTCCAAGAAGGAAAACATTTAAGAAGTCATTATTAGTCAATCTTCTGGAGCACTTAAGGAAAACTTAATAACATTTTTGTACAAACTCATCCAGGATGAGATTAGTCTCCAAAGGTTTTATGATGGTAACTTGATATTGAAGAAAGAAAACATAGTAAAATGTAAGTGAAACTTACACAATACATGTTGAAAACTATATATAATCACAGAATTTTATATAATTCATAAATTCTAGATATGCACCTAAAATAAAAAAATTGTTAGTGACTAAGAGTATATATGTGTGCCTGCAAGACGGCTCAGAAGTAAGCATAATTGCCACCAATGCTGAAGACCTGATTTTGATCCTTAGAACCTACAGGGTAAGGGGAGAACTGAGTATCATGTGCTTATCAGAAATATCATATAAATGTATTATTTTTTTGGATTATTATTTTTGGAAAGAATATGTATCTAAAATGGCAACTCATTTGTCTAAAAATACAAAGCACACTTTATATGAAATAGATGTTTATACAAGAAATATAAGAGTTGTTCAGATTATGAAGATTGATCAGTATAAACCTGTTTGTTGATATAATGAAGGCTTAAATTCATATATTTTCTTTACCAAAAGCATAATAGCCATTACTGCGTAGAAGAAAAAAATCAGTAAATTGAGAATAAATGGCACTTATCACACTCACATAAAAAGCATGTGTATATTTTGTATTGAGTATCATGATAGATAGCAATTAATATATTTTTCCTAAAGTAAAGAATATACCATAGACACCCAATGTTCTAGCTTCTGTTCATTCCAAAATTATCACTGAGATTCAAAGCATTTACATTATTTAATATGTTTAAAGAAGAATTCCAAATCTTGAGAAATTCTTCTGAATTTTAAGTTTAGTTTTACATTTACATAAAAAAAGAATGAACAATAGACCAGAATAGAAAAACATTGAAATATTTCCCCATGATAATGATTTTTTACATAAATATTGAAGCAATTTTTATAAAAATAAAAATATTTCAGTAAATGATTCACATTAGTATACCATGTATATTTAAATGGTCTAGACTCCCATCACCCTACTACACATAAAAATTTTTTTCTGAAAAATGATTGTTTCATTATGTAGCCCTGGATGACCTTTGATTCTCTATATAGACCAGGATGGCCAGAAAGTCAAGTCACAGACCTGCTTGCCTTTAATCTCACAAGTGCTGAAATTAAAAGCATGTGCCATCACATACCACAATACCATAAATTTGTTATACTGTTCTCCAAAATCAAGTCTTGAAACATTTTAAATTTACTAGCTTTTTGTGCTATCTGAGAATCAGAGAGACATTTTTAGAATGTGAATTAAAAGTTTGTGGAATTTGGATGGAAGGGGAACTGGGGATAATCTGGAAAGAGTTGGAGGGGACAAAGCATAATCAAAACATATTGTATGAAAAAAATCTATTTTCAATAAAATAAAAATAGCAAAAAATTAGCCAATATGGAGTAAAGAATAAAGATTAATATGACAAGACCAAAAAAGTCAAAAGGCAGGGATATTTTACACTCAGGTAAAAGAATATAGTTCAATTACCACAAAAAGAAGGTACAATATTTGATAATGAGTACCAGACAAGACCAAGAGAATTTTTTCACTTCATTCTATCCACAAGAAGAAGTAGTACTCCAGGTACGGGTTCATCTGTAGGACTGCTGTGCTAAGTAGATCTATTGTTTCAATAAAGTGTTTATTTGCTGGTATACATTTCATAAAGCCTTCTAACACTTATGAAACCTTCTAATTGATAACTTATTCAGTAAGTAGTGGTGATGAGAATATTTTCATCATTCATGCTCAATCTTCTGTCCTTACTCTTAGAATTAGACAAAATTACCCATTTTCAGTCAGAGATCAACAATAAAAATAACTACTACATGTAACATATATGAATACATAATCTACATATGTATATTATGGATTCAAATGTGTGTTCTTAGCAGAATACCCAATTTTCTTTTTTTTATTCTTTTTTAATTAAAATTTCCACCTGCTCCCCGTTTCCCATTTCCCTCCCCTCCTCCCACATATTGCCCCCTCTCTCCACTCCCCTCGCCCATCCCCACTCCTCTTCTCCTCCCCCCCACTCCATTCCCCCTCCTTCTCGATACTGAAGAGCAGTACAAATTCCCTGCCCTGCGGGAAGACCAAGGTCCTTCTATCTACGTCCAGAAAGGTGAGCGTCCAAACAGGCTAAGCTCCCACAAAGCCAGTTCATGTATTAGGATCGAAACCTACTGCCATTGTCCTTGGCTTCTCATCAGCCTTCATTGTCCGCCATGTTCAGAGAGTCCAGTTTCAACCCATACTTATTCAGTCCCAGTCCAGCTGGCCTTGGTGGGCTCCCAATAGATCAGTTCCACTGTCACAGTGGGTGGGTGCATCCCTCGTGGTCCTGACTTCCAACAACATGAGCAAGAATACCCAATTTTCACTAGTTGCCTAAATTTCTCAGTAATAAGCCTCTCTTACTCATTGCATATTTAACTTTCTGTCCCAGGAAATGGCAATCAATAGATATGAGTTTTTAGCTTAATTTATCTGGTACTGTGGATCTTTGAGACTAAGTGTATTCAATATCACAGCTGTGAATTTGATTAATGTCTTTTGTCTTTTGGTGTGATAATATACTCTGACAAAAGAAGCTTAGTGGAGAAAAGTTTGATTTTGGTTTATGTTCCCTGGTTATACTCCATAGCGGGGAATCACAGTAGAGGACTCAAAGGAGCTGGTTACTGCACTTCCATAATCAGGAGCAGAAAATAATGTTGAATACATGCTTTTTATGATCAATTTGGTTTCTCTATTTTAAATACAGACCCCACTCCTAGTCAGGGAATGGTGCCACCCACAATGGACAAGCCTTCCCACATCAATTAGTGTAATCAGGATAATCCATCACAGGCATAACCAGATGCCCATCTCCCAGGAATTTATATATCAAACCACACTGACAACACTAAACATCACACTGATTTCATTAATTTGCCAGCAATTTTTAATTTTGTGCTATTAAGGAGACTCCAAGGTAAGGTTTAATCACTGAAACCTCTCTTGCTGCTAATGCGTCTTTCAGTATAACTGAATATCCAATCTTGTGTGAATTTTTATGAATATTCTACAGGTCTTAAGCCTGAAGGTAACTTCCACTCTCCTTTGTTCAAAGATATGAATGAGTCAAAGATCATATTCCCAAGAGACTAGCCAAGATTCAAAGCAAGATTGAAAAGAAAACTGCCTATTTATTTATTTATTTATTTATTTATTTATTTATTTTTGCTGTCATATTTGAGGCTTCCATTTTGCTTGCTTGCCTTCTTTGTTTTGTTTTGAGACTGGATCTCACTATGTAGCTTCAGCTGGATTAGAGCTTTTAATGTAGACATGACTAGCCTGAAATTCATAGAGAACTGACTCTCTATGCTTCTCAAATTTTCTGCTTAAGAGGCATGTGTTACCCTGCCCAGTGCTACAATTAATCATAGACTCATAAAGAGTGGTCACAGCATCTTTTCAGAGTATTGTAGCTTTACTAACTAGGCTTACTCTATTCGTTTTCTTACTTGAAGCGCTTCCCTCTGTTGCAGAGAAAAATGGTTTCAAAATTTATAGAAATATATACATTCTGGTAATATAAAAAATTCAAAATCAAACAAAAACAGAACCACAACAAACCTTATGAAATGCAAATCTATGAAAGAATTCCATGGTACCTTGGAAATTCGAAATAAATTCTCAAATATAATTTGTTGAAATGATTTGTAGTTTTCATATATATATGTCATATACTACATTTCATCACATGTTTTAATAGTTATAGCTGGAGGTTAAAGCAATATGTGCTTTTCAGGGATGATGTAATTTATGATTAGTGCTATAATTTCATATAAAAAATTCTACATGTGGTCATAGGTTATAAATGTAAAAATTAACAATCATTTCAGCTGACTTCTGTCACTATGGTGATGAGGTTACATGCAAAAGGGGTACACAGCAGTGATGCTGACTGTGCTTCTTTCCGTGTGCCCCTGTTTCTGACTATATATAACAGACACGAAGCATGGAGTGGAGAATGAAGGAAGAAGTGAATATATGTTAATATTGGTAAATCTTTTTACCATCAGCCAGCTTTCTATAAAATGTTAAAGTGTTGACCTCATGAACAGAGAAAGTCAATGCTGTAAAACTAATGGAAGGAATATTTGGAAGGGAGGCAGGTGGGAAAAGAAATGAGATAATAGGAACCTAAGTGGGAAGCCCCCACTGGAGGGCTGCGTGTAACTGGAAATGATATGTGCCAATATTGAAGACAGAGTCAGTTCCTCATTCTTCTGCCTTCTGTGAGTCTGTCTTGGTTTTCTGAAAATTAACAGCTATGAAATATGCTGACCTGGAATGCATTATCCTGTCAAAATAAAATAATCTTTGTGTTAAAAAAGGTTTTAGTTTTATGAACATGGTTATACAGGTGTTTTAAATATTCAAAGGTATTTTGATGTTAGGAAGAGACTCAATACAGGTGATTTTATTATTTAGTCATATATTTTCTAACCACATTGTCATAGTTTTAATTGCCATCACTCAAAGTGTTGTATTGTTAACCTATAAGTAAGTTTAGACTATCTGCTTTTGTAAATATGTTTGTATGTGTGTGTGTGTGCATGGATGCATGTGCTGTGCAAATACAAGTTTCATTTAGATGCCTCTTATAATATCAGATGCCAGGATATTTGTTACTAGGATAATTATCATTTCTCAACTCAGACACCAGAGGATGAGGCAAGTGGAAGATTAAGTTTTCTCAGTCTCTGAAGATATGTCTGCAGGAAATTGTGAAAGAACACAAGAAAGGTAAGAAGAAAATGTGAGAATAAGTTAGAGAAGACAAGGGCCTTTGAAATTTCCTGCTTCATGGAAATGTCTGCTGGATACTATGGGCCTACCTGGACAATCAGCGTTTATTTAAAACATGATTGACAGAATATAGACAATTCTCCCACACCATTAAGTAGTTTGATATACATCTTATTTTTTTTTTTTTTTTTTTTTTTTGGTTTTTCGAGACAGGGTTTCTCTGTGGTTTTGGAGCCTGTCCTGGAACTAGCTCTTGTAGACCAGGCTGGTCTCAAACTCACAGAGATCCACCTGCCTCTGCCTCCCGAGTGCTGGGATTAAAGGCGTGCGCCACCACCGCCTGGCTATACATCTTATTTTTAATACTTAATGTTATTAACTATATAAAGCTAGGAAAACTGTGTGGAACATAGGTGAGATATAGTTCCTTTTGAACATAAGTATGACAAACATAGATGAATATTGACCTATGAATCTTAATACCTATATAACTTAAATACTAAGACTGCATATTAGAATATCAAACAATCTTTAAACAACTGCACAACAAATGAGGACAATGATCTCAAAATGTATAAGTATCTTGATCAGAGGTAGAAATGTATATTTCAATATGATAAATATATCCTAAAATTGTATCAATATACAAAATGTCTTAAGCAGGGGTAGAACACGCATGCATAAAATATGACAAAATAACTTTGCCTAGGTATGCAAATATTGTAAACAAAAATAAGAACATAGTTAATATAATTTTTTTAAGTTTGTTTCAATATACAAGAATCTATATCGATGTAAATTGCCTATAAATAATACCTCACAAGTATTCACTCTGTAGTCAGTATTATTATTAGTGTGAGTAAATTCACACTACTCTATTATCCCATCCAATTTTCTTTTTATTTTTTGTTTTTTATTATTTTAGGGTTTTTTGTTGTTGTTTTGCTTTTTGAGACAGGGTTTCTGTGTAATTTTGGAGCCTGTCCTGAAACTAACTCTTGTAGACCGGGCTCTCCTTGAACTCACAGTGGTCTGCCTGGCTCTGCCTCCTGAGTGCTAGGATTAAAGACTGCACCACCACCACCCGACTTTTCTTTATTCAAAGAGATCCCTGAGCTTACATAATTTACCCCAAGTCCCCAACCCTATAACAATTATAATCCACCCCTAAATGATGTCCCTAATCCTGAGGAAAAACTTTGTTGGGAAAGGGGACATCATCTTCTAGAATTACATCTAACTGTCATGGGAGCGATGTTATTTCTATGGAATCCTGTGAAAGTAAAATGATCATTAAGTTTCAAGATTACTGCAACCGAATCCCACAGCCAGAAAAGAGGCCGGACACGTGCTTTACATTGACATATATAATATAAGAGGCCACACACAAGTGGGTGGGTAACTTAAAGGCTACTGGTGGTAGGAATTTCTACAGCACTTTATCATAGCAATAGAACAGGAATATAAAAATTATCATATGATTATAAAATATCAGAACTAGTCATTTGATTTCCAAATCTTGGGTTACTCCTGTGATAAGAATGCTTTCCTGAAGAGGACCAAGTAAAAATTGGAAATATGAAGCTCCTCCCTCCAACAGTATTACTAATTACACAAGGGTGGGAACAGAGTGTTAAACAAAGTTCAGGGCTCCTCTAAATTGTATCTGTTATAGATAGAGGATATTGTTAGTATTGCCACTTCTTCCTTACACATTTACAAATGTTTAGCTCTGCCAATGGGCACCTTTACTTTTACAAGCCTTCAGACTTTGTCACAATGAAGAAGACTAGAAGTTCACTTACTTTGGATTCTGAATACTCATTCTTCACCTTTTACTTACTTAGTGGAACTATGTCGTGTTTGAGACATTTATTACCAAGTACTGAAGATACTTACATTCATCTACTATAAATGAAGTTACATCTCATATAGCCATGTACATGTATTTATAGAAAGCCTAAATTTAATACTTAAATAACATGGTACATGATTTGGCTCACATTTACTACAAACCAAAAGATAAAAACTAAGTTTTTGGGAGAATACAAAAGTTACATATCTATATAAAGAAAATAGACCAGCATGATGACTCTGTATGTCCCCAAATGGTAAATTATACCTCTTCCCAGAATGTTTATGTGTTACTTTATATAGCAGGAGATTTAACATATAAGCATGGAATTATTGTCTCTAGATATCTATTTTTTGTTTTCTCCAAGCAAGCACTTTGGTCTTTTGAACATTATAGCCTTAATATTTCTTTCCGGGCTGAGTATCAAAATCATTTCTAGTTTTTTAATTTCTTGTTACTCATAGACATCCAAATATAGTGAAAATCTCTGACTAGGTTTGTCTAAGTAGAGTCAGTGAGAAAGAAAATCGTTTTGTGTGTATATATTTTCCAAGATTTTTATATAATGATTATGCATTCACTTATCACCAGAAACACGGTGATTAGATTATATTGCAGAAAAATATTATTTTCAACAAAATTATAAATCTAAATGAAATATATAGGCATTAGTGATTGAAAAGAGAATGATCTTTTTAGTTTCAGGAGGTCCCATTTGTTAATTGTTTCTCTCAGTGTCTGTGCTACTGGGGTTATATCTAAGAAGTGGTCTCCTGGGCCTATGTGCTTAAGTGTACTTCCTACTTTCTCATCTATGAGGTTCAGTGTGGCTGGTTTTATGTTGAGGTCTTTGATCCATTTGGACTAGAGTTTTATGCATGGTAATATATATGGATTTATTTTCACTCTTCTACATGTTGATATGCAGTTATGACAGCACCTTTTGTTAAATATGCTTTCTTTTTCCAATTTATATTTTTTGCTTCTTTGTGAAAAATCCGGTGTTTCTAAGTGTGTGGATTAATATCCAGGTTTTGGTTCAGTTCCATTGGTACTTCTTTCTGTTCTTATGCCAATACCAGGCTGCTTTTAGTACTGTAGTTCTGTAGTAGAGTTTGAAGTCAGGGATTGTGATGTCTTCAGACGTTCTTTAATTGTACAGGATTGTTTTGGCTATCCTGGGTTTTTTGATTTTCCATAGAAAGTAGAATACCATTCTTTCAAGGTCTGTGAAGAATTTTTCTGGGATTTTGATGGGCATTGCATTTAATCTGTAGATTGCTTTGACATTTTTAGTATGATGTGGAATCCCCTCTGTATGTTGTAGTTAACATTAATGAATAAAGATACTGCTTTGGGCCTATAGCAGAGCTATAGGGGAACAAAGCTAGGTGGGGGAAACTAAGTTGAATGCTGGGAGAGGGAAGGTGCAGTAAAGAGAGAAGCCATGGAGTCACTGCCAGAGACAGATGTGTTGAAACCTTGCTGGAAGACCACCACATCGTGGTGATGCACACAAGAATTGAGATGGGTTAAATTAAGATGTAAGAGTTAGCAAATAGGAAGCTAGAGCTAATGGGCTAAGTCTTGATTTAATTAATATTGCTTCTGTGTAATTATTTTGGGTCTGAACTACTGAGATGCCTGGAACCAACAAGAGGCGTCCTCCTATATCACTATGTTAAATCTATCTACCCAAGAACATGGAAGATCTTTCCACTTTCTGGTGTTTTCTTCAATTTTGTAATTAATAAGTCCCTGTGCTGTTATTTGGGAGTTTTGGTGAGACATAGAAAGACTCATTTATCAAACACACATACATACACACAAACAATAAAAAAAACGAGGACCTGAGTTAGAAAAAGAGCAAGGAGGGAAATATGGAAGTATTTGGAAAGAAGAGAGGGAAGGGAAAATGTTGTAATTATATTATCATACATTTTTTATCTCAAAAGTTTAAAGATATAATTTTAAAAATATAAGGCTTTGGGATGAGATGGCAAATGGAATTAGTCCACAAATAAGATCCCCAGAAAGCTTATGTGCTCAGAGAAACCTCACCAATTACAAATTAAAGTGTATTCATATCTGACCCTGAATTACCTGTTCTAAACAGGAATTATTGTCTCCATATTGTTTCTACTGAGCCTCAGATGAACTTAAAGATTTTGCTAAGGTCTCATAGGTATTATGTGGAAGATGTCGGGTCAAAAATTCATTGATTCCAAACCCACATATTTACTTGCCATACCAACACACACACATGCACACACACACACGCACACACGCACACACACACACATATATATATATATATGTTATAAACAATGAATCTTCTTTTCTCTATCAAGAAATACAGAGGCAAGAAAAAATAGCCTTTTCATATGTTAATTGAAAAGGTATTGAATAATGACAAAAATATAATTTCAATGTTTAGTTGAATGCCATGTTAAGTTGAAAATCTGCTTGTGTTACTGATGTAAAAATTTAAGACAAACATGTTTTATTGGGATGTTCATATTTTATAGAAAATTCTGCATCCATTCAGTGATTTTTGAGAACATACGCTTAGAATGGTAGAGGTCTTACAACCATCTACATGAAACTATGTAGAATTTATCCTCAAAAGAAAGTTATAATCTTTTGTGTGGTAGAACAGGGTAATGATATAAAAAATAGAGTAGTGACATGAATATGTAATAGAAATATTAATAATATATAAAGGAGTACACAGATTGGACAGTCCTCAAGAAGAATCTTTAAAGATTTATTGAATATATTTACATTCATAGCATATGTCAAAAGTGTCTTAAAAAGCATGAAAAATGACACTATCACATTGCATCAAGGAAACTGGAAGATTTATTAGAAAGCAGAGATTCAAGAATGAATGAAATTTAGCCACGACTAAATACATTTCAGAATTATTGGCACCTCTAGTTTAACAAGTTCACTACTGATAAAATGTAAGTTTTGAGGTAAAGTTAGAAATCACAAATGTAAAGGTATATGTGGTCTGTATAAAATTGTATAGTTTATCTAGTAGAAGGAGATTATCTTTCAAAGTGTGGTCATCAGGTACCTATGTATCTGTAATATTTTCCCGAAAATACAAGCCCAGAATGAGTTCATAATTAATTAATTTTACCTTTTTTGTGTGTTGATATTTAGATTTATCACATAATAAAAATGAGGGAATCAAACTGTATAGTAGCAAAAACCAGGAAAGATACCAATGTGCCCAAGTATACTCTGAAACATACTAATCATCTGTATTTCTCAGAGTCAGACTCCCATAACTAAAATGTAAGCCAGTTTTTATTAGGAAATTATGTTTTGAATTAAGTCATGATTGCATTAAATTTATTATTATGAACCCTGAGTATAGGTCTTTTGTATATTTAACATGAACATCTTGAGATGAAAAGCTCAATTCAATGCATGGAAATCACTTCTACTGCAAACTCATGCACAGAGGTTGTCTCCAGAAGAATCATTTCTGTTATTACTTTGTCATTTGCATGAGACACTGTTTTCTTTGAAAAAATAGTTGTAAAAACAACTTGTCTGTAACAGTTGGCAGCCCACTAACTCCACGTAAAACCTAAGAGGGCTTAAAAATGAATTCTAGATGGAAAAAACAGAGTTTAACACAGCTTTTTGCTGTTTGCTGGCAGTGTGCCACAGAAAGATTTTCCTGACTCAGCAGCATGGTTTTAAAACATGGCTTCCTGTGCTGTGCTGTCAGCATGAACTCTGGCTATGAAGCATTTCAAAGGCATTTGTGGACCTGGGTGTTTCTGTGCCCACTAGGGTAGGGAGAAAAGTGGCTGAGACCATGCCTGTGGCTCAGTGCTCCCTGCCTGAGCAGGCAGCAGGATCAGGTCTACTTGGCATCCACAAGCAGAAGAGCATGACGGATTTCTGCTGCCATACAGAGAGATGTTTCCAGACAGTGCAGTGCTTTGCGTGGCAGATTTGGCTGTAAATCAGATAAAAAGGGTTTATGTGCTGCACAGTTATTCTTGGACTTGTACTGCTGAGTGCAGCTCCTGCCTTGCAGCCCCAGAGCTAGCACTGGTGGTGCTTGCTCCATTTTAAAATTGGAAAGAGGCAGAGCCAACATCCAGAGCAGCTGCAACCAAGCTGCTTAGCATTTTAAAAGCTCTTCTAGATAGTAGAGAATTACAGACAATGCAATAAGGACAGATTAAGCCATAAAAGACCTAAAAATGAGTCACAGTGTTGGATAAATGTACATAGGCTTGGTAGAGAGAAGAAAAAGAGTATAGTCATAAAATAAAGTTAATACTTTAAAAAAAGGGTAAAATCTTTAAAGAGACAGAGTAAAGTAATAGAGTAGTAAAAACAAACCATGTAAAAATGGAAAATTCATAGGGAGTCTGGATTTTGTAATTATTTTTTTTTTTTTTTTTAATTTTTGACTGTGAAGGAGCTAAGTACAGAGAGACATTTCATTGTATGGGCTGCTAAGCTAAACCAGAATGTATATTATATAGGTATCTTGACTTCAGAATTTTGGTGTAAGGATATGGTGCTTTGGAAAAGAGGTTCTTCTTTTGTTTTCACAGAAAATGAGAATCTGTGGATTGCTTCTAGACAAATATGGCTTGATAGACCATGACCCCATGAAAGTTCACCATGAACACCCTCAAAAAATTACTTTACACAACTGCTGACTGAGATGAACCTGAGGATACAGCATGAAAGACCTGATTAACTGCACCCCCATACAGCACGAAGCAATTTGGAGAGAAGAAACTACACCCATATTGCCAAATATTGTTTACAAATGTTCTTTTACATTTAAAGGGGGATATGATATAGATATGAATAATTTGCATTGGTATGGATCTTGGTTTGTTGAAGCAAGTTTTAGATCAATCTTGCTATTTGTATATTTCTGCCCTTGATTAAGGTATTGTGTTTGTGTAGTTCATTTGAAAATGTAATGTATAATTAAGAAATGTAGGTTAATAGATAATCATCTATAATAGTTAAGTTTGTAGTCATGTTAGTTAGATTTTCTAGATGTGCATATATATATATTTCAGATAGGCATTCTTCATATCTTTCAAAGACTACAGAATATGGTATTTAAAATGTTTTAATAACTTAGGAGTTTTCATGATAATGAGACACGTCTGTTCCTGCAGCAGTCTAGTTTAGGTACTCATACTAATTTAGAAAAATTAATCAAAATATTTTGAAAGGGTAATAAAATACCACACTATTTTTTAACTGCTGTTAATATGTTTTTCCCTTGTATTTAAACCAAAATGATGTTTTACAAAAGAATGAGTAAGGAACAAATATAAGAATCCAACTGTCATCTATCAAACTATGTATGAAGGAACTTATAGAAAATATTCATACTTCTCTGTGGAAGGATGCTTAAAAGAAATCCTACATTAGCTCAGAATTGAGAAATAGATGGTTATTTATTTAGGGGTAGACTCACAAATCAGAATCCTCTGCTTGAATGGAGATCAGAAACTAAATCCCACAACTGGAAGAGAGAGGTCAGGAAAGAGACCAGACACATGCTCTACATTGGCATATATAGTATAAGAGGAGATACCCCAATGGGTGGGTAACCACTGGTTGTAAAACTTCCTACAACACTTCTCTTATTCATTTGTTTTTTGAAAATAGTTATTTTAGTAGTTTTTTAATTTGTAACTAATATATTTTACTTTGACTTTAGTTTCTAATATAGAAAATATTGTTTGTTCCAGTCCCCACAATAATTTAAAAAAGCATCATAGAGCCTTAAAATTAGAAACTTTAAAAAACTCTGCTATAGTTTAATGTAAAGAGGTTGTGAAGATTAATCTTTTTTTTTTTTTTTTTGGTTTTTCGAGACAGGGTTTCTCTGTGGTTTTGGAGCCTGTCCTGGAACTAGCTCTTGTAGACCAGGCTGGTCTCGAACTCACAGAGATCCGCCTGTCTCTGCCTCCCAAGTGCTGGGATTAAAGGCGTGCACCACCACCGCCCGGCAGATTAATATTTTTTAATATGAAAAACGTTTCCACCAGAGTGGTCTCTGGGCAAATCTGGAGCATTAAAGGGGTCACGGAGAGGAATTGAGGCCAGGCAAAGCACTGATGAAAGTGTGGCCTGAGTTGCAACAGAAAAGGAAGAACAGGCTAAAGCTGAGGGCTGGTACCATGTGGCGGGCTTACAATGCCTGAAGAGCGGCAACTCGGGAAGGTATAGCCTCAGTTGCATTGGAGATCCCAGCATTCTGAAATAGTGGGATGATCACCAAAGACAATGGCAGTTATGAGATGAAACAATTCTGGGCCTATGGGAAAAGCTGTGTGTACTATGGAGGGCAAAATAAAAAAAAAACGTGGAGCTGTGCAAGCACTTTGAAACTCAGAAGATCTTGAGTTCTAAATGCTAGAGACTGAGTTATTTACCTTTCTAAACTTGAGTTTTCTTCACTTTATTACTGTGCCCTAGTTCTTCCATCTTGGAGTAAGAAAGTAACCTACTTTTGAGTTTTACAGAAGCCCATTTTTATATAGGATACACTTTGAAATTTTTATTTATTTACTTATTTATTAAAGATTTCTGCCTTCTCCCCGCCACCACCTCCCATTTCCCTCTCCCTCCCTCATCAATTCCCCCTCCCTCATCATCCCTAAGAGTAATCCGGGTTCCCTGCCCTGTGGGAAGTCCAAGGACCACCCACCTCCATCCAGGTCTAGTAAGGTGAGCATCCAAACTGCCTAGGCTCCCACAAAGCCAGTACGTGCAGAAGGATCAGAAACCCACTGCCATTGTTCTTGAGTTCTCAGTAGTCCTCATTGTCCGTTATGTTCAGCAAGTCCGGTTTTATCCCATTCTTTTTCAGACCCGGGCCAGCTGACATTTAGGCGATGAAAGGAGACAGAGACAAAGACCCACATTGGAGCACCGGACTGAAATCTCAAGGTCCAAATCAAGAGCAGGAGACAGAGCACGAGTAAGGAACTCAGAACCGCGAGGGGTGCACCCACACACTGAGACAATGGGGATGTTCTATCAGGAACTCACCAAGGCCAGCTGGCCTGGGTCTGAAAAAGAATGGGATACACTTTGAAATTTTAAAGAGATTAATTTTTTTTCAAATTAATGTTCAAATATTTTAAGGTGTCAACGTGGCAATTGTCAAGGTTTTTTTATATTATATATATATAATTTTGATAGAAAGTGTGGTCATCTGGGAAGAGGGAGCCTCAACTGAAAAAAAATACCCCCCTCAGATTTGCAAATAGGTAAGTCTCTGGGGCATTTTCTTTTTTTTTTTTTTTTTATTCTTTTTTACTTAAAATTTCCAACTGCTCCCCGTTTCCCATTTCCCTCCCCCTCCTCCCACATATTGCCCCCTCCCCCCGCTCCCCTCCCCCTATCCCCACTCCACTTCTCCTCCCCCTAGTCCACTCCCCCTCCCTCTCGATACTGAAGAGCAGTCCAAATTCCCTGCTCTACATGAAGACCAAGGTCCTCCCACTTCTATCTAGGTCCAGGAAGGTGAGCATCCAAACAGGCTACGCTCCCACAAAGCCAGTTCATGTATTAGGATTGAAACCTAGTGCCATTGTCCTTGGCTTCTCATCAGCCTTCATTGTCCGCCTTGTTCAGAGAGTCCAGTTTCAACCCATGCTTATTAAGGATTGATTTGGGAGGCCCCATCTCATTGTGAGTAGGGCCCCTCCTGTGCTGGTGGTCCCAGGTTTTATAGGAAAACAGTTTGAGCAATGCAGGTAGAGCATTCCAATAAGCAACACCTGTCAGTGATCTGCATTTCAGTTTATGCCTTCAGGTTCCTGTCTTTAGTTCTTGCCCAAACTTCTCTCAGTTATGAACTGTGACTGGAACATGGCTAAGTATACACTTCCTCCATGAGTTACTTTAGGTCATGGTGTCTCATTACAGTATGAATCAATTTAGGACAGAAACTATCAACACTTTGTTATTCTGAAATATTACTATAGCTGTGATTTTTGTGACTGCTGAAAAAATCAAATGTAGATGTTGTTTTTAGCTTCTCATGCTTAGAATAACAATGTTTTATGTTATAAATATTAAACAATTCTAGACTACAAACAAAATTTAAAGAAGGTAGGACTTTCTGTTATAAATAATGATTTTGATGTAGAAACTCCCATTGTTCACTTAAATTACCCATGCAAGGATTTGAACTCATGATATGTCTAACTCTATTAGCTATAAAGTTTTCACCACACTATACTTCTATCCTTTGACTATATATTGGAAAACATAAATAAACATAAATATTTCTTTAACTTTTACTACTTGAGAAGTTACTCTTGATAAAGAGTCTCTTGGGTGCATAAGATAGATTAGTTAATAAAGGAAACTGCTCCCAAGTCTTGTGACCTTTGTTCAATCTCCACATTCCACACAGTAGAATGAAAGAACTGATTCTTACAAGTTTTCCTGTGACCACACACTTATAATTCCCATGTGCCCATACTCAGATGCCACATGTGCACCTACACACAATAAGATAAATATATTTTAAAGAGATCTACCATTTTTCCTTATTTTCTTGATCAAATTTTGCTTTCTTTATAGAAGTCATAAAAGCAGTTTGTTTCTGAGACAAATACACAGTCACCAGAAGTTTCTTACAATGATAACATGATCCTAGAGCATTGTCTTCAATGATTGAAAACGAACAAGCAAAGGTCAAACTATACCTGTATACTCTCTCAATGTCTTGGTTTCTTTTCCATTGCTGTTATGAAATACACTGACAAAACCAATCTAAGGAAGAAAAAGTTTATCATTGCCCATATTTCAAGGTATAATCCGTCATGGTCGGGAAGTCAAGGCAGTGAAAAGTTGAAGCATCTCATTATCACGAATCCATAGGCAAGAAGCAGAAAGGGATTGATGTATGCTACTAATCAACTCTCTTTTTCCACCTACATAGTCCAGGACCAAAACAGCATGGGTGGGTTTTCCCTTCTTAATTAATGTAATAAAAATAATCTCTCCTTTTCTTGTTTAGAGGGCCATGTTCCTAGTAATTCTATGATTCTCTTAAGTTGATAACATTAACCACCACACTCATGAATAAACACACACAGTATAAAGCTTAACTCTATTTCCCCTAGAGCAACAGATAGAAACATATCACCTTATAAAACACAAATGGCACTCACTAGCTTAAATAATTTTACTACATAAAATACTTTTATTACATAAAATATTTTCTTAATTCTTTGCAGCATTGTATAAACCTTACTCCAGATTACGTATCATTCTTCCCATTCTCCGACCTGGTGTTATCTAAAACATCAGTATCAGGTGACAAGAAATTGAATGCCCTAAATTCTGCTGAAGATGAGTTATTGCTAATTAGTTCTTTGAACAGACTGAATGATGAGAGCTTCTTTGAATTTGCAATTCAAGGGAATAAATTTTATGCCAACAAAATCCATAAAGAGTTTTATAGTGTTTGCCTCTATTTGATGCATTGCCTCTTCATTTTGATCAGTTCTCTTTTTTTCCTGACCAGACATATTAGAAGGAGGGAGGAGAGTCAAGAAGATGGCACTGATGCATTTGTTCTGACTGCACATGATGTATATTTCTACTTTGGACAAGTCTATAAATTTTTCTCAGCAAATCTATAATGTGATAGCACCTTCTAGTTTGGACTTGTTGCTCACCCAGATTCAACACATTCATATATTTCAGTAATTGCTAGATTTCATTTTCAGTTTTATACTTCAAACATCCTAGCATTTTAAACATTAGCATAATAGTACATTAAGTAGGACAGGTACATTAATATACATCCATTTTTATGCAAAGATGGACATTGAATTTTTAAATTTCATATGATTCTCAATGATTACTATTTACCTAAGTTTATATGATTCTCATTATTAGAATAACTTGGTACTTGCTGCAGTGTGCATTAGAGGACATTTAGCAATGTCTCTTGCCTCTTTCAGTAGCACACTCACTTTTCTGGCAGACAAAAAGCATCCCCAGATATTGTCAAAGATCTCCTGGGGATCAAATTGCTATTAGCTGATTACCTTTGCCTTAGAATATATGTGATCATCAAATTAAATACTTTTTTTGAGCCAAATTTCCTGGATCAGCATTTATTCACCAACTAAGACTTTGTACAATTCTAGATGTATTTTTGGATTTTTTACTAAATGGTGTCTAAACCGTCTATGCCCACCAGTATAATTATATACTTTTTGTAGTAGTCACACATGATATCACTTTAGTTTTAGCTTACAGAAATAAAGAATTTCTACTTTTTGTTTCTTTTCTTGGATACTATTAAAATAAAGTTTGTAAAATAAAGTTTATTATTTTATTGCTTTATTTTTTAATTGCCATTTCAAATCAGCTCACTGGTGTTACAGGATTTATTTAACTAATAAAAGACAAATGGACAACAGAAGAGGGTCAATTGTTTCTAGTAAGAATTAACCAATGAATTTTAAAGGTTTGTGATTTTTTTCAAGATTTTACTTTTATTCAAAAAAGACAGTATATAAGATCATCATTATCTTACTTTATGATTTTTCCAACCTTTATATTTGTACTTTTGTGGAAGACATGGTCAAGAACACAGAAATTATATATCTAAAATGTGTTCCAATATCTGGTAGAGAAATTTGAAAATATGCTCACTGGTGCCATAGTATAATGAACATCATGGGAGTAACTAACAACTTGCAGACTAGATTTAAGTCTTACTCAAGATGAAACCCATTCCTGGTGTAATTTTTGACTGAGAACCTATGATTAGTCTAGGGGAGAACCCACTATTATTATTTTGTTAAATGTGCATAGTATTACACTGATTCTTGATGAATTATCATTATTCTAATATAAACAGGGAATTTATTTTTGAAGTAGATGTAATTAGCTCAGAAACCCACAACTGTCCAAAAAGTAGAGACTAATAGACTGTGGAATATGCAACACTAAGTGGAACATTTATATCATACTCCTCCACCCAAGACTCAAGGATCATTACAGAAAAAATGCCAGAAAGAGTGTGAGATCAAAAGACACCGGTTGACAAAGAAAAAGTGTCTTCTGGACACAATAGAGTAGCTGCATATATGAACTCAAAATGAATATGAAAGCATGCACAAGTTCTGTACAAGCTCAAGTTAGTCTGATTCCAAGGAAAGAAAAGAAAATCGTTTAAAGTCTGACACCATCCAAGGAGTAATTTATGGCTGCTATAAGGAGTGTTAGTTGTCTTCAATGATACAGCCCCTGGTAAGCTGACAATGGTAGAGCAAAAAAACATATATTCCATAGTATTTGGAACACTAATTGGGCTTGAGGGATTAAAAAAGAGGACACAAATTTGGGGTGTTAAGAAAGGATTTATGTAATAAGAGAGGAACTGGGAAGGAATATGATCAAAACGAGTTGTACAAATTTTTAGATAATTGATAAAATTTACTGTTTGATAAAATTATTTAGATAGTCTAAATTATCTCCATTTACTTTGTGAGTAAATTGATCATAACGCTATTGTCTCTTAATGTTGTAATCTTCAGGACAAGATATTTTCTCACTGTATAAATGATAATCGACTTCTTTACATTACTTACTTACTACTGAATATGTGTTGTTCTTCTCTAATCTGAGTGTCTCATAGCACAATTTTCCCCATCCTACATCCTAGAATACCACAAATACTATTGAGAAATTCTATTATGTTTATTATGTCTTGTCAAGAGAAACTTAAGAATCCAACTACATAAATATGGGCTAGGCATACAAATGAGAAACTGACTTATTTTTCTGAGAATCAATTTATTCATCTTTCTCCTGAAAGTACTGAAATCTCTGACTCCAGAATGAACAAAATGAGGTCAATCAGAAACAACAGCTCTTGGGCCTCCTCCAAGCTGTTACTCCTGAAGAGCTAAAAATATCTGTGACAAAGTCAAGAACAGAAATGCCAGTATCTTCACAAAGTAAAGTCATTCAGAATTCCATCCTGAAGATAGCTGTTGCAACAGTAACATTTTTTAAGAAATTTAAATTCTATTTTAGTCATCATCAGAATAAATAGTATATATACTCATTTATATAATACTAAATACAGCACAAAATAGACTAAAAATAGACTATTTTGTAACTTTATATGAACCTTTAGCACTAAGAAATTTGACAAAAAATAGCAAAGTTTATAGTCTTTTGGTTAAAATTCAATTCCTGAGTATTGATTTAAATTAAATAAGGGGTGTCTCTTTAACAGGACTACAAGCTGCAGATAAATAGACTTTTAAATGGCAGTGTTTAAAGCAAAAATGGTCAGTTCAATAACTAGGTAAGCTTGTTATATCATCTGTTATGATGTGTTTCTTCCCTGAAATGATCACTTGTCTTCATTTTTGCAAAGTTTATTGCTCCAAAAGGTTACCAAAAAGGGCACAAATTGCTATCTGCAACAAATGTTCCAGTAGATTTAATATCACTAGTAAGGCTGTTTCAACACTAGTTTTTGGATTGCTACTGTAGGAAAAAATCATTCTTTCACTATCCTTGTCTTTCATTTTTGAGAGCATATTTAAGCAGTTGAATCAGACAACTTATCTATACTTTTAATGACCAAATCAGAAGCTGAAATCTGTGACCAATGATCTATATATACACTTGACCATTAAGACTGGATGAAACATTGTTGGCTATATCTTGTGTCATACAATTGCACAAAAAACAGAATATAATTATAAGATACATCTATCTAATGATAATGGACATGGGATGAAAAGGTCCATATTACCTAGTTAAGTCTCAGTCACTAGAAGATGATGTTTATAAAAACAAAGGAAAAAATTATGGATAGTTCAAATGCTGGCCTCAAGTTATAGGAGCATATGGTATCTTGATAGCTTTTATAGCATCACATTTTATGTAACATTAAGGTTGATGGTAATTAGCAGTGCCCCTGTTTACAATTTACAAGATATAAATGATTGGTAGAGGAAAAAATAGTAAAAATGTTTTATGAGGTAGTTCAGAGAAATCTTTTGGAAGATGATGAGAAATTCAAAATACCAAAGCCACTTATTTTCTGTAAGTGAAGGTCATTTAGTGATTTTATTGAACATTGTCAACTACTTTTTCATCTTCATCTTGCTTTCTCTCTCTCTTTACTCTTCCTTCATTCATTCCTCCTTTTCTTTCTTTTTCTTCCTTCTATCCCTTCTGTCCTCTATCCCTCTCTCCTTCCTTCCTTCTTTCCTTCCTTCCTTACTTTCTGATTTTCTTTTATTCAGTAGTTGCA
The DNA here is from genome assembly GCF_950005125.1 of Chionomys nivalis. NCBI lineage: Eukaryota > Metazoa > Chordata > Mammalia > Rodentia > Cricetidae > Chionomys > Chionomys nivalis. The sequence continues at coordinate 12,625,482 of NC_080112.1, read as the reverse complement.
TTGAACTCACAGGTCTCTTTCTTCTCCTCCAGTGGTGGGATAGCAGGTGCATCCTTGACCCTAGGCATTAGGTACCTTATGTTAGCTCATTTAGTGCATTCTGAAATTTCAATCTAAGCCATTTTTGACATGCAAATTATTAGCATAAACTTAAAATCAGATCAAGTTAAAATGTTGACAAGTAAAGAATTACTGTGGAAGAAATTTGAGAATGCCATGTTTAAAGCCTTCTTGTAAGGGGAGGATTCTCTTTCATTTCCCAACCTCTCAGACCCAAACAGTCACACAGAAAATATATTAATTCTAACATTGTTTGGCCAATAGTACATGCATATTTTAGATAGATATTGCATCTTAAATTAAGCCATTTCTATCAGTATTGTATCACCACAATGTTCAGGGTTTACTGGAAAGGTTCTCCAGCATCTGTCTCCTACTACAGCTATATAGTGTCCCCCCTGACTTCACCTATTCTCTCTCTCTGTTGTGAGTTACCACCTAGCTTTACTCTGCTAAGCCATTGGCTAGAACAGCTTTATTCAGTAAACAATAAAAACAAAATATTTACAGAGGAACATTCCACATCATCTCCCTTTTTCTGTCTAAATAAAAAGTAAAGTTTTAATATTAACATAGTAAAATTACATATAACAAAATAGGTATTGAACAATAATTACAGTTATAATATTTAGTCATCTATCTTTGTGAATCTAAATTTGTATATGTCATTTATCTGTTACAATAGATGATGAAAACTATAATTTTAACTATATATCTTCAACTCCACCAAAGACCCCATTAGGACATAATAATATGTAAGTAAACAGGAAATACAAAGTAAACAGGAAATACATTTTAAGCAACTTCCAAAGCTCTAGAATTGACAAAGACGTTCTGTTACCTGGACAGTCACCCAAAGTTTTTCTGTAACATTGGGGCATCCATCTTAAGCTTACAAGACCATAGCATCCAGCATACTTTTCCATGAAGCAGGAAATTTGAAGATCTGTTCTTATAATGGAAAAGTTCACCAGTTGTTTTCTTCCCATATTTTGGAAAGTTTAGTGTCACTTTTCTGTGGGTCCTGCATGTGCAGTTCACATAGCATTCTATCAAGCAGTCTAGGCAAGAGCAGTTTCTTACCAAAATGGCTAGCCTTGTCACATTGAAGGCAAATTTCATAATGAAATTCTTTGATGCTTATTAACCTCTCTGAAGTAATTGATGCTGGCAGAAACAGACTTGTCTCACTGTTGAGAAGTCTAGGTTCTTAAAATCTTTTAAATGCCATATTCTGTAGGAGTTTGAAAGATTTGAAGAATACCTATCCATCTAAAATATATCTCTGTACATCTAGAAAAATATGATTACAAGTTTTACAATTATAAATGAGTATCTATTAATTTATATTTATAAATTATATGTTATCTTTTTAAATGAGCTGCACAAGCACAATACCTTAAACAAGAACAGAAATATATATACACAGTACAACAAAATCAACCTTAAATATGTATCAATAGCCAAGAACAATAACAAAGTATTTATTTCTATATCATATACCCCTTATTTTCTTTAAGAAATTGACTGTGACCATTAGTCACTTATAATCAACAATTATAAATGTTTATGAAGACATTTATAAACAATATTTTGTAATTTTGTTGCAGTTTTTTAGACTATTTTTTGCTGATTGGAGGCTCTGCAAATCAGATCTTTCATGGAGTATCATGTATTGTTGGTCCATCTCAGACAACACTCCTGAAGCTACCATGGATGTTAGATCACCTGAACCATCACTTCAGGGGGTCTTATTTTGATCAAACCATATTAGCCAGCAAGGAATCTACAGCGTTCTATCCTCTGTGGAAACAAAAGCAGAACTACTTTTCCAAAGTAACATATCCTTAATCTTAAATTTTGAAGTCAAGATACTTTAAAATATATGTTGCTTTATCTTTGCAGCCATCAAAGAAAACGTCTCTCTGTAGTTAGTTCATTCACAGTCAAAAAATTCAAATAAAACACAATAATATACATAATCCAGACTCTTTGTATATTTTGTCTTTATGTGAATTATTTTTTAAACTCTATTTCTTGTTTTTTATTTTTTAATTTTTTTGAGGCCATGTTTCTCTCTGTATCTTTGGCTGTCCTGGATCTTATTCTGGACACCAGGCTGTCTTTAATATCATAGAGATCTGCCTACCTCTGTCTTGTAAGTGCTGGGATTAAAGGTGTATGCCACTATACCCAATTACTCTTTTTTTAAAGGACTTTCTCTATCTTTTTTCTTTTCTGTCTCAAGCATATGTATATTTTTAAACAAACTGTAAACAGTTTAGAGATGTTTTTCCATCTGAATCTGTCTTTACTGTATATTTCTATCTTTTTATGAGCAAATGAGTCTTTAATTTGTTTAGCTATATGGCTAAGATTAAAATTTCAGCTGCCTCCACCTCTCTTGGCCTTTTAATATGGCAAAGGTGTGCTTACTGCCAGCTTTGGAACTGGTGGGTGAGAGTTGTGCTCACCACCTCAACTCTGAAAGCACTGTGTGGCACAGAGGCCTTTTTGGTTTTTGGTCTAAGTTAAAGCTAAATCTTTCATGCAGCACATTGTGCAGCCTGGAAATGTATCTGTATATGACAGCAGGAATACACCATGTTCTCCTACCTGTGCATGCCTAGCAGACAAAATCAGGCTGGTTGCCTATGTAGGGGTTCTGAGAGGCAGACATACACTCAGCTACTTTCCTCCTAACCCCAAGCAGGCATACAAGCACCCAGACCTGATGCCTGTGGCTGCCCACAGAGGTTATCCCCAAAGCTATGGGCACCATTTTACAGTAGTATACTGCTCATTTGTTTCCTGGTCACCTAGACTCAAATAATTACACAGAAACTATATTCATTAAACACTGTTTGACAAATGGTTCATGCATATTTCCAGCTAGCACTTATATCTTAAATTAACCCATCTCTAGTAATCTATGCATTGCCATGAAGCTCATGGTTTACCGGTAAGGATTCCTGGTGTCTATCTCTTTCAGCAGCTACAAGGTGTCCCCCTGACTCCACCTACTCTCTCTCTCTCTCTTTCTATCTCTATTTGGAGTTTCTGTCTGACTTTACCCTGCTAAGCCTTTGAACAGAACAGCTTTATTCAGTAACCAATAAAAGCAATACATATACAGAAGGACTTCCCTCACCACCTTCTATCTACTGGAAAGATTCTCAAGAAATAAGAAGGGAAAATATAAGCTTATCATTTTTAATGAGCTTTGGATATCTCTACTTATTAAATTATGAGATTACCTCTCACTATATAGTCCAAGCTGGCCTCAGACTCACCACTTCCCCATGATATTCTTAAACTCATACAAACATTTTGTCTTATTTCCTGAACTCCTTGGGTTGTAGGCATTCATCATCATTTCTGATTTAAATTTCATTATTGATTTTTTAAAAGACTTATTTTATTTTCTAATTACGTATATATTTTTTGCATCTGTGTGTATGGATGAGCCCATTTGAGTACATATGCTAGTAGAGGCCAGAAGAGGATATAAGATTTCCTTGGTATTAAAATTGCAGGTAGTTGTGAACCATCCAAAATAGTTGCTAGGGACCAAACTCAGGTTCTCTGCAGGACCAACAATGACTTAACAATCAAGTAGTCTCTCCTGCATCCATTTTTGCGTATTTAGTTATAGTGATACAAGTCCTTAGAATAGTCCTTAAAATGTCAGTTTCCAAGGCTCAGTCCACTATACACCTGATTAACACTTAAAAAAAATCATCACTCAGTTTTGAAGCAAATTAGTTCATATTTTATTCTAATTTTGTTCTGTATTCAGTACTTCAAGCCTTACTATCAAATCTTACAGCTGTAATTCTTTATTGTATGTGCAGTGCAAACAATATCCCACAGAAACTTTCTATGAGTCCCAGAAGGGTTGATTTAAATTAAAACCAAAGCTGTGAAATAATAACAAGACAACAGAAGAGGAGTTCTGCAATATTATTTGAATGTCCAAATGCAATATTGACTCTAGGAGATGACTGTGGTACTTTTCCTTTTAAAGATGAAGAAGCAAGTTCAGACACATTAAGTTATTTTCCCAGGGCTATGCATTTGTCCAAGCAAATAGTTAAGGGTTATTTTTTTATTTTTCCTGTTTTTAAATGATGCCTCTTCCAATTATCCACTTACCTAAGAATTCACTCCAGATTTTGTTAATATCTGCAAAACGAAAACATTTTAAATATTTTAGTCATATATTATTTTATTTTAATGTGCCATAATTAAGGGTACAATTAAAAATCATGTTTCTTTTCTATTTTCCTTTTATTGAAGATATAATTGTTCTCACTTAATATTCTTAATTTTGGATTCCCTTCCCTTCATTACTCCTACCTACCTTCCCCCCATCCATATCCACCCCCTTTCTGTCTCTCAACAAGCATCTACAGGATAATTACAAGATACAATGAAATCAGGTAAAACAAAAACACTCACTGGAATAGAAAAAAAGAAAAACAGATGGAAAGTAGACTAAGGAAAGGCATAGGAAAATTGGGGAATCCCATATAAGCAAAACTGGAAACCAGAATATATACAAAAAGGACCTACATGCCAAAAAGAAGAAAGAAAAAATTATAAAATATAAATAAAAATAAGATAACTTTTAATATGGAAAAACCTGACATAAAATTATGAGACAAGGAACTTCTGAAGATACTGTTGGCCATCTGCTGTTGGCCATATAGCCTATCTTTAAGAGTAGTTTCTTTTCCTGATGAGACTCCTTTGGAGAAAAGCAAATTTTCATTTGAAGATGGTTATCAATTGGAGATATCTTCTGGGCTAGGGGTGGGGACATGTGCCCACTTCTTTCAGCTCAAGGAACCCATCTGGTGTAGACTTTTGTAGAACCTCTTTATCTCGGTCTCTGTGAGTCCACATGTGCTTCACTTCTGTTGATTGATAGACCCATGTGTTCTTGTTGTCCTCCACACCCTCTCACTCTTAGACTCTATGACTCCCTTTTGTCCAGTTTCCTGAAACCTGAGGGGAGATATTTGAGGAGACATCCCATTTGGAGCAGAATTTTCAGAATTCTCCCACTCTCTGCATGATGTTTGGCTGTGGATCCCCATATTTGTTCTAATTCAGTGCATGAGGAAGCTTCTCTGATGATGGTTGAGCAAGGCACTGATCTATTTTATTATTGCTGCATTCTTGGGAACAGTAGTATTTATTTACAAATAAAGATACATTTACTTCTCCACTTCCTATTTGCATCCCCTTAATCTCCTTCAGTTGTCTTATTCTTTCGAGTTAAGACTTCAAGTACTATATTGAATAGTTGTAGATAGTGTTGTCAACCATATTCTATTGCTTGCTCTTGTTTTAGGGTAAATGATTTAAATGGTTCTTACAATTTAAGTTGATGTGAACTATGGGCTTTCTGTAAATTGCCTTTATCATGTGGAGGTATGTCACCTATATCAATGATATCTCTAGAAGTTTTTTGTTTTTTTTTTTACACTGCTTGGCCCATTAGCTCTAGCCCTTACTGGCTAATTCTCATATCCCGATCAACCCATCTCTAATAATCTATGTAGCATCAGTCTTACTGGGAAAGATTCAGCATGTCCGACCTGGCAGCTTGCTTCATTGCGTCTGCTCTGGAGAGGAGCTGCATGGCATCTGAACTCACTTCCTCTTCCTCCCAGAATTCTGTTCTGTTTACTCCACCCACCTATGTTCTAACCTATGAGGGCCAAGCAGTTTCTTTCTTTATTTTTTTTATTAATTAATTAATTTATTTAATTATTAAAGATTTCTGCCTCTTCCCCGCCACCACCTCCCATTCCCCCCCTCCCCCAATCAAGTCTTCCTCCCTCCTCAGCCCAAAGAGCAAGCAGGTTTCCCTGCCCTGTGGGAGGTCCAAGGACCACCCACCTCCATCCAGGTCTATTAAGGTGAGCATCCAAACTACCTGGGCTCCCACAAAGCCATTACGTGCAATAGGATCAAGAACCCATTGCCATTGTTCTTCAGTTCTCAGTAGTCCTCATTGTCCGTTATGTTCAGTGAGACCGGTTTTGTCCCATGCTTTTTCAGACCCCGGCCAGCTGGCCTTGGTGAGTTCCCGATAGAACATCCCCATTGCCTCAGTGTGTGGGTGCACCCCTCGCGGTCCTGAGTTCCTTGCTCGTGTTCTCTCTCCTGCTCCTCCTTTGGATCGTGAGACTTCAGTCCAGTGCTCCAATGTTGGTCTCTGTCTCTGTCTTCTTTCATCGCCTGATGAAGGTTAATATTCGAGAGGATGCTTATATGTTTTTCTTTGGGTTCACCTTCTTATTTAGCTTCTCTAGAATCACGAATTATAGTCTCAATGTCCTTTATTTATGGCTAGAAACCAAATATGAGTGAGTACATCCCATGTTCCTCTTTTTGGGTCTGGCTTAACTCACTCAGGATAGTGTTTTCTATTTCCGTCCATTTGTATGCAAAATTCAAGAAGTCATTGTTTTTTACTGCTGAGTAGTACTCTAATATGTATATATTCCACACTTTCTTCATCCATTCCTCCATTGAAGGGCATCTAGGTTGTTTCCAGGTTCTGGCTATTACAAATAATGCTGCTATGAACATAGTTGAGCATATACTTTTGTTGTATGTTAGGGCATCTCTTGGGTATATTCCCAATAGTGGTATTGCTGGGTCTAGAAGTTTTATTCTGAAGGACCGTTGGGTTTTCTTAAAGACATTTTTTTGCATCACATGAGATAATCATGGGTTTTAAGCTTTCAATCTGTTTATGTTGTAGATTACATTTATTGTTTTCTGCATGTTGAACCATCCTTGCATCTTTGTGATGAAACCTATATAATCATACTGAATGATCTTTTTGATTTATTCTTGGATTTACTTTGCATGTATTTTATTGAGATTTTTTTGCATCTATGTTCATAGGAGAAATGAGTTTATAATTCTTTTTTTGTTGGGTCTTTAAGCATTTGGGGTATTGGGGTAACTGAGGCATTATAAAGTGAATTGGAAAATGTTCCTTCTGTTTCTATTTTGTGAAATAATTTGAAGTGTACTGGCATTAACTTTGTTTTGAAAGTATTGTAGAGGCCATTTTGTGGCTGCGAGACCTGCAAATAAAGGCTAGCGCCGGGGCTGCAGTGGGAGGAGCGCGGGGTGGGGGGGGGGGGGCGGCGGCGCGGCCTCGGCATGTGTGACTGGTGGCGCCCCCGAAGCCTCGGGCTGGAAAGGGTGCAAGATGACCAACGAAGAGCCTCTTCCTAAAAAGGTCCGTCTGAGTGAAACAGATTTCAAAGTTATGGCACGGGATGAGTTAATTCTGAGATGGAAACAATATGAAGCATATGTTCAAGCTTTGGAGGGAAAGTACACAGATCTCAATTCAAATGATGTGAATGGCTTAAGGGAATCTGAAGAAAAACTAAAGCAGCAACAGCAGGAGTTTGCACGCGGAGAAAACATTCTTGTCATGCGATTAGCAACCAAGGAACAGGAGATGCAAGAGTGTACTACTCAAATCCAGTACCTCAAGCAAGTCCAGCAGCCCAGTGTTGCCCAACTGAGATCAACAATGGTAGACCCAGCCATCAACTTGTTTTTCCTAAAAATGAAAGGTGAACTGGAACAGACTAAAGACAAACTGGAACAAGCCCAAAATGAACTGAGTGCCTGGAAGTTTACGCCTGATAGGTAAACAAATCATACTCCCCAGTCAAGACTTCCCTGACAGTCCCACCTCGAGAAAGCTGTGGTGGGACAGCCAAGTACTCGTTTCCACACTAAGACTCAGACTTTTTGAGCCAAAAAAGCCACATTCTTATACTGCCCAGCTTGTAATGGTTAATGTAAAACTTACCAGATGAACCTTGTGTTTCAGCTTTTCTCTTCCCCTTCCCCTTGCTTCAGAGGCCTGATGCCGTCGGACTATTCCGAAGAAGAGGCCACCTCCGAAAAATTCCCCTTCTAGAACATGTAGATAACTTGAGAAATGTTTCTGTTTGAAGAAAATAGAGGGGAAAACAGAAGTCTTAAGTCTGTGGCACGCTGTGTCTTCAGACAGTTTGGAGGATTGAAAACCTAGAGGTTTTAAATCATGAATTGAACATGTAAAATTCCAGTAAAATATAAAAATGGAATATGCATCGCTCTTAACCTTGAGCATAGTGACTTATAGACACTGTACATCAGTTTTGCCAATAAGACTGTGGACTTCATGATTGTTGAACTACTGGGTCAAAACTCAATGAGGTGATTTTGCTTTTAAAGGGTTTACATTCTAAGAACCAACTTCTAATAGCCGTGAGACAATCAAGCCATAGCTACCAGTATAAGTAGAGCATATATTTATCCATTAGCTCTCAGCTCTATATTACATAATGGACCCTTAAATATGTGGTTTTTATCAATGGTTTGTTCTTTGAATGGTTGTGGAACTGTAGATAACCTTACCTTAACTGAGGACTGTATAAACGTGAAGGTGTGGTCTCACTCTTCAGGTTTAAAACTGTTGGAAGCATTATAAACATTCGTTTTATAATTAGATTGTATAAGGTATTGGCTGTGATGAGACTCAACGTTATTCAGTAAACCCTCATCTCATTCAGCAGGCACATGTTAAACAGCATTGTCGTTGGTGTTAAATGGGGGAATGTGTTCCTTCATTGTATTTGGGCCTTTTGTATTGAATTCTTGATATTAAATTAAATGTGCCTTGAAATAGTTGGGTTTTTTTTTAATTCAAGGAATACTCTGATAATTTTGTTATACTCTTTATATTTTACTTTGGGGGGTTATGGAGAGCAGTCAAGACTTTGAAAAAATTATCCCGTGCTCTTCAAATTCAAAGTGAAGGAAAAGGCTGTCTCATTTAAAAGACTTTATTCCAGGTGGTATAAAAGAAAAGAGACTTGGCATTTGGCCCCAGGATATTGCAATAGACCATAATGTGGGACAGTCTCACAAGGTACCTGCCAGAAGATTGGGGAAATAATGTGTTGGAACTCTGGGCTGGCACAAGTGAGACTTTCTGTGAATTGAAAAAAGGTATAGTGATCATTCTAGCAAGTTCATTTGCTCATTTAGATAAATGAGGCATTATATTCTTCATGCTTCCATCCAAACCTGGAGGTGAATTTTTTTCGTCTATAAGTCACCAGTTTGAATTTTCGCTTGGTGATAATGGAGTCTGAGATGAGTAGAAGATAAAAGTTCCAGCTTGTCCCAACATTTAAGTGCAGTTTTAACAAGGGTGACTTAAGTTCTCTCTTAATCGTTCAAATCAATTCCAAACAGGCAAAAAGTTAATGGCGAAGTGTCGAATGCTTATTCAGGAGAACCAAGAGCTTGGAAGGCAGCTGTCCCAGGGCCGTATTGCACAGCTTGAAGCAGAGTTGGCTTTACAGAAGAAATATAGTGAGGAGCTTAAAAGCAGTCAGGATGAACTGAATGACTTCATCATTCAACTTGACGAAGAAGTAGAGGGTATGCAGAGCACCATTCTAGTTCTTCAGCAACAGCTAAAGGAGATGCCACAGCAGTTGGCGAAGTACCAGCAACAGCAGTCTCAAGCTTCAGCTCCAAGTACCAGCAGGACTACATCTTCTGAACCTGTAGATCAGGCAGAGGCCACAAGCAAAGACTGCAGTCGTCTGGCAAATGGACCAAGTAATGGCAGTTCCTCCCGCCAGCGGACGTCTGGGTCTGGATTTCACAGGGAGGGGAACACAACTGAGGATGACTTTCCTTCTTCTTCAGGGAATGGTAATAAGGCCTCCAACAGCTCGGAGGAGAGAACTGGCAGAGGAGGTAGTAGTTCCATAAACCCACTCAGTGCAGGCTATGAAAGTGTAGACTCTCCCACGGGCAGTGAAAACTCTCTCACACATCACTCAAATGGTACAGACTCCAGTCATGACCCTCAAGAGGAGAAAGCAGTGAGTGGGAAAGGTAACCGAACTGTGGGTTCCCGCCACATTCAGAATGGCTTGGACTCAAGTGTAAATGTACAGGGTTCAGTTTTGTAATATTTTTTCCAGCAGATTTTTATACAGTGTCATTAAATTTGGGGAGAGGATGCTGTCAAAACTTAATGCATACTTTTGTCACAATTTGCCTTTTTGTGGGTGTGTTTTTGTTTGATTTCTTTTTTTCTTCCTTTTTTTTATTGCTTCAATACCTCTGCCACTTTGAAAATCGTAACAGTTAATTACTTTGAACGTTGCTAAAAGAACATTTGTGTAGGGTCAAGTTATTTTTATATGAGTTAATGTGAAGTTGTAAATGGGAATCTATAACAATGATGTCTGTATAAATCTGTCTATCTAGAAGCTGTGCTGTGTAAGGGCATTCTTCTCATGCTGTTATATACTTATGCACCATTCAGACTTGTTAGAGTAGATGTGGGTTAGGACTGCCAAGTTTGCCCAGTACAGTAGTTTTTATCACTAAGAAGTTGGACTTGGAGTCTTATAGTAGTTTCAGTGTTAGATAGTTTTTCCACCATACATCTGTGCATTCATCTTTAGGTGACCGAATGTTTAAGAAATCTGTGTGCATAGTTACTAAGTTTTTATGAGCTGTTGTGTCCTGTTAATGCATATTGCCCTGTGACTCCAGTATATCTCACCTGTACTGACCAAACCTAAATAAAAAAATTTTAATATGAAAGTATTGTAGAATTCTTCACTAAAACTATCTGGCTCTTTTTTGCTTTTGTTTTGTTTTGTTTGAGTTGGAGACTTTTAAGTACTGTTTCCATCTTACTGAAGCTTATTGTTTTTTTCCATTTATTTGATCCTGACCTAATTTTGCTAAGTGGTATGTATCTAAGAAATTATCCATTTACTTTAGATTTTCAATTTGGTGGAGTTCAGTTTTTTAATGTATATATTTATTACTCTCTGTGTTTCCTTGATGTCTGTTGCCATATGTCCTTGTTAATCCGGAACTTTTTTCTCTAACTTTTAGATAATTTGGTAAGGATTTGTAAATCTTATTTTCTTATCAAAAAAGTCTTTGATTGATTCTCTGTAATAATTTGTTGTTGTTTGTTTGTTTCTGTTATATTAGTTTCAGCCCTGAGTTTGATTATTTCATGAAATCTAATCTTTGAGGCCTAATTTCTCCTTTTGGTTATAGAGCTTTTAGGCATTTTGCTACAGAACTTGAAATGAGACTGGAGAATTAGATGTGGTGGTGGTGGTGGGGGAAGCTAGACCTTAACTGTAGCTTTTTTCTCCATATTCCCTCCCTCATGCCCTTTTCCCCAACCAATCATTATCTGATCCTACCATTCCAGCCCTGTTTCTATCCATAATTATATATTCTATTTCACATTCCTGATGAGATCTATATTTCTTTACTATTATCTTCCTCTATACATAACTTTTATGGATCTATGGATCATTTATTGGTTATCATTTGCTTAATGACTGATATACAGATATAAGGGAATAAATAACATTTATCTTTTGGTGCCTGGATTGTCATTCAGGATGATTTTTTACTAGTTCCATCGATTTGCCTACACATTTCATGTTTTCAATTTTTTTCTAAGAGTATAAATGTACTACATTTCTTTATTCTTTTAATGAGGGACATCTATGTTATTTCCAGTTTCTGGCTATTTTGTGTAGAGCAGCAATGAACATGGTTGAGCAACTGCCCAAATGGTAGGAGGAATCATCCACTGTGTATATGCTCAAGGGTCGTATAGCAGGATCATGAGGTATATTGATTCCCAACTTTCTGATGAACTGCTGTATTGATTACCTCTATGGTTGTACAGATATTGAAGATCTATACCTTACCTGCCTAATTTCAACATGTATTGATTATTATTGAAAAAGATCAACTGGAGGGAGGAAATAAATTTTCTAATATTAATATATTCCTTTTATTGAAGATAGGTTTTATTCTCATACAATATCTTGATAATATGGATATCTAGTGGAGTGGAAACTTCTTAAAATTTATGAAGGGTATCCTAATGAGGTCTCCTAGTAATGGGGGAGACAGAGTCACAACTGGCCATCTCTTGTCATAAAAGGAGTCTTCCAGTAACAGGATTGGGTCATATTCAACTGAGTTGTTGGCCAGGAAGAACTAATGAAATTCCCCAAACAACTCAGGCTATTGCTAAGAAAATAGGTTGTTTTCTTTAAACTAAGAGAGGAGGTCCCACTTGCAAGGACATCACCAACAAAACTAGGTGAATAAGGAAAAGTTGAGCTGGTGTCTACATGGAGATCTCAACCCTGCACTCTAGACATTTTGGTGAAGGATGGTACTCTGCAGGCTACTGAAAGAGAAATGTGGAACCAAACCCACTGTAGGAATTCTTACAGCCAGTAGCCTTTAAATTACCTGCCCACTTGGGTGTGGCCTCTTATACCATATATGTCAATGTAAAGCACAGAGTTGCTCTCTCTTCTGGCTTCGGGATTCTGTTGCTGTTCTCCATTTGGTCAGAGGACTGTGATCTGTGACTTTACCCTGAAATAAATAATCCTTTATTTTACTCAATTCTGAGCTAGTATGGAATTTCTTTTTAGTGTCTGTCTTCACAACCCTGTCATAAAACATTTGACATACAAGCAGTCCTGCCTGAGCAATATGCTAGCTCAAGGTTGGTACAGAAGCTGTGAGAGTAGCCAACCAATGTCTGATACCACTTAAGGCCCACTCCAGGAAAAGGACCTCATACTCAGCACTGCTTGGGTGACCAATAACCAGGGACTAGATAGCCCAGAGACATAGGGTAAAACCAAACACTACTAGTCTAAGAAAGAAAAACATAAATAAGTTGATTCTTAATGATATTCTGCTATACTCATAGATTGGTGCCTCATTCAGTCATTAAAGAAGCTTCCTCCTGCAGTAGACATGAACAGATGTAGAAACCCATAACCAGGGGCTGGAGAGATGGCTCAGCGGTTAAGAGCATTGCCTGCTCTTCCAAAGGTCCTGAGTTCAATTCCCAGCAACCACATGGTGGCTCACAACCATCTGTAATGAGGTCTGGTGCCCTCTTCTGGCCTGCAGACATACACACAGACAAAATATTGTATACATAATAAATAAATAAATTAATTAAAAAAAAAAAGAAACCCATAACCATGCTTTACACATGTCATTGGAAAACACAGCTCTAAATGTATGTATTGATCAATTCTCTCCCCTCAGCGCTAAGGGAATCATGCATAAAGGGAGGTGTAAAGAGTGAAAGAACCAGATGGGATGGAGGACAACAGAGGAACAAGGCCCATCTGAATCAACAGAGCAAAGCTCATATGAACTCATAGAGAGTGAAGCAGCATGCACAAGGCCTAACTGGCTTTACTCCAGGTTCACTGTGTATATGTTCTAGCTTTCAGCTTAGTATTTTCATGCAACTCCTGAAAGTGTGAACAAGTGAGTCTTTGATTTTTGTTCCTGCTCTTAAGGTTCTTTTCCTTCTGTCGAATTGTTTTATCTAACATCAATGTGTGTTTTATCTTATGTTTTATTTTGTCACATTTAAGTTGTCATCTCTTAGGAGCCTATTGTTTTCTAATGAGAGGTAGAAAGGGAGGACTTGTGGAGGGGTGAGTTTAGGGAAAAAGAAGAATAAATTTAGGGAAGGGAAACTGATCAAGATATTGTATGAGGTCTGCAAGGTCCTTGATTCAGGAACAGTTTCCTGCTCCTGCACCCAGAGGAGTAAGTGTCTGCCTGCTGGGCAGGTCTGAAGGTCCCTGCAAGGGAGTGTGGGCACCTTCAGCTTGTGCTACAGGGTCTCCTGTGTTCTACTCGAACCCACCCTACCCCCCTTTTGTCTGCGGTGTCCTTGGGCTACCAGGCGTCCCTGTTTCAGTGCTGAGGAGTTTCAACTGGACAGACAGGAACAGTTCCTGCTCCTACACTGAGGAGATCCACCCAGAGAGTCAGTCACAGCAAAGACTGGACCAAGACACCAGGCCACTCCTGGCTCCATTTGAAAAAAGAGATGGGCAGGCGCCAATGCAAGAATTCCTCCAACAACCTGAAAGGCAACATGACATCACCAGAATCCAAGGAACCCGAAACAAGAAGAATTGAATACCCTACTCCAGAAGAAATAGAAGAAATCAACTTTAAATGGAATATATGAATTTAATAGAGGACCTTAAACAGGAGGTGAAAACCGCCATAAAGAAATAGAGATGACAAACAAAAAGGTAGAGGAAATGAATAAATCTCTCAAAGATACCCAAGAAAAACAAGAAAAAGCAATCAAAGAGGTACGGGAAACGGTTCAAGACTTGAAGAATGAAATGGAGGTAATGAAGAAAACACAAACTGAGGGAAGGCTGGATATGGAAAATCTGGGTAAACAAACAGGAACTACAGAGACAAGTATTACCAACAGAATACAAGAGATAGAAGAAAGAATCTCAGACACTGAAGATACTATAGAGGAAATAAACTCACTGATTAAAGAGCAAAACAAATCCAACAAATTCTTAACACAAAACATCCAGGAAATCTGTGAAAAGACCAAACCCAAGAATAATAGGGATAGCAGAAGAAGAATTACAGCTCAAAGGCCCAGAAAATATATTCAACAAAATTATAGAAGAAAACTTTCCCAACCTAAAGAAGGATATTCCTATGAAGGTACAAGAAGCATACAGAACACCAAATAGACTGGATCAAAAGAAAGAATCCCCACACCATATAATAATCAAAACACAAAACATACAGAATAAAGAACAAATATTAAGAGCTGCAAAGGAAAAAGGTCAAGTAACATATAAAGCGAAACCTATCAGAATTACACCTGACTTCTCAATGGAAACCATGCTACAGACACTAAGAGAACATGGATACAAGCCCAGACTATTATACTCAGGAAGGCTGGCATTCACCGTCGATTGAGAAAACAAGATATTCCAGGACAAAAACAGATTTAAACAATATGTTGCCACAAATCCAGCCTTACAGAAAATACTAGAAGGAAAATCACAAACCAAGGAAGCCAATAACACCCATAATAACACAAGCATCTGAAAACCCTCCACCAGCACAATTCAAAGAAGGGAAACACACAAACTTTACCACCAATAAATAAATAAATAAATAAATAAATAACCGGAGTTAAAATCCACTGGTCATTAATATCACTTAATATCAATGGACTCAATTCACCTATAAAAAGGCACAGGTTAAGAGAATGAATATGAAATCAAGATCCAACATTCTGCTGTTTACAAGAAACAACCTCAAACTCAAAGACAGACACTACCTCAGAGTAAAGGGATGGGAAAAGGTTTTCCAATCAAATGGACCAATGAAACAAGCAGGTGTGGCTATACTAATATCTAACAAGATTGATTTCAAACTAAAATCAATCAGAAGAGATGGAGATGGACACTTTATACTCATAACAGGAACAATTCATCAGGAGGAAGTCTCTATCCTGAATATCTATGCTCCTAATATAAAAGCACCCACATATGTAAAAGAAACATTACTAGAACTCAAAGCACACATCAAACTCCACTCTAATAGTAGGAGATTTCAACACTCCACTCTCACCAATGGACAGGTCAACCAGACAAAAACTTAACAGAGAAATAAGAGAACTATCAGATGTAATGAACTTAACAGACATCTATAGAACATTCCACACAAACAGAAAAGAATATGCCTTCTTCTCAGCATTGCATGGAACCTTCTCAAAAATTGATCACATAATTGGTAACAAAGCAAACATCCATAGATACTAAGAAATTGTAGTAACCACCTGTATACTATCAGATCACCATGTAATAAAGTTATAATTCAACAACATTCTAACCCCAGAAAGCCTACAAACTCATGGAAACTGAACAGTCAACTACTGAACCACACCTGGGTCAAGGAAGAAATAAAGAAAGAAATTAAAGTCTTCCTTGAATTCAATGAAAAAATAAAGACATATCATACCCAAACTGATGGGATACTATGAAAGCAGTGCTAAGAGGAAAGTTCATAGCACTAAGTGCCCACATAAAGAAAATGGAGAAAGCACACATTAGAGACTTAACAGCACAGCTGAAAACTCTAGAAAAAAATAATCAGACTCACCCAGGAGGAGTAGAAGACTGGAAATAATCAAACTGAGGGCTGAAATCAACAAAATAGAAGCACAGAAAACAATCCAAAGAATCAATGAAACAACAAGCTGGTTCCTGGAGAAAATTAGCATGATTGACAGACCCCTATCCAAACTAATCAAATGGCAGAGAGAGATCCTGCAAATTAACAAGATTAGAAATTAAAAGCGGGACATAACCACAGACACAGAGGAAATTCAGAGAATTATTAGATCTTACTACAAAAGTCTGTATACTACAAAATTGGAAAATGTGAAAAAAATGGACATGTTTTTAGATAAGTACCATATACTAAAATTAAATCAAGACCAGGTGAACAATCTAAATAGACCTGTGAGTTGCGAGGAATTCGAAGCTGTCATCAGAAACCTCCTTACCAAAAACAGCCATGGACCAGATGGTTTCAATGCAGAATTCTACCAGAACTTCCAAGAAAAGCTAATACCTATACTCCTTAAGGTGTTTCACAAAATAGAAACAGAAGAGTCATTGCCAAACTTCTTTTATGAAGCTACAGTCACCCTGATATCAAAACCACACAAAGACTTAGCCAAGAAAGAGAATTACAGACCAGTCTCACTCATGAACATCGATGCAAAAATTCTCAATAAAATAATGGCAAACTGAACGCAAGAACACATCCAAAAAATTATCCATTATGATCAAGTAGGCTTCATCCCAGAGAGGCAGGGCTGGTTCAACAAAATTCTATCATGTAATCCATCATATAAATAAACTGAAGGAAAAAAAACATATGATCATTTCATTAAATGCAGAAAAAGCATTTGACAAAATTCAACACCCCTTTATGATAAAGGTCTTGGAGAGATTAGGGATACAAGGTTCATTCCTAAATATAATAAAAGCAATATACAGCAAGCCAACAGCTAACATTAAATTAAAT
Source organism: Chionomys nivalis (assembly GCF_950005125.1). Classification (NCBI taxonomy): domain Eukaryota; kingdom Metazoa; phylum Chordata; class Mammalia; order Rodentia; family Cricetidae; genus Chionomys; species Chionomys nivalis. Next base: position 12,608,400 of record NC_080112.1, on the reverse strand, counting down.
GGAGAGAAACACAAAGTCATCCCACTAAAATCAGGAACAAGACAAGGTTGTTCACTCTCTCCATACCTCTTCAATATAGTGCTTGAAGTTCTAGCAATAGACATAAGACAGCATAAGGAGATCAAGAGGATTCGGATTAGAAAGGAAGAAGTCAAACTTTCGTTATTGGCAGATGATATGATAGTGTACATAAGCGACCCCAAAAACTCTACCAAAGAACTCCTACAGCTGATAAACACCTTTAGTAATGTGGCAGGATACAAGATCAACTCCAAAAAAAATCAGTTGCCCTCCTAACACAAAGGATAAAGAAGCAGAGAGGGAAATCAAAGAAGCATCACCTTTCACGATAGCCACAAATAGCATAAAATATCATGAGGTAACTCTAACGACAAGAACTTTAAGTCTTTGAAGAAAGAAATTGAAGAGGATACCAGAAAATGGAAGGATCTCCCTTGCTCTTGGATTGGGAGGATCAACATAGTAAAAATAGCAATCCTACCAAAAGCAATCTATAGATTCAATGCAATCCCCATCAAAATCCCAACAAAATTCTTCACAGATCTTGAAAGAACAACAATCAACTTTATATGGAAAAACAAAAAGCCTTAGGATAGCCAAAACAATCCTGTACAATAAAGGTACTTCCGATGACATTACCATCCCTGACTTCAGACTCTATTACAGAGCTACAGTAATGAAGACAGCTTGGTATTGGCACAAAAAACAGAGATGTTGACCAATGAAATTGAGTAGAAGACCCGGATTTTAACACACAAACCTATGAACACCTGATTTTTGACAAAGGAGCTAAAAGTATAGAATGGAAGAAAGAAAGCATCTTCAACAAATGGTACTGGCATAAAACTGGATATCAACCTGGAGAAGAATGAAAATAGATCCATATCTATCACCATGCACAAAACTTAAGTCCAAATGGGTTAAAGACCTCAATATCAATCTAAACACACTGAATCTGATAGAAGAGAAAGTGTGAAGTACTCTACAATATATGGGCACAGGAGACCACTTCTTACGTATAACCTCAGTAGCACAGACAATAAGGGCAACATTGAATAAATGGGACCTCCTGAAACTGAGAAGCTTTTGTAAAGCAAAGGACACTAACATTAAGACAAAAAGACAACCTACTGACTGGGAGAAGATCTTCACCAACCCCGCAACTGACAAAGGTCTGATTTCCAAAATATATAAAGAACTCAAGAAACTGGACTTTAAAATGCTAATTAACCCAATTAAAAAATGGGTCACTGATCTGAACAGAGAATTCTCAACTGAAGAAGTTCAAATGTCCAAAAGACACTTAAGGTCATGCTCAACCTCCACAGTGATCGGGGAAATGTAAATCAAAACAACTTTGAGATACCACCTTACACCTGTCAGAATGGCTAAAATCAAAAACACCAATGATAGCCTTTGCTGGAGAGGATGTGGAGTAAGGGGTACACTCATTCATTGCTGGTGGGAATGCAAACTTGTGCAACCACTATGGAAAGCAGTGTGGCCGTTTCTCAGAAAATTTGGGATCAACCTACCCCAGGACCCAGCAATACCACTCTTGGGAATATACCCAAGAGATGCCCTATCATACAACAAAAGTATATGCTCAACTATGTTTATAGCAGCATTGTTTGTAATAGCCAGAACCTGGAAACAGCCTAGATGCCCCTCAATGGAAGAATGGATAAAGAAAGTGTGGAATATGTACCCATTAGAGTACTACTCAGCGGTAAAAAACAATGATATCTCGAATTTTGCATGCAAATGGATGGAAATAGAAAACACTATCCCGAGTGAGGTAACCCAGACCCAAAAAGATGAATTTGGTATGTACTCACTCATAAGTGGATCCTAGCCATAAATGAAGGACATTGAGCCAAAAAAAATATTGTATGAGAACAAAACCTATCTTCAATATAAGAAACATAATAATATTTGAAAATTTATTTCTTCCCTCTGGTTGATCTTTTTTCTATAATAATCAATACATGTTGAAATTAGTTGGGTGTGGTATAGATCCTCAATATACATACAAAGATTATTCTTGTTCCAGATAGGACAGAGACTCTGAAATTTTGTAGTATTAGAAATGGCATTCATCAATTTAAAACTTTCAAATTAGTCCAATGAAATGGCTAAATAGGTAATAGCACAGAGGAATCTGTTCTCCATAAGAAAGTGAACAGTATGTATGAGAGTTCTACTTAGAAGAATCTTAACTATATTTATAAAAACCCATCACTTTGATGGAGTCTAGTTAATTAAAGCACACAGTAAAAGAAACTAACATTTAAGCTCAACAGGCAGAATGGCTTATACAAAAGTAGGAATAAAAATTAGGAGAAAAGATTTATAACCATATCAGAAGATGCTTTACTAATAGGAAGTTCTAAACAAATGAGAAAATAGGTTATTATCATTCTACTGAAAAATCAGTCTGGTCCAGTGTAGGGGCAATTGTGGCATTAGTCAATAGGAAGAAATACTGTCACATGTTGAATGTCCCAACAATTAATCTATTATACATATACTATTCAAGGTAAAGTTGTTTAAATATAAGAAGTAATTATGATCAAGTCGTATCATCAAAGAGTGCTCTCTTATTAATGTTGTTACAAAATGATGGATTAAAATTCCATTAGCATAATCAATATAAATAGAGCTATATGGACATATAATCAGAAAAATTATATTCACCAGAATCTCAACATGTTGTCCCTTTACTCTAAAACAAAGAAAGATTATAAATTTGTGTGTTTTGTATAAATAATACAGTCTTCAACACTCTATTACAACAACATAAACTGATAAAATGCTATAAAATTCTCTTTTTAAGCATATGCTTATATGTCATATTTTACAGAGGAAAATTGAGATACTCAGAATACTATGGCATTGAAATATAGGACAATCGTGAATTTCCCAATGTAGAAAGGAATGGATATCTATAATGTATCCAATAGGATACACTTATGCATATGAACCAATGAATGGAGACATAATAGGTAGAAGCATGATTATAAAAATGCACCCAAAAGCACACATTAAGGAAGGACACATGTGCAGCAACACATAAAACAAATGCAAGAATTGCACTCTAGTGTATCAGCGTAGAACTGTTGACTGAAAGAAAATTTGTGGTAGACAGAAAGAATTTTAAATTGGAGAATAGAAATAAAGGGAAAAAAGCCAATAATATTAGTGTGCACTGAGGGCAAAAATAGCAGAAAATTAAAACTGCAATCTGCAAGAGTAGAATTTACAATCCTATCAGGAAAATTAAGCAATACCAACAGTTCTTATTGTCAAATAAATATCAAATAAATACATAAAGAGATGTTCACTTGTGGAAATGCATTTGTTGGGTGAGATACATATACCATGTATTCTTTTTTTAAATTTTTACTGAGCTCTACATTTTTATCTGTTCCTCTCCCTACCTCTCTCCTCCCCCTTCAACCTTCTCAAAGGTACCCATGCTCTCAAATTACTCAGTAGATAATGTCTTTTTTCTATTTCCCATGTAGATTAGATCAATGGATGTCTCTCTTAGGATCCTCGTTGCTGTCTAGGTTCTCTGGGATTGTGATTTGTGGGCTGGTTTTCTTTGTTTTATGTTTAAAAAAACACTTATGAGTGAGTACATGTGATAATTGTCTTTCTGTATCTGGATTACCTCACTCAAAATGATGTTTTCTAGCTCCATCCATTTTCCTGCAAAATACAAGATGTCATCTTTTCCGCTGTGTAGTACTCCATTATGTAAATATACCCCATTTTCCTTATCCATTCTTTGGTCAAAGGGCATTTAGGTTGTTTCCAGGTTCTGGCTATGACAAACAATGCTGCTATTAACATAGTTGAGTACAAGTCTTTATGGCATTGTTGAGCATTCTTTGGATATATACCCAAAAGTGATATTAGTGGGTCTTGAGGAAGGTTGTTTCCTAATTTTCTGAGAAATCACCACACTGACATCCAAAGGGGCTGCACCAGCCTGCATTCCCACCAGCAATGTGGAAGTATTCCCTTTACCCCACAACCTCTCCAGCATAAGTTGTCATCAGTGTTTTTGATCTTGGCCATTCTGGCAGGTGTAAGATGGAATCTCAAAGTTGTTTTGATTTGCATTTCTCCGATGACTAAGGATGTTGAATATTTCCTTAAGTGTCTTTTAGCCATTTTAGATTCTTCTATTGAGAGTTCTCTATTTAGGTCTGTACTCTGTTTTTTATTGGATTATTTTATCTTTTGATGACCAATTATTTGAGTTCTTTGTATATTTTGGAGATTAGCCCTTTGTCTGATGTGGGGTTAGTGAAGATCTTTTTCCATTGTATAGGCAGTCATTTTGTCTTGTTGACCATGTTCTTTGCTTTACAGAATCTTTTCAGTTTCAGGAGGTCCCATTTATTATTCCTCTCATTGTCTGTGTTGCTTGGGTGTAACATGAAGAGGCCTGGCTTGTTGTGGTTTCTGTCCCGCCCAGTTCCTCACAACTGTTTAGTCCCAAAGAAAATCACACATAGATCTCTGTAAGTTATAAAGCTGATTGGCTCATTAGCTCTAGCCTCTCACTGGCTAACTCTCACATCTTGATTAACCCATTTTTCTGATCTATGTTAGCCATGTGGCTCAGTACCTTTTTTCAGTGGGGCAGCTCACATCCTGCTGCTTTGGTGATCTAGGCAGGAGTGGGAGGAATCAACTTCCTCCTTCCTAGAATTCTCCTGTTCTCATTACATCATTTCTACTTCCTATCTGGTTTTCCGACCTGTATTTCCTGCTTGGCCAATCAGCATTTATTTAAAACATGATTGACAGAATACAAACAATTCTCCGGCACCACTTCCCCGTCATTTTTTTTAAAAAAAAAAAAAAAGTAAATAATCATTGTCCACTTTTGGGGAATGTGGGTGGAGTATTTCAGGCTACTTGCAGCTGGTTGGGGGTGCTGATAATCTTATGGGGTCCTAAAGAAAATTTAGAGTTATGATAAAGTTCTGATTGAAGTATCCTGTGAGTCTTGATCATCTCAGGCAGCAGTCTTGAACCTGTTCTGGATGAAGAACTCCGACATCTGGGCCATCTATTCCTGCCGGAGATTTCTCAGGTGGTCTTCGTTGATCAAATTGGATTTTTCTTAACTCTGAATAAATCCACAGCCTCTCATCTTCTGTGGAAATAAAAGCAAAATCCCTTCTCCAAAGTAACATACCTTTTGACTTCAATTTTGAAGCCAAGGTATTTTCAAAATATCTATCTTAGACTAATTCTGCAGCACTTATAAGCAAATATCTTTTAGCAGCTGTTGCTCCTTCCTCAGCATTCAAAGAGAGCATAATAGCATACAGTATCAAGATTCTCTGTATATTTTCCATCTTTATGCAGCTTTATTTTAACCTCTATTTCTTTTATTTTTACTTTAAACTTTTGGCTTTTTGAGACAGGTTCTCTGTATATCTTTCCTGAAATTCCCTCTGTAAACCAGGCTATCCTTGAACTCACAGAGATCTGTCTGTCTCTGCCTCCCAGGGTACTCTCTTTCTTTTCTTTCTTTTTTCTTTTTTTTTTTAAGAACTTTTAATCTTTAGCCTGTATATATTTTTAACACAATTTAAACCATTTAGAGGGTTTTTTTTTACTCTTTGAATCTCTCTTTAGTGTATATCTCTCTTTTCTGACCACATGGGTCTTTAATTTGCTAAGGAATATGGAGAAGTTTCTTGCCACAACTCTATGGCGTTTTAAGGTCCTTGCCAGGAAGCAAGCTGCAATAGTAAACAACAGTCAAAGCGCCTAAGGCGTTTTCTTGCCAGGAAGCAAGTTGCAACAATGTATCCATAGCTCCATCTGCTTGAAAGAGTTTTCCCTGGCAGGACAGCCCAGAAAGCCTGCACTTTAAAACAGCTCAGCTTTCTTCCTGCTATGGCTGAAAACCAAAATGCTTTACTCTAGTCTTTCCCAAACTTTCTCAGGCTTTCTATGGATGCAGTTATCCACGTCTGGGCACCATTCTGTAACATGAGGGGCTGGTTTTTTTGTTGTTTCTGTCCCGCCCAGTTCCCCACAACTGTTTAGTCCCAAAGAAAATCACACATAGATCTCTATAAGTTATAAAGCTGATTGGCCCATTAGCTCTAGCCTCTCACTGGTTCTCACATCTTGATTAACCCATTTTTCTGATCTATGGTTTTCCCACCTATATTTCCTGCCTGGTCAATAAGCATTTATTTAAAACATGATTGACAGAATACAGACAATTCTCCCACACCACTGGGGTTATATTTAGAAAGTGGTCTCCTGTGACAATGTGTTCAAGTCTATTTCCCACTTTCTCTTCTATAAGGTTTAGTGTGGCTGGCTTTATGTTGATGTCTTTGATCTATTTAGACCTGAGTTTTGTGCATGGTGATAGATATGGGTCTATTTTCATTCTTCTATATGTTGATATCCAGTTATGCCAGAACCATTTGTTAAATATACTTTCCTTTTTCAATTTGATATTTTTTGCTTCTTTGTTAAAAATCAGGTGTTTGAAGGTGTGTAAATTAATATCAGGGTCCTCAAATCAGTTCCATTGGTCCTCCTGTCTGTTTCTCTGCCAATACCAGGCTGTTTTCAGTCCTGTAGCTCTGTAGTAGAGTTTTTGACGTCAGGGATTGTGATGCCTCCAGAAGCTCTTTTTTTGTACAGGATTGTTTTGGCTATCCTGGGTTTTTAGTTTTCCATATGAAGTTGATTAGAGTTCTTTCAAATTCTGTGAAAAACTTTTCTGGGATTTTGATGGGCATTACATTGAATCTGCAGATTGCCTTTGGTAAGATTGCCATGTTTACAATGTTAATTTTATCCACCCAGGAGCATAGGAGATCTTTCCACTTTCTGGTGTTTTCTTTAATTTCTTTCTTCAAAGAGTTAATACTCTTCAAATTATTCCACACAATAGAAACAGAAGAAACATTGCCAAACTCTTTTTATCAGGCTACAATTACCCTGATACCCAAACCACAGAAAGACATTACCAAGAAAGAGAATTATAGACCAATCTCACTCATGAACATTGATGCAAAAATACTCAATAAAATACTGGCAAATTGAATCTAAAAACAAATCAGAGCTATCAGCCACCATGACCAAATTGGCTTTATCACAGAGATGCAGGGATGGTTCAACATATGAAAATCTGTCAACGTAATCCACCATATAAACAAACTGAAAAATAAAAACCATATGATCACCTCGTTAGATGCCAAAAAAGCTTTCAACAAAATATAACATCCCTTCATTATAATGGTCTTGGAGAGAACAGAGATACAAGGAGCATACCTAAACATAATAAAGGCAATATACAGCAAGCCAACATCCAACATCAAACTAAATGGAGAGAAACTCACAGTGATCCCACTGAAATCAGAAACAAGACAAGGTTGTCCACTCTCTCCATATCTATTCATTGTAGTTCTTGAGGTCTTAGCTAGAGCAATAAGACACCAAAAGGAGATCAAGGGGAAATAAATTGGAAAAGAAGTCAAACTCTCACTATTTGCTGATGATATGATAGTTTACATAAGTGATCCCAAAAATTCTACCAAGGAACTTCTACAACTCATAAACACTTTCAGTAATGTAGCAGAATACAGGATTAACTAAAAAAAAAATCGGTAGCCCTCTTGTACTCAGATGATAAAAGGGCTTCAGAAAGAAATCAGAGAAACATCACCCTTCACAATAGCTCAAATATTATAAAATATCTCAGAGTAACTCTAACCAAACAAGTCGAAGACATTTGTATCCACATATTCTTAAGCATATGTTAACTTGGAAAATTCTTTTAGGTAATTCAAAATATTAGTTTAGTGTAGTGGAAGGTAAATACAGGAATAAACCAATAACTGCATTAGGGGGAGCTTGAGGAAGAGTTTTGAAGATCAACCCTCTGCCATATATACCCTCACTCACTAAACCCAGGTATGTAAAGAACGGTGGCATGGAAAAGCTGCCTTTGGGATGTTTAAGTGAAGCCCTGATGCCCAAACAGACCTTTTGTTCCCTTTATGAATCTCCCCCTATCAGAGGTGTCAAGGGTGGTACTTTCTGTTGTCTGAACTTCTCCTTGGTTCCCAGACAACCTGGCCTCACCCACCATTCTCCAAGGGGTCAGTGGGTATACACTGCAATTTCAGAACCCATTCTTGCCACTATTGGCTATGACAGACCTAGATAACCAATCAGAACTTAGGGGTGTGGCCTTCATTGTTCTAGGAAGGAATACAACTCCATTCCCTGGCCTTTGGGATCATATCCTTGTGAGGCTTCACAATGGACAGGGTTTGTAAGGAGTCGCATGAGGTCACTGAAGTGACAGAGCCTCCGAGTTCACATATCAACCTAAGTAAGAAGGACAAGATTTTACTAAAGCTTAGAACTCGAGTCTCAGTAGAGGACTGCAAGGAATCCACTTCCAGAGGCAATGAAAATGTAAGTGTACCTAACCTAAGTGAGCTCTTTCTTTTCTCCATCATTCTCCCCTCCACTACAAAACCTACCCTCGTCTGGCTTAGCTTAAATTTCCTGATTTATACACACAATTAGACAGCATTGCTTCCTGGCACAAATCTATTAACCAATGTCACTCTGTACTATCCTTTCAGGAACTACATGTCCTAAAAAGGAGTTCAAAAATGAAGAACTTGGAAAACAACACCACTCCTTCTGGGAATCCTATGGAAGATGGAACATCTGTTTCATGCTCTGGAGAAAATAAACAACGGAGCAAAAATAAAAAACACAGAAGGAAACAAAAGAAAAAGCTACAGGACAAGTTGAAGATGCTGTGGGATCAATATGCACAGATACAAAGCGAGATCAATGTACTTTGTAATCAATACTATCACCTGTCTGGTCAGGTAAAGACACAATTTCGCCATGACCAGAAGCTGCAAGATGAGGAAAATCGACCATGTTATCAAGACAAGCCACTGTGTTCTAAGATGATCACACTCTCTGCTCCAGAGAATGAGCTGAAAGAGGAGGTTATTTCACAATTCGATTACGACAAACATCTGAAAGAGGAGGTGATCGTTCCCTTTGATCAAAACATGCATGTTAAAAAGAGAATGTTCACACCATTTAATCAAGATATGAACCTGAAGGAAGAGGTCCTCACACAATTTAATCAAGACATGTACATGAAAGAGGTGTTTACACCCTTCAATCAGTACATGCAACTGAAACAGGACATGGTCACCCAATTTGATAAAGAAATGAATCTGAAAGAAGGGGTAACAACACCCTTTGATCAGTCTGTGCAACTGCAACAGGACATGGTTACCCAATTCGAACTAGACAAGAAACTAAAAGAGGAGGCACCACCATTCAATCCAGATAAACAGGCAAAAGAGCTGATCACACAATTCAATCTGGAGAAGCAGCAGCCAGAGAACCAGATTTTCACAGTCTGTTATCAAGATAAGCATGTCAAAGAAGAAATGATCACTCTGGGCTATCAAGACAACCAGCTGCAGGATTAAATGATTACCTTATGTTATCAAGATAAACAAGTATAGGAGGAGATGATTACAGTCTGCTACCAAGATAAAGAGCTTCAGGAGCAGATGCTCACAGTGTGCTATCAAGATCAGCAAGTGAAAGAGGAAAGGATCACCTTTTGCTACCACAACAATCAGGTGAAACCTGAGAGTTTCCCCCTGTGTGATGAACAAAATCAACTGCAGGACCAGATGAACCCCTTCTGGGGCTATAACAACCAATGGCAGGAGGAGATGAACATGGAGTCGGCCCTGGAACAACAAGACATATCTACCCCAAACATCTCGACTGCTCGCTTCTATAGCCTGTATTCTCACAACAAACAAAGAAATGCTACACATATGTGTCTAGTCATTAGGTTGTTCATCAATACCCACTTATTACCCTCAATACTATCCACTGAAATTTGCATAAGTAAATTCTCTGTGACTTGAAAAGATCTGTGTCTCTGTGTTTCTGTGATTCTCTGATGATAGAAATGGGAGGACAGGAGATAGGATGAGGATTGAGGAGGGGAGGAGAAAGAGACTTGGTTTTTCATGTTTGTGGTGGTGGTGGGGGGGTTGGTCAGACAATCAATGCATACTCAGGAAGACGCTAGAGAATATAAACAGATCTTCAAGATTTTCCTTGCTAATTGTTCTACAGAACAGAATAAAGGAGTGGGAATTTCTACCTATGTGTTTGAATAGTTCTGAGGAGGGTTTTGGTTTAGGTTGTGGGTAGCCACAATATTGGGAAGTGTGTTCTATGGATCATTTTATGTTTTGTGCACCATACCTGAAAAGAGAGAACATAGCACCTTTAGGTAGATGATTTTGTTATACATTCCCATGACCTAAATCAAGGAAATGTTCTCAGAAGGAATGAAAATATCATCCTATAGGATACATTTGTTTAGCAATGTGAGGATTGTTACTTTTGGTTATGCTTCATTTGTTTAATTATGAAAAATGTGTTTCTGTTTTACTTTGCCTGCCTGAGGCATGTGATTGCTCTAATAAAAACTTAAATGGCCAATAGCTATGCAGAAGTGGGAAAGGCGGGGCTAGCAAGCAAAGAAAAAAATAGGTGAAGAAAAAGAGAGGAGAAAATGAGGGAGAAGAAAGGGAAAACCCCAGGGCCAGCCACGCAGCTGCCAGAAAGACATAGAGACAAAGGGAAGTAAGATATACAGAAAGAAAGAGGATTAAAAACCCTTGATACAAAATGTAGATAAAGAGAAACAGATTTAAATAAGAGCTAAGGTAAGGCTGAGCATTAATAACTAATAAGAAATCTCTTGGTCATGATTTGGGAGCTGCTTGGTGTTTCAAGGAAAAAGCTTGGTTCAACCATCTTATCTCTATGATTCATTGAATGTGCAAATAATTAACATCGTGTGTATTTTGGGAAAACACAGAGGAAATAGGTAAAAGCTTACACAATCTAAGTCAGTCAAAAGAGAGAACAATACATGTCATATTCCCTATCTATCAAACCACTCCTTGAATTCCATAAAAGAAATAACCAAAACAATAAGCAGGAGCCTTTATATTGTCTGCCCTGTGACCTGCTGCTTCTGCTCTTTACTATTCTTTGCTTTACATATCAATCTTTGTAACCTGGGACCTTATGTCCTCAAATGTTATTTTCTTTCAATCTTTTTAATTAAAATTTTAATTTATTTTTATACCCTGATCACAATTTCCCCTCCCTCTTCTCTTCTTGTTCCCTCCCCTGCTTCTCCCCCTCCTTCACCTTTCAGAAAAGTGCAATCCTTCTATGGGTACCAACAAAGCATAATAAATCAAGTTGATGCAGGACCAATCCCCTCCTCCCTGCATCAACACTGAACAAGGGATCCCACCACGGGGAATGGACTTCCAAAAGCAAGCTCATGCACTAGGGATAGATCCTGGTCCCACTGTCAGAAGCCCTACAAACAGAACATGTAACAGAATTGTCACCTGCATGCAGATGGCCACCTTAAGTCCCATGCAGGTTCCCCAGCTGTCAATTCAGGAACTCTGGTCAGCTGCCCCTATGGGTTTCTCCATCATAATCTAGACACATTGCTTATATAATCCCTCCTCCCTCTCTTCAACTAGACTCCCTGATGATGGCACAGTGCTTGTCTGTGGATCCCTGCATCTGCTTTCATTAGTTGCTGGATGGAGGTTCTAAGTTCACTATTGGTAGTCATCAATCTGATTAGAGAAGAAGGTTAGTTCAGGTACCCTGTCCACTATTGTTAGAATTCAAAACAGACCAGCAATGGGGAAGTGTTCCCCTCCATATCCTTTCCAACATAAACTGTCATCAGTGTTTTTGTTTTTAGCAATTCTGACAGGTAGAAGAAGGTATCTCAGAGTCATTTTGATTTGTATTTCCCTGATGGCTAAGAATGTTGAGCAATTCCTTAAATGTCTTTTGGACACTTGAGATTCTTCTGTTTTGAATTCTCTATTTATATCCATACTACAATTTTAATTGGAGTATTTGGTATTTTGATGTGTAGTTTCTTGATTTCTTCCTGTACTTTGGAGATCAACACTCTATCAGAAGTTGGGGTGATGAAGAACTTTTCCCATTCTGCAGGCCACTGTTTTTGATTATTGACCATGTCGTTTGCCTCACAGAAATTTTTCAGTTTTAGGAGGTCCCATTTTTTAATTGCCAATATTTAGTGTTTGTGCTACTGTTGTTATATTAATGATGAAGTCTCCTGTGCCAGTGTGTTCAAGGCTACTTCCTACTTTCTCTTCCATGAGCTTTATTGTAACTGGATTTATGTTGTCAACTTTGAACAACTTGGGCTTCAGATTCATACAGGATAATATATATGGATTTATTTGCATTGTTCTACATGCTTTTATCCAGTTATACCAGCACTATTTGTGAAAGATGATTATTTTTTTCCATTGCATATTTTTTGGCTTCTCTTTTAAAATTCAGGGATTCATAGGTGTGTGGATTAATTTCAGTGTCTTCAAGTCAATTGCATTTGTCCACATTTGTTTTTATGCCAATACTAAGCTGTTTTTATTGATAAAGCTCTATAATAAATGCCTTCAGAAGTTCCTTTTTTGTTCAGGATTGTTTTAACTATCATGTATATTTTGTTTTTCCATATGAAATTGAGTATTGTTCTTTAAAGATCTGTGAAAAATTGTGTTGCAATTTTGATGAATAAGATCTTAAAAGAACAATACTGAATCTGTGGATTGCTTTTGGTAAGATTCCCAATTTTACTGTTAATCCTAATAATCCATGAGCATGAGAGATCTTTCAATTTTTTGATATCTTCTTAAATTTCTTTCTTCAAAGACTTAAAGTTCTTGTCATACAAGTCTTTCAGGTCTTTCACTTGTTTGATTAGAGATACTCCAAGATATATTTTATTACTTGCGACTATTGTAAAGAGTGGTGTTTCTCTGATATTTTCTTAGCCCATTTATCATTTTGTAAAGAGGTCTACTGATTTTTTTAGTTAATCTGTTATCTAGCCACATTACTGAAGGTGTTTATCAGCTGTAGGCACTTCCTGGTAGAATTTTTGTGGTCACTTTTGCATAATATCATATCAGTTGCAAATAGCAAAAGTTTGATTTTTCCTTTCCAAATTTGGATCTCCTTGAGTTCCTTTTGTTGCTTTATTACTCTAGCTAAAATTTTGAGTGCTATATTGAATAGAAATGGAGAGAATGGACAACCTTGTCTTGTTCCTGATTTTAGTGGAATCACTTTGAGTTTCTCTCCATTTAGTTTGATTTTGGCTGTCCACTTGCTGTATATTGACTTTATTATGTTTGAGTATATTCCTTGTATCCCTGATCTCATGGAGTGTTGTGAAATTTTGTCAAAGTCTTTTCCAGCCTCTAATAAGAATATTTTGTGGGTATTTTTTTTCTAGCTTGTTTATATATTGAATTGCATGGAGTGATTTTGTATGTTGAACCATCCTTGAATCTCTTGGATGAATTCTACTTGATCATGTTGGATGATTTTTTGATGTGGTCTTGAATTCTGTTTCCCAGTATTTTGAGTATTTTTAAAGCAATATTTCTAAAGGTAATTGGTCTGTAATTCTCTCTTTTTTTGTTGAATCTTTGTATTGTTTTGGGATCAGGGTAACTGTAGCCTCATAGAAAAGAGCTTGGTAATATTACTTCTGTTTCCATTTTTTGAAAAAATTGAGGAGTATTGATATTTGTTCTTCTTTAAATTCTAGTAGAATTCTGCATTGAAACCATCTGCCCCTGGCTTTTTTGTTTGGGATACTTTTAATGACAGCTTCTATTTCCTTAGTGATTATAGGTCTATTTAAATTGATTATCTTGTCTTGATTTCATTTTGGTATATGGTACCTATCCAGAAGATTGTCCATTGTCTTTAAATGTTCCAATTTTGTGCAGTGTAGGTTTTTGAAGTATGACCTAATGAATCTCTGGATTTCCTCAGCGTTTTTTGTTATGTCCCCCGTTTTAATTCCTCATTTTGCTAATGGATATTCTCACTCTGCCTTTTGATCTGTTTGGATAAGAGTATATTCCATGCCTTAAAGTTAGAATACAACACAAAGAAATTACAGAAACTCTATAAACTCATGGAAACTGAATAGTCCTCAACTGATTCCCAGTGGGTAAAAAAAGAAATAAGAAGGAAATTACAGACTTCCTGGAATTCATTGAAAATGAATGCACAACATACTTGAACTTATCAGACACTACAAAAGCAGTGCTAAGAAAATATTTATAGCACAAAGTACATACATAAAAACTTTAGAGAAATCTCACACTAGAGTTTTAACAGCACATCTCAAAACTCTAGAATAAAATCAAACTCATCCAGGAGCATTAGGCACAAGGAAAGAAACTGAGAGCTGAACAATACAAAGAATCAATGAAACAAAGGGCTGTTTCTTCAAGAAAATCAATGACATAGATAAATATTTATCCAAATTTCTTTTTTTATGACAAACATATGAAAATTCCTAGGTAGGTCAATTCTTCAACATGTTAAACATTTAGCTGTCCCTGTATAAACTATTCTAGTATCTGAAGTTTTTCTGATGTCAAAGCCAATTGTTTCAATCATACAAATTTGTCAGTTAAGCATTTTTATGGTAGGGTGGTTGGTAATTTTGGAAGACCAATAGTTGTTGTGTCCTGCTTAATATGTAGAATCTGTACAGTCTGTGACTATTCTGAGAATATCTTTTACTATTTTTCTCAAAAGCATTTTTGTTTCTGGTTTTGTTTATGATATTGAAGGCATGCTAGTTTTCCATTTCTGCAAAAAAAAAAAGTCCCCATAAACTCATGACTATATAACACTTGTATGGTTTTAATTTTTCTATTTGTCCTTCTGACCTTATAGACTCATACCATCTTTCACTTTGTTTTATCTGAGATAAAGTTTCAATCCCTAAAAGCTGAATATTTACTTTCTGAAGAGGCCAGTCTGGATGTGAAGATTTTGATGAAATTGTTATATCTGCTACTATGTCTAATAAATCTTCAATTGTAGTGTTATTTATTTGTATTTTTATCTTTGATCTATGATCATTTATACAAGTTTACTAAAATACTTGTTTTCTTATATCCCCTAAATGTTTTGCTCCATCAACTGAAGTTGTCTGTCTTTGGTTACATACAGAGCAGCACTGTTTTTGACAATAGGTATTAAGTCTCTTAATTGCTCGATGGATGAGTTTCTCAGAAACTAACAGGGAAAAATTGAATCAAATTTGATATTGGGGTATGCAGGGGGCTCCTTAGGTTGTTTCCAGATGGCAAAGGATTACCTTGTCTATCCTTTGTTGATCTGCCTTTGTTAGACTAATTTTAGGCTTTGCCACATCTTCTACATACTCTAGAAGTTGGGGCCTTCTTGTAGACTATCTCTATAAGAAATATTGTGTCTAGAAAAATCTTGTCTACAATCCTTTTTAAAATGATCTTGCTTACCAATACTAAAACTTATGACATTTTAATTTTTATTAAAATATTTAGAAATTATTTTCCTATCAGAATACCATCATAGATCCAATATTTAATACATTCATCTATTGGTGCAAATCTTACCTTTAATGGCCTAAATCACCCTTTCACTCTGAATTAGCATTTTCAAAAGCCACAGTATCAATTTACATTTCTCTAACTTCTGGATATGATACTCTTCTATTTAGAGCTGAAGTTAATCCTTACAAAAAATTAGTGAAGGCTTATTTTGTGCCTTGTATAACTTTAGTAATTGACACAGACCTCTTTTCTGATTCTTCAGCCTTGTCACAAGTATTTAAAACTGCAAAAAAAAAATCATATCACAAAGGTGTTATAATCAAATTCAAGCTGACTTTGTACCTCAGTATATTGATTTTCACCTAGATATTTATCTTAGGAAATATTACCTCTATCACTATTTATTTGTTCCATATCTCTAGTTTCCTCTTTCTGCTATATTAACCATTTATAACTGAGGAATAGCTTTCAATATTCACGTTGCCAAACTTTCTAGTCTTGGGGACAATTCTGTTCTCAGTTGTCTATGAATTTATATCTGTGTTACACAGGGTGAATGCATAACATATAAAATTATTGTTTCCTTAAATCTCATATCTAATATTTGATAGTACTCTATGTAACTTCTTGGTAACTTTTGGAGTGCCTATCATCTTCTTGTAGCTCTTGTTTAGTAATTAGGTAAACTAAAACTAGATTTCTAACAACCTTGGGCTGATCCTCTTCAATTTCATTATGCAGTGGCAAAGTTCTGATCTAAATTCCTCTGTCTGTGTCTGAGTATTTTTCTTATTTTTGTTTATAGATCTTTGTAGGGTATTTATCTTATCAATTTACTTTTCATATTTGGCACAAAAATCCACTATGGCTATTAAGAATAAAATATGACTTACCAGACTGTAGTAGGAGGCTGCTTGTTTGTTCCCAGCTGCTTAGGCCTAAAATAATCATACAAAAACTATATTAATTAAATCACTGCTTTACCATTAGCCCTAGCTTCTTATTGGCTAATTATTCCATCTTAATTTATCTCATTTCTTTCAATCTGTGTATTACCATATGTCTGTGGCTTACCAGCAAGTTTCTGTCATGTGTTTTCCCAGCAATAGCTTCATGGCTTCTCCTGACTCTGCCTTCTTTCTTCCAGCATTCACTTTAGTTTCCCCTACCTACCTTTATTCTGTTTCTGCACAGGCCTAAGACAGTTTCTTTATTAACTAATGGTATTCATAGCATACAGAAGGGAATCACACATCACCTCCCCTTTTATGTTGAAATAAAAAGGAAGTTTTTTAACTTTAACAGAGTAAAATTACATATAACAAAACAGGTATCAAGCAAGAATTTTAGTTATAATATTTATATTTACTTTATATTTTGTCATACTTAAGGAAAACTGTAAATTTTACTATCTACTCTTCAACTCCATCAAAGTGTCCAGAAGGATATAATATTACCTAAGTAAACAGGAAGTATATTGTAAACAATTTCCAAAACTCTAGAATTGACAGAGACATCTCAATGCCTGGATAATTACCAAAAGTTTTTTGTAATGTTTGGGCATCCATCTTCAGCCTATAGTATCTGGCAGACATTTCCATGAAGTAGGAAATTTCAAAGATAGTTCTGCCTATATTGGCAGTTTATCAGTCACTTTCTTCTGTGCCCTAAAGGATGTCTGGCAGATCCTTTCATGAAGTAGGATCCCTGAAGAATCAGCTCACCTTTAGGCAAGTTCAGCAGTCATTTCTCTGTGGGTCCTGTATGTCCACTTCACACAGCATACTATCAAGCAATTCAGGCAAGAACAAATTCTTGTCCAAATGGCTAACAAACTCCACAATGAGCCTCTTCGATGACCACCATCCTCTTGAAGTAGATTGGTGCTACCAGGAGCAGATGTTTCTTATGTCATAAAAAGTCCTAATTTCTTAAAATATTTTAAATGCCATATTCTGTTAGTCTTTAAAAGGTTTGAAGAATAATTATCCTTCTGAAATATATCTCTGTAAATCTAAAAAATCTAACATGACTACAAGCTTGATTATAATAGATGACTCTCTATTAATCTATATTCCTTAATTATACATTAAATTTTTTTGTTGTTTTTCGAGACAGGGTTTCTCTGTGGTTTTGGAGCCTGTCCTGGAACTAGCTCTTGTAGACCAGGCTGGTCTCGAACTCACAGAGATCCACCTGCCTCTGCCTCCCGAGTGCTGGGATTAAAGGCGTGCACCACCACCGCCCGGCATACATTAAATTTTTAAATGAGCTGCACAAACACAATATCCTAATAAAGAGAGAAAACATTCATTTCACAAGATTGACCTTAAATTTGTATCAATAGACCAAGATCCTTACCAATGCAAATCTCTATAGCATATCTCCCTTTAAATTTAAACAAACATTTATAAACAATATTTGCAGAATTTATCATAAAACTCATGGCCTACCAGAAAGGTTCAAGTGTTTCTGTCTCCTGCAGCAGCTCCATGGCTTCTCCCTCTCCACCTCCTTTCTTCTAGTGTTCAGTTTAGTTTTCCCAGCCTAGCTCTACTCTACCCTATCACAGGCCTAAGACAGTTTCTTTATTAACCAATGGTGTTCACAGCATAAAGGGGGGAATTCCACATTACCTCTCCTTTTCTATTTAAATAAGAAGGTTTTGGCTTTAACATAGAAAAATAAATACAACAAAATATTTATCAAACAAGTATTACAGTTATAATATTTATATCTACTTTATCTTTTATCATATCTAAGAAAAACTATATAACTATTTATTCTTCACCTCCATCAAAGACTCCAGAAGGATATAATAGTTCCTAAGTAAACGGAAAGTACATTGTAAGCAACTTCCATAACTCTAGAAATGACAGAAATTTCGTTGCCTGGACAGTCACCCAATGTTCTTCTGTGTCATTGGGACATCCACTCTTCAGACCATGTGCCCATAGTATCCAGAAGACTTTCCCATGAAGCAGGAAATATGAAGATCTGTTCTGACTTGTAATGGCAAATTCCATCAGTTGTCTTCTTCTGTGTCTTAAGGGATGTTTGGCAGACTCTTTCATGTAGTAGGAATGATGAAGGACCATCTCACCTTAAGGCAAGTTCAACAGTCATTGTTCTGTGGGTCCTGAATGCCTGTCGGAGCCCATGTGGGTCCAACACAGATTCCCTAACCCTGCTGGAATGGAGTGGCGAGGAATAAAACTGACACAGCTTACAAGGTCATCCTGGAAAAAGCCAGAATCACTCTTTATTCTCCAAACATCTTATAAACCCCTGAATTGAATGGGGGAAAACACATTAGGCTGTCTCCTAGGCAACCAGGTGCCTGGGCTTAGGTCCTGTTGCATCTAGCAGTCAGGTAGGCCATGAATTAGCATCTCTATAAGACATCCTCCAAATTACAAAGGAAGGGAAGCACCAAACCTCTAAACTATTAAGTCATCAGCTTCGGTCAACATCTCTTTTCAGGTACTCTACATTTTAACAAAAGAAAACTAGGAGCAACACATCCTGGCTTTTGTTAAGGCAGAGACAGCTTGTCTGCAGAGCTATGTGACTAGCTCAGACTGGGCTAGCTAATGACTTCTGTGCCAAATCAAAATATGGGCCCACAAATGCCCAGCTTATATGACATAACATCAAGCAGTCCAGGCAAGAGAAGTTTTTTTGTACAAATGGTTAACAAGCTTCATAAGGAGCCACTTTGATACCCATTTTCCTTTTGAAGTAATTGGTGCTGCCAGGAGCAGATATGTCCCATTATCATGAGAAGTCCTAAGTTTTAAAACATTTTAAATGCCATAATCTTAAGGTCTCTGAAAGATTTGAAGAATACCTAACTGAAATATATCATATATATATATATATATATATATATATATTAATATTACTACATGATTGACTATTATGAATGACTCTCTACTAACCTATATTTTTAAATTATATTTTACATTTTTAAATGAGCTATACAAACACAATACTTTAATGAGAGCAGAAATATACATATAACAGAATTGACCTTAAATTTGTATCAGTAAATCAAAATCCATACCAATACAAATCTCTATAGCATACCTTTAAATGTAAACAGTATTTGAGAATTTGGGCATAGTTCTCTCCAATCTACTTCCTATTGTTTACTGGGTGAAGAAATTTGGGGGCTATTCATAAAGATCTTTCAGGGGATCTTGGTCCATCAAACCACATTAGTTTGGAAGAATTCCACAGGTTACCATCTTCTGTTAAAACAAAAGAACTTGTTTTCCAAAGCAACATATCATTACACCCAAATTCTGAAGTCAAGATACCTTTATGTTGATTTATCTTCGCAGCACATACAATGAAATGTCTCTTGTTATGTAGCTCCTTCACAGTCAAAACATAAAGAAAACACAATAATATACATCATTCATACTCTCTGTGAATTTTCCATCTTTGCATGGTTTATTTTTCTTTACTTCTTTTAATCTGTGAATGTCTGTACTCTATCTCTTTAAAGACTTTTTTTTTAAAATAAACCAGTTACTTCCTTTTATAACTCTATACTCTCTTTATTCTCTCTCCCAAGCCTACATACATTTGTTAAACACACTGTGTCTCATTTAGAGGTCTTTTATATCTGAATCTGTCCTTATTGTGTATCTATAATCCTTTTCTGACAAGAACGACTTCTTAAATTGCTAAGCATCTTTAATAAATGGTGTAACGTAACAGGATGTCAGCCTTCAGAAGAATGAAAATAGATCCATATCTATCACCATGCAAATGGACTAAAGACTTCAATATAAATCTAACCACACTGTACCTGATAGAAGAGAAAGTGGAAATTAACCTTCAATGCATGGGCACAGGAGACCACTTCCTAAATATAACCCCAGTACCACAGACACTAAGAGCAACAATAAATAAATGGGATCTCCTGAAACTGAGAAACTTCTGTAAAGCACAAAACAGAGTCAATAAGATAAACGACAGCATACTAAATGTGAAAATCTTCACCAACCCCACATCAGACAGAGAACTGGTCTCCAAAATATATAAAGAACTCAAGAAATTAGACATTAAAATTCTAAATAACCCAATTAAAAATTGGGTACTGAACTTAACTTAGAATTCTCAACAAAAGAATTTTAAATGGCCAAAAGATACTTAAGGAAATGTTCATTTCCTTAGCTATCAGGAAAATGCAAATCAAAACCACTCTGAGATACCGTCTTACACATGTCAAAATGGTTAAAATCAAAAAGACTTATTATAGATTATTCTGGAGAGGATGTGGAGTAAAGGAAGCACTCATCCATTGCTGTTGTGAATGCAAACTTGTACAACCACTTTATAAGTCTGTATGGCGGTTTTGCAGGTGAATTTGAATACCTAAATATCTGCTTACAAATAGTGAATTTGTTTTCTGATCTGGAAGAGGAGTAAATGGAAGGGTAGAAGGAGGTGAGGGAGGAAACTGGAGGAAAGAAGGGAGGAAAAACTGTGGTTGGTATGCTAAATTAATGAAAAAAGGAAGTAAAAATAATATTATCTATGTTACAGGATTTTTATGTAAATCAAGAAAGAAACTATGTAAACCACTTAGCATGGAGAAAGACTCCCATGAAATTTTATTTTATTAATATCCTTATTCTTAATGCATAGACAAATATAAATATTTTATTACTTTAAAGAAATATCATTATCCTAAAGGAAAAGAAGGTGATCAAATAGAAGTATAATAGAATTAGCTAGGCCAAATTTGAGAGGAATCTTTTTAATATACTAATAGATTATTCGCTTAACTTCAATGATGATTTATGTTTCATATGTCCATAGTCATCAATCTGATATTGTTTATACTATCACTTAGGTTTTAAATTTGGAAAAATTATCATAATCATTAATTTTTAAACTGCAATGCTTTTGCAAACTAATATATTTCTATTTAATAAAAGAAATCGCTTTACCTTTTCATCTTTGGGCATTCAATTTTTCTTTATAAAGTGTTATCATTTTCTTTTCTAAAATATTCACAATGTAGTTTTATTAGCTATTATGTTATTATTTCAATTGAAATTTGAATCAGGTATTTGTCTTGTCATTGGCTCCTTGAACTCATTAAAATGACTTATAATATTAATATTCTTATCTTCTAACAAATGTCTTTTGAACATCTTAACTTACAAGTGCTCATCTGTTAATCTTTGGTATAATTATAAGGAATCATATTATTAAGTTCTAATGGTATATTTTTCACTATTCTTCAATTATGGTTCTAATAGTCTTACATTTCTTTTTATTCTTATTAATAGAAAGCATTTTAAATATTATTATAGTAAATATAATCCTTTCTCCCTGTGATTATAAAGAATAGCAGTAATATTTTGGCAGTTCATGAGACACATGAGACAGGATATATTTGAATATTATCTCTGTTTACATATATTATTCTAAATTAATAAAAACAAAGATTACCAAACACACAATTATGAAACTAAAAATTTCAGGTAATATAATATGTTGGAAAACTTTTTTTATTGTTCTCATAGTTATCCCTTTCGTGTCTCCTATTTTTTTTAATTTCATACTTTAGTTGCTACAAATATTTTGTACTGGGGTGCAGTATGATTTTTTCATAATGCATGTAATAAAAATTCAGCATAAGTAGCATTTTACCTTTCTTAAATATTTATCATTTTTTTGCATTGGGAACTTTCAGAATCTTAATGTCCTTAAAGTTACATAAGTTAATGCAAATAATCCCCATTCTCCTGTGTCATTTATTTCTAAAATGTATTCTTATATTCTGTCTTTTGGAAGTTATTATACAACCTTATATTCTTATCTACAAAAAAGAAGTATCTCATTAAATGTCATTTGTCACAATAAATGAGCTTATCATGAATTCTCAATTTTCTGAGTCCTCTATTGTAATTTTCTTTGAAACAATGAAAAGTCTCTCTTCTAATAAGACTGTCTAAATTTTGAAAAAGCATATCTTAAATCTTTCTTGGATGTTATTATATTCATACAATCAGTCACAGAAGTTAAGGAAAATACTGTGATAAATGTGAACCTTGAAAATGCAAATAACTAATACTAGGTATGGAAGATACTGTAATCTAATTAAAGAAAAGTAGACAAATTTCAGCTTGATTATGAATAAGGAAGTTTATTGCCAGAAATGCTTATGAATGGGAATATCAATGAAATTAGGACTATAAGATTTAGAAGAAATATCAACCATATCTCTTACAAAATGATCTTTAGGCAACTTAATTTCTCTCAGGCTCATTTCAGTAATATACAAGAAGTTTTCTATTTATTGTTTTGTCAAGAGTATATAGCTTCTTATGTAGATATTTTTATCTGAATTTCATCAAAATGGAATTAAAATTATATATATTTTACTATATAACTATTGTTATACAAGTCTCTTAGTATAGCTGCAACTAAAAATTTATGGTATTATTCAGTAATTTTTATTAAAGATTTTTATCTTCTTCATGAATCATAAGAAGTTGATGACATTAAGTTTGCATATGTGAATCCTTGGGAAAATTCAATGCTGAACTAGTTGAACTCCACCTTACACATAATTAACATGCATGTGTTTCAAATATCACAGCATTTTTGTAGCCCATTTTGTACTTTAATATGGGTGACTATGTCCCTGGGATGATTCATGGTTTTTCCCATGATGATTCCTACATGTAAAAATACAAAAAGATCATTTACACACATTGCTGATTGTACTGATATTTCAGTTTCATCCATAAGACCATTTTCTACTTTAAGTTTCGCTGTAAACCTAGATATATTTTATGTAATTAAATATGTTATAATACATATTCATGTCCTCCTGAGAGCACTTCTCCATCAGAACAGACTGGATTTGAATTCCTTTTTATGCTTTAAACTAAAACTAAATTAATTTCTTTCCCATTGTACAAAAAACTCATTAACATTCTAATCTCCCAATTTTGTTCACTCACAATTTTCCTACATGTAGAACACCTTTCAAGCCACATCTCCTTTCATAACATGACTAGTAATCATCTTTCATACCACAGACTATTGCTAACATAAATGTTGTACAACAATTTTGACTCTAGCGCTGTGTTATGCTTTATGTCATATAAAGCAAGCTGTGTCACATTGGGTCTCATATGTCTCGACCTGTGCCATATTGGCTTGCCATATGATGGGAGCCACATTTTTGGTGTAACCTGACCTACAGTCCTAGCTGCTACTGGGTGGTACATTTTAGGGTAGGGATGTGAGGGTTAGAAATGAATAGGCAGGAAGAATAGAGATAAGAAAGAATCGCAGAGACATAATAGAGTACCGGGAGGGAAACTTAGCAAATAATGAATGTTGAATTTTTCTTGAGATTTGAGTTTTGAGTACATGAGTCCTGAGTTCTGAGTACCTGAGTCTGCCCCTGTTTAATTTTTCATGCACTTTTATACACCAATTGTTGTGCTTTCCTTTCCCTTTAAGGGACAAGCCACACCCACTCCCATGACCTCTGACCTGCCCGCGCCATCTTGTCTCTCCTGTTTTCTTCAGCGTGGCCACGCGCTCTCCTCTTCCTCTCTCTCTCTCTCTCTCTCTCTCTCTCTCTCTCTCTCTCTCTCTCTCCCTCTCTCCCCCTCCTTCCCTTTCTCCCCTTTTAATAAATGCTTTTATGGCTACTTTCTGTGTCCGTGGGTCTGCTCACAACCGCCGGACATTGGGAACTCTGCGGGACCCACTGGAGCTTGCTGCTCCGTGAGCCCGCCGGGTGCCACCACAGGCCGCACGGTGCGTGCCCTCCCGCTGGTGGGAAACTATCGCCGCTTATCGCTGGCTCCGCCAGCCCGCCTCGGGAAACATTTTAAGAATAAGACCAATAACACACACATATATATGTGTGTGAGTATATATACATGTGCTTCAAATATCACAACATTTTTGTAGCCCAAATGTATTTCATACATTAATATGGGTACATGACATCTCACTGACTTGGCCTCCTTGCTCCCAGCATTCAATACTATTTAGGCTTCTTTGTAAAAATCAGATGTTCCTATGTATATGAATTAATGTCAGAGTCTTCAATTTGGTTTGATTGGTTCTTGTGTGTATTTTTATGCTGTCCATTCTTTTCATATATAGTCAATACAATACTTGAGGTTCTAACTCGAGCCATAATGCAACAAAAGAAGATCAATAGGAATAAAAATTTACAATGGCTAACAAGTATTCACTCTATAACCCACTATTACTATCTCCCCCTATTTTTACAAACATAGTTTTCACCTCAACCCTCTATCTAGTACAAGTAATAATTAACAACCACTAAATAGTGTTCCCAACTCCATGGAAAAACTTTTTATGGGATGGGGGGCATCATCTTCTATAATTGCTTCCTGCTGTCATGGGGGCAATGTTCTTTTAATGGGATCCTGCAAAAATTAAGTGGTGGTTAAGTTCCAAAACTACTGCCTAGTATAGTTGCAAACAATTTCTTAGCAGCCAATAGGATTTTTTGTTTTGTTTTGTTTTGTTTTTCAAAGTTATCATTTGGAGTTCTGGCCAGAATATGAGAAGGTACACCATTTCAGCAGCTGGTACCCAAAACAAGCAGTCTTACAGTAGTGCTGTCTGCATCATATTGTCATCTCAACTAGGTAGAGTTGTTTCTATGGGGCCCCATATTCTTCCTGGAAACTTCAAAGATTACTGCAGGAAAAAGGATTTGTAGGAAAATCTATGTTCATAATGAAAAACTTAAACATCCTTCATATAAACATACATTAAATGAAGAATGTGATATAGACAAAAAGGCATGAAGAAAGTAAAATTTTTTCCTAAAGTCTTTCTTCTGTCCTACACCAAATGGCTCCTTATATGAGACAGAAACTCTGAATGTTCCTTTCAACAACAAGCTTAGATTTAGAGAAGTACAGAGCTGTTATCCAACTCCAAAGCCAGCTGTGTGTGTGTGTGTGTGTGTGTGTGTGTTTAAATGTAAGTATAAACAGTACCTGGATTCATAAAACATATTCTGTTTTCTAGATGCTCCTTAGTGGATAGTTATTTTTTCTTCTGTCAGCATTCAAACATCCAAGGTCTCTTGAATTTTTGATGATGTGCATTTTCCTGCAAATAAGAGCAGAACCCTGCCTTAACTCTTATGAGCTTTACTTACCACCTGTATGACTGTCACCATTGTAGATGAGGTATCATTTCTCTTTTTCAAGAGGTTTATCCTTTTCAAAGTGAATTGTTATTAATTTTGGTGGTATCCATAATTTTTCTTCTCCTATTGAAACAAGAGAGAAACCCCTTCCCTAACATAACACATCTAGTTTCCATTGTGAGGTCAACACATCCTTGAAATACAGAGGCTGATTCAATTCAGAAGTTTTTTCCATTATCCAATGCTTCTCTGTTGCTGCTGTTTCTTTCTCATTAGCGTTATGAAAATTCTAGGTTAGTAAAACATTTTGCAATCTATTTCTGGGGGTATTTTCCATCCATTTCTGTTTGTTCAGCATATCCTTTATAGTATGATTTCACCTTTCTATAACTGCCTGACCTGTAGGTTTATTTGGCATACCTGTAATGTGCTTTATATTATAATAAGAAAAAAGCATTTCATTTTCTTAGATACATATGGTGGATCATTCATTGTCTGTTTTCATTTGTGCAGGTATACCTATGATGGCAATAACTTTCAATAAATGTGTGATTACTGTATCAGCCTTTTCTGATCTCAAGGCAGTTGTCCATTGAAAACCTGAATACATGTCTACGGTGTGGTATACATATTTTAATTTACCAAATTCCATAAAGTAGAACACATTCATCTGCCAGATTTCATTACTTTCAGTACCCTTTGGGACAGTCCATTCAAGCAATGGTGTTTGATTATAGAAAGAGCAAGTAGGACACCTCTTTCTAATCTTTTTAGTTTGTTGCCATGTAATAGAAAACTCTTTCTTTAAACCTTTGCTATTGACATGATGCTCTTTATGACATTCAGAGGCCTGAAACACACTTCCAATCAATAATTGATCAATTTCTACATTACCTTGTGCTAGAGGACCTGGCAGACTCGTATGAAATCAGATGTGTGTTATGTACATAGGACAAAGCTTATTCATGATTGTCTTGCACCTGGATGAATAATGAACTCAATTCTGTATCATCAGGAGTTTAATATGCAAGATAACTCTTTCTGCATATTGCAAATCAGTAACTATATTGAGATAGCATATAATTCTGCTTTCTGGACAAAATTATTTAGCTTAAGTTGGTTGCTGCAATGTTGAAGATGAGTCTTTGGGTGATTTCTCAGGAAGCTGATTGTCACTTCTTGTACAATTTGAAAATTGCTTGATTGTACATTCTGTTTACTCAAGTAATGTTATTTCCCTTCTCAGATTTTTGATGAGGTGGAAAACTAGATAGTCATAGTTACTTTCCTCTCATGTTTAGCTAAACCATTTTTTAATATAAGACTTAGACTCATTAGGGATAGTATAACTATTGGAATATTTAGCATATGTGTCTTGTTCGTGCTGGTTATAATCCTTATTATTATTATTTTATTACTTTAAAAATGCCAGTCCAAATTCTCACTTTCTCCCCTCCTCCCACTTCCCTCCCAATCCCTCCTCACACCCTTCCCTATCCCCTTTCCAATCTTAAGATAGGACAAGGCACCATGCCCTGTGGGAAGACCAAGGCCCTTCCCACTACATCCAGGTTGAACAAGGTATAATCCAAAGAGAAAAGGATCCCAAAAGGCCAGTAAATGCAGTAGAGACAAATCCCAGTGCCATTGTCATTGGCCCCTCCTCTTCTCCTTCTCCCCTTCCTTCTACCCCTGCCCCCACGCTCCCAAATTTTTTTCAGGTGATCTTGTCTGCTTTCAATTTCCAGGTGGATCTATATATGTTTTTCTTTGGGTTCACCTTCTTACTTACCTCTCTAGGAGCATGAACTATAGGCTCAATATCCTTTGTTAATGGTTAGTATCCACTAATGAGTGAGTACATACCATATTCATATTTTTGGGTTATTTAGAATTTTAATGTCTAATTTCTTGAGCTCTTTATTTATTTTGGAGATCAGTCTTTTGTCTGATGTGGGGTTGTTGAGGATAGCCACAAATAGCATAAAGTATCTTTGGGTAACACTAGCCAAGGAAGTGAAAGACCTATTTGACAAGAACTTTAAGTCTTTGAAGAAAGAAATTGAAGTATATACCAGAACATAGAAAGATCTCCCATGCTCTTGGATATGAAGGAACAACATGGTAAAAATGGCAATCATACCAAAGGAAATCTATAAATTCAATGCAATCCCCATCCAAATTTCAACACAATTCTTCACAGACCTTGAGAGAACAATAATCAACTTCATATAGAAAAATAAAACACCTAGGATAGCCAAAACAATCCTATACAATAAAGGAACTTCTGGAGGCATTACAATCCCTGACATCAAGCTCTATTACAGAGCTACAGTAATAATGAAAACAGCTTGGTATTGGCATAAAAACAGGGGTGCTGATGACTGGAATTGAATTGAAGACCCAGATATTAATCCACACACCTATGAACACCTGATTTTTTACAAAGAAGCTAAAATTATACAATGGAAAAAAGAAAGCATCTTCATCAAATCATGCTGACATAACAGGGTGTCAACATGTAGAAGAATGAAAATAGATCCACATCTATCACCATGTACAAAACTCAAGTCCAAATGGATTAAAGACCTCAATATAAATCTGACCACACTGAACCTGATAGAAGAGAAAGTGGAAAGTAGCCTGCAATATATGGGTACAGGAGACCACTTCCTTCCTATGTATAATCCCAGTAGCACAGACAATAAAAACAACAATCAATAATTAGAAGCTTTTGTAAAGCACATAACACTGTCAATAAGACAAAAAGGCAACCTACTGAATGGGAGAAGATCTTCCCCAACCCCACATCAGACAAAGGACTGTAGTTCTAATTTTATGTATGATTTTGCCTCTTCTTTTCCCTGGACAATAATTGATATTTGTTCTTGTTGTATGTAGTTTTGTATTATGTTTAGAACTCTCTTATTTAGACAATATCTAAATAAGTAGGTACTGAGGGAATTCTTTCAGTCAATAGCCTTGAAGATACCAGCCCACTTTAGGTGTGCTCTTGTGAATTATAAATGCAGGTGAAAAGTATTTGCAGGTCTCTTGGCTGCTGGATTTGGTTCCAGTTTCCAGCATATGAAGATGACTGCACATTGCTACTCTGTGAGTTATTCCCAGATAAATAAACCTTTGTTATTCTCCATTTTGGGCTATTGTAGAACTCTTTTGTACTCCAAAACTCCTTAACCAAATATTTTATAGATTTTTTTTTAATTTTGCATTTATTTACTGCTTGCATTTGGTGGTGTATATTTTCCTTGCTCTCTGTGTGAAGAACAGATATCAGCTTCAGGAGCTGGTTCCCTACTTCTGCCATGCAGGTCATAAGTTCATGATGCGGGCATCAGGCTAGAGAGCAAACATCTTTACCTACTGAGTATCATGTCAATGTTTAGGCAAAATATTTTATATATAATTAGGCACATAACCTGAAAAGGTAATTTATCAAATAGAAATTTTTTATGTTTTTAATCAGTGTTTTTTCCCATTGTATGGTTTCTTTTCAAGTCTCATATTGCATGAAATTGCATAACTATATATTCTTTTTTTTTTTTTTTTTTTTTTGAGACAAGCTTTCTATGTAGCTTTGCTTTGGTGCCTGTCCTAGAATTAGCTCAGTAGATCAGGCTGTCCTTAAACTCAGAGATCTGCCTGTCTCTGCCTCCTGATTGTTGGGACTAAAGGCATGCACTACCGCCACCCACCTCAACTACACGTTTTTAAAAGTGACGTACAAAGTTGGAGAACATGTAGTTTGAATTTCTGAGTTTTCTAATTCAGTCACATACCATTAATGTAAAATGAAACCAATAGTAGGTCATACTCTTCATTGTGTTGGCAAGAGATCAGTGGAGTTTCAGATTTCAGTTCCAGGGTAAAATTTTATTGCTCAGCAGCTACTATAAGTTATCTCTCTTTGAATTTCTATGTAAACAAGTTCTTGGATAAATGCTTTGATGTCACTCTTTAAAATAAAGACTGTTGCAAGACCCAACTCCCAAGATTTATTTAATATTTTTGCACTGAAAACCTCATACCCCCTGCCTCATTTTTAAGGATGTTTTATACAACTAAACTGTAAGATAACAGTTAGGTCCTCCTTATCAACTTGCTATCACTGGAGTACTTTATATTTTTGACCACTAGTTTGTGCAAGACAGATTTAGTTCATATTGTGCTTATTTCCCATGTCACTTCCTTCATCTGCCTGTCTTTCCAGTGATAAATGTGTTCCACGACAGTATATTCTTAAATTCCTCAGGTAAAGCCATGGTTGCTTTTAAACCAAAAAAAGCCATTCATTTTTCATTAATTTTCATTTAAGATAAGCTACAACAGATAGTCATTAATAACACCTATTATTTTTCAATCCCTAGACTGTGCTGGGAAGGGGGCAGACTTATCTAAAATAACTGTATGGTACAGTGAAAATGAAAATATAAAGCCTGTTCAAATTCAATTATTTCAAGGTAGGGACAATCAAATTTCAGGACTCCAAAGTGTAAAGTTGTAAAAAATTGCAGAAATCACTTGATGGACTTGCTAAGAGTTACTTTTTCTTAACCTTCTTTATTGAAACAAAAACTGCATCTATTTTTGAAGGTTAGAAACCAAGTTTTTGGAAGTAAAGAATACATTAGATAAAAACATAAAACCAACATTAAATAGACAGAGAAGGTTATCTTTGGGAATATATATATATAT
Source organism: Chionomys nivalis (assembly GCF_950005125.1). Lineage (NCBI taxonomy): Eukaryota > Metazoa > Chordata > Mammalia > Rodentia > Cricetidae > Chionomys > Chionomys nivalis. The sequence continues at coordinate 12,577,920 of NC_080112.1, read as the reverse complement.
ATATATATATATATATATGCACATATATATTTTGTAACAACTGATTGAAAAGAGGACAAGAATTTGAAGGAGAGTGGGGAAGAGTACATGAACTGATTTAGAGATAGGAAAGCAAATACAAAAATGTTAAAATCATATTATCATCTCTAAAATAATAGAAAAAGCATACTTTAACTATATGAATTTCCCCAGGAATATTCTTATTAAAAACTGAAGTTTTCTTTAAAAACAAATGCTGTAGCTTAGAAGCTTTATAACTATCTTAGAATCTGCTAATAGATAGTATTAGAACTATCTGTTCTTTTGGAATAAAAGGCCCCTTCAGAAAAATGACCCATAGACCTAATCTGACAGGCACTTGTAATGGCTTTTACAGAGTTAGGGAAATGTAGTAGAGTACAAGCCAAGCATGTCTTGGAAATTCAGTTTTATCCTAGGACTGACAAATAAAAAAATTAGTAAAGAAAGAAGAAAATAATATATAAAATGAATTTTACATCTATAATTGTTTGAATAAAAAATCTGAAATTACTATTATTCATAGGTTAAACTACATAAAATTAAAATTCCAGTAGACATAAGTAGTTTTATTATAATACAGTCATTCCAATTAGTTAAGTTATGTATATAAGTCATTTTGCACCACAATGGCAAACTAACCTGTGTAAGCATTACTGAGTTCACACAGTTCTCTGTAGTGGGAGCTGCGGGTTGTGTTCCTGCCGCCCAGCTCCCAGCCACCGGCTAGCTTTACCCGAAATAAGAACACACAAACTGTATTCATTTAAACACTGCTTGGCCATTTCTATTAATGTGTGTAGCACCACAAGGTGGTGACTTATCTTGCCTAACCCATATTTAGTAATCTGTGTAGCACCAGTCTTACGGGGAAAGATTCAGTATGTCTGACCTGGCAGCTTGTTTCATCGCCTCTGCCCTGGAGAGGGGAAGCATGGCATCTGCCTGGAGAGGAGAGGTATGGGGTCTGGCTCACTTACTCTTCCTCCCAGCATTCTCTTCTGTTTACTCCACCCACCTATGTTCTAAACTATCAGGCCAAGCAGTTTCTTTATTAATTAACCAATGAAAGCAACAGATTGATATGACACTCCCACATCAGTTCTCAATTATAAAGCCTCAAATTTTACCTTATACTGAATGTTTGACTACATCATATAGCCTATGAGCTATAGAATGTGAAAACTTGTGTGCACATGTATTTAATTAGACATTTTCTTATACTTAGTATGTAATTCTGTAAGGAAGTCATCAGAACCTACTATACTGGGTGATGTACAACAAGATGCAAGGTATTGTTTCAAATTTTTAGACTACAATTCTGAAGACAAGATATTGGTAGGTTTGGTTCTTTATTTCTTTTATTTATTTATTTTTAAAACAATCTTTTCTCATTTTATATACCAATCCAAGTTCCCTCACCCTCCCCTCCTTTCTCTCCCACTACCTTCCATCCACCCAATCCTCATCCATTCCTCAGAGAGGGTAAGATTTTCTATTGTGAGTCAACGAAGTAGGTCACACCACTTTGAGGCAGGAACAAGGCCCTCCCTTCTATATCTAGGCTGAGAAAGATATCCCTCCAAAGAGAATGGGCTCCAAATAGTTCAATCACTAGGAATAAATTATGGTCCCACTGCCAGTGGCCCCACAGACTTCTCCAGTCACTCAAGTATCACCTATATTCAGAGGGTCTAGTTTAGGCTTATGTAGATTTCCCTACTCTCAGTCCAGAGTCAGTGAGCATCCATTAGCTCAGGTCAGCTGTTTCTATGGGTATCTCTATTCTAAGTCTTGACCCTTTTGCTCATATCATTGCTCCTCCCTCTCTTTAAATAGGCTCTAAGAGTTCAGTCCAGTGCTAGTTGTGGATCTCTGCACCATCTTCCATAAGTTATTGGATGAAGTTTCTATAACAACAGTAAGGTAGACATCAATCTGATTATAGAGGAAGGCCAGTTCAGGGACTCACTCCACTATTGCTTAGTATTTTAGCTGTAGTCATTCTTGTCCATTACTGGGAATTTCACTAGTGCCTGATTTCTTGCTACACCAACAATAGCTCCCTCTGTTATAGGAGAGGGGCTGCTTGGTGGTTCCCCGCTGTTCAGCTTTGGTGAGCTTAGACCCGAAAAAATTGCACAGAAACTATATTAATTAAATCACTGCTTGGCCCATTAGCTCTATCTTCTTACTGGCTAACTCTTACATATTTATTTAACCCATTTTTATTAATCTGTATATCATCACGAAGTCGTGGCCTACTAGCAAAGTTTCAGCACATCTATCTCTGACTGTGACTCTATGACGTCTCTTAACTTTGCCTTCCTCCTCTCAGAATTCAGCCTATCTTTCCCAGCCTGCATACCTAATTTCTGCATTCTATAGGTCCAAAGCAGTTTCCTTATTCATTAATGGTAATCACAGCACACAGAGGGGACTCCCACAATAAAATAATGCCTGGTTACTATTATAATATCTGTGCCATAATTACACCTGCATATCTTATAAGCAAGTCACTACTGTAGATCACAGGGTTATATTGAGTTGATATTTAGTTTTCCCCTCTGATGCCATGCAAAATACATTTCCTTACCATGAACATTAGTCACTAGGTTAGAAGACTCTAGTTAGCCAGGCATCAATTCAACTTTTCTGTGTAACCCATCCCTGGCATACGATGCTTCACTTGCTGGCAAAAGATTTCTAGTTGAGGCATTGTCTCCCTTGTTGAATTATGGAGAGAAAGACAAATTACTTTTCAAATGAAATATTTTGCTCAGCTCTGAGTTAAAAATAAAGCAAACACAAAAAAGATGGCATTATAAATGGAGGGGGAAGAAAAGCCCTGTCTTCAAGTCATCAGTATTTTCAAAACGTGAGAATATTCAGGCCTAAATACTTCTTAAAATGAAAGAATGTAAGTTACAATGCTGCAGTTATTTTTAGCAAGCAAACTACTTCACATGCTAATTGTGAATTTAAAATCTTCCTGACTATAGTTCATAAAACATAAAGAGAATTTTCATCCTACATCAATATGACTGGGAAATTCATTTTGGAACAACTAGAATTCACATATTTATACAGGGCACATTTTAATTTACTGCATTTCCCTTTGTTTTACTTTAGGAAGCAAAACACTATACAACAGCACTTCTGATATTACAACTGTTCATTTATGAATTAGGTTTTCAGGGAGTCAGAGACTTTCATTTTAACTTCTCCATCTGCAATTTTTTTCATCAATACAGTAAGATGAAAAGCAGAATTAGTGCGCTATTAATATGAGGGAAATCTTCTTGATAGTTCTGCTTTTATGTTCAAAAGGAAATTTTCTATAACAGCTATGTTCCACACAGTTATCCTTCCTTTTTGTAGCTAATTAGATTTAAAAATGTGTGATTAGATGCAAATGATAATTATTAAAGAGCTAACATTTTTGTAAAAGGAATGTTTCAAGGTATGAAGAGTATTAGATTATTCAAAGAGGTCTTATGGAGGAGTTAAGAAAAACTGTAATTAACTAAGGTCTAAACACTTGATTTTTGCCAATCACTTAGCTAATTAATTGCCTCAATCTCTTCCATATATAATAATAAAGACATCACCATTAACTATTTTACATATGTTCATCTGTTTTCTTACAAAAGTTGTAAAAAGGATCATGAATTATAGGGGGGTGTTTCTAAGAGCAGTAATTTCAATTCTGTAAACATGTCAAAGGTAAGTACAGAACAAGAACTTATCTTGTTTGTCACTGAAAAATAATTAAAAACTCTTGAAAGTTTAGCCATTAGTTCTTTTCTAAATAAGTAATTTACAGATATTATAATAAGAACCAATGAGAGAATAAGGATTTTATAAGATGCTTATTTTAAAATTGCTTTTTTCTTAAGGTGGATAGTCTATAGCAAATACATTACAGTTTTGTATTTTCCTATCCAGTTCTCAGAGCCAAGTAGACATATACTGTTTCTATACATTGGTATTTAGTTATATGGTTAGACTTTTTTTGCATCTATGAATCTGTACAATTAATCCCTACCATAGAGTAATAAAAGAGACTCATAGTGCATTCTCTAGATAAATAGTTGATGATTAATTTCTGCTTTCAATTGTTCAGCTATTTGAGCAGCTAACAAGTATGTCGTTTGAAGTTACACATCACTAGTCATTGTTATGCTACTCGTGTAGCCAAGTAAATACATGAATTACATGTACACTAACTTCTTCTGAATTTGTTCTTAATTGAGTTCTTGTAAAAGTCACTTTAAATTTATAATGATGACTGACCCGAGGGAATGAAACTGTCAAGATGCAAAGAAAGCTACCCAGGGACTGAAAGACAAGTCTTCATTATGCAAATATTGTTTTTCAGATATGGATGCTCAGTTAATCCTTTATTGCTCTAAAAAGCATAAATATTCTAATTACAGCTTTTATGCAGAAGACACCCAAGAGTTTGCATTTTGGTCGTCAAAAGGACCCCAATGAATACTAAATAGAAAGATACATGTAAAGAATAATACATATTTTTAATATTGCATTAGGTAAGTGTTTTCCAGAATTCTGTTATCTGTTTCATGAGTCTATCAAGAAGCTTAAGATAATGTTGAAGACCAGGAAAGCTAAGAATGTTATCTAAGTACTTTGGGATCTCTGAACTAGAGCCCCCTCACTCTCTATGTGTATGTGTGTGTTTTAGTTGTTTGTGGAATTGGAATTGTATTTTGAAGACTTTAGACAGGTCTTTGTAACATTCTATGATGGAGGAAGGTCATTGGCTAATAAAGAAACTGCCTTGGCCCATTTGATTGGCCAGCCTTTAGGTGGGTGGAGTAAACAGAACAGAATGCTGGGAGGAAGAGGAAGTGAGCTCATACACCTTAGCTCTGCTCTCTGGGGCAAACACGATGAAGCTCCAACCCAGGATGGTTGTGCACCTTGGGGAGCTACACAGATTATTAGAAATGAGCTAAATTAATACGTGAGAATTAACCAAGAAGAGGCTCAATATAATGGGCCAAGCAGTGTTTAAAAGAATACAATTTGTGTGTTGTTATTCCGGGGCATAAGCTAGCCAGGTGGCCGGGAGCTGGGTGGCAGGAACACAGCCCGCAGCTCCCTTCAACAATTCTAGATCATCTCAGCATTAAAATCATTCTAAAGGCATGGGCACCACTGCTCTCAGCACTTTGAAGGTAGTGAGTTCAAGGTTTGTCTGGTCTATAGAGTGTCTTCCAGGACAGCCATGGCTACACAGAGATACCATTTCTCAAAAACAAAACAAAACAAAACAAAAAATTATCTGTAAGGAATAACACTAAACTTACATACATCCTTGAGACAATGCTAGAATTGAATTTGTGCTGTAATGGTGAGGTACAAAGAAGTCTATGGGAAATTAGAATGGTTCTTAATGGTATTTAAGTTAACTGAGAGCCAGTAAAGAATGAAAGTGATCACCAAAGTTTATTGTTCTTTCATCATATCTCTAATACTTTCATCTGGTTAATGTCATACTATGCATAGGAACCCCACCATATTAAAACAACATCTTAGGCATTTACTATTTTGGATTAGTTACTAAAACCACTGCAAGTACAAATTTTCATTTGTGAAATACGTTACAATGGACAAATTAATATTTTCCCATATACCAACTCCCTAATCTCTAAAGACTATGAATATAAAATTCTTTATAGCAGAAATGACACTGGAAATATTGATTTAGCAAAGGAAATTAAGAAATAAGAATTTTTTGGTTTTACAATTCCTTGAAGGTAAGTTATCTTTTCTGATTTGGTTATACAGAGAATTAGAGAGATAGTCTCATGAGAAGGAATCAGCTCACCATTGCTGGCTTTGAAAATGGAGCATGAGATCCACATGCTAAAAGTGTAAGAGGTCTTTAAAATCTGGAAAGGGCAAAGGAAACATTATCGTCTAAAACCTTCAGGAAAGCTCTTGATGCTGCTCTTTTAACCCCGTGTCTTCTATTTTAGAGTCATGAGGTCTTTGAAAACTATAAGAGAATAAATTGGTATTTTTTTCTATACACTTTTATTTGGTGACAATTTGCTACAAAACTATAGCTTATAGTGTTTTCTGAATTCCTTGTGAGAACTCAGTTCCTTGTGACTTATGATTGCAAATTTTCAGGAGTAGGACGTGCATACTATGTATCTTGTCAAGTATTAGTAATCACCATATTTTAGTTGTCTTATGTGAAATAAGCAAAATTTTGATTATTGTGCATAATGAAGATGAAACTTACAAGCTGATATATATTCTGAGTTCTATTACACTATTCTGAGGACTGGATGCAAGCATCATGTTCCATTAATTAGATGCCTGAACTCAGTGTCCAAGTTCACAAGGGCTGTAGCCCACAACGTCCTGGCCATTCCACATATGCTCTTGTGTCTGAATTCTGGGATGCTAAGAACTGGTAATTTGCGTGCTGCTTTGAAAGTAAGTGATGTTTGAAAGTAGAATAAATTTGTAAAACCATACATTACATGCTAATAGAAGCTTGACCCTTATAATACCTGGTAATTAAACTTTGAACGTTGGCAGGTCTTAACTTTGTTATTTAAAATTGATGAAAAAAAGTTGCCATAGAAAGACATACAACAAAATTTTGATGTTTTTGTTTGTTTGTTTGTTTGTTTTTTGTTGCTATTTTTTTTTATCTTCCTCACAACGGCTGCACCTTAATCTACTGATACTTCAACCAGCAATTGTAACTCTGTTGTTACCTACCTGCTTCTCTAGTAGCAGCCTGGTAGCTCAGACCTCATCTTGGAAGGATTTATGTTCCCGAAGGCATTGACTATGTTGCTACCAAAAAAGGTAGCCTTAACTAAATCTCTAGAGTCAAAGACTGGTGGGGCGCTTCAAGTTCAGACAGACTGAGTCATATCTACCTAACTTTCTTTCCTTGCTGGTGTCTCTGAAAGACCCTTGCTTCTGATTCACCAAACCAGGAAAGCTATGCTACTCAAAACCCCTCCCTGTTACTTCTGGTGTTTCTCTCTATCTCTTCCAGATGCCCTCTGATGCTCTATGGTTACTTTCTGTCAACTAATTGCTAACTCAGCTTCCTGACCAAAGGTTAATTATATTTAATTATTCAAAAACAAAATCGGGTTGCACAGTATGATTAAATATCTTCCAACAATTTGAGCCTTTTAATAATTTCTAACTTTCCCATTTGGCCCACTCTTCTCTAACTTGTACATGCTACATGATGGTTCTGTATATGTTAATGAAATAAACACAGATTGCTTTATCAACAGCTTCATAATTTCGAAACTTCTAATCTTCATTACAGTTCAGATGTTTAATTTTAAGGAAAGAAAAGAATAAATTTGCATGTGCCAGTATAGATTTCATGTATAAAAATAGTACGATACCTTTGGGAATTTTCTTCAGGATACTTTTAGATGTCAAATCAGTGATCCACTAGAGACCACAGTAACCTGATCATAGAGTAATACTCCACGTTCTAAAAAAGTGTCTGTGCGGAGGGTAAAGATTCCCACGGGGAGTTAACAAAGTCTAGCACATTGTTTGCGGAAGGACCAAGGCTGTCCCCACTATATATAGGCTGAGCAAGGTATTCCTCTAGAGAAATTGGGTTCCAAAAAACCAGAACAAGTAGTAGGACAAATCCTGGTCTCACTGCCAGTGGCCCCAGAATATGCCCCAGCCATACAACTGTCACTCACATTCCAAGGCCCTAGTTTGGTCCTATGCTGGTTTTCTCACTGTAAGGCCAGAGTTGGTGAGCTTCCATTAGCTCAAGTAAGCTGTTTCAGTGGGTATCCACATCATGATCTTGACCTCTTTGCTCATATTCTCACTACTCCCACTCTTCAACTGGACTTTGGAAGCTCAGCTCAATGCCTTGCTGTGGTTCTCTGTATCTACTTCCAGCAGTTGCTGGATGTAGGTTTTATGATGATACTTGAGATAGTCATCAATCTGACTATAGGGCAGGACCAGTCCAGGCTTTTGTGTAGGGTTTTAGCTGGGGTCATCATTGTCATTCCTGGGAATATCTCTAGTGTTAGGTTTCTTGCTAGCCCCATAATGGCTCCCTCAATTAAAATATCTCTTTCCTTGTTCTCTGTCTTTTTCCTTCCCCCATCTCAACCATCCAGTGCCCATAGTTCTCCTCCCCACTCCCTTCTCTAATGGAATGGCTGGGGGTGGAATGGGGGTGGGAGGAGGAAAGATGGAGAGAGCAGGAGGAGGAAACGGAGTTTGCATGCAAAATGAGAAAAACAGATTTTTTTTTATAAAACAAAATAAAAATATCCTAGCTACCTCCTTTCTTTTTAAGTTTTTAAGGCCTCCTATTACTAACCTGTCAAACTCCCTAATCAGACTCAATCCTAGGTATGTCTCTGTTACTTTGTTAATTCTCTGGATTGTGTTGTATGTGAGCCTTTCCCTCGGTCTCTGTTTCCAGGAAGAAATCCTAAAATAGATACAAAAAAGTAACAACTGAATCAAAATCCAGCTCAACTGAATCAAAATCCACAAAAAACAATGTGCTCTTATTTGAGTCTCTGACTAGAGTTTGGATGACAAGTTATTTATAGGATGACAAAAATGTTGCCTTCCCTTTTCTCTCTCTAAATCCTCTAAATCCAAAGTGGTGAGATGACTCACAAAACATAGTATCTCTAAAGATCCCTACACAAACTTCAATCAATGCAAGAGATCTAACAAATATCTTTGTGCATCTCATTTAGCCAGAGACTCCTACCTCAGCAGTCCTTGACAGTTTTCCCAACCCTGAAGAGGGCTTCTGGCAAACCATGGACTTTGAGGTTTCCCAGACACTTGAAATGTGTTTACTTCCTGGATCTTTTTCGTAACCTATTCTTCCTAAAAGAAATATTTCAATTTGAAGTAAACTGCTATATAACAGTTTTCCAGCCTTTTAAAGTTTTATTGTGGCATTGTGGTATGCAGATCTGTTGAGCCAAGTTTATAGCTATGCTGGAACATCTACAGGATACATGGGTGTTGGGGATTGGACAAGACAATTCACTCTAATGACTCTAGGTTACTTATGGCTCCTCCTCATTGTTGTCACTGTTCTCTTCCTCCTCCTTCCGCCTCATCTTCTTTTTCTCCTTCTCTTATTTTATTCTTCCTTTTCTTTTTTTGTGATTCTACTCCGTCTTTCTCTCCACCCCAAAAACATATACCACTAAGGTTAGGTCACACATTCCACCTGGTGTTTTAAAAGCTCTCAATTTTCCACCTTAAATATCATGATAAGTAAACAAAAATTCTTCACATGTTCTACAGAGAAATCCCAATCCTTCATATTTTCTTTTTACTGGGAAATAGTTTGACTATAACTTATAGGTCATAATTGTAAAAGAAAGAAACATTTCTTACAATAGAAACAGTCTAAAAGTATTCATATCCAAACCAACTCTTTAAAGAATACTGGAAGCAATACTTCAGGCTTAAAAGAGGGATAACATTAAGTAAGAGCCTATACAAAGAAAACAAAGTGATAATAACCGAAATTCAAATTTGAGCTAAGGACACATATATCAGATACAGAACAAAATGACAGTAACCAAGCTACAATTTTCAATCATAACTTTACTTTTATATAGATGATTGTTTGGTCATGTATATTTTTCCCTATTCACAGTATCAAGGAAAAGAAATCAGCCTATGCATCCATACAATGATGAATAGGTAATGAAAAATGTACACACAGACAATGGAATTCTATTTATCCATGAAGAAAAATGAAGCCAATGAAATTTTCAGGTAAGTATATGAAACTAAAATAAAATACACTGATGTTTTTGAGAAAGATGTCAAAAGTACACACTGGAGGAAATATAGTATCTTCAGCAAACGGTGGTGGAAAACATGAAGGTCGATATTTAAATTAATGAAACTAGCCATTTTTGTAACATTCTGCACACACAACATGCAGAGAGAGAGGGAGAAAGAGAGAGAGAGAAAGAGAGAGAGAGAGAGAGAGAACTCAGCTCAAATGGAAAACCATATGAAACCAAAGTGCTAGAAGAAAACATAGGCAATATAGGTGCATTAGAGGAATTTCTGTATAGGACTCCATTTGCTCAGAAATTGAGGGCAAAAATTGACAAATGGTACCTCAAATATCATTGTAGCTAGGTAAACTATCAGTCAAGTGAAGACCAACCCTACAGAGTAGGAGAGAGTTGAGAGTCTTTGCCAGTTATAAATTCAATAGATAATTATTATTCTGAATGTGCGAAGAACTCAAATACTTTGTGATTTTGTTTTAATATTACTTTTCACTTACAACTTAAAGTTGTCTAACCACTCTAAATGTCTTCATTTTTATGTGTTTTTCATGTATATTATTTCTTATCAGAAAAATATTCTGAAATTAATTTAAAGTTTAAATGATTACATCCCTATTACATGTTTTACACAATATTAGTAACTTTATTTAGTAGATGCTAAGCCAGATATTATGGACTTTCTGAAAGTTTGGATGTTGTGATATATTTATGTAGAGAAGATTGACTGTTGAAAATTAAAACACCTAAAATGATATTCAAGATGGCCAAAGAGAGAGAGATGTCAACACTTGCCTCCTCCACAAAGAATAATCAAAAATAAATAATTAGCTGTATTTCAAGGTGTGTTTCTAAAGGAAAATGTTTAAATAAAACTGGAGAAATGGTACAATCAAAGACACTAGATGAGAGTATGCCAAGAAATTTGGAAAATATGCCTTAGTTAATGGTTGGAAAGAGCTTTTTATTGTAAGGGACAGTCAATGGAGGACTACCAATGTACTTGGGTCTTGTGAATGCAGGAAATTTTAGGTACAAGAAAATCCCCACATGATCACAGGCTGGATCCCTATGAAAGTTTGTACTTTGAGTTTATTATTTGCCTCTGCTTCATAGATGAAATTCACATGTTCCTCCTGCTTCTTTACTTTGAACAAGTATTTCCCAAAGGTCCAAACACTCATCTATTACTGATGGGAATGCAAACTTGTACAACCACTCTGGAAATCAGTATGGCAGTTTTTCAGAAAACTGGGAATCAACCTACCTCAGAACCCAACAATGCCACTCTTGGCCATATACCCAAAGGATGATCAATCATACTACAAAGACATTTATTCAACTATGTTTATAGCAGCATCATTTGTAATAGCTGGAACCTAGAAACAACCTAGATGCCTTTCAACTTAAGAATGGACAAAGAAAATGTGGTACACTTACTCAGTGGTAAAAAACAATGACATCTTGAAATTTGCTTACAAGTAAATGAAACTAGAAAAAAAATCCTGAGTGAGTTAACCCAGACCCATGATGAGCATGGTATATATTCATTGATAAGTAAATACTACCTGTAAAGCAAAGGATAATGAGCCTATTGTCCATGGCCCCAGAGAAGCTGAGTAACAAGGAGAACTCTGAGAGAAACATGCACAGTTTCCCCTGAGAAGGGGAAATAGAAAATTGGAGGTATGGGGATCCCAGAAGAAGGGAGGACAGAAGGGGAGGAGGAGGGGAAAAGAGGAGGGAGGAGACTTGAGAGAATGGGATAGTCAATAAGTGGGATGTACAGAGATGAAGAGCAATGAAAGAAATACCTTGATGGATGGAGCCATTATGGGGCTAGCAAGAAAACTAGCACTAGAGAAATTCCCAGGAATCCACAAGGATGATCTCAATTAATACCCAAAGCAACAGTGGAGAGGGTGCCCAAACTGGCTTTGCCCTGCAGTCAGATAGATGAAAATCTTAAATAACACCATAGAACCTTCATCCAGCAACTGATGGAAGCAGAGGCATAGAGCCACAGTGGAGCACTGGGCTGTGCTCGCAAAATCTGGCTGAAGAGTGGGAGGAGTGAAAATATGCACAAAGAGATCAAGACCATGATGGGGACACCCACTGAAACAGCTTACCTGAGCTAATGGGAGCTCACCAACCCTGACCTAAAAGGGAAGAAACCAGCATAGAACCAGACTAGGACCTTGGAATGTGGGTGACAGTTATTTGGCTGGGGCAGACTCTGAAGCCATTGGTGGTGGGATCAGAATTTACCGCTACTGATTGTAATGGCTTTTTGGAACCCATTATGTTTGGAGGAATACCTTGCTCAGCCTAAATATAGTAAGGATAGCCTTGTTCCTTCCTCAAAGCAATGGGCCTTACCCTCTCTGTGGAGTGAATGCTGGTGGGGTGGGGCAGATGTGGAGGGAATGGGAGGAGGGAAGGGAGTGGGAACTAAGATTGGTATATAAAATGAGAAAAAGATAGTTTTTAAAAAAAAAAATAAAAAAGGTCAACTATTTAAAAAAAAAAAAAAAAGAAAAAAGAAAAGACTTGCACTCCAAGCCATGATACAATGTGGAGGCTCTGGAATCATAAGGAGGCTGTCAAGTAGTAGGAATTTAGGTTGCTGGTGATGTGCCTTTGAAATGATTAGTATGACTTTATCCCTTCATTCTGTCATTTCAACTGTCAAAGATGTATTCCAATTTCTTTTGCCAAGAGTTCCTGTCCCAAGCAAATGAGTGGATTGGTATTTTAGAAAAACTCCAAACTCAGTCAAAAATAAAATTTTGTTTTTTAAAAAAAATTACCTCAGGTATTATTTATAGTCATAGAAAACTGACTAAAACAGAAATTTGAAAGTGGCTGTGGTCCTGAGTTTATAACATAATAATAAGGAGAAGTCATTCTAATTAGTCCATGAGAGGACTTTGAGACAGTTTGAAGGAATAAGCAAGAGTCAGTCTAGCATGTACTAAGTAGATCTTAATGTGAGATTCTGTAGACAGATCATAGGATCAGAATTCTCACTGAATTGTAGACAGTATGAGAGGGAGAGTCTAAACTGGAGGTCTCCACTGGGTTCTTCCTCCTTGGAACAGAGGAAGGAAAAACTGTAGGAATCAGAGGGCATAGAGGACACCAAGAGAACGTGTCCTACTGAATCAACACAACAGGGCTCACATGGATTCACAGAGACAGAAACAGCAATCAGCAATCATGGGGCATGCAGGGGATTGTACTAG